>NC_041402.2:63677062-64359562 GCF_900747795.2 Erpetoichthys calabaricus
GCAATGAACAAGTATCCCGTGCACACCTGCCTTTACTTCAATTGGAAAAACAAATGTAACCAATTGTATCTCAAATGTTGTAAGTCACTTTGGATAAAGGGTTAGCAAAATTAAATGGGTTTTGAGAATGTGTATTTAACTAAAATTTAAAAGGTGAGATGATGGCAACAGAATATTTCCTACTCCTATTCTGACGTACTGCTCATCCACAACTATATCGTCTTTCATTCATGCTGAATGTTAGTCATATTTAATATTTTAATATTTATATTTGCTTAAGTTTCATTTTTGTTGATTAACAGCATGTTTCCTACATTCAGTACAGCTTAAAGAATTTTACACAACCTGTATTTCAGTTTTCGCTTGTCAAAATGTACAGTCATCCTGTTGTGACTCGATGTTATTTGTTTCATTTTATGGCTTTTGTGGGAGTACCTTTGTAACGTGCAGCTATGTATAATGAGAAGAAAAAATAAATAGATCTTTAAAATGAATAAATGGTTAGGTATGTGATAATTGTATTACTCTTCATATTACTGATTTGTGTGCACCTGCATACAGCTGCCTGTGTGTCTCCAGAGTGGTCCTTTTCTGCAACTACTTTGGATCATGAAAAGGACAAGACCAAGTGGTTAGGGATTTGGTGTTTGGTGTTTTGATGTAAAGTACATTTACCAATACATTAATGGAGGCATATTTTAAAACATATAACAAAGCAAATACATTTTGTAGATTTCCGTATGATTAACCTGTGAGTTGTGACTGAAAAGTACTAAATTTACACAGTAGTTATTTTAACCTAACCAGCTACTGTCATCCCTCTTCCTGGATGATTGAAGTTACTGCAAATTTTCCTTCAAACTTGAGAGACAGTCAGCTTTTGGTAAACACGTTCTACAGATATCACATCTCTGCAAACTCATTTGTTTGTCATGGTGAAAGATAGGTGCTAGTCCCTTGTTGTCCAGTAATCAGCAGAGCATGGCCCTGTTAGTGTGTTGAATGTGTGGTAGGTAGTTTTGGTTAATTTTTGGAATGCAGTTGTTACTAGAACCGCTAATTTTTATGGAGCTGATAAATACATTTTGGGAAAAAAAAAGACATTGAATGCTGTATTTAATACAGTTAAGTTCAAGACTTGCTGACAGTCCAACACATATTTGAAAGACATTACAAATAAGCATTGTATCTGCTGTAATTTTGACCAAATTCTTAAAAGAGTTTTGTAATAGAGTACTATAATCTTTTTAACACTTGTATAGAATGTTACATAACCTAAGCTTTTGGGCACAGTTATTCTAGTAACTGAAACTTTTATGCTGACACATTTAATCTCATTTTGTTTTGTTAGGGAGCAAATGAGTTCTGTGGCTGCCCCCTACAATAAACGTGTTTATAAAATTGATACATACCTTTGACTGAGTGAATGTGTGGATGTATGCATTAGGGCTGTCAAATTGAACATCAGTATTCAAATATTATTTGTATTTATTTAAAAAGACAGTTATTCAAAGACAAAAAGCTGGCATTCAATTGTAAAAGAAAGATGTTTTAATCTGTGCAGATTTTAGCATTGGGTTACTCCAGAGGTGCTATGTAAAGATACAGTATTATATTTGTCTTCTTTTGTACTTCACTTTCAGGATAAGCATTTTTGATGATTTTGAGTGGTTAGCTTATCTCCATTAGTAAAACTTACAACCAGACCATTGTTTTTTTTTCTTTCCATACTACTACTTTGTTAAAGAGACTTCTCAGTGTCAGCCAACACACAGTGTCCCACAATTAGTCTCAGTTGTATGTGACTGCTGGAAGCAGCTGCTTGGGATGTTGATGGTACATATAGGTGCCCAAGTACCGTTAGGGTTGTTTTTTTTAATTTTTTTTTTGTTGCCACCATTTGTTCTTGCCATGACTACTAGCTTGGCTGTTACTATAATAATAAGGTTTAAACAAAGCTACATGCTAACATACATGTAACACCCAGAATCATTAACCTAAGTTCAGATTTATTTGAAAATTTGCTTATTCTTAATGGGAATATTTAAACTTCAAAACTAATTTTTTGTCTAATTTGATGGCTCTATTGTGCTTGTTGTTTTTTTTTTTGTCCCTTTTATCCAGTCGTGAAATTTCATTTCTTTCCTGCAGAGAGTAAACCAAACTATAAAATAATTTTAGACTATTGATTTCAAGTTCTGATATAAGTAAATAATGCTGAATTAAGAGATTTTTTTTTGTTACACAGACTTGCCCAAAAGGAACAGAAAGTATGAGCCAAGAATCAAATGCTCTGTTGTTAAAGATAGTAAATCAATTCCCATTTCTTTTAAGAAGCTGTTTATGAGAGGACAATGACTGCTTAGTTCCTTGTGGTGTTTACACCTCTTAATCCAGAATGAAGAAAATTGGGTAGTATAATTCTTTTCTATGGGGTACCTTTAACCTGTAAAAGGAGTGTTAAAAGTCAGAAAATGAATGAATGGTTGAGGCATTCAACTGTATTTTTAAATACCATGGTTGAATAACCAAATTCTGAAGTGGTGAAAATTCATATTCTTAGGATAAAATTAACATAGCATATTACTTTTGGTGTTCATCTTTCGTTATTATTAAGTCAAAGAATACATAAAGTGGCGTGCAAAAGTATTAAATCCCCTTGAAAGTCGTCATCATTTTCTGCATGACAAAGGATTTGTACACACATTTTTCCATTCAGTATTTTTAATGTGCACTCTGAGCACTAAGTCCATGAAGTTTGAAAACATCTGTCATCCTGCATAGTTTTTACACATTTACTGCAGAATGTGGAAACATGATGTGTCATTTGAGACTTTTGTTTACCCTGAATAAGGTCATACATATGCAAAATAATGAGAGTGTTTTAATTCCAGTTGGTACTGTTATCTTTGTATTGAGAGAAAGTCAAAATTGTTACATTAAGGGACTATTGCACCTCTGGCTTTGGGAAACCAACTAGCTGCGGTTATTTTTAAGTTCAGATAAAACATTTACTTAGCACATTTTTTGAAACTCATGAAGGCTGAATGTTGGGGGATTGGTTTGCTCTTCTACCTTATGGTTTCAGAAGCTTATCCAGATAATGTCTGTTAGTGCTTTTAATGTTTTTCTTCTTTTTTCTTTAGGTACTTGTATTTTCCTCTTACAGCCGAAGTGTATGCTTTTCACGTCAATTAGAAAGTCTGTATTGGCCAGGTGTAATTAAATTTGGCTGTGTATATGAGTGCTCATCGGTTGGTTTCAGTCTTATGTTCAGTGTGATCCTGAGCTAGATTAGTGAATTAGAAAATGAATGGGTGAATGAAATATCATATATTTTAAATTGTGCATTTGCTGGATGGTAAGTTTACAGGTAAAATGGAAAAAAGCAAAGTTACAAGCCATGTGCCAAGTTGACTGACTACATATACAGCCATCATTCATAATAATACTTAATACCTTCCAGAAATTAACAAACATTTAAGCGATCCCTTACTCTACTTAACAGGATTCAATTCAGAAGTTTTTGCACATATAGTAATCCCCCGCTCTATTGCGGTTCAGCTATTGCGCCCCCACTATATCGCGGAAAAATTCAATAAGTACATCCTACCTGTAGTGTACTTTGCAGCCAATTCATAACAAGGCATACGGTTTTCAGCAGACAAAGAGTTTTGCGTTACAGCACCCAGATGATTTCTTACAAAGCCTGTTATTGGCTGAAAGAGGAGACTCAACCAATCAGAGCAGATCTGATTCTCTTGTGCTCTGATTAGCTGCTGCTAACATGGTGTAATCTCACAAGAACAGCGAACGTGGGTCCCTGACGAATCGCGTACCTTGCTTGTGGTCCAACTTTTGTGAGCAAACTTTTGTGAGCTTTTCATTTGTTTTAAGCCCTATGATGGCTCCCAAGCGTCCTGCATCTTGTAAGCCTTCTGGTAGCAGTGAGCCTAAGTGCCAGAGGAAGACCTTGACCATACAGGAGAAGGTAAAACTGATGATGATTATTATTATGTTACTCATATATTCTGCCCGACATCCGTGTATAACGTGTATCCAATGTGTGTTTTAATAAGTTTACATGTGTTTAAAGCGTGTGGGAGGGGTATTTTAAGGCTTAAACTATAAAAAAAAGTGGTCTTTCTATATCACAGATTTTCACCTAGCACTGGTGGGTCTGGAACATAACTTCCGCGATAGGCGGGGGATCACTGTATATTCACACATTTTTTAAAATTGTACATTATTTAGGTAAAAAATTACACGTGTGATGTAAACACAGGCCGGTTGTGATATCCAGCAACTTATGGGGGGATCCTGCAAAGTCTTAGGATGTCTTACAGTGCAGCTCCATCAACTGAGTCGAACACTTTATGAAAATTGATAAAGGCTGCAAAGAAACTCTGCTGATGTTCATGTTTGTGCTCGATGAGAACCCTCAGTGCCAGGATGCAGTCGATGGTAGACTTCCATCCATCCATCCATCCATCCATCCATCCATCCATCCATCCATCATCCAACGATGGTAGACTTGTTACGCATAAAACCAGACTGCTCCAGTCGCTGGTAGGGTGAGCAAGTGATCATGGATCCTATTGAGGATGACCCTAGCAAGGACCTTACTTGGCAAAGAGAGCAGTGTTATCCTCCCGTAGTTGCCGCAATCCAGGCAATCACCCTCCCCTTTCCAGGTAGAGACGACAAGTTCTGTTTTCCAGTCAGTTGGAATAATATCCATCTCCGAAATGGAAGCAAAAATTGCTTGCAATGCTAGGAGGACAGCCTTAAAACCAGCCTGGAGAAGTTCACCCCAGATATCACATGGCCGGCCTGTACACTAGTGCTGTGCAGATTGGAGGCAGAACCTATTTGTTTTTCCCAGTTGATTCTGGGTTTCGCCAGGGGGGTGTTCTTGCACCTGCTGTGTTCAGTGCTTGTATGGACTGGGTGTTGGGCAGGGTCATGGGGTCCAGCGGCTGTGGGGCATCTGTGGGTTTGGAAAGAATCACTGATGTTGACTTTGCTGACGATGCTGTGATCCTTGCGGAGTCAATAGAGGCTCTGATCGGGGCTCTCGAGAGACTGAGTGAGAAGTCTGAGTGTTGGGGTTTGCGAGTGTCCTCGATAATAACCAAGCTCCAGGCCTTTAATGACCTCTTGGGCATAGCCATCAGCAGTTTCTGTCTGCAGAAGGAATGTCAACCTTGTCAAGAGGTTTATTTACTTTAGCAGGGACCCTGGTGACTCTTCCTGTGAAGTCAGTAGATGGATTGGGAGAGCATGGGGGGGTCATGAGGTTGTTGGAAAGGGATGTGTGCAGCTCCCAGTATCTTTGCAAAAGGACGAAGGTTCAAAGTCTTTCGAGTCCTGGTGCTTCCTGTCTTGGTATAAGGGTTCGGGTTAGATATGGAGACATGGATGCTATCCAGTGACCTGAGGTGAAGACTGGACTCCTTCTGTACTGTGTCTCTTTGGAGAATCCTTGGGTCCACTGGTTTATCTTTGTGTCAAACAAGTGATTGCTCATGGTGTCATGGTGGTGAATGAGGCAGATTTCCTGTATTGTGAAGGAGTGTCAGTTTCAGCACCACGGCCATGTGGTATGATTCCCCGAGGGTGATCCAGCTCACAGGATCCTCATTTTTGAGGACCCAAGCCAAGGGGACATCCATGTAACACCTTTCTGTGGCAGAGAGATGGTCATTTCTGGGGTGGGACTGAACCCTGTGTCTGCTGGGGGGTTGCCAATCGGGATCCAGAGCCATTTTGTCATTTGGTGGGTGTGGCAATGCTCTGTACCAGTGCATGCTCCCTAACCTGACCTGACCTGTGATGTAGATGTAAGTTTTGGAAGAAATGTACATTTATATTAATTTTATTTAAAATTTGATAGCATACTTATGAGTAAAACATGTTTACTCAAGTGTTGTATAGACAGTTCAGGTGTAATGGTAAATGGTTTAATATGTAGCATTCACTATATTTGAACTGTTATGCTCTGTTCTGTAAAACTACCCATTGTGTTATAAATTTGAGCATGTAGCAATAAGAAGCATGTTACTATTTTGCTGCCTCAGTGTAAAAGGACTCACAACAGTGTAGCTTCATTGTTAGGAGTGTAGGTTACTAGGTAATATTATTTAACCTTAGGCAGCTGTTCATCTCTATTGATTGGTATTGACTAGTGTTTGATAGGCTGCATTAGAAATCGGACAATCTTCATCCTTGTACACTGTCTCGTTACACTTTATGCTATAGTTGGTGTCCAAGCAGTCCTTGAAAACTTCTAAATCAGACCACAAAATGTCTTCTCTTTTATAATTTGTCAGTTTACTTTAAATTGGACTGCACTTGTCTTAATCTGGCAAAATGTGGGTCCCCATATTTGGACTTAAATCTTGGTGGACTTCATGCTGGTGTCCTGCTTGGAGCAAAATATTGTGCAGTCTGCCTTCTGAAAATGTAGTGCCAGTTTGTCATAATTGAGTACATTGAGATCTCCTGAGCTTCATTTAAATTTTTGTCATTTTACTGAAAGGCACCAAGCACAAATCCAAAGCAAATAGTAATGGAATGAGACATAATACTGTCTATTCTGGCTCCATCTTACTTTCCCACCATTAAACAATTAGCTTATTATCAACCTGAGATTTTAAAATTAATGTTACACATTAATGCTTCAATTTTAAGACAGATAAAACTTCTACTTGGTTTGATGTGGATTTGAGCCATTTACTTATTCAGAGAAGAGTTCTTTTTAAAAAAAAAATTGGAACAGAATTTCAGGTCACAGGGCTTCATAAACAACCCATTTAATATAGTTGTAAAGAGTTTGCCATTATAGTAAACAGTTAAAACTGCAGGTGGTAATTTCATAAATGAGGGAGTTAATCACATTATCACTGGCTTATGAGTCTGCGTTTCAAGGCCATTTAGCAATAAAACATCAAAATGCACAAATAGTTTTCATGTACCAGTTTGATAAATATATGTATTTGTGTATGAATTTGTGTCTTGTTTTTCATTTTACTCAGTGTTTGGTAAATGTTTATGGTGCTTTGAGTTTGTCAGTAGATTTATACCTATCAGTATAAACAAATGGCAGTAAAACAGAACAGGTTCAATTTTCCAGTATAATTTCATGAAAAATAATACATTTATGTTCAAGGTCAAAAAGCTTTTATGTGTCACTCAAATAAAATGCTTTTTCTTGCTTGTGCAATTTCTCTTTTGTAACTGATTGACATCTTCATCTTTGGCATTTCATGTTTAACTAAGGTAGACCTTCAGATTGGGAAACAGGTGATAGTCAAATGGGATTGGCTGTACAGAATAGAGTAGGTGTGTCTTCTTTCATATTCAGAGCTTTTCACAATGGCCTTTGCAACCCATGTACTGTAAACAGGGGTATTTTTGTTAAAGTAGTACTCCACCCAAAAACAATACTTTATGTAAATGTTACGTACCCGATGTGCTTCATAGTGACAGCAGAAAAAAAAATGTATTCTCATGTTTTTATGAAGGTGGAGATAAAATTGTTTATTACAGAACATTAATGGTGACCAGTTCTGTCCAATGACAAACACTTTGAGAACATTCATTGAAAAAAAATTAAAACGTTTCACTCAACTCATGTTGCATATTTCATCCATGCATATGGTCAAAACTTTTGCAAAATATTTTTGCTTGTTTGCCATTGGACAGAACCGGTCACCATTACTGTTCTATTATATCATAAACATTTCTGGATAACAGCATTAGATTAAAAGTTTTTCTCACCCATCACTACAAAACACATTAGGTAAGTAGCATTTAAACAAAGTATTGTTTTTGGGTGGAGTATTCAATTAAGCAGATGGGAAATGGTTAACATCTTTTTTCACTGCCATGTACTGGTTTACTGACCCAAACTCCAAAGCACAATCAGTGTAATATTAGCTGATTATGTGAGCTTTTTGCAATCTGTAATCGGTAATGTGAATTTTATATGCATCTTGCAGGCACTGGCTTAGACCTGGAATTCTTTGGTACTGCAGAATCACCATGGTTTTATTGTTAAGATTGCTTTCAGCCTCTTAATGATATCCAGGTTTTATTACAACATCTATATATATATATATATATAATTCACTAAGCCGGGAGACAAGTAGCCACCCATGGAAAGCACGCCGGAAGGGGCGTGGATTCACTAAACCGCCAACAAGTAAGACGCCAATGGCGCACGCAGGAAGGAGCCATGCCCACCAACTCTTAGACCATTGGATACGACGGAAAATCACAGCCACGCCCACCAACTCAGACGCCACGCCTCGGAAAACATGCCGTCATTTCTGTTTGTCAGTGCCACAGTCCACTTGCAGCTCTGAGCCACGTTGACTTTTCATTAGTCAACCTCAGTGGAACCAGAGAGAGACAGAGGCACACACAGGCAATGCCAGAGAGAGACAGAGGCACACACAGGCAGCGCGAGAGAGAGACACGCGCACACACACAGAGGCAACGCCAGAGAGAGACAAGCGCGCACGAGAGCCACGCACACACACAGAGGCAGCGCCAGAGAGAGACAGAGGCACACACAGGCAGCGCAAGAGAGAGCTGCGAAATCCTTTAAAACTGAAGTTAAAACACAATGAAGGAAGCAGTCTTTAAAAACCAATAAGCCCTGTGCCTCTTTTTCATTAGCGTCTCACCTGCTTCAGGCCCTGCAACAGTCGAGACGCTCTCTCTGCAGCTGACCTTCTCTGTGCCTGACGCCACTACTGTCAGTCGCCTGATTAAAAATGGCCTTTTGAAGGGGAGCTATGGACCCGCTATACCACAGGAACACATTGCCTTCGAGCCTGCTCTCGCTCACTCTAACGTACCGGCTTTCTCTCTCTCTCCTCACTCACTCACACACTACACGGGAGAAATGCCCGAAGCACGGGTCTACCTGGAAACCGTTTCAGCCACACTTCCATGCCCCTGGCTACACTGTGAGTGCGATGATTGAAACTCATCAGGGATAAATCGGTTTTTCAAACGCAGTCGTGTAGCAGATTAGCAGGATGTAATAATCCGAGATGAATGCGCGCCTCCGCGCTGAGTGAAAACACAATGTATATTGCTGCAACAAAATGATGAAAGAACGGGCGTATTTTTTTCACACAAGCAGAGTGGGTGGGTGTTAGTTAGTTAGTTAATTAGCAACTCGAAGGATTTCAAGATATAATATACACAAGAGGTAACACTGCAAAAGAGGCCCAAACCAGAAAAGACCGCTGGCAAAAAGTGGCTGACAAATTAAACGCGTGTGCATTGTACTTACTGAAAGCAGCGTTACGGATTTTGCAAATGTTCATTTTTTTCCCTCTGCTTAAAAAACATTGAAAAATCGGCGTGGATTGGTTTGCAGCGTGTAAAACAGTTTGTTTGTCGCGGATAATTTGCTCTCCACACAGGGAGGAACCGGGAAGTGAACCCACAATCTTCCACTGTCTCCTTACTGCAAAGCAGCCGTACTACTACAGCGCCACAAGGCAGTTAAAGAATGCACGGGGCCACATATTAATTTTTTTCCCTGTGCTTAAAAGACATTAAAAAACTGTTTCTCAACTGTGACTCCGGAACAACTCAGCACGCGAAAAGCGGCCATAATCGCAAACAACAATGAAAACTCTACGTGACTCACAGGTAGTGATGGGCCGCTCGATACTAAGGTTTCGACACTGTGTCGAGCTTTCGAAGCACTGCAGATTTTAATACTTCATCGAATAATGACATCTGTGATTTAAGGATTTCACATTTTCTTTCTCAGATGTGCTTACCTATATCATGGCAAAGTACAGGGATAAACCTTTATTTTCTGTCTACTCCGTTTTAATTAACTCTTTTAGGGCTAATTTTTTTTTTGTTTCTTTTCTCCCAGGGCTGAATATTTTTCCAAAAACTAACATTTTTTAAAAAAGAACACAAAGCAATTGTTTAACATCAAATCAACAAAAAATATTTACTTTTGACAAATGTTACTGTCTTGCATGTTGTATGAGCCTGCATACTCAATGATTTCACATACATATCACATACATTTTACACAGCAAAGTCTGATCTCGCTCAAAGCAGCCAATTTCAGTCATTGCCACATTGCACTCCTTACAATATGTGTTGTTTTGATGCCTATTTTTCAATTGTCTGTTGCTGCATTTTCTAACATATATTGTTAGTGTGTACTGTAGAGAGAGACAAGTCACCCATTTGCCATCGTGCCATGCCACTGCCACCAAGTTTTCTGCCTGCATGAAAACCGTATTGTCACCTCTTTTCATCTTCTGAAACTTTATGAACTTTATGTATGGCATTATAGCCTGGCTCACCCCATGGGATTTGCTTCTGTTTATTACAGAAGTGAATAAAACTTTGCAGCAGCACGTACCTAAGCCACCAGGGGACAAAACACGTTTGGACCAATGCTCCCTGAAGTTATATCACCAGTTCTGTCCCATCTCTATTTGTAATGCCACAGCGCGCTTCATCTCGTCTTTCGTTGTGGGTTTCCACTTTGAAAAACGAGAATGCGATGCAAACGCAGCCCGCGATTCAAAAAGAATCTCTGCCTACCTGTTTGTCTCGTCTGACAGTAGCTGAAAAGCAGCATCAGGAGAGAGCAGCCTGAAGTACAGCAGCTGGTGATCTGTCGTGTCCAAAAGCAAGCCATGCCGTCTTGTAAACTCCGGTAGCCAGATCGGCTCTCAACGGATCAATGTATGTGTATTTATCCCATGCGAACCTTGCCATAGATGCATCGGCTGCGCGTAGGCACTCAACTGGCAGCAGATCCGCTGGCGCGGCATCGGCTGGTGTCTGATCAGCTGATGCCTGCTTCTAACTCTCATGCGCAAAACAACGTCTGCCAAGTGTTTTCTTTTCTGCACTTGCTTCGCTGCCTTTTCACATGTCGGTGCCATCTTGCCTTTGTTTACATTTTGCAACTCACGCACACGCAATGTTTATTTGCCGAGTCAACGAGTCTAGCATTCCTCCAAGCACAGAGGGAATGCCTGTGACATGACAGTGAGATTTGTCGCCATTAACAGCTGATTGTCGCCCTCTATCCCTGGATGTCGACTTTTGTCGACATTCGCCTTCAACCCCTCCTGTCGACAAAAGTCGACATCCGCCCTAAAAGAGTTAAGACAGACCAAAGAAAACATTTAAGGCTATTAAATGTGATCTCAAGAAAAGATCAGGGTTAATTATAATACTAATAACAGGAGCGATTATAATGATACAGTGCAAAAGTAAATACTAATTGAAAGAACCGTGAATGCATGAGGTGAGGCGTCTTATTTTGCTTAACTCTTGCTATCGTATAGTGCATTCTGCCTGTCGGTGTTAGGTATATTTATATTTTTTAGACATCACACACTACAAGCTGCTGACGAACCCTTCTCTTCGTTGTCAGTCTGTAGCTACAAAAAAATAAAAGCAATACAACTTTTAACAGACGTCGTTGAAGTGTATCATAAGTTTCTGTAACGTTAAGGAAAATGGCCAGGAGGTGTCACTAGAGAGGTGAGTGTCAAATGCTTCGAAGCTTCGATACGATTTCCGACACAATTGCTTCAAACGTGTTGATGCTTCGCGAGGCTTCACTCCGCCCATCACTACTCACAGGTTACTGAACGAGAAATCAGCAGGCTAGCATGACGGATGGGGCGTAATGGGCGTCCTTCCCCTCTCCTCCGGATTTTTCGAATGTTAATTTTTCCCTGTGCTTAAAAATCATTAAAAAAGCGGCCTGATTATGCGGCGTATGGTACGCCGTGGGTTGGCTAGTTAGCATAATTGTGACAAGAACAGTCCATTCAGCCCAACAAGTTCAACAATCCTATTCACATAAATTTTATATATATATATATATATATATATAATATATATCCATCCATCCATTTTCCAACCTGCTGAATCCGAACACAGGGTCACGGGGGTCTGCTGGAGCCAATCCCAGCCAACACAGGGCACAAGGCAGGGAACCAGTCCCGGGCAGGGTGCCAACCCACCGCAGTGTATATATAATATATATATATAATTCACTAAGACCATGGCAAGCAAGACGCACGCAAGACAGAGCCCCGCCCACCAACAATTCACTAAGCAGCCGACCATGGCACGCAAGACAGACCATGGGATATGCATGACAGAGCCCGCCCGCCCGCCAACTCTAACCCTCCTCCTGAGTCCACCCTCTCTCTCGAGGCATGCACACTGCCTGCTCAAGGGCCAGCACAAAACACCTCACCAAACACCGACTCAGTCGCTTTCGTCTCTTCTACAGTCCACGTGCGCCTCTAAGCCACGTTGACTTGTCATTGTTCTTTTCGATTCTGGCTGCTTTGCTATATATAAAACACCAAGTCGCCCAACCATGGGATACGCATGCACGCAAGACAGAGCCCCGCCCGCCAACTCTAATCCTCCTCCCGCGTCATGGGATACGCACAACAGAGCCCCGCCTGCCAACTCTAACCCTCCTCCCACATCCATTACCTTCACATTGTTTTCTTTTAATTTGTGAACCTGTTCAACAACTATATGGCGACATCGACTTCTCAACTGTGACTCCGGAACAACTCAGTACACGAGCTATATTAAACGTCACCAACGAAGACTCACTACACTTTAATGAACAAGTACTGAAACTTAAGCCTACCGACGAAGTAACTTTCACCAGCATTGACTCCATCGTCACAGACGAACCCGCAGATCGAGTTTCATTCCCCGAAGAATTTCTTAACAGTCTTACTCCCACTGGCATGCCTCCGCATAAACTCAAAATTAAAATAGGTTCAGTTGTCATGCTTCTCAGAAACCTCATGCCAGCAAGAAGTCTCTGTAATGGCACTAGACTGACTGTTACCAGCATTCACCACAATGTACTGGAGTGTAAGACTATCGCAGCTCCTACCTCACAAACTGTCCTTATTCCCCAGATATCCGTGACCCCATCAGATTCAAATTTGCCTTTTACTTTTACACACAGACAATTTCCTGTTAGATTGGCCTTTGCAATGACGATTAATAAGGCACTGGGCCAAACTTTCAAAAAGATATGCCTGTATCTGCCAAAACCAGTTTTCAGTCACGGACAATTGTATGTTGCTCTCTGCAGAGTTCCATCTTTTCATTCACTCACAGTCATATCCTCAAACCTACCCCATTTGGACAACTGTGTCTTTCAGGAAGTGTTCACCCATCAATAAATAATTATGCGGTGTACGGTACGCCGCGGGTTGGCTAGTACAAAATAATGTCAAGTCAAGATTTGAAGCTTCTTAAAGTTCTGCTCTCTACCACACTACTTTGTAATTTATTCCGTGTGTCTGTGGTTCTTTGTGTGAAGAATTGTGTGTCTCAGATTTTGAAATGTTTCCTAAATTTATCCCAGTTCAAATTCATTAGCTCAAATTTTCCTTGGAATTTTGTATGTGGTAATTTTAGGAGTCAAAATTTTGATCACTCGAAAGTGTTCATGTTTAATTGTTAATAAAGAACAGATTCATCTGACACGCAACTAATTCCTGTAGTAACTTGAGCACCATCACTGTATTTTCTTCTGTCATCAATGTTGAATCCTGGCAAGATTTTGGGTCACCATTATAATAATTTTCAAAAAATGTTAAAAAAAAAAAAAAAAAGAATAAATAAGTAAGCTGAGAAATTGAGGGGTTCTTGTCCCCTACAGTCCAATAAATATTTTCTTTACTTTATTTTCACAAATGTAACTCTGAAAGTACTTCTGTCACAGCAGAATGATAACTAGAGCAAGGAAAACAATATGTCAAATTAAATATTGTGTTCCAGCAAAAAAATAAAAAGATTTGAAATTAGTTGGTATGAAAGCCTGCAGTCACTTATACACTTTGGGAGGTGGAGGATTTGCATTGATTATGTTTAAAACTGTTGGCTGAGGAAGTCACACAACATTAATAACAACGTTTACTTATATAGCACATTTTCATATAAATGGTGTAGTTCAAAGTGCTTTACAAGATGTCAAAGAAAAAAGGTACAAGAAAAGAAAAGCAAATAAGATTATGCCAGAATATTAATAAATAATTAACAAACAGCAATTAAATCTATATGATCTTATAAAGCAGATATGTAATTAGTAGAAGGGTAGCATCCTTATATACAATATCATGATGTAAGTCTCTAAAGAGGAGTCCACAGATAAGGCCAGATGGCAGGGAGGACAGGAAAAAACAAAACAACTGCAAGAGGTTCCAAGGCCAGAACAGCCTAGTTCTACCTAACATAAATGTTCTTAAGTCATTCGCCTTTGTTTCCAGGCTTTGTCTGAGTGGATTTGATGAATAATAATAATAATAATAATAATTCATTACATTTATATAGCGCTTTTCTCAGTAGCGCTATCCACACAGGGAGGAACCGGGAAGCGAACCCACAGTCTTCCACAGTCTCCTTACTGCAAAGCAGCAGCACTTCCACTGCGCCACCTGTGAGGACCTCGTGGACAGTTGGGACACCCATCTTTGCAGCATCACAAGTGGCTGCACAGTGCATTGATCAGGTGCTGGTGGAGTAAAACGCCACCACAGAAGAACCAGAAAAGACCACTGAGAAAAGTAGAGATTAGTAAAAATTGCACATCCCTGGACTTTATTTCTAAAACCCTCACTATTTCTGTATTCTGTATCTTAGAAATCACTAAGAGTTCTTTTTTCCTTATTTAGTTTGAGAAGCATGTAAATTGGGGGAAAAAGCAGAATAAGATCCTTGTGGTACATCATATAGAATACTGGCAAAATACCCGCGCTTCGCAGCAGAGAAGTAGTGTGTTAAAGAAGTTATGAAAAAGAAAAGGAAACATTTTAAAAATAACATAACATGATTGTCAATGTAATTGTTGTAGGCTTATTTTAGTATTGAGAGTGAATTTGATGATTGTAAAGAGTTTAATTTATGATTGTAAATATTGTGTATGAGAAATACACATTTTTAGGATGTAAGGATCTCTTTGTAAACGACGTTTACAGTTCTGCCCTCAGGCTGTAAAATGACCAAGCTGTCTGCTGAGCTTACTGTTGAGCATACAATGTACAGTTGGCCATGTGAGAAGCAATCTTGTGTCAAGTCAATGCCGACCTTTTTTAGAGTCTGGCCCTGTGACTTATTTATTGTCATAGCGAAGCAGACCCTTACTGGAAATTGGAGGCGTTTGAATTGGAATGGGAAGTCAGAGGGTATGAGAGGGATGCAAGGAATAAATACAGTCTCCCTCGAGCTAGTTCCAGTGAAGACAGTTGCCTCAATGAGGTTCTTGTGCAGAGATTTGATCTGAAGCCTGGTGCCGTTACAAAGATTTGGTGGTTGTAAGTTTCGTAGTAACATAATTGGTGCGCTGACCTTCAAAAGTAGAGTATGTAGAGGCATGCCCAGAGGATTAAGAGTGTGAAGAAACTCTACCGGATAGTGCACCGCGTCCTCTAGTTCTACAACAGAGTCAATAGACTTGTATGTTTCTGTTTTGGAAGTTAGTTGGTGAAGTAAAATGCTGTTTATATGTGAAGTCATGTAATTTTTTGGTGTTAGAATAGCTCTCTTCCCTCAACCATGAGACGTCCTTTTCATGCAGATTTTGTAGGTTGGGGTAAACATTTGATGCGCGGACAGCGGCCGTGCAGAAAAGGAAGGGGGACTGAGGGCAGCCCATGTGCGTCTCTGCCATGAAATAAATCATCTGTTAACGGAAATGAGAAATGAAACCGGCAAAAGGAGAGATCCGTTCTGAAAATTCCTTACAGCAGGCATGTCAAACTCACTACCATTGGTGGGCCGCTTCGACTGCCATACGTGCATCAGCGGGCCGTACTGTAACAAATACTATTATACTATTATACAAAGTTACTGTAGCATTCTTTCCAATACTGAAAACTTTAAAAAATGTAACACATAAAGTTTAAAGTTTAAAGAAAAGCAATTTATTTCCATGCAGTCTCCATACAACAGTGTAGAATTAGAGTCTTAACCTCTTAGGTAGGTCCTTATTATATTACTAGGCTCACCCGCCTTTTAAGGCGACCGACTTTTATCCTCAATTTGTGTGCGCTCCATGTGTACATCAGGCATGTAAGTGTAGGGAATGAGAACATCAAAGTGCCCATTCATAACATCTCCCGAAAACCTAAGTTTTTTTATCCCCTCGAGTGCCTGTCCAAACTTGGAGTGTAGGACTCCATAATAATATACTTGAAACTCATTGGGGAACAACTCTCCCGCTGCCATTAGCTCAGAAATGGTACCATAAGTTTGAGACTTTGACATTTCAGTGAGATACTGAAGCTCATTTGTAGGCCTGTAAGAGATTACTGACGGCATCATTGTAAATGGCTGAAACCTTGACCAATTACTTAAAACATGTTGTACAATGTCAGCCCGAATCTGTACCGCTAAAGACGGAATTTTCATGCACTAAATAAGCTATAGATGAGAATAAGCAAGCACCATCTCCCCTGATATTTACTACGCGGTGAGGCATTTGTACTCCATCAACATTAATTATTTCCAGAGACATAATTTTGTCTATTTTTCCAGCGCATTGCGCTCACAAAAGCAAGGGAACGATGGGAGCACCAGAACTCTGCTCACATCGCGTCGCTTTGTACCGCAAGTAGTAAGTCTGTGATAAGCGGAATATCGCTACGCTTTCCCGACCGCTTTTATATAGTGTCTTGATGATTGATATTCATTATATTCATTGCTTATATAGGAGCCTTACAGTGTGATATTTATTTCTTTTGTCCCGACACTTGGCATCTCTTGTTAGTAACCAGTTCGTCAAAATCAGGCTTGAAATCTTGTGCAGCTGCAACTTTTATAAGGGATGAAAGGTGCTCGATGGTAAGTCTTGAGCGATGTGGGGTTTTGGTAGCTTTCATTAACAAAAACAATTGCTCAAAATGGTAAGTGCTTCCGAACATTGACAGTACTCTCGATGCCAACTTACGGATCTGCACATACGAGGGTGGCAGGTAAGCATACAAGCCTGGCACACCAACTTCGTTGTATTTTGCCTTCAGAATAGAATCTGACTGCACTTCGATCAATTCCATTTGGATATTCTCAGGCGCTTTCTCAACGTTGTAAGAGAACAGCGCAATGCCCTGTTTGTGTGAACTGAAATCACGAAAATGCTCACTGAATTCATTGCTCAGTAATTCAAGTTGGAAAACAAATCCTCCAAAAATCAAATTTTACTTTACTAAGTTTACTTCAAAGTTTATATTGTAAAATAAGCCGATATGCAAAAAGCCACTTGACCTACAATAATTATACAAACTCAAAATCACAAAAATATGTTAATAAACAACTCACCAACTTCTCGCGTCCACTTCAGATCTTCAGCTGTAGTCCGCACTAACTGTTCGTTACAATACTATCACAAAATTACATGAAACTAGAGCAAAAAACGTGAAAATATGTGGGCTATTACTACTCGTGATGGTCAGTTCTGCCCAGTGGTCAGTCTCAGCAGCCCAGCCAGTAGTGTAGCCTACCAGGGGCGGCTTTAGGCTCGTGGCGGCCCTGGGCAGAGAAAGAATCGGCGGCCCCTTCGTCTGGCAATGTCAATATGGTATCTTATGAAAGCGTTGTGGACACTGCATAGCCGCCTCGTGCTCATGACACGCTTCTATATACGCGTGTCCGTAACTTGAAAACCAAGTGGTGGCCCATGATATTCTCATTACGGCAAAACATTATAATACTACATATAGCTTACTGCTCCGACTCTAGCGACATTTGTAAATACAGCGTACTAATTAACAAGAAACAGAATGTTTTTCGGCCACATTGCCGTCAGCTGTGTCGTTATTTTCTCTTTCTGTTTTATATTCAATATATATTGGCGTGGTGGCCCCTGGGATTTGGCGGCACTGTGCAGGTGCACAGTTTGCACATGCCTAAGGCACCCCTGTTGCAGCCTAGCACTTCAGTTGTGACGCTGCGACTCATTAACTTTGGACAAGGCTCGTGGCTATACTAGCAGACTAACGCACTTTTGTCAGAAGGCAGAAGTAAGAAAAGTCAATAAGTAACACCGAAGATGCAGAACTATTCAATCACAGACGATAGTAATAATTTTGTACAAGTTCAGTGCTAACTAGAATCTGTCATGCGGGCCGTATAGATTTCTGTTGTGGCCCGCGAGTTTGACATGCCTGCCTTACAGCATAATGGTGAGAACCGCCAAAAAGAAGACGCAAGAAATGAAACATGCTTAACATTTGTAAGTACAGTGTAAAGGATAAGCATGGGAAATTTGGGCTTCCTACGTATATTGGAAGTCGCAGAAATAGTGAGGAGGGGGTTCTTCTATCTATATATACAGTTTATGGGATACACCCGTTCAATGGGTGCTGCAATAGGACATGAAACATTCGTAACTTTTGTAAGTACACTGCAAGGAATGAGCATGTGAAATTTCAGCTTCCCACCTATATGGAAAGTGGGAGAAATAGTGATGAGTCAGTGAGGGCTTTGCCTTATATATATATATATATATATATATATATATATATATATATATATATATATATATATATATATATATATATATATATATATATACTAGCAAAATACCTGCGCTTCGCAGCGGAGAAGTAGTGTGTTAAAGAGGTTATGTAAACATATATATACATATACATATCTACATATACACATATCTACAGATACATATATATACATACATATACACATCCACATATATATACATATACAAATTTACATATCTACATATATATATACATATGTACATATATATACATATAAATATATACATATCTGCATATATATATATATATATATATATATATATATATATATATATATACATATATATATACAGTGATCCCTCGCTATATCGCGCTTCGCCTTTCGCAGCTTCACTCTATCGCGGATTTTATATGTAAGCATATTTAAATATATATCGCGGATTTTTTGCTGGTTTATTAATAAAAAACCGGAAAACCTTTTTTACTATTTGGAAGGTGGTGCACTCAGAGGGCTTTAACCAACCCGCCACCGTTTCCCACAGAGCATCAGCCACTCAGGATTTACCCTCCAAGCCTGTAATGACTTCATCTGCTGGTCTGGGGAATCCCCACTTTGCTCTGGGGCCTTGGCCCGTGTGGGGAGGACAGCTCTCTCCTCCGAGAGAGCATAATAAGTCCCCTTCGCTTCCCCCATAGAGACTAGCCCACATCTGTGTGTCCCATCGACACTCTCCCTATTTATTTTATGTGGCCCGGAATTAGACAAAGGGAGCGGAGTCGGTTCCATTCAATAAGGGCGCGCACAAAAAGGCGAGCTTCAAAAGGGTGACCTCAATTGGGTGCGCGTAAATAAAGGCGAGCTTCAAAAGGGTGACCTCAATTGGGCGCAGCGAATAAAGGCAAACGCAACAAAATTATTACAGAAAATTTATTAGATAAAGGCAATGATTGAACGTATAAAAAGGCGAAAGCAAGAATATTAAAACGTCCAATTAATTAATGCACGAACTTCTAACAAACTATTTCTAAAGCTCTCTCTATTTCGTTGTTTTCTGCTCTTACTCATTGTTGTGTTACACTTGAAGCTGTAGATTATGTGCAATGCCACGTAGATATTTTATTATCTACTATTATTATCTATCTATTATTATCTAAATTATCTACGAACGCCTTTATTCGCCACGCTCAATTGAGGTCGCCCTTTTGAGGCTTGCCTTTATTTACGCGCGCCTTTATTCGCCGCGCCCAATTGAGGTTGCCCTTTTGAAGCTCGCCTTTTTGTGCGCGCCCTTATTGAAGGATACCAGCGGAGTCTGCACCGGTTCTCTCCGAAATCTGAGATGAAACCCCCACCCGGAAGCTTGGCCCCGATACTCTCCCACCTGGTCATGATTCAGGTCCGGTCACATTTTCTTCTGGGCTTTACCACTGTAACAAGAATGACCATAAGACATTGAGAAGGTTTGGGGCAGCCCCCCATATAATTTTTCCCGGCTGCAAAATTGATTCAAGAGAACAGACATGTTCACACAACTGAGTCCAAAACAGAACTGATTTAGTTTCAGCAAGATGGCGGCTTTAAAGGGCAGTAAGAGAAGTGATGTCATCAGGACCGGAACCGGAAGTGACGTTATTGGCTGCCCCAGAGCTGGGTGGGATTTCCCTAGAATGGCTCCAGCAGACCCCGCGTGACGCTGTACTTTGCCACCCCCTGGTCCGGCGTGGAATTACATGTACTCAAGCCCTTTAGTTGTCTACTAGGGGGCTCCGCCCCCTGCTCGCTTCGCTCGCCAACCCCTGGTCTTGGGTAACCCGAAATAGATTTGAAAGAGATTATTGTCTGTCCTGGTAATTTTCACATATGTATCATGTTCACCGTTACGACATCTGTAGGTCTATGTAATAATATGTAAATGACAATAGCAGTTTAATTGTTATGTAAGTATAGAATGTCTTTGAGTTTGTGCAGATCTATGCATGAGATATATTGGAGTGTAAAGGTGTAGATGACGTACAAAGGATATCTTCACACACCACATTTGTAGTAAAGACGGCGTGTTGTCCTTGAATGAGTTTTCCTTGGTCTGGAGTTATTATAATGTTGACGTTAATGTCACATGCATGCCGAACTCTTGAGAAGGCTACATAAAGTTGTCCATGTCTAAATACAGGCTCAGAGAGGTAAAGGCCGACTCTGTCCATGGTCTGTCCTTGGGATTTGTTGATTAGGTATACGTTGTTTACTGTTAGTAATATGGATAATTGCACTCACTGTTAAAATTACCTATTTCCGTTAGTTGAACTCTTTTGTTTCTGAGCCGTGGCTCCTTCGCTTGCGGTGCATAGGCGCATGCGCCTTCCGCACTATCTCGGGTTTGACTATGCTGTGTTTTGTGGACGTTTGGGGACTCCGTACTTTCTCTGGTTTGACTGTGGGGCGGGACGCCGAAGCCTCTTCTGTTTGTGTTTTCTGTGAGTACTTATAGTATTGTATTACTGTACAGTAATCCCTCACTTATCGCGCAAGATAGGTTCCAAGGCCGACCGCGATAACTGAATTTCCGCGAAGTAGGGACACCATATTTATTTAATTATTTAACGTGTATTTGGACGTTTTTAAACCCTCCCTGTATTGTTTACAACCCACCCTTTACTCTATTAATAACAGGGACAACTGCTAAGCAATATGAAATTGGTAGATAATATGATAGCAATACCAATAATATAATAGCAATATGAAATCGGTAGATAATATGATAGCAATACCAATAATATAATAGCAATATGAAATCGGTAGATAATATGATAGCAATAATATAATAGCAATATGAAATCGGTAGATAAGTTTACACTTACCGCGTGATGATGGTGATGAATATGCTGCGCAGTAAAAATGATGACGATGAAGGATGATGATGACTTTTACTGCGCAGCCGATGACTGTATTTTACGTCTCTTCAGACGGTGGTGCCATTTCCTGGGGCACCCCCTCCATGGTTTCCGAAGGTGTATCCGTAGTTGTAGGAACTGGCTCTTTTTTGCGAGGCTGAAAAAACATTGTGATCGGCAGTTGCTGCCGCTGCTTCTTTTTCTGGTTGAAGAGCAGCTTGTAGCTGGTCATGACGTCGTTGATCTTGTTGCAAAATTGGACCGATCGAACCATATCGTCGTCCCATTCCTGTGACCGCTCTTGCAGATCCTTAGCTAGTCTGCAGATCTTGGCGAGCCGTTCCAAAGTCAAGCCAGTTGGGGAGACAACTTCTTCTGTTTCTTGCTGCTCTTCTTCTTCTTCTTCACTCGCCGACTTTATCACCTCTTCGAGGTCTTCTTCGGTTAGCGGCTGGGAGTGGCAGTCTAGTAGCTCGTTGACATCATCCGCAGTCATGTCTGCAAAGCCCTCACCTCCAATGATCGCAGCCAACTGCACAGCTTTCTGTACTGCCGAGTGTTGGATTTCGGCAAGTGTAAATCCTTTGTCTTCGTAAACAACCTCGGGCCACAACTTCTTCCAGCTGACGCTAACGGTGGCAGGCTTCATCTCTTGTAATGCCTTCTGGATATTTTGGAGGCACGTAGCAATTGTGTTCTGCCGCCAGTATGCCTTCAAGTTGAAATCGTCATCTTCTTGGGCGGCATCCACGGAAGAAACCAGGTTCGCTAAGGAATTCCTCATGTATAGGGTGTTGAATGCCCTGATAACCCCCTGATCCATAGGCTGAATTAGTGACGTCGTATTGGGCGGCAGGAACTCAATCTGTACCCCCGAATACGACAGATCAGTAGCGTGACCACCAGCGTTATCCATAATGAGAAGGACTTTGAATGGCATGCCCTTCTCTGCTAGATACGCCTTCACTTGCGGGATAAAACACTGGTGGAACCAGTCGGAGGTCAGCATCTTCGTCATCCAGGCTTTTGCATTGTGCATCCAATGTACAGGAAGCAGATTCTTGTTTTTGTTTTTTAAAATTCTTGGGTTTTTCGACTTGTAAATAAACCCTGGCTTTAACAAAAATCCAGCAGCATTGCCACACATCACGAGGGTCACACGATCCTTGTATGCTTTAAAGCCAGAGGCTTTTGCTTCTTCTTTGAACAGGAAAGTTCGCGATGGCATTCTTTTCCAAAACAAGCCCGTCTCATCCATATTAAAAACTTGTTCGGGCCGATATCCACCTTCGGAGGTAATCTTCTTGAACGTTTCATTCACATACGTTTCAGCAGCAATCGTGTCAGCCAAAGCAGCCTCGCCTTGCAGGGAAACACTTTTTAAGCCATAGCGTTTCTGAAACTTTGCAAACCACCCTTTGCTAGCAGAAAATTGCCGTTTCTTACGTGGTGAATCACTGGAGGTCCCTGGTTGCGGATCTTCTACCTCTTCTTCATCTTCTTCGCGGTCGCCACTGTCGTCTTCTGGTTCCTTAGCGGCAAAGGTCTCGTACAGACTCTTAGCCTTTGCTTGGATAATGTTCGAATCCAATGTTATGTTCTTCTTTCGGCAGTCGGCTATCCATACGGCCAAAGCAGATTCCATACGGATGATTGTTTTATTACGAGCCGTAACCACTCTCTTCGCTGACTTTTGAAAGGTGATGGTAGTTGTCTTCCTAATGTTCGCCTCTTCCTTCTTAATGTAGCGAACGGTGGATTCGTTCACGCCATATTGGCGGGCCACAGCCGCGTACATTCTCCCTTCCTTCAACATATCCAGAAGTTTCACCTTCTCAGTGATCGTCATCATTCTTCGTTGTCGCTTAGGCTCAGCACCAATCTTGGAAGAAGTAGCACGTTTGGGAGCCATTGCAGGAGGTGAAAATTGAAGCGAAGTTCAACATACAGTAATCCACAAAAAAATCACACACAGCACACTGTAAAGTAAACCGCTCAGCGATAAAGCTTGAAGCGAATGACAAGGGGAGATACTGTGGGATCTAGGCATCAGTCAAAGCACCAATCACAGGCCCGATTAGAAAGCGGAAAGCTGTGATTTGTCGTCTCCCTCCCATGTGACAATCACAGCCCGTGCTACAACGCACGTAGTCACCAAACTTGTTTTGTTGTTCTTAGACTAGGAAATACTACTACATGTACTATATTTAAAAACCCGCAAAGTCGTGAATCCGCGAGAAGTGAACCGCGAAGTAGTGAGGGATTACTGTAATGTGATTCACATATGCTGTGGATTCCGGATCTTTGGGGCTTCTGTACTATCTCGGGTTTTTGCCTGCGGTGCTTTCGAAGCGCGTTGTAGGCGCCTGCACCTTGCGTACTATGTCGGGTTTGACTATGCTGTGTAATGTGGACGTGTAGGGTTGTGTACTCTCTTGAGAGAGCTACATACTGTTGTACATGTGTAAAGTGCTTAATATTGTATTACTGTAATGTGATTCACATATGTTGTGGAGTCCGGATCTGTGGGGTTTCTGTACTATCTTGTGTTTATGCCTGCGGTGTGTTAGAAGCGCGTGGAACATGCTGTGTAGTGTGGACGTTTAGTTCAGAAGCGCGTTGTAGGCGCCTGCGCCTTTCGAACTTTCCCACGCCTTCCGTACTATCTTTGTGGACCTGTGGGGCCTCCATAGCCTCTTCCGTTTGACTCTGGGGTGCAGCGCAGAATCCTCTTTTTTGTGTGGCTGTGTCATTAGTCGTTAGCTATGGGCGCGTTGTTGCTTCATGTCTTATTTACGTTAGTTGAGCTCTTTCGTTTTTGAGCCATGACTCCTTCGTTCGCGGTGGATCAGACTTCGCTTACGGTTTATGAGACACGCGCTGTAGGCGCCTGCGCACTATGTCTCATGGTCCCATCGCCGTGTACCTGCGTCCATGCCTTCCATTCTCGGTTAGTATTATGGATATATATATATATATATATATATATATATATATATATATATATATAAAATATAGTCATATGAAAAAGTTTGGGAACCTCTCTTAATTCTTTGGATTTTTGTTTCATTGGCTGAGATTTCAAAGTAGCAACTTCCTTTTAATATATGACATGCCTTATGGAAACAGTAGTATTTCAGCAGTGACATTAAGTTTATTGGATTAACAGAAAATATTCAATATTAGGTGCATAAATTTGGGCACCCCAACAGAGATATTACATCAATACTTAGTTGAGCCTCCTTTTGTAAATATAACAGCCTCTAGACGCCTCCTGTAGCCTTTGATGAGTGTCTGGATTCTGGATGGAGGTATTTTTGACCATTCTTCCATACAAAATCTCTCCAGTTCAGTTAAATTTGATGGCTGCTGAGCATGGACACCCTGCTTCAAATCTTCCCATAGATTTTCGATGATATTCAAGTCAGGGGACTGTGACGGCCATTCCAGAACATTGTACTTCTCCCTCTGCATGAATGCGTTTGTAGATTTCAAACTGTGTTTTGGGTCATTGTCTTATTGGAATATCCAACCCCTGTGTAACTTCAACTTTGTGACTAATGCTTGAATATTATCCTGAAGAATTTGTTCGTATTGGGTTGAATTCATCTGACCCTCGACTTTAACAAGGGCCCCAGTCCCTGAACTAGCCACACAGCCCCACAGCATGATGGAACCTTGGACAATAGAAGGTTGGAAAAATGTTGCCTGTTCTGATGTGTCTTGATTTCTGGTGCAACATTCGGATGGTAGAGTCAGAATTTGGCGACAACAACATGAAAGCATCTCTCCATCATGCCTTTTATCAATGAATCAGGGTTATAGTGGTGGTGTAATGGTGTCGGGGATATTTTCTTGGCACATTTTGGGCCCCTTTGTACCACTTGAACATCGTTTAAATGCCACAGCCTACCTGAGTATTGTTGCTGACCATGTCCATCTCTTTATGACCACATACATATAGTAACGGAGCAGGGTAGAGATTCACAAGATTGATCTTGACACTTTAAGAATCTAATGAATTGTTTAATGAAATAGAACGATTAATTGGAAAATCAGTATGTTTACCCTGGCCTAATGTCCATTCCTTTGTGACCACAGTGTACCCATCTTTTGATGGCTACTTCCAGCGGGATAAAGCACCATGTCACAAAGCTCAAATCATCTCAAACTGTTTTTTTGAACATGACAGCAAGTTCACTGTACTCAAATGACCTTCATAATCACTGGATCTCAATCTAATAGAGCACCTTTGGGGTGTGGTGGAACTGGAGATTTACATCATGGATATGCAGCTGACAGATGTGCAGAAACTGCGTAATGCAGTCATGTCAGTATGGACCAAAATCCCTGAGGCATTTCTCCAGCACCTTGTTTAATCTTTGCTACAAAGAATTACAGCAGTTCTTAAAGCAAAAGGGGGTCAAACCCGATACTAGCAAGGTGCACTAATTTAAATATATTTGTAGCTACAGATCCACAAAGAGAGAAAATGAGTCATGTATGTTAAAATAGTTGTTAATTCCAAAGATTTCGACAACCTGCCAGGTGTCATCAGAGAAAAATGATTATACATACAGGAGTTAAAGGTAGTATATAGCTGCTGAAGGGTGGGGGTAGAGGTAGAGGTTGTAAGGGGGTTGGGGCTGGACTAGTAAGGTGGGGTTCGGAAGGTGTTGGTCATGAGGTCTTTTTTTTATTATTTGAATGTTCTTTTTAAGCTTGGATATGCTGGGTTCATGTCCAAGTGTCTGTTAATGGTGCTTTCATTAGAGAGTCTCGATTCAGCCAACTCTCTGGCACTCTTATCCTTGGCTCTGAATTTTACTTTCACAGTGTCCCAGTTAAACGTGTGTCTGGTGGAACTTGCATGTGTGTAAATCAGAGAACGTGGGTCTTTCCTTCTGACGGCATTGCAATGTTCCTGTGTGCGTGTTGTGAGTCTTTTAGATGTTTGTCCCACGTATACCACTGGGCATGCATTGCATGGATTGCTGTAAACTGTGTTTCTTGTCTCTGTGGATGACTTATTGCTTTTAGCATTGAAAAGGACAGTCTGTAAAATATTTGGATGTTGAAAGCTTAGGAGTAAAAAACTATTTTAAGATATGCGACTCATTTTCTCTTTGTACTTTAACAAAGTATTGAGATGAAGTTTTGTTATTGACCAAATACTTATTTTCAACCATAATTTGCAAATAAATTCTTTAAAATCAGAAAATGTGATTTTCTGTTTTTTTTTTTTTCTCATTTTGTCTCTCATAGTTGAGGTACAGTATACCTATGATGAAAATTACAGGCCTCTCTCATCTTTTTAAGTGGGAGAACTTGCACAATTGGTGGCTGACTAAATACTTTTTTGCCCCACTGTATGCCACACTAGTCTAATGGTGGTGAACTAACCCAATTCTGAAAAGGTGGGGGGGGTTGGGTTCCATCCCTTTATAATCAGTTTACTTCGACACATAAACTAACTTACATACATTTCACACATCCCTGGGGATTATTTCTAAACCCATAACAACAAAAAAGACACAAAATCCATTAGCAAGTAAAGTATAACTTCTACCTCTCCTGCACTGCAACTACTATCCCCCTTTCCCATTTTGCTGCTCTTGACTCTTGCAAAATCAGCTGCTTTCTGTCTTTTAGCAGCATAAAGGAAGTAAGTAGACGCTCGTACACAAGATAGAAACTGCCTGTCAACTGACTTGAATGGTAGCAAGTCTGCTAAAGAAGAGGACTTCACCAAGCCGGTAAGTGAAGGCATATTCTGAAATCTAAAAATCAGTTTCCTGCTAGAATTATGCACTAACATTAATCGTCTTGTGAGGATCCATTTAAAATTATTTTTCAGTACTACACCTGTCAACTCCATGCTATATTATATTTGGTTAAATAGTGGCCGTTACTGGTTATCAGAATGTAGTGACAATGCTACTTGGAACAGTTCAACAGTTGCTGCCGTTGGATAGTGACATGCGTTTGGTTACGTACCTCCACCTCGGCAAGCTGAGTCCATTTTTCCCTAATCTGGACCTTGAATGTCTGGAGTTCTGCTGTCAGGGCCTTGATGAAGACTGCCATATGCTGTTGCTCTGACATCTCAGCAGCAAATTTTGATGACTGTGCCACTGTAAGAGGTAAGACAGACCACAGTAAAGAGTTGGGGCACCACCCAATGACCCTGTATAATTGGAAAGCAGTAGATCAAATAAACAAGCAGTAATTGCAAAAAGAACATCTCTTTAGACTGGAGTTCCACAGTGTACTGATTTCAAAATGGCAGAACTTCTGGTCATATGTATTTCCTGTAGGAAGAAGTGGGTCCAGGTGACTAGACATTGGAAGTGACGTCAGAGGTGCTGCAACAGTCAATCCTCCGTGGCTGCATAGGAATAAAAAGAAAAGGGATTATAACACAGTCACAAACGTTGGAGCGTTGTGTGACTACAATCACCAGAGCCCTTGATCCGCCGCCCTATGCACATACATGTAACTATACAGAATATATAAATATACAGTGGAACCTCGGTTTGCGAGAATAATTCGTTCCGGAAACGTGCTCGCAGTTCAAAGCACTCGTATATCAAAGTGAATTTCCCCATAAGAAATAATGGAAACTCAGATGATTCGTTCCACAACCCAAAACTATTCAAATAGAAATGATTAATACAAAATATAAAGTAAAAATGCATAAAACAAATTAACCTACACTTTACCTTTGAAAAGAATCATGGCTGATGTGAGTGAGTTTCTAAACTCTTGTGGGATTCCACTGTCCCAAAGCAATCGCAGTCTCCCAGCGCTGTAGTAGTTCGCTATAAAAGCGAATCCGAAAAGATCGCGGACATGCTATAAGCACCTGCCGTCGATGGGTGATACAAGGAACATTATGAATGCGCAAGGCACAATTCTACTTGGCCACAACCCTGCCTGACTGCTGTGTCTGTGTATAGGAGAGTGGCAGATCCTGCTACAATAAATAACCGCGCTGTTGCTGTTTCAAGCTGAATAAAGCTGGTGTTGCTAAAGTACTGAGACTCAGCTTCGTGTTTTGGGGTGCAAGACGGGGACTCGCACGTCACAGCACACACACACAGTCACAGTGCTGTAGTAAACAGTATACGCTCGTACGGATGTTGACTATATGAGTGAGGCACGCCGACTCAGATGGAGAATAGGAGACGATTGCCCACAATAATGCAGTGAGAGAGAGAGAAAAACCATCAGCTCAGTTGTGATCACATGCCACTCAGCAGACAAAGCGTATACATACTACTTGTATTGCAAGACCTCGCTCATTTATCAAGTCAAAATTTATTAAAAATTTTAGCTCGTCTTGCAAAACACTAGTAAACCAAGTTACTCGCAACAGAGGTTCCACTGTATATGTGTATGTATGTACGTATATATATATGTGTATTTGTGTGTGTGTGTATATATATATATATATATATATATATATATATATATATATATATATATATATATATATATATATATTTATACAGTAATCCCACCTCCATCGCGGGGGTTGCGTTCCAGAACCCCCCGCGAAAGGTGAAAATCCGCGAAGTAGAAACCATATGTTTATATGGCTATTTTTATATTGTCATGCTTGGGTCACAGATTTGCACAGAAACACAGGAGGTTGTAGAGAGACAGGAACTTTATTCAAACACTGCAAACAAACATTTGTCTCTTTTTCAAAAGTTTAAACTGTGCTCCATGACAAGACAGAGATGACAGTTCCGTCTCACAATTAAAAGAATGCAAACATATCTTCCTCTTCAAAGGAGTGCGCGTCAGGAGCACAGAATGTCAGAAAGAGAGAGAAAAGCAACGGCACAAAGCTGTTGAAGGTGGCAGCTCACACCCCCTCTGTCAGGAGGAGAGAAAAGAGAGAGACAGAGACAGAGAAAAACAAACAATCAAAAATCAATACGTGCCCTTCGAGCTTTTAAGTATGCAAAGCACCGTGCAGCATGTCGCTTGACGAAGCAGCTGCACAGAAGGGAGCAACATGAAGATAATCTTTCAGCATTTTTAGACGAGCGTCCATATCGTCTAGGTGTGCGAACAGCCCCCCCTGCTCAATCCCCCTACGTCAGGATCAGAGAATGTCAGCGCAAGAGAGAGAGAGAGAAAAGTAAATTGGGTAGCTTCTCGGCCATCTGCCAGTAGCGTCCCTTGTATGAAATCAACTGGGCAAACCAACTGAGGAAGCATGTACCAGAAATTAAAAGACCCATTGTCCGCAGAAATCCGCGAACCAGCAAAAAATCCACGATATATATTTAGATATGCTTACATATAAAATCCGCGATAGAGTGAAGCCACGAAAGGTGAAGTGCGATATAGCGAGGGATTACTGTGTATATATATATATATATATATATATATATATATATATATATATATATATATATATATATATATATATATATATATATAATAAATAAATAAATAAATAAATGGGTCATACTGTATTCTTTGCTCTTTCTGGTTTCTCTTCTTCAGCATATCGTGATGCTTGGATTTACAGTGTCTCTCTGCAACAAAAAAATGTTATACCCTGAGGCATCTGGAGTTTTCAGTTTCCCTTTTACTTGTCTCCCCTTACTGCCATGGACAGCTCTAGTGTAAAGAACATTAAGTAAACCTTGGCACTGTACATTAAAAATGTAAATAATTATGGGGGTGGTCATGTAACACATCTTTATGTAAGGGGTGGTGAAAATTACCTATGATGCAATAAAGCAAGTGAATGCTGATGGTAAATGCAAGCTGTATGAATAGGTGTTGAATGGATTCTCATTGAAACTGTAATGATACAAGCAATTCTTTGTGGTGTTTCTCAAAGGTGTGCAAATTGTATGTTTGTACAGAAATGCTTTTATATATGTATACATTATGTATATTTTTCTATATGTTGCAACAGGGGCTCTCTGGTTATGTCATGTGCCTCCCTGTTCATGCTTAGTAACCAGTTCTATTTAAACAAATGAATAAGTGGCATTTATTGCCTTTAAGATGTATTTCTTTAGCCTCCTTTGGGCCTTGTTTTTTTGGTTTATTTTCACTCAAGGATTCTAGCTTAGTACTTAAAAAGTCTTTAGCATATAGTGCAGCAACCTCACCTATATGACCACAATTCTAACTAGGTTCCAATCAGTCTGTAAATCTTACCCAAGAAATAACCTTCCCTGCAGGGAGAAGTAAATTGGGATCTCATGAACATTAGAAGTAAGACTGGGTATTATCTTTAGCATTTACAGCTCAGCCTAATAGCGGTTGCATTTTTATCTTTGGGACTGCAGCAGTTTTTATTATAATGTTGCTTCCTCATGGGTTTGAATTATAAGAAATACAGTATCTAACTTTGACAGGCATTTTGTAATTTTTACTTTTGATTAATTTTTTAAAGATATTATATAACTTATTCATTTTATTACATGGTAGGTATAGTACACTTTGCCCATAATGAACAGTTTACAACTTCTCTCATATTATTTATACTACAATAATAAGCCGACAGCTACCTACAGGGAGAAATTTTCTTTTGTAAGCAAGAGTTCTTTGGTGTCCTGTGGGGTGATGTTTTAACTGTGTATTTGTTTTTAATCTCTTACTATTTTGCCCAGAAGCATCATTGTAAAATAAGATGTATTTGCTTTTGATAAATGTTTAATTTCCTTTGTTAATAGAAGCACTGCTGGAGAGACTTTACATGTACAATTAGTAAAAGTGTGCCAAGAGGCTTTAGATTTTTCAGTAGACAATCTTTTTATTGTAATGGTTAAGAAATATATTTTTAGTTAGTTCCTCCTTAAATAACGTGATTGAGTTTATCTTTACTTTAAACTTTCATTGTTTTTCAAACAATCAACTGCCTATGAATATTATCATCAGCATTCTTAGCTCACTAGCCCAGACTCCTGTGTTCTATTGTTGTTCTGCCTACCTTTTGTGTAATGGTTGCTTTTATGACCATGTCCATATGGATTTCCTCTGGGGTACCCTTTGATCAATTTTAGGTGAGCAGCAGTATTCCTTACACCAGGCAAGAGCAGTTTTTGAAGTACAAAATTGGGGAAAAAAGGTTAATCTCAATTCTCTTGAGATTTTTCAAGTAAGGATAACAGAGTTGGAGGTAAGGTAGTTATTTAAGGTGAGGAAAACACATGTTTCAAGGTAACATAGATTTACTCATTTATCATTGTGGTGGAGAATGGTAACAATTTGCATGTTAATTGGGGTTTCCTTACTCTTATTCCAGTGAGTGCCCTTCAGAATTGTAAGAGCTGTTACTAGTTTTGCATCCTTTTGAGATGAAGGTGAACTTCATTTTTAGAATAAAAGAGTGACCCGCTTTTAAGGGCTTGTTGCATCTGAGGAGAAGCTTGCTCCTCTGCCCAGGTTTGTAGTTGCCGAGTTTATAATGAAAGAATCAAATATGGACCTTGTGTGCGTCGTCATCATGAGACAAAACATTTATTAAATCCAGAAACACCTCTATTAATTTTTAAAAAGGAACCCGTTAACAACCAGCACCGTTCACTAAGATAATTTTCTACAGGAAAGACTGTTAATACTGGTTAAATATAATTTCAAGTACAAACAGTGCTGCCTACATAAAAGAATTACAATCCAGCCAAATGTTTACTCACCTGTCACTATGTTGAGAACTATGTGGTGTCTGCTAACAGTGGTTTCATCAAGTACAACATAAATTTTATTGCCGTGAATCTTTCGAAGAATGGTATCCATTTTGTTTGTTGTTCAAAAACATAGGGCAAATGAGTTTGATGAATAGTGCTCTCATTTTCTGGCAGCGCGTCTCTTTGTTTACAATGCTTAATAAAGAAAGGACGCATCTTCGTCATTTTTTTGAGCGGTGTGTCTGATTTCTCCTTGTTTTTGAGATGGGTTTTAGATTTGACGTGGTCATTGCAAGTACTCTTTTTGTCGATGTTGACGGTTCCCCAAGTTCCCCAATAAATTGTTTTTTTGGTGGCAATTGTGGGTATTTGAAATTTAAAACAGTGTATTATAATATGTTCTGTGGTCATACGTAATTTCCGTTTCAAACGCTTATACGTAATTTCCCTTTGAAACGCGAGAAGAATTCTATATATTTAGATGGCACACTCTTGTGAAAGGTAAGAATCCACATTACTAACCGAGAATGGTAAACCGGATGGACGCAGGGACATCTGGCCATGGGCCGTGGACGCAAAAGACGTACTGCGCAGGCTCCCCACAAATCCCACCCCCCCTCCAAGCAACCCCCCCCCCCCAAGCAACGGGAACCGGATGGAATACAACGTAAAATAAGAAATGAGGCACCGCGACCACAGAAAAAAGGAGTCAGACGCCGGCGCCGCAGACAGCGCCGCACGAAGCCCATTGCACACGAAACGGGACACACAAAGAGGAGGATTCAACAAGCCCCTAGCACACAAAAAAAAACAAGCCGCGAGCGCCACACAAAGCCCATTGGACACGAAACAGGACAGACTGCGGACATAGCACACGAAACGTACACAAAAACGACGATTCAGACCCACGACCACACTAACATAAATAAGAAATGACACACAAAGCCCCATTTCTGAAGGAACCGTCCGTATTAAACATACGTCATCTCAACACGTTCACACTATGCAGCATAGGTGGATCTCATTACAATGAGGCACTATTAACCGTTCAACCGCAGAAAAGGCTCCACATTAACAGTAAGTGCGATCCTCCTTATTACTTATCCATATTCCTCACGCTGAAGAACAAACAAGTCATAAATTCACGATCACAGGTACAAAACGATATGGCTCGGAACCAAACACAAACCCACATGAAAAAACAAAATACACATCGGCGCCTACAGCACGCTTCTGAAACTCCGGAAGAAAAAATGTCTCGGCTCCAAAAACGCAAAGCTCAACTAACACAGTTACAGAGACGAGCCCAAATGGACAGACACAATGAACGTAGACGCATGCAGCGCGCGTCTCAAAGTGCTGCATCGAAACATGCATGGGTTCAAAACGAAACACTTCACGTCTCAGACATACAAAAACGGCAGCGAAGAGACAACATAAATAAACGCAGATGTCTACAACGCGCATGTGAAATGCCGGAAAACAAGCAGGCAAGGCTCCAAAAACAGAAAGCTCCACTGACTGACATACAAAAACGGGCAAGGCTCAATACAAACAATGCACGACGTAGACTACAACGGACTTCTCACACAGCACAGGCGAATCGATTACAGCTCCAAAACAGCACGTCCCAAATACTGGACATGCAATGACGCGTCTCTCAAACGGCACAAGCAAAAGATACACGTCACGGACATCAACGCCAGACACCTGCTAAACTCTTGCGCCACTTTGCTCACAACGCGTTCAATAATGAGTCCAGTATTCAGGAAAATTCATTGGGATTAATGAATGTCATTTGCAATCATTGTCATTCACTTAACTTCCCTGAAGAAACAACTGGCAATACAAGTAATGAATTTACACGTTGTTGTCAAAAAGGTCAAATTAGACTGCCTCCTTTACATTCATATCCTGAATATCTACAGAAGCTTCTAACTAACGAAGTACCTGAAAGTAAAAACTTTATGAACTGCATTAGATCCTACAATAGTTCATTTGCTTTTGCATCTACCGGAGTAAATATCAGGCCACCAAAAGGCAATGGCCCATACTGCTTTTGCGGTTCTGTTCAATAAGGGCGTGCACAAATAGGCGACCTTCAAAAGGACGACCTCAATTGGGCGCGGAGAATAAAAGCGCACATAAATAAAAGCGATCTTCAAAGGGGCGACCTCAATTGAGCGCCGAATAAAGGCGCGCGTAAATAAAGGCGAGCTTCAAAAGGACGACCTCAATTGAGCGCCGAATAAATGCGCGCGCAAATAAAGGAGCGCTTCAAAAGGATGACCTTCGGAGCGAATTAAATTAATTGTCCTTGATTATGCTAATAGACCGCATCTCGAATATCTACGTGGCATTGCACATAATCTACAGCTTCAAGTGTAACTTGCTTTCACCTTTTTATACATTCAGTCATTGCCTTAATCTAATTTTCTGTAATTTTGAAAACAAGGAAATATAGAGAGCTTTAGAAATAGTTTGTTAGAAGTAGTTCGTTAGAAGTTCATGCATTAATTAATTGGATGTTTTAATATTCTTGCTTTCACCTTTTTATACGTTCAATCACTGCCTTTATCTAATAAATTTTCTGTAATTTTGTTGCGTTTGCCTTTATTCGCTGCGCCCAATTGACGTCACCCTTTTGAAGCACTCCTTTATTTATGCTCGCAGTTATTCGGCGCTCAATTGAGGTCATCCTTTTGAAGCGCTCCTTTATTTGCGCGCGAATTTATTCGGCGCTCAATTGAGGTCGTCCTTTTGAAGCTCGCCTTTATTTATGTGCGCCTTTATTCGGCACTCAATTGAGGTCGCCCTTTTGAAGATCGCTTTTATTTAAGTGCGGTTTTATTCGCCGCGCCCAGTTGAGATTGCCCTTTTGAAGGTCGCCTTTATGTGCGTGCCCTTATTGACGGATACCGCTTTCGCGTATGTGGACAAATATTACATCGCATTGGAACAGTGCACCCTGAAACAAATCAAGAACGCAAATATGCACAAATCACATCAGCACCTACAACGCGCTTCTGAAACCGCGGAAGAAAAAATGTCTCGGCTCCAAAAACACATGTCACTCCTTATTCAAAATACCGGTCCCAATCACAGAAACATCGGTATCCACTATGAAAATGAACAGTAACACTGCACGTCACATCCGTCTTGTCACACTATTAATTATAGATGAATGTACAATGGCATCCAGTCACTTACTCAACACCATTGATAAACTTCTACAAACGTTGATGAATAATAATATTCCCTTTGGAGGAAAGGTACTTTTATTAGGAGGACATTTTAGACAGTGCTTAACTATTGCTCCACATGCAATGTGCTCAGTTATTGTTCAGTCCACCTTAAAATACGCGGACAATTGGCATTGCGTTGATGAATAATAATATTCCCTTTGGAGGAAAGGTACTTTTATTAGGAGGAGATTTTAGACAGTGCTTAGCTATTGCTCCACATGCCATGCGCTCAGCTATTGTTCAGTCCACCTTAAAATACACGACGACGTCATACATAAACAACAAGAGAGCGAACTACAATACATATACAGGCGCGAGACCTGATTGGTGATAATACGAAGAAACGAACAGTTCGGATATTAACAGTGAGTGCGATACTCCTTATTACTTATCCATATTCCTAATGATAAAGATCAAACAAGTCATCAATTCACGATCACGGGTACAAAAGTAGACGGCTCGAGTAATGGGACCACAAACATGCACCCGCATCAAAAACAAAAAATTCACGTCGGCACCTACAACGCGCTTCTAAAACCACGGAACAAAAAATGTTACGCGGACAATTGGCATTGCTTTCAAAAGATACACTTGGTACAAAACATGCGATGTCCAGATCCCGATTATATAACAGTTGGTTATTACAACTGGGAGATGGTACACTCACCAATACAGATGTACTTCACCTTGAACACTATTAACCCAGCCGGATTACCACAACACAATCTTCACCTTAAAAACGGAACAATAATCATGCTATTAGGAAACCTTAACACTACACAGGGTTTATGCAATGGTACACGTTTAGTCGTCAACACCATGACACACAATGTTATTCAAGCAACAGTTCTTACAGGATCACATGCTAACAATACTGTTCTAATTCCTAGAATTGACCTTACAAGTTCTGACCTGGAATTACCTTTTACACTTAAACGGCGACAGTTCCCCATTAAACCTGCCTTTGCCATGACCATCAACAAATCACAAGGACAAACCATGGACAAGGTTGGCATCTACCTCTCTGAGCCCGTTTTTGGACATGGACAACTTTATGTGGCCTTCTCACGAGTTCGACGTTCATCTGACGTTAAAGTTAAGGTCATAAATACTCCATGCCAAGGAATACTCATTCAAGGACAAGACACCATCTTTACTACTAATGTTGTGTACAAAGAAATTTTCCAATAAACCTTTACACTGTGCCAAACACTTTATTGTTTGCTTCCTATATACGTCATCTACACCTTCACACTATGCTATATCTCATTCATACATCACGCTCATTGTAATTTCCCAACACCAGGGGTTGGCGAGCGAAGCGAGCAGGGGGCGGAGCCCCCTAGTAAAGTTCTATTTGACATGCTTGCATTTAATGACTAAAATTTCTATTTTTTCATTAATGCAAAGATTTTAATTCATAAACAACTGAAATTTATTGAAGTAAATTCATTATATACTGTATTGGGTGTTGAAAATGGTATCAAAGTTCAATACTTCGATTATACTTCAAATTTTGGAAGCCCTAGTATATACCACATGTTAAAAAGCCATGGCTATATTTTGGGATGTCATTTTGCATTTCCAGTTAGATGGTAATGTTGACCAATTTCGTTTGTGCTTTTACTGGTGTCATTAGGTAGAATTGTTGATTTGAGTTTTTTTTTTAAATCTGCACCTCTTGTGGCTCTTCTTTGTCAGGTTTATTAAGGGCAGTCCTTTTTGCAGTGTGTGACACTTTGTGAATGCTAATTTTACAAGTCATATTTTCACAAACAATTCATTGTAAACAGTGATTGGTCTCTGCTCCTCCAGGTTAACAAGAGCACCCCTGCTTTCAAAATCACTGCCTTTTCTTTGAACGCCACCTTCATTAGCATTGAATTGATTTAGAAATGTGACAAATAGTGAACCATCTAATTCAGTGTTTCCTATCCATTGTTGCTTTACGAGTCAGTTTTTCACATGCCAGTGTGTTTGTGACCTATTTTGAGTCCCCCTCCATGAATTTAGCACAATATTTTTGAGTGTGGGTGGGGGTGGAGTTCCTATGCAGTCACCAGGGCATCTGAGTTAAATCAAGCATGATCATCAGTGCTTTTCCTCCTTGGTGAGTCAAATTTGATCGTCAGAGCGGGGTTGGGAAGTTGTCCATAATTGGCTGCTAAACATCTGCGATGCTGCTGCTGTGAATTGAGTGTGATCATTGGACTGTTGGAAGGGGTTTCGTCCAGGCTCAGCTGCAATCCACCTGTGATGACTCCATTGTGAATCAAAATTGAAAGTGTGTGGGGTAGGGGGAGTCAAAAACCCACAATTTAAAGAGAACTTTGATAGTAATATTTCAGGCCTTTTTTTAATGTTACAACTTATTCTTTCTGAGAATAGTTTATAAAATTTTGAGTAGATAAGTCAATCTTCAAATAATAAGTCAATCTTTCAGATAATTTGCTATTCATGTTATTTTAACTTTTAAAGAAATATTTATTTAGCTTTGCACGTGGAGATTTCCAATAATATTTAGCCAGTAAAAACAACATATCAAGGAAAAATTGCATTATAGAGTAATACAGTGATCCCCTGCCTATCGCTGAAGTTACGTTCCAGACCCATCAGCGATAGGTGAAAATCCCCGATATAAAAAGACCATATAAATTAAAGTTTTTTTTTGTTTTTTTTTATAGTTTAAGCCTTAAAATAACCCTCCCACACACTTTAAACACATGTAAACTTATTAAAACACACTTTGTAAACACATATTATATCTGGATGTCGGGCTAAGGATATGAGTAACATCTCTCTATTATAAAACATTTTAATGTCACACAAGACAAGGCAGTGAGACAGAAGGTCAGCTGCAGTACAGGCTTTTAAATGATTGCGGCGCAGAATGACAAGCATTTTGGCAGAAGCAGCACAAAGTCCACTTCTCCTTAGCATGCATTCAGCTCCCCCCCTTCACAACGCAAAGTGGCAGGAGCGTAGCGTGCCTCTGTGGAGCGATCGAGACCAGATCATCTCGGACAAACACTTTGATGACACGCCCTACTTACAAACAATTTAAAACACGTTCACTGACATCGAACCTAGCAGTTGTTGGAATGCTTTTGGCAGACAAACTTCAGGTGCTCCCAGCTCTTAAAACAACAACAAGCAGAACATGCAGCTTGTCAGCAGCAGCTGCAGAAACCCAGCAGATGATCCGAGCACTTCTCCTTAGCGTGCATCAGCTCTCACCATCACCACCCCCCGTTCAGCTCCCCACCTTCACAAAGCGAGCGGCAGAGACGCGAAGTGGCAAAAGGATAGCTGCTGTACAGGCTTTTAAGTGATTGACGCAAAGCATGACAAGCACAACACACAGCAGCAGCAGCAAGACAACAGCTGAACCGATCGCATCTCTTTAGCGTGCGTTCAGACCCCCCCATTCACAACGCAAGCAGCGTTATATGTGCCACGAGAAAGAGATGTAACCATGTCTGGGGCAGGAAATAAAGGACAAATAATTGTTTTTACAAAAGTTTTAAAGTAAAAATGAAAATAATGCATATGTAACAATTCCTATGAAAATAATCTCTTTAAATTGTTTATCTGGTAAACCAAACCTGGGGGTGGGCGAGCGACGCCCCTACTAATAATAATAATATTAATAAATCCGCGATGTAGCGGGGGTGTGATAGCTGAACCGCGATATAGCAGGGGATCACTGTACATGCTAATTCAGTTCTACACAGCAATCATCTAGTCTGTTCTATGCCCATCCATTAGTGTGGTTTGGATCAGCAACTAAGTATGACAAGGACAACAAATAATCAGATCTTCCAAAAGATTATTGACACCAGTCTTTAAACCTTACAGGACCAGTACTATTCCAAAGTCACGAAACATTTAGGGAAAATCATTGCTGAATCCCTCAACCATGCCACAATCTTTTTGAACTTCTCCTATCTGCCAAGCATTATAGACTAAACTATACCAGAACAAACACACATATAATAGTTTCTTTCTACAGGGTATTCAACTCACAAATGGTTAATTTGGCTATCCTTGCTCATTCTGGGCACCACCCCCAATATCTTGCAATATTCTTGTATATAGCTAATGCTTACTCTGATTCAGTATTTATTTCAGTATATCTTTGTGATAAGAGGCCTGTGGCGAAGCGCAATTTTAAATAATCAGGAGTCCCAGAGCCTGCATTCCCAGACTGGGTGCAGGTGCACTTGTGAGTGAGCATGTGCCACTCCAACGTTAATTGGGGTCCTTGGCTGATCGCTCATTCACGTGCAAATGGGTCAGTCAGTTGCCTCATTCACACCTCGGAGTAGGTGGAGGTTAGCCCCTGCACCAGTTTATCTGGTAACAGCTGGTAATAACTTTACTCTGCTTTTTACTGTTTAATCTTTAGTGTATTATGCAAAGTCAATTATAATTATTTAACTCCATTATTTTCATGAAGGTGTTATTGAGTAGTAATATGAAATTCAATTTATTTGCTCTTTTATCTTAATTTTAAGGGTTTTATATTAAAGAACATTTCATTGTAGAGGGATTTATTGGGTTTCATATTAGCTATATTTTAATATAAAAGACCTATTCCTTTTAACATTTTGTTACCACAGTGTTATTGTACAGTAGTCTTAAAAGTTTGTAAGCTTGTCTAATAAGCTTTGCTTTCCGATTGTCTTTTGGACTTCTTTTAAGATGCAAAACACATTTTGTTGGCAGAATTTCTAAAACTCTGAGCCGGTTTACTTTATAATGGGGATAAAAATACTAGTACACATTGACACCATGCACATTCAACAGATAAAGCTACATGGCCGTAAATTGAGCACAAGTTCCAAACATTGAGATAAGACAGACATCTAAACAAATAACAAAAGTTGAATATTTCTAATTTAAAACATTTTAAGTTTGACAGTCAAGAAAAGACTAGTCGGTCCATCAAGCTCATGTCCTTAGCTCATAGCTAGGTTGATATATTATGAGATGAAGTGTGAACTGTTTTTGCACCATACCTGAGTAAAAAATGAGGAAATGTCCTAATGATTTGTTTACACACACAATGGAAGACACATTTCTTTTAAAGCCAAATACATGTTTTTTTTTCCATTTTTTGGTTTTATTTTGGGATACTGAAGATTTTTGATTTCTTATCTATCATGTTTTCTTTTTTTAACCAATGTAAAATTGCATTTGGTCTTATTGGTTGGGTTTTTCAATTTGGATCCCAGTTTATTAAGCCATGGCACCCAGGTAATTTGTGAGCAGTGTCTTGTACTTATTTGTAAATAATATTTTCTTGATAATAATATATTCCATTTCTAGTCCTATCTTGGATTCAGTTATTATTACTATCACTTCTTCTAATCTTTGAAAAGCTCAGTTCTGCTCTTTAACAGGTTTGCTATACTAACTATCCCCATGAATTATCAGTCTTTTCTCATCAAGTTCAGCTTCTCTTTTTTTTATTTAAACTGTTTTCCAAATTGATCCCTCTAGGTGGATTAACATTAACATAGCCCCACATTTGCCAGCTGCATCAAGGCATGTCTTCTGTGTTTTGTTACTTTGTTAAGATGTATGAACATCCATGGGATTTTCTCTCTTGGAGGCACCAGACACTGAGATGTTTTCCCAATGATGTTCCATTGGTGATCATCATCCGTTATATTATTCTATCGGCCAATGATTACTTTTCACCACACCTCGTCTCCTTTGCCAGGTTGTCTCCTTAATCTATAAGCTTCTTTTCTTTTCATGTATTTAGCAGAATGGATCAAGGGTCTATCTCTGGCTGCATTTAAAAGTCTAGCAGTAGAGGAATTATTAATGCTTTTTAAATGCAGCGGTACCATTTCTGTCAACTAGCAGTTAAGGAAATTAGATTATCCTTGAAATCAATGATTTCCATTTGGCCAGTACATCAGTATCTGGTTGTAGATTTAATTTGTGGTTTGTTTAATTGTTAGAACAGGATATGTGTGCCACTGTAATATTTGGAGACTTTTGAGTATAATATTACATTGGTACCAATGCTCTACTCAACCAAAAACATAATTAGAAGTGGCTATACCCTATTAAATACCATACAATTTATTGTATTTTCTAAATAATTTGCATTGAACCTTTTTCCTGTAATTTTTCGGTTGTGTTTTTTTATACTTGTGTGACAAATTGAAGAAATACCACACCTCTCCTCTATTCAAATGAAAGGAAATGTTCTTGAGTCTTATATACAGTGCACTTGACAACATTGTGTCACATTGTACATCTGTTTAGACAGGACTTTATTAACAGCTCAGATAAAGTTCATTATATTATAAATTTAAGTATCATGTTAAGTGTTTTGAGTGTTCCATTTTAGCATATTAAAAGATGGTGAAATAGTGAAAATATGACAGAAGTAGAATCTGATAATATTTTAACTCAGAAGAGTAAGGAAATATGGGTGTCAATATAAATGTTATTCTTCACAAAAAAGTATACTTTTTGACTGACTTTTTGCTTAATATACACCAGATTAAATTTAAATAAACAGCATTAGTTTTAATAGTATTAGTCATAAAACAACCCCCTTTAAGACATCATCTTTCATTAAATATTGTTTAATAAAGCTGTGTACCTAAATTTTATCTCTTTAACTAGCATATTTAAGGAAATGGATGCTCAAGGTAAAGCAAGGTGATATCTGAGCAGCACATGTGATAAGTTCATGGAGCCATAATAAATCATTACATGTGAACCATGCATTAGTTGTGATATGGGCAGCGACTGAGAGTAATTGGGGTGGGGTTGGATGATGCTGAAATGTAAGCAGTCACCAATGTGGTGTTCCTGCTGCATGTAGTACGGTCTATTTTGTTGAACTGAAGAGATGAACAGGTTTTAGCAGTAAAGGTATGAGTTAGCAAATCATCCCAGACTTGGTCTTCATATTCAGAAAAATTCCTCTTCTTTGTAGTTTGTAAGATGAAAATAAGGTGTTAAAGGATAAGTTTAGTGTTTTTCAAGTCAGTTATTTCTTCACAAAAATGGTATATATGTATTTGCCATGCACAATTATGTTCGAAAAGTTTAGTGCTTTCTATAAATTAAAAAAAGTATCTTCCTGCTCTGGTGCTTTACAATAGAGTTTATGCGGCATGGAGGTAAAGTTTACAAACTTAGCAAATATGTTCATTTACCAAGCCAAATCATGTTAAATATTGATCTGTGTTTACGACTTATTTTTGTGATAACAAAACATGGATTTGAAATACTAATTTTATCACATAATACTGGTACTGTTTTTCTCATGGTAAGGATACATTTTCTATTCACTTGTACAAATTCTCATGTTAGTACGGAATAAAATGAAAACAAAACCAACAATGTGACACAAAACGTTTACTGTGATTTTGTCTGTCAGAAAGAAACCGCCCCCTCATGGGATGAAAGGTTGTTGTGCAGGAAGACTAAGCGCTGAGCCTTATCATGCACAGCTGCCTCTTTTTTTTTTTTTTTTTTTTTTTTTTTTAAATTGGTAAATCTCATAATATTTTTTTTTTGTACAGTGTCTTTTTTTTGGGGGGTCAAAAATGACATGTATAAACTATTTTACAATATGTATATAAACATAAGACGTGGATGAATACTCGATAGCTGTTTAGTTTTTTAAAATTGACATATTTGGTAAGTTTTTAAGTTTTTCCTCCTTACCCCATAGACTGCATTGTAAAGCCCCAGTACTGGTAAGAGATTTTCTAAATTTAAAGGAAGTGATTAACTTTCATCTTTAACTTTATGCCTTTTGGTAATCAGTTCATCATCTGCTCACTTAATTATTTACAGTTAACAGACATTTTAAACAACGGTGCCCAAAGTTTTGTGTGCCTCTATATACCTAAATTTTCATAAGGTGGTTGTTTGCAAGTTATGTATCTTTTGCTATAGCATTAAGGTGACTAAAGTACCAGCATTCTGTCTTATCAGCCTTGCATGTACATCTCACCATGGAATATTTTCCTGCTTGTCCATCTAAGATTTGATGTAGAGTGAATTCAAGTCTGTGCAAGTGGAAATCTTTTCTCAATAGTATGTGAAGTGTTCCTGTATTAGCATTTTCCCCTTTTTTTCCCTAATTTGTCAAACTTTCCTGCACAACCGTCTGAAGGCAATCATAGGGAATTGTCAGGCAATTCCAGTCCTCCAGAGATGCATAGTACTTTAACAGTTTTCTGGATCTACCCGTGGATCTCGGGCTGGGCCTGGTACAGCTTCTGTGGGAGGTAGCCAGTGATCTACTTGTAACATCTCAAGAAGCTTTGTCATGGTCCATGTAAGTACCTGTTCTACTCAGTAGTCTACATATACCGTTGAGCGCATTTTCTGTCATGGAAAGACTGCATTCTGTCTTTCCATGAATGCAGTTTTCATTCTGTCTGCATTCCTGTGCAGAAATCATATGTTGTCCACTTGGCTTGAGAAATGTGTCTTTCAGTCACTTTTTCCAATGTTCTTTGCACCTGTTTCATAAACCAGTCTGGGGCAGTGCTTGCAAACTTAACATTATTTTCAGTCATTAATCAGTCCCATGATTAAGTCTTTACTTAATGAAATGGAGATACCTCAGAGCCTCTTGTTCACAAACAGTTTAGTTGCTCTCACATAACCTTGTAGGGAGCCTTTTGGGGTTTTTTTTTTGTATTTTTTGCCTCTGATGTATAGGTGCCAGTTCTCACTTGGAATTCCACTACTCTAATTTGTGAATTGGTTAAATATGAACCAGGGTAGCATCCAAGGCAGAGACAACAGTATCATATACAAAAAGCACAAATAAAGTAATCTGTTTGCCAAATTGGTATACCCTCCAAACCTCAACAGATCTTAATGCTGGTGAAGTCAAACATTACATTTAAATTATTAGCCTGAACTCTACTTCTGCTGTACAGTTATGGGAACCAGGGGACATGTAATAGTAGCCCCGGAACACCATAATCTTGGAGCATTATCTTTCTACTACAAAGCATATATAAACAGGTTTGGCAAACTCATAGACGTTGAGATATGTAGCAAGGAACTAATATTGTGATACAGAGCTGTTTTTGGAACCAAAAACCAGGCCTGCCAAAATTATGAAAAATATTCAGTTATTTTTTTCCTCCAGGAAACACAGACTATACTTAAGTGTACATATTAGGAATTTTGGATGGAAAATGTTGCATCCATCCATCCATTATCCAACCTGCTATATCCCAACTACAGGGTCACGGTGGTCTGCTGGAGCCAATCCCAGCCAAAACAGGGTGCAAGGCAGGAAACAAACCCAGGGCAGGGCGCCAGCCCACCGCAGGGTGTGCACACACACACCAAGCACACAATAGGGACAATTTATAATCGCCAATGCACCTAACCTGCATGTCTTTGTACTGTGAGAGGAAACTGGAGTACGCCGATAGAAGTAAAATGTCAAATGTTTTTAATTTTCTAAAACCGTACCCAACAGTGTAGCTAATATGTTTTTATTATTAATTGCATTCTACAGTGCCTTTGGAAAGTATTCAGACCCCTTCATTTTTGTACACAGAACTGAATCTGGTGTGTGTGCTCTGTCAGGTTGAGAGCACTTCGTTAAGAGTAGTTTTTTTTTTTTTTTTTTTAACTATTTGAATTTTGACTACTCTGCTTTTCACTCTTCCAACCCCTGTTCAGCTTGAAAGATTTAAGTCAGTTTATTTATAGGTATTGTTAAAATAATTATTTTGAAGTTTTATTACACTTCTATATTTTATTCTTTAGAAAGTCCCTGTTATCACTTTGCTGTGTTTAAGCAGATGCCATTCAGCATGATACTCCAGTGATGCTTAAATGATTTACATAAATATTATATATACTTCCATTTCTAATGGAAGATGATCGTTTACTTTTTGCCTAGGAAAAGGACTCCTTTTGTTTTCAAACTGCCATCTACTGGCCCCTTGTGGTAGAGTATGTGATATACAGCCTTTTGAGAAAAGATAAAACAATTATAAAGAACCCAGTTTAGTTGTTATTTTCCTGTTTAATACTTCTTTTATGTATTTATTTTAAATGTGCTTTAATTTTGTAGAATCTAACAGTACCCTTAAATACATCTTACAGTGCAGTATAACTTTTGTTTTCTTTAAAACTGAAAAATATTTAGAGAAGGTGGTAAAGGAGGCTGTCCATTCATGGATTTTTTTTTTTTTTTTTGCTTCTACCCCGTCTAGTTAAGGGTCACAAAATGGCTGAAATACGTATTTTATTTAAATGTGTCATTTTAAGATATTAAGAATCATACAGCACTCTTTAAGATATCCAAGATTATTATCTGGAAAAACCTTTTTTTTTTAGCTTTTGGCCTTTTAACATTTTGAATTAAAAAAAACAAAAAAAAAAACAAATTGTTCAACAAGATAGGAGGGCATGTAGCTGTAGTTGTGAGTCACATTTAATACAACTGTAAACTTCCAACAATACTATACTTATACTATACATTACTATAGAGTGCTTTTGGAGTTGCACTAAATTTGCTTATAATATTCCATTTTTTGATTAACACATTAGTTATAGTTACTCTTTTATATTTTTCAGGAAAATGAAATTAAATGTGTGTTCAGTAGCAATTTCAAACTTAAAAACAAAGTGCAAACTCATTTTGAAAAATGCATCCTTAAGTACTTTTTTAAATCATTTTTTATTTCTGATCAATAATAGGAACAAATTTTTAAAAAATGAACGTTTCAATCATGTTCAAAACAAGCAATGTAAGCCAATGAAAATACCACTGGCTATCCCATCATTCCCTTAAAAAAATCCCACACACCATGTCAAAAAAAAGAAAGTACTTTTGTTTTTATTAATATTTTTTCCTATTCGGTATTGATCTTGACTTTCATCCTTTTCCTTCCTGGTTTTAACCCAGGATATTCCTCAACATTGCATCTTCACACCCAATACTACCAGTTTGCATATAACCATTATGGGATATCACATAATACAGGTGGAATCCTGTTATAGTGAAATTCATTTGACCATAAAAATATTTCGTTATAGTGAAAATTTTATATCGAATATGGGGAAAATGCATATACTTTTGTGACAAGGGTTGCTGGGGATTGCCATGGTTAACGACAGCGATGCAAGGACAGCTCAGTAGCTGCTTTGCTGCATCTGGTAAACAGTAAACCAAGGGCAAAGTAATTGGTTGTCCTCTGTAGGATCAGGCATACCATGTGCTTGTCACACAGGGTTTAGAACATTTAACACCGGGGTTTGACCAGTTGTTCCTTCCTCACACTCTCCTGGTCTGCCTCATTGGTGGTCTGAGCAGCTGGTGGTGGTCTTATCTGAAGATGGGAACTAAAGCAGGACAATAGCCTATGTCTTGGCTCCTATCTCATGTGCTTGAGTGCTGAAGTAACAGCTCTGATTTTTTTAATTAAATCTTGAGCCTTCTCTATACAGTGAAAACTTTGGGAAGTGCTATGAAACTTGAACAATATCCGCACATGACACAACTACCCACGCCGATGCTCGGTGGAGCCCAGACTCCAATTTCAGCTGTACCTGAATGATGTCATGAGACTGCCCAAAACTGAAAATTTCGCATCAGATTGTCACTTTCTTTTGGTCTAACAAGAAAGAAACAAATTGTTAAATGGTTTCCAAGATGCTGCAGAATTGTAAGCGTGGCATGAAGTATTTTTTAGCATCGCATGATTATCTTCGTTGGCCATTTTTGTTCGAAAAAATATTAATTATACTGAAATTTACATTTTGTTAAAATGAAATCTGTTAAACATGATGTTGTATGAATGTTTGTTCAGGCCAACAAAAAGTATATGTTATTTTGAAAATTTTGTGACTTTGGTATTCGCTATAACAGGATTTGACCTGTATTAGATGCCTTGTCTATACATATAAAGGAGAGTTGGTATCCGTGTGGCTGTGTTTGTGGAGGGACGGAGAGTTAAGGCGGGTGTTGGAGTCACGTGATCATCTCCCCTCCCATTCACCTCATTTCATTCACTTCATTTCGCTCCGAGCTGAGCTCCGCAGCTGACGTGGTTAGTCCTTTCTCCTTTACTGATTTACTGTTTAGTAGACGCGGTAGGCCTACTTACTGAATAGTATTTTTTCCTTTAGCGTTTCTTAGTGTTTAGTAGACGCGGTGTGCCGGTGTTGCAGTTTAGTGTTACTTTCTACTTCGTTTTTATACTTTAGTGTTTAATAATAAATAATAATAATTCATTACATTTATATAGCTCTTTTCTCAGTACTCGGAGCGCTAAAATAGTGAGTGATACTTAGCTGATAGCAGTGTAGAAGCAGCACAGCACAACGCAGTCGGTAGGACAGGCGGGTGTGGTAGCGTAGGTGAGTGGCGAGAGGAAGCAGGATTTGGATGTTCCAATACACAGCCATAAACAGTAACGCTTGGTAATTTCAGGCGTGATCGCCCCGAAGCCATAAGCCAGGTTAGTATGAACATCAGATCAGTTCCGGGTCGTAAAGTACTGTAAGATGAAACGGGAGCAGATCAGCATAGCGAATATAATCATGGAGACAGATCATTCCGAGGTGCTAGATCGCCAGGTACAAAGAAATGTTCGTAGGTCTCGTCCCGTGATCCACAGACTCAGCTGTTACCAGTAAAGTTGAGTCCATAAAATCTGTAAATATTAAGCCAAATCCATGCAATTCGAGTCAGCTTTATCCATGAACTATACGTACAATAAACAAAGTAAAACAAGCCTAAGAAAGTGCAGAATTAAGGCGAATTTTGCTGTGTTTGTTGTGAAAGTGTTGTTAACAGGGAGGAGCGGCAACAACAAGCGTGTGCCAGCGTCCCCTCACCTGCTATAATAAAGCAGTTATAATAAAGAAGTTTAGTAGACTTTTAGTTTATCTCATTTAGTGTTCTTCCCGGCGGTGTTGCCGTTTTTTAGTGTTAGTGTCTACTTAGTGTTTGTGTTTAGTGTTATGGAAGGAGTGATCTTACCACTGTCAGATTTTGCAATGAATGAGTTGGTAAATAATGATTATTTATCAACAGATCACATGAGCAAATTCAACAAAATTTTAGCTGCGCATACAATTTTCCAACCTCAAGAGGTTTTGCTAATGTAGACTCCTGACATACCTATAATGCCCATTCCACAAAACACAAAACATATTCAAATATTACCTTCCGCAGCTACTGAACGAGTGACTCACTGGGTGTGTACCTATTATGATGGTGCTGTAATTCATGTCTATGACAGTTTAAATGCTGATAAAAAATTCAACCTCACCGAAAAGCATGAAGGAAACGAAGCTGCTCTGTTTCCTTACAAACCTCCCATAGTTTATGAAGACCCGCAGCAACAATTACATCATACAGATTCTGGTGTATTCTCAGTTGCATTTGCTGTGTGTATTTCTTTAGGTATTGACCCAAGTGATCAAGTTTTTACTATTTCTTCAATGCGAAATCACTTACAAATAATTTTTGTTACTCGACGATTGCTTCCATTCCCTGTTGAAAGTAGCCGACGGGCGACACCAGTTACAAGTATTCAGTGCGTTCAAAGACTTGTACGAAGTACGGCCACTAACACAGTCACTCATAAAAGGGGAGATGACTCGGTGCAGGAAATGGGTATTGAAAGTACCTTGGAAGACATGCAATCAACGAGGCGATTAAACGGATCTCAAGAGCGGTCTTCTAGGTTGGAAAAAAAGCGCTTGGCTGCCAAAACCATATATATATACATATATATATATATATATATATATATATATATATATATATATATATATATATATATATATATATATATATATATATATATATATATATATATATATATATATATATACATCTATATAAATAAAAGTTTAAATGTTCGTTTGTTCAAAACCTTAAATCTCCCAAACTTCTTCACCGATTGCTTTGAAATTTTGACATAACGTTGCATTTGAATACGCGCGTGTTTTTATATACATATTATATAGATGTCACACCTGTGACAGGTAAAAACATGCTTTTTTTTGAAAACACAGCGCCATCTGTTGGACGTAAAAGCAACACACGCTATACTAAACATTTTACGATTCTATTCCAATGTTTCGATCAAATACATTTGTAAGTACGTGAATAAAGGCAGCGACATGTCAGTTTTTGGTGTGCAACTAGAAAGAAGTGATAGGAATGCGGTCATACCTATCGATGAAATCGCACAGTATTAGGCTGGAAGATACATAAGCAGCAATGAAGCTGTATGGCGAATTCTTTCATTTCCCATACATGAACGAAGTCCAGATGTTGTTCACTTAGCAGTACATCTAGAAAATGGACAACGCGTTTATTTCACAGCTGCAAATATGCACCAAATAGCCCTCAATCCACCGGCTACAACGTTAACTGCTTTCTTTACGTTATGTCAAAATGACGTGTTTGCGAAAACACTGCTGTATTCGGAAGTGCCTACGTATTACACATGGAATGGGAGTAGAAAATCATTTGAACAACGCAAACGAGGAGAGCTAGTCAACAGAGAACCTGGCATATTCAAAGAAACTACGATAGGCAGACTGTACACCGTGCATCCCAATCAAGATGAATGCTTCTTTGTTCACATGCTGTTGGTAAATGTGCCCGGTCCAACGTCTTTCCAGCAATTGTGAATTGTCAACGGCGTTACACATGGCATTTTCCGAAATACATGTCAAGCTCTGAATTTATTGGAGATGACCGACACTGGGATGTATACATTAATGACGCGTACAACACGTCACATCCAAATCAAATTCGTGCATTGTTTGCAATCATACTGACCACCTGCTCTCCTTCACCTTCAACACATTTATGGGAGAGATATAAATCGCACATGGCTGAAGATATTTTCCGTCGAATACGCAAGTAAAATTCAAATATAAACATGGATTTCACAGCAGAAATCTACAACTAAGCGGTGATAATGATTGAAGATTTGTGCTTAGAAATCGCGAACAAAGTTCTCAATCAAATGGGAATGCCATCACCGAATCGATCTGCTCCTGCTTCGTTCGATGTAGAATTGCGTTGTGAACAAAATTACAACACGGGTGATCTTTTGTAATATGTGCAATCAAATATTCCTAAGCTAACGCTTCAGCAAAAAGGCATTTACGATCAAATATTGCAATATATATATATATATATATATATATATATATATATACACACACACACATATATACATACACATATACATCTATACTAATAAAAGGCAAAACCCTCACTGACTCACTCATCACTAACTCTCCAGCTTCCTGTGTAGGTAGAAGGCTGAAATTTGGCAGGCTCATTCCTTATAGTTTACTTACAAAAGTTAAGCAGGTTGCATTTCGAAATTCTACACGTAACGGTCATAACGGTCAACAACGTCCGCCATGTTAAACTTTCTTATTTATGGCCCCATCTTCACGAAATTTGGTAGACGGCTTCCCTGCGCTAACCGAAACCGATGTACGTACTTATTTCGGTGGTATGACACCACTGTCGGCCGCCATATTGAACTTTCCAACGGTCTTTGTTACTTAATGGGCCCATCTTCAAGAAATTTGGTACGTGGGTTCCCAATGCTAACTGAATCCTACTTACATACATATATATGTCCATAGCCTGCAGCTCAGTCCACACTCTGAATCCTCCAGGCACTCCTGAGCATAATCTAATTTTGAAGGTTGGGGCACCAATAATGTTACTGAGAAACTTACAGCCACCGAAACTTTGTAATGGCACGAGACATCAGGTCACATGCCTGCAAAAGAACCTAATTGAGGCAACTATTTTCACTGGCGGTGGCTCAGGGGAGAGAGTTTTTATTCCTGGCATCCCCGTTATACCCTCTGATCTCCCATTTCAATTCAAACGCCTCCAATTTCCAGTAAGGCTCTGCTTCACAATGACAATTAATACGTCTCAGGGACAGACCCTACAAAAGGTTGGCATTGATTTGAGGCAAGATTGCTTTTCACATGGCCAACTATACGTTGCATGCTCAAGAGTAAGCTCAGCACACAGCTTGGTCATATTACAACCGGAGGGGCGAACTGACAACGTGGTATACAAAGAGATCCTTAACAAATAATTATTGGTACATTTTCCCTCAGTTTATTATTTAAAATTTTAAAGCAGTACTTCGCCGCTGCGAAGCGCGGGTATTTTGCTAGTATAAGATAAATTTATAAGGGTAGTTATCAGTAGCAGAAATTTTTTTATTTTTTTTTTATATATCATGGCTCTAAAGATCACTAGTTAACACAATCCTTCTAGCAGGCCAAGGTCATTATGAAGGTTGTACTGTAGTTATAGTGAGTGGAGAAACTTGTTTACCTTAATTATCACAAGTGTACCTTACAAATTTGACAAGCAAATGTTTTTATGTGAGTAGAGGTTGTTTGTTAATGTTAGGTTTTCCAAGCAAAATGATCTGTGAATTATGACATGAAGCAGCGCATTTCAAAAAGATGATCAAACAGACTCAATACCTTTAGAAAATTCTTCCAACAGTTTTAAAAAAATCATCTTTATCTGAAGAAATGCATGTTTTAGATGATTAAAAAACATTTTTATCTCCTAAAAACTATGTATTGATGCATATTGTAATTTTTAAGCTTGATTAGTTAACAAAGTTAAGTAAAATTCTTTTGGCCTATTGCTTAGTATCACCTTGTCATGTTCTATAACTTGAATGATATAAATTTAAAGTTTAATTTAGATGTCATGTTCCATATTTTTGAATTCATAAGCATTTTATGCATAACTTGGAAATCAATAGCTTCATTTTAATGTTAAAGAAAGTAAAATCTAATCTCTGTGCTGAGTTCTTGATTCTGTTAGTGCTCTAAATTGTGCTGCAGTACTCTTTTTGACAATGATGACAATATATAATTGAAATTAGGAGAATTGTTATCTAATAGAAATTGACCTTTGCAGTCAGGTTTTCCCTCCCTCCTTTTTACCCTTTTATGGTATGACTCCTTAATTAAAGTGGTTTTATTCACAGACACACACTTGGACCAGTTGGTTTCCTTTAGGTTCTGTAGTGTCCTGCTTATTGGTAGGGAGGCTCACTCCGGGGCTTCATTCTACAGAGCATGATATCATTTTCATATCCCTTCTGAATTAGCTGTGTCATATGAATTTATTAGTCTTTGGTTTTATATGTGCATCTCGTCATTGACAACTGTCGGTGCATTAAACAATAGCTGAGATAAGCTAACAAACCGTGTTAAATATTTTTTTAATTATTTTTTGAAAAGCCATGTTTATCAAGAAAATAATCATAATAATGATTTTGGATATGTGTTTGCTATGTTTATTGAGTTTGTTGTTGTGAAACCACAAAACATTGAATCATATTTTACACAATTTAGACTCTGTTCAGTTCCTGCAGACGTTTGTGCGTCACCTGACTTTTTTCCTTATTTAGCTCTCATATTTTGTGCTAGTTGTACAAGCTACAAGTATAAAGTATGTGAAATATGTACATATAAGTACATATAAAAACTCTAGTTTGAAGGAGTACATTTAATAGTGTTGGTGTATTTATCATTTTATGTTTTACATTTCAACAATTAAACCATTTCTTGCATTGCTAGCTCACTTCAGTAAACATTTTTTTAAATTAAAGCTATCCATTTTAGAAATTTGAGATTGTTTTTTTAAATTTGCCAACGTGATAGCTGCTAACATTGCTATGTGAGTAGGGATGCACCAATACCACTTTTTTGGAAAACGAGTACGAGTACTTGCATTTCAGTACTCGCCGATACCGAGTACTTGCCGATACCGAGTACTTAATAAAAACATGATTTAAATTTACAGGTAACAGCTTTAGTCATATAATTTAACAAAAAAAACAAGGGACTAGTTTGGAATTAAGAACATTTATTTAAAATGAAAAGCATGTTGTATGCAACATATTACAGAATAAATAATTATAAAAAAAAATTTAAACAGTGACAGTGCAACTCAAGTATTTTTTTCAGTTTGTTGTAAACTCTGCCGCTTTGGACAACACAAGGAGCATTAATAAACATCTTTGCTATTTAGTGCACAATATTTGAATAAACTAACAACATCCACCAACATAGAACTGTGGCAATCAGTGCAACTGAGGTAGGTATTAACATCAAGTCTAAGACGACTCACTTAATGGAGCCTATTTAGAAAAAGTGAGTGGCAGGTTTTTTTTTAAGAAAAGTAGCTTTTCTGCATTATCAGCAGTCAGCCTGTTTCTGTTTTCATCTATAATGTGTGACACTGAGCTAAAAAGCCTTTCACTTTCCACACTGCTACATGGGGCTGAGAGGTATTTCTGGGCCATTTTAGCCAAAGTGGGGAACCTGATTTTGTTGACACCCCAGTACTTCAGAGGACTGTCATCACGAGGGCTTGGGGCCTCTCCGAGGTATGTGTCGAGCTCAATGGCAGCACCTGCTGCCAGCGGCTGTGCTACCTGGGGCTGCTCCTTAGCGATTTCTTCAAATACAGTGTCCAGACTGCTGCTAGTGCTGGCCTGGGCCTTGAGGAACAGTTTAGCAGGAGGTTCTGCAGCTTCTGCCCGACTCCCCTCTGCCTCAGCTCTGGACATCATCTGCAGCTCCTGCTTCAGGTGCAGCTTGGCCTCCGGAGCAGTGTTGTTGGAGAAGAAGCGATCTTTATACCTGAACAAAATTCATGAATGTATTAATATGTGGAAAAATAGGACTGATTTTAGTTTCCCCTAAACCACTGTCACAAATGCCAGCCATTTGGCTTTCTGGTAGTAATAAGGGAAATATATTTCATATTATATATATTGCATACATTTGTATTTGTGTATTTTAGTTACAAAAATATAATATAATATTTCAGATGGAAATTAATCTTACATTTAGTACTGTTGTTTATCATTGACTTTACCTTGGGTCAAGTATGGTGGAGATGAAGTACAGTGGGTTGGTCTCGACGTCACTGAAGCGCTTCTTGACAGCTGCCAGTAAGGTTGCTTTCATTGTCTTGACGCCGTGGTCCTCGTCTGTTTCTCTGTTTAGAAGTCTCACTAGCACAGTCACAGCTGGGATGACATCAGAGGCTAGTGCGTCGTAGCTGCTCACTTTTTTAGTTAGTTCCTCAACGGGGGCGAGGATGGCAACAGTCTTCTCCATAAGAGCCCATTGGTGAGCGGTGAGATAGTCAGGGACTGGGAGTTCATGCTCGGACACATACACCCCCAGCACTCGCTTTTGCTCAATGAGGGACTGGAGCATGTAATACGTGCTGTTCCAGCACGTCTGTACGTCCTGCTGCAGTCTCTTTATTGGCTGGTTGAGCTGTCCCTGAATGTCCTCGAGGCGGGAGTAGGCTAAGGCGGAATGTTTAAAATGCCCAACTATTTTCCGCCCCACTGCTATAGCATCAGCTGTGCTCCTCTGTGCTAATAAGCCCTCGTGAACAGCCAGTTGGAGCGTGTGCGTGACACACGGCAGACTTGGGAGCCCTGCGTCATTCATGGCTTTAATCATGTTTTTGGCATTGTCACGAAGCACAACATGTACTGATGTTTTAGGTATACCCCATGTCTGGAGCATTTCCTCAAACACATCCGCTATAGCCTGGCTGGTGTGCAAGCCGCGGAATTGTTTCGCATGTAATATGGCTCGTTGCGGTGTGAAACTCTCGTCTATCCACTGGGAGGTTAGGCTAATTAGCGACACGGGGCTAACACTGCTTGTCCAAATATCCGTGGTGAAACTAAACGCAGAGGAAGCTTGCAGTAGGCTGTGGATATGTTTTTTCACGGAGTCGTGTAGTTTAGGCAGCTCCGTGTCAGTCATGTAGCGGCGGCTTGGGACATCATATCTGGGCTCCAGAACATGGAGGAGACGCAGGAATCCCACATTTTCTACCTCCGAGAGTGGCTGGTCACTCAATGCAATGTACTCGATAATTGCCTGTGTTATTTTCACAGCACGTGGATTGTCTGTGGACATTTTCTCTCGTCTTGCAAAAGTTTGCTGCAGCGTGGGTTGTGTTGGTTTAGAAGCGTGGGTAAACTCCTTGTACTCGTTGTCGTGTTGGGATTTTAGGTGCTTGATTAAATTACTTGTGTTAAATGCGCTACCTTTTGAGCCTCCTCTGGACAATTTCGCTGAGCACAATTTGCAGTCCGCCTTTTGTTTTGTCGTCTTTATTCACTTTGAAATAGTTCCACACGGCTGACATGTCTCGCCTCGCCTTCTCCCCGCTCTGAGCTGCAGCCGGGGCCTGGGGGCGGGCACTTGGCGCCCGTGATTAACCCCTTACACGCCGCTCAAACATAGACATTTCTCAGACCGTGGTATCGGTCCCCGGTATCGGGGGACTTTTAACGAGTACGAGTACTTTAGAAAATGTGGTATCGAGGCCGATACCAGATACCCGTTTTGGTATCGGTGCATCCCTATATCTGAGAGTTGCTTTTGTGATTTGACTGAGCTTCTTTTGTCATAAAAATACATATTGGTTCATCTACAAGCTGATGCTTGTCAGATAGATTTTATTTATTACAAACCAGTTATATGGTGTTTGTTTGAGTCATTGTAAATTTTTACAAGTGTTGGATTTGCCTCCTTTATTTTACATGAAATCCATATAATTTACCATTTCCAGGTTCCCCCATCTATTCATATACATGAATATCAGAATTTAATTTATAATGCCCTTTAATTACATTGAAACCTGACATTTTAACTATACATGTGGAGTAGGAAATTAGGCAATATTAGTAAGTAGACAAAAGAAAAATACTTATTAATTCACTTGTGTAAAAAAATGTAACACACTTACATACTGAATATTAATTCATGGCATCAAGAGTTAACTTGGTCTGGGACAAAGACTACAGATAAAATGTATATAGTCCAAATGTAGAGAGCTTATTATAAGTCCTTATGACACTATTCTTGGAATGTTATTGTTTTTAATCTCTGTTAAAAAAGTACATTCTGATATAATCAGTAAACATGTGAAAGTTGCACATTATCTTCAGAATTGGAGGGGTATCAAATACTGGGCAGGTGACAAAAACAATTCACAAATATCTAGACAAACTTTAGAACTAAATGATGTAGTTTATTTATTTTGAGAAGTGCAGATTGCTACATACAGACCACAGGAACATTGATTATAAATACAAGATGAAGAGTGTTGAAGCAAGCTTTCATCATCCTGGCAATGTGCAGAAAAACTTCAAAAGGCAATTGTTAAGTTATAATGTAAAACTTGAATATGCAGCAAATGAAGGGATATTCTTCTCAGTGAAGGGATATCTTCTGTTCAGTCTGTACAATGTTTCTTAATTTTTTTTTGTTTTGTTTTTGTCCCAACCCAGTCTTGCCATACTTTGTGTGTTTGAGACCCATTCTGTGATGATTGGTAGAATTTGGGTGTCCATCTTGGAGATTCACAGATGATCATTAAAGCAGAGTTCCCCTTTTTGATCTTGGAGATTCACTACTGATCGACAGAGCCAGTTGGGGCTTGGATCCACATTGGAGAATCTACGTGATTATCAGAGCAATTTCTTGCCTAATCAAATCGCGAAACCCAATACAACCCATTCAAATTAAATATAACAGTGACTTGTGACCCACTGGCAGCAAACCCTAACCCATTTTGAATCATAACCCATAGTTTAAGAAACTCTGTGCTAGTGAGAGAGCATCTGAACTACTGTGTGCAAATATGGTCACAATGCTTTTTTTTAATTTTTTTTTTTGTTGATTTTATTGTAATCATTCCATTAATAAGCGGATAAAGATAAATGGAGAAGAAAAAGAAATGGGGAAAGAATAGATAGATTGATAGATAGATAGATAGATAGATAGATAGATAGATAGATAGATAGATAGATACTTTATGCATCCTCAGTGCTTTAAGAGCTTAATCTAAAATGTTATTGATTAGATCCTGCCAGGTTTTGAAAATGTTCTGTACAGATCCTCTAAGTGAGAATTAGATTTTTTCCAGTTTCAAATAGTATAAAACATCAGTTACCCAGTGACTTAAAAGAGGAGAGTTGGGATTCTTCCAGTTGAGCAAGATAAGTCTACGTGCCAATAGTGAAGTGAAGGCAATTACAGTCTGTCCTTCTCCACTTTAAGCCCATCTGGAAGTACACCAAACACAGCTGTTAATGGGTTAGGATGGATTGTGACACCAAGGCTGTCTGAAAGGCATTTAAAGATTTTGGTCTAGAATGATGTTAATTTGGCGCAGGCCCAAAACATGTGGCCCAATGAGGCTGGAACTTGATTGCAGCGTTTGCAGATTGGATCTTGCCCTGAAAACATTTTGGACAATTTTAAACAAGACAGATGTGCTCGATATATTTGAGCTGAATAATTGTATGCTTTGCACATATGGCGCTCAAGTGAATTCTTTGCATTGCTACCTTCCACTCCTTTTCTGAGATATTGAGTAACAAATCCTTTTCCCACTGTCCTCTTGGATCTTTGAAAGGGAGGGACTGTAACATTTTTACATACAGTGATCCCTCGCTATATCGCGCTTCGCCTTTCGCGGCTTCACTCTATCGCGGATTTTATATGTAAGCATATTTAAATATATATCGCGGATTTTTTGCTGGTTCGCGGATTTCTGAGGACAATGGGTCTTTTAGTTTCTGGTACATGCTTCCTCAGTTGGTTTGCCCAGTTGATTTCATACAAGGGACGCTATTGGCAGATGGCTGAGAAGCTACCCAACTTACTTTTCTCTGTCTCTCTTGCGCTGACTTTCTCTGATCCTGACGTAGGGGGTGTGAGCAGGGGGGCTGTTCGCACACCTAGACCATATGGACGCTCGTCTAAAAATGCTGAAAGATTATCTTCACGTTGCTACCTTCTGTGTGCAGCGACATGCTGCACGGTGCTTCATATACTTAAAAGCTCAAAGGGCACGTATTGATTTTTCACTGTTTTGTTTTTCTCTGTGTCTCTCTCTCTCTCACCCTGCTCCTGACGGAGAGGGTGTGAGCTGCCGCCTTCAACAGCTTTGTACCGGCGGTGCTTCGCATACTTAAAAGCCAAACAGCCCTATTGATTTGTTTGCTTTCCTCTCTGTTTCTGACAGTCTGTGCTCCTGATGTGCACTCCTTTGAAGAGGAAGATATGTTTGCATTCTTTTAATTGTGAGACAGAAGTGTCATCTCTGTCTTGTCATGGAGCACAGTTTAAACTTTTGAAAAAGAGACAAATGTTTGCTTGCAGTGTTTGAATAACGTTCCTGTCTCTCTACAACCTCCTGTGTTTCTGCGCAAATCTGTGACCCTAGCATGACAATATAAAAATAACCATATAAACATATGGTTTCTACTTCGCGGATTTTCTTATTTCGCGGGTGGCTCTGGAACGCAACCCCCGCGATGGAGGAGGGATTACTGTATTGCAGAAATGCTGTCCTCAAAACTGAACAATATTTTTTCCAGCATAGAGGGAGGTGGGAGATGAGGAAAACTGGACAAGTTCTGTTTAACAAAGTTTCTAATTTGATGATAGTGAAAGAAATGTGTTACTGGAAAGTTACATTTGGAATGTAATTGTTCGTAGGATGCAAAGATGTTGTCTATGTACAGATCTCCAAGTGATTTAATCCCAAATGATTTCCAGATATTAAAAACTGCATATGTTTGCGAGGGTTGAAAAAGGTGGTTCTCATGCAGAAGTGCCACAGATAAAAGCCTCTCTATATTAAAATGCTTTCTACATTGTTTCCATATTCTGAGTGAGTGAAGCACAATTGGGTTGTTAGTATATTGCCGATAAATTGCATTTATAGGGACACAAAGCAGGGAATATAAAGAAGTACTGCAGGATTTTGTTTCTAATACGGACTAAGCCTGTGTATGTTCATCTATTTGTGTCCATGTCCAGGTTTTTATAGCTTGTATATTTGCTGCCCAGTAATAAAATTGAAAGTTAGGTAGAGCCATGCCACCTTCTGCCTTAGGTCTTTGTAGGGTTGTTCTTTGGATACGTGGATGTTTTAGGTTGCAAATAAATGAGGTTATAGTTGAATCTAATTGCTTAAAGAATGATTTATTAATGTATATTGGAATGTTTTGAAATAAAAAGAGAAGCTTAGGAAGGATATTCATCTTAACAATGTTAATTCTTCCAGCTAGAGTGAGATGAAGGGTTGACCATCTATGCAAGTCTTGCTTAATTTTTTCATACAGACGGTGAAATTTTGTTGATAAAGAGTTTTATGTTTACTTGTGATGTTTATCCCTAGGTATTTAAACTGATCTGCAATGATAAAAGGGAAGGTGTCCAATCTAATATTGTATGCTTGAGAATTCACTGGGACGAGCACACTTTTATTCAAATTAATTCTGAGACCAGAAATCTTTTGAAATTCTGTAAGTACTTTTAGGAATGTAGGCACAGTATTTTGTGGGTTATCTGATATATACAGTACCATATCATCTGCATATAGAGAAATTTTCTGTTCAAGTCCTTCTCTGATAAAGGGGATTATCTGTTAAGCATTTTGATAGTGATCTACCAGTGGTTCAATGGCGATTGCAAAAAGTAGTGGTGACAAGGGGCATCCTTGTCTTGTACCACGTTCTTGTTTATAATAGTCTGAATTAATGTTGTTAAAGTACAAACAGAAGCTTTTGGATTGATATACAGTAGTTTGTGCATGGATCAAATGTTCGGGCCAAACCCAAATTTCTCCAATGTAGTGAAAAGGTAGTTCCATTCAATCATATCAGATGCTTTTTCTGCATCCAGCGATAATAATATCTCTGGGGTGTTTGACTTTGTGGGTGAATATATTACATTAAACAGGTGTCGGCCTTTAATAAATCCAGTTTGATCTTGTGTTACTACCAAAGGCAGCACTTTCTCCATCCTTCTTGCTAGGACTTTGGAGAGTATCTTAACATCATTATTCAGAAGTGAAATTGATCTGTATGATGCACATTGTAATAAGTCCTTATTTTGTTTAGGAAAAACGGTGGTTAATGCTTGGCGAAAAGTTTGAGGTAGAATTTAATTGTCTCTAGCTTCTGTGAATGTTGCTAATTAAAGGGGAGCTAGCTGAGTGCAGAAATTCTTATAAAATTCAACAGGGTAGCCATCTAGGCCTGCTGCTTTTCCACTCTTAAGTGACTTTATAGCATCTAGTAATTCTGATAGTGCCAAAGGTTTATCCAATTCCTCTGCACTAAGAGTATCTATTTGTGGTATATGTTAATGCATCCAGAAATACATTAGATTGTGTTCTGTCTTCTTTAAACTCAGTAGAATATAAGGATTTATAGTAGTCTGTAAATGTGTGCATTATATTTTTATGGTCAATGATTTTGTTTCTGTTTGTGTGGGTTATTGCTGGGATTGCATTGCGAGGTTCTTGCTTGTGGATTTGTTGAGCTAAGAGCTCATTAGCTTTCTCTCCATGTTCATAGTAATGATGTCTTCATTTAAAAATGAGTTGTTCAGTTTCTCTAGTTGTGAAGCGGTTGAGCTCTGAATGCAGAGCCTGCCTTTTCCTATGAAGGGCCTCACTTGGACACCTGGCATGTTCTTGATCTATTCTAGTAATTTCGCTGCTTAGCTCTCATACCTTCTTGGTTTCTAATTTATTTCTGTGGGAAAGATATGAGATAATCTGTCCTCTTAAGAAGGCCTTCAGGGTCTCCCAGAGTATTCCTGCAGAGACCTCTGAGGATGTATTTGTCTCTAGAAAAAAACTGATTTGTTTTGATAAAAATTCTGTACAGTTCTCGTCTGCTAATAAAAGTGGGTTAAGATGCCATCTGCAAGATGAGTATGTAGGGCATAATGATTTTAGCTCCAAGATCAGAGGGACATGGTTGGAAATAACAATAGCATTTTTTTTATGAAATGTCAATTCGGTAGTTTTCTTTATGGTCAGTTTGGAAGTTTATTTATCCTTTTCATAGTATAGTATAACATAGTAAAAACACATAAATAAGATGAAACTGACAGAGATGAGAAGTGTTACTAAAATACATGTATGAATCAGGTGAGCTTTTCATGATGTGATTTAGAAGAAAAAATAGTTGAGGATTTGGATTAGTACAGTACTGTTGATTTTTAAAATTATATTTATGGCCTAAAAATGTAAATTATACCTTGTTCATTATTAATATTATAATAAAATATGTACAGTAATTGGTGGCTGATCAGTTAATTTGCTTATGTCAGATTTCAAGTTATGTGAAACAGGCAAAAGTCATTAAAAATGAAATATTATAAAATAATGCTTTACTGCATTCTACTATTAAATGAATATCCAACCTAAAGTATCCAAGTTCAATGCTTGCTTATGTCTGTTGACATAGTGAATATAGGTAGCTGTGTGCATTGTAAATACAGTCAGTCTTAAAGTGACATTGTTGTAAAAACTTGAATTTGATTACAATTCTTTTTATTTTGCTAATTTTACGTTGTAGATAACAAGTCAGATCAGTTTATATAAAAATGCCTTGTAAAGGCTAATTTTCTTTTTTAGTGCATTTTTGTTAGTATTCACTGTACATAAATTGCTATTGCAGTGACACAAGCAGTAAACGATGGACCCATCTTGGGGACGTATACCAGTATTTACATTAACACAATTATTTATTTAGTAAGCAGACAAGCATGCTTCTTTGAGAAGCAACATTTATTGTTTTGTGTGCGGTTTTGCTTGTTTAACACTTATGTTTGTAGCTGTGTATTTCTGAGTAAGTGTTTGTATTCATGCAAGGGTATCTTACAGTGAACTGGCATTACATCCAATTGTGGTTTCTGTTTTGCACCTGATTTTGGTGTTAGTTTTAAAGACTACTGTAAAAGGAAAATGACTGACAACATGAATATAGTATTTATAATACCATTTTCTTGGTAAAATGCAACTTGTGCTGAAATAAAATGGTTGTGCTGTTGAAGCAGCTGTAACCCAGCAGAGTGGATGACCTGAGTTATCCATTATTTACTTTGGCTCCATAATGGGGTACAAATGCTGATACTGGTACTGAAGTCAAAGTTTTAGTATCAGAAACTATCAAACAAGCATTCATTGGGTTAATAATCACATGCATATACAGAAAAAAACTAAACTAAATCATACATACACAGAAAATTAAGTTTACTCACTTTCAAATGTTTGTGTATATATGCAGATTTATGGACATCTTGCCTTGATTATTGTAATTCCTTATACAGTTAGGTCCATAAATATTTGGACAGAGACAACTTTTTTCTAATTTTGGTTCTGTACATTACCACAATGAATTTTAAATGAAACAACTCAGATGCAGTTGAAGTGCAGACTGTCAGCTTTAATTCAATGGGGTGAAAAAAACGATTGCATAAAAATGTGAGGCAACTAAAGCATTTTTTTAAAACAATCCCTTCATTTCAGGGGCTCAAAAGTAATTGGACAAATTAAATAACTGGAAATAAAATGTTCATTTCTAATACTTAGTTGAAAACCCTTTGCTGGCAATAACAGCCTGAAGTCTTGAACTAATGGACATCACCAGATGCTGGGTTTCCTTCTTTTTAATGCTCTGCCAGGCTTTTACTGCAGCGGCTTTCAGTTGCTGTTTGTTTGTGGGCCTTTCTGTCTGAAGTTTAGTCTTCAACAAGTGAAATGCATGCTCAATTGGGTTAAGATCAGGTGGACTGACTTGGCCATTCAAGAGTTTTCCACTTCTTTGCTTTAATAAACTCCTGGGTTGCTTTGGCTGTACAGTGATCCCTCGCTATATCGCGCTTCGACTTTCGCGGCTTCACTCCATTGCGGATTTTAAATGTAAGCATATCTAAATATATGTCACGGATTTTTTGCTGCTTCGCGGATTTCTGCGGACAGTGGGTCTTTTAATTTATGGTACATGCTTCCTCAGTTGGTTTGCCCAGTTGATTTCATACAAGGGACGCTGTTGGCAGATGGCTGAGAAGCTACCCAACCAGAGCACGTATTACGTATTAAATAAAACTCCTCAATGATATATGATATGCTTCCCACGCAGTGCTTCGCATACTTGAAAGCCCGAAAAGCACATATTGATTTTTGATTGTTTGTTTTTCTCTGTTTCTCTCACTCGCTCTGACATTCTCTGCTCCTGACGGAGGGGGTGTGAGCAAAGGGGCTGTTTGCACACAAGCCTAGAGGATACGGACGCTCCTCTAAAAAATGCTGAAAGACTACCTTCACATTGCTCCCTTCTTACGGCTTCTTTGTCGGGTGGTGCTTTGCATACTTAAAAGCCAAACAGCCCTATTGATTTTTTAATTGTTTGCTTTTCTCTCTGTCTCTCGCTCTCTCTCTGACATTATCTGCTCCTGATGCCCACTCCTTTGAAGAGGAAGATATGTTTGCATTCTCTTAATTGTGAGAGAAACTGTTATCTCTGTCTTGTCATGGAGCACAGTTTAAACTTTTGACTAAAGGGTGTTATTTCATGTCTAGAGGGCTCTAATAATGTTAAAAACGTATTTAGAAGGCCGTAAACAGGATTTCTATGCTCTAACTGCGAAAATATTCAATTTATAAATAAAGAATCCTACTTCATGGAAATTCATTTATCACGGTAGAGTCTAGAACGGATTAACCGTGATAAACGAGGGTTTACTGTATGTTTTGGCTCATTGTCCATCTGTATCATGAAACGCCACCCAATCAATTTGACTGCATTTAGCTGCATTTGAGCAGACAGTATGTCTCTGAACACCTCAGAATTCATTTAGCTGCTTCTGTCCTGTGTCACATCTATACTAATAAAAGGCAAAGCCCTCACTGACTGACTGACTCACTCACTCACTCATCACTAATTCTCCAACTTCCCGTGTAGGTGGAAGGCTAAAATTTGGCAGGCTCGTTCCTTACAGCTTACTTACAAAAGTTAGGCAGGTTTCATTTCGAAATTCTTCGCGTAATGGTCATAACTGGAACCTCTTTTTTTGTCCATATACTCTAATGGAGGAGGCGGAGTCAAGTAGCGCATCATCATGCCTCCTACGTAATCACGTGAACTGAAAACAAGGAAGAGATTTACAGCACGACTCAAACGCGGGAATGAAGGTAAATGACGTTAATTGTTGAGTGTCTTTTAATACTGTGTAAGCATACATATTAACACATGTGCAATTAAACGTGTGCATTTACGGGGTGATTTCTCAGGCTTAAAAGCTTGCCTTTTATGAAAAAGGTAAATGCAAACTGTTTTCATTCTGAAGGGCACAAACCACGTTAGATTTCAGCCGTTAAACGCGCAAAAATGTCGGTACACCAGATAAATAAGCGCAACATATTATCAGTTGTGTTGTATGCTTACAATACATATAGAAATGTGTTAATCGTTAACTGATAGTATGGGATGGTGTTTTTCGACTCGCGCCTTGATTTAAACGATTGCATGTCTTGGTGGGTTTGCGTAGCTTATCGTCAATATCTTTACACCTCTTTTTAAAACTTATTGACTGAGATGGGCTTTCACGAAAAAAGTTAGGGCTTTGCTACAGGATACACCCTCCACAAGTTAAGGAAGTAAAAATAAAGGTATATATTTCTGTTTTATTTAAACCTTTTAAGTTCGTATACATAGCCCCATTTGGCTGTTTTAGTTTTTTTTTTTTTTTCTTTCTTCAGTAATATTTAATCTCCTTAAAGAAAAACAACATATGCATTTTACTTTTTTTGTATCTTAGTAATATTTTAGTGTAAAAGGATAACCAGTATTTAAACCTTTTATGTTACTTTATAAAGTTATTTTACACAATGTTGAAAAATTAATAAGAAAGCTACATATTTTGGCAGCTGCTGCTTTAATTTTCAATGAAATGAAAAAAGCTCTCCAAGAGAAAACCTCAATGAAGAAGAAACAGTTTGCACTATCTAAAAAGGAGAAACCCTCCTTTATAAAGGTTTGCTACAAATGACTTAACTGAAAATAAATGAATAGTTCCTATGTGTATAATACATATTTATCTATTTGACTTATCCCTTTATTCCAGCAACTTGCAACATCTGAGGTACAATTTGTTACATTACTTTTGTTTTTTGCAGCACAGGCAGGTGAAGTGACTTCCTCAGGGTCACACAGTGGTGTCAGTACCAGAATTTGAACTGACAAGCTCCAGGTTTGCTGAAATATTACTGAAGAAAGAAAAAAAATGAAAACAGGCAAATGGGGCTATGCATACAAATGTCCATCCATCCATTATCCAACCCGCTATATCCTAAATACAGGAGCCAATCCCTGCCAACACAGGGCACAATGCAGGAAACAAACCCCGGGCAAGGTGCCAGCCCACCGCAGGGCCCACACACACCCACACACCACGGACAATTTAGAATCGCCAATGCACCTAACCTGCATGTCTTTGGACTGTGGGAGGAAACTGGAGTACCCAGACAGACACGGGGAGAATATTCAAACTCCACGCAGGGAAGCGAACCCGGGTCTCCTAACTGGCACCTTTCACTGCGCCACCATACCGCCCGCGTACAAACTTAAAAGGTTTAAATAAAACAGAAATATATACCTTTATTTTTACTTCCTTAACTTGTGGAGGGTGTATCCTGTAGCAAAGCCCTAAGTTTTTTCATGAAAGCCCCTTTCAGTCAATAAGCCTTAAAAACAGGTGTAAAGCTAAACTTGCAGCACCGCTATTCAATTACACTTGCCTAACGCCTCTCCTAAGGGGAGATACTGTGGGATCTGGGCATCCGTCAAAGCACCAATCACAGGCCCGATTAGAAAGCGGGAAGCTGTGATTTTTCGTCTCCCTCCCATGCAACAATCACAGCCCGTGTTACAACGCACAATGTATGTATGTGTACAGTAATCCCTCCTCCATCATGGGGGTTGCGTTGCAGAGCCACTCGTGAAATAAGAAAATCCGGGAAGTAGAAACCATATGTTTATATGGTTATTTTTATATTGTCATGCTTGGGTCACAGATTTGCGCAGAAACACAGGAGGTTGTAGAGAGACAGGAACGTTATTCAAACACTGCAAACAAACATTTGTCTCTTTTTCAAAAGTTTAAACTGTGCTCCATGACAAGACAGAGATGACAGTTCTGTCTCACAATTAAAAGAATGCAAACATATCTTCCTCTTAAAAGGAAACAGAGAGGAAAGCAAAGAAGTCAATAGGGCTGTTTGTACCGGCGGTGCTTCGCATACTTAAAAGCCAAAGCTGTTGAAGGCGGCAGCTCACACCCCCTCCGTCAGGAGCAGGGAGAGAGAGAAAGAGAGAAAAACAAAGTCAAAAATCAATACGTGCCCTTTGAGCTTTTAAGTATGCGAAGCACCGTGTAGCATGTCGCTTCAGGAAGCAGCTGCACACAGAAGGTAGCAACGTGAAGATAATCTTTCGGCATTTTTAGACAAGCGTCCGTATCATCTAGGTGTGCAAACAGCCCCCCTGCTCACACCCCCTACGTCAGGATCACAGAAAGTCAGCGCAAGAGAGAGAAAGAAAAGTAAGTTGGGTAGCTTCTCAGCCATCTGCCAATAGCATCCCTTGTATGAAATCAACTGGGCAAACCAACTGAGGAAGCATGTACCAAAAATTAAAAGACCCATTGTCCTCAGAAATCCGCGAACCAGCAAAAAATCCGCGATATATATTTAAATATGCTTACATATAAAATCCGCGATAGAGTGAAGCGCGATATAGCGAGGGATCACTGTATATGTATATATGTGTATGTGTGTGTGTGTATGTATGTGTATATATATGTTGATACATATATATATATGTGGATGTGTATATGTATATATATATATGTATATATATGTATATGTAGATATGTATATATATATGTATATGTATATATATGTTTACATAACCTCTTTAACACACTACTTCTCCGCTGCGAAGCGCGGGTATTTTGCTAGTCATCAATAAACACTAGTGTCCCAGTGCCACTGGCAACCATGCACGCCCAAGCCATCACACTGCCTCCACTGTGTTTTACAGATGATGTGGTATGCTTTGGATAATGAGCTGTTCCACGCCTTCTCCATACTTTTTTCTTGCCATCATTCTGGTAGAGGTTGCTTGGTTTCATCTGTCCAAAGAATGTTTTTCCAGGACTGTGCTGGCTTTTTTAGATGTTCTTTAGCAAAGACCAATCTAGCTTTTCTATTCTTGAAGCTTATGAGTGGCTTGCACCTTGCAGTGCACCCTCTGTATTTACTTTCATGCAGTCTTCTCTTTATGGTAGACTTGGATATCGATACGCCTACCCCCAGAGAGTGTTGTTCACTTGGTTAGCTGTTTTGAAGGGGGTTCTCTTCACCATGGAAATGATTCTGCGATCATCCACCACTGTTGTCTTCCGTGGACGTCCAGGTCTTTTTGCGTTGCTGAGTTCACCAGTGCTTGCTTTCTTTCTCAGGATGTACCAAACTGTAGATTTTGCCACTCGTAATATTGTAGCAATTTCTCGGATGGGTTTTTTTCTGTTTTCGCAGCTGAAGGATGGCTTCTTTCACCTGCATGGAGAGCTCCTTTGACCGCATGTTGTCTGTTCACAGCATAATCTTCCACATGCAAGCACCACACCTCAGATCAACTCCAGGCTTTTTATCTGCTTAATTGATAATGACATAACGACGGACTTGCCCACACCTGCCCATGAAATAGCCTTTGAGTCAGTTGTCCATTTACGTTTGAGCCCCTGAAATGAAGGGATTGTGTTTAAAAAAAAAATGCTTTAGTTGCCTCACATTTTTATGCAATCATTTTGTTCACCCCACTGAATTAAAGCTGAAAGTCTGCACTTCAACTGCATCTGAGTTATTTCATTTAAAATTCATTGTGGTAATGTACAGAACCAAAATTAGAAAAAAGTTGTCTCTGTCCAAATATTTATGGACCTAACTGTATGTGGGTCTGCCACAATCTGCTCTGTCGTGCCTTCAGCTGGTTCAGAACGTTGCAGCGAGATTTTTGATTGGGTCGAGAAAAAGGGATCACATCTCCCACATTTATTTAGCCTCTGTCCACTGGCTACCGGTGGGGTGTTACATTGATTTTAAAATCTTGTTGTCTGGTTTTAAAGCCTTGCATGGTCTCGCTCCAAGATATATGTGTGACTTTCTTCACCCCTATGTGCCACCAAGAGCACTGAGGTCATCTGAATGACTGTACCTTGTAGTGCCAAGATCTCGGCTGAAGTCAAAGGGAGACCGAGCTTTTTCAGTTGTTGCACCTAAGCTTTGGAATGGCTTACCTCTTCACATCAGGTCTTCATTCTCTATTGAGGTTTTTTAAAAGATGGCTTAAGACCTACTTGTTTTCTTCTGTCTTTCACTGTGTATAATGGGATTGTGTTGGATGTTATAACTGGTTGTTTTATTAGTCTGCTTTTGCATGATTGTTTGTATTTTGTATATTTTAATGCCTTTTTGTACAGCACTTTGGCGCAACCTCTGTTATTTTAAATGTGCTTTTATAAATAAATAATATAGTCTAATTGTATGTTTTTTAATATGGGATTGTGTACTGGCAACTCTTCAGACTGTTCCTCCTGTGAGCTGATGATTTCTTGTCTAGCTCATGCATAGGACTACAAGGTTACAAAATTCTACATATACCATAACTGATGATAAACTTTATATCACATAAATGTTCCACGGTATTAGCCTGCTGTATCTCTGTCGGTAAATTATTCCAGATTTCTGGTGTATCACAGCATATGGCTATCTCACCACTAAGTTTACTCTTCACTCTTAGAATAATAAGCAATCTATGTAGTGCTTGAGTATCTAAAATTACAACTGGGAATATAGTGGGACGGGCACTCCAAAATATAAGACGGAACAAGGTTACTCACAGCTTTATATACATTTTCTAAAGCACTCAGGTAACCACTGTAACAATTTTAAAACTGGTGAGATATGCTCAGATTATCTTTTACTGGTTAAGATTCTTTCTGCTGCATTCTGAACTAATAGGAATTAATTTATGACTTTCTTTGGCTGTCCAGTTCGGAGTGTAGTCAAATCGGCTAAAAACAAATGTCAATTAATTTCTCATCATCTTGTAATGTTATAAGCAGTCTAACATTTGCAGTATTCTTTTAATTAAAAAATGTAGTTCTAGTAATATGGTCAATATGCTCTGAAGTTTAGGTCAGAGTCCATAATAACACCTCAATTCTTTAATTTTACATTGACTTTAAGTGCCAAGTGATCAAGTCTATTTTTAAGATCATCCATTCTTGCCATTAACCAAGATTTTAGTTTTTTCCTTGTTTGGCTTGAATAATTTCTACTCATCCATTTTGAAATGTAATTAAAAATTGGATCATTATGCACAGAGCTTCAATGTCATTACATTATACAGTCATGAAAAAGCTTGGGAACCCCTTTCAGCTTGCATTATAATTTACTTACAACAAAAAAGATAACAGTGGTATGTCTTTCATTTCTTAGGAACATTTGAGTACTGGGGTTTTTTCCGAACAAACATTTTTAGTGAAGCAGTATTTAGTTGTATGAAATTAAATCAAACTAGCCAGCCCACGGCGTAGCATACGCCGCATAGTTATGTATTGATGGGTGAACACTTCCTGAAAGACACAGTTGTCCAAATGGGGTTGGTTTTGAGGATACGACTGTAGGTGAATGAAAAGATGTTACTCTGGAGAGGGCAACATACAATACAGCGTTTTACACGCTGCATACAGCGATTCACATCGAAGCATAGACACTGCTAAGACCATGGGATACTCCTTTCAAACTGTTTTACATGCTGCATACAGCGATTCACATCCGCGACAAATATGATTCTTCTTAGATGGTGCTGTCACGTCCACCCTTGCTCTCGAAGCATACACACTGCTTGGTCATGTGCCCGCTTGCAAGAGCAACTAACAGAGACCCGCCCACTAACTCTAAGACCCCTTGCAAACTGTTTTACACGCCACATACAGCAATTCACATCCGCGACAAACATGCCTCTTCTTAGATGGTCCTTCCGCATCCACCCTCGTTCTCGAAGCATACACACCGCCTGGTCATGTGCCCGCTTGCAAGAGCAACTCACGGAGACCCGCCCACCAACTCTAAGACCATGGCATGTAAAACAGTTTGCGGTGGTGGACGCAGTTATGCGTCATAACCGAAAAGAATGCAGTGGAACCTCGGTTCACAACCATAATTCGTTCCCAAACTCTGGTTGTAAACCGATTTGGCCGTGAACCGAAGCAATTTCTCCCATAGAATTGTATGTAAATACAATTAATCCGTTCCAGACCATACGAACTGTATGTAAATATATATTTTTGTAAGTTTTTAAGCACAAATACAGTTAATTAAACACAGCGTAATAGTAAACTAAATGTAAAAACATTGAATAACACTGAGAAAACTTTGAACAACAGAGAAAACGAACACTGCAATAGTTTGTGCTATAGCAACAAAAAAATGAACATTTGAAAAAATCTGTAATTTAATAAACCACCAAGAAAAGTAACATTTCAAAAATGCACACTACGAACCGATCGCTGTAAACAGAAGTGAAAACAAAATCAAGCCCAGTGCATTCTTTAACTGTCTTCCTACCTTATGAGTCCAGCCCTCTCTCTCGCTCGCGCTGCCTGTGTGTGTGCGTCTCTCTCTCTCTCGTGCTGCCTGTGTATGTGCGTCTGTCACTCTCTGGCGCTGCCTGTGTGTGTGCGCGCGGCTCTCTCTCTCTCACTGCCTGTGTGTGTGGCTGTGCCTCTCTCTCTCTCTCTGGCGCTGCCTGTGTGTGTGTGGCTGTTCCTCTCTCTCTCTGGCGCTGCCTGTATGTGTTCACGGCTCTCTCTCTCTCTCTCATTGCCTGTGTGTGTGCCTCTGTCTCTCTCTCGCGCTGCCTGTGTGTGTGCGCGGCTCTCTCTCTGGCGCTGCCTGTGTGCGTGCGCGGCTCTCTCTCTCGCTGCCTCTGTGTGTGTGTGCGTCTGTCTCTCTCTGGCGCTGCCTGTGTGTGTGTGTGCGCGCGCACGCGGCTCTCTCTCTGGCGCTGCCTGTGTGTGTGCGCGGCTCTCTCTCGCTGCCTCTGTGTGTGTGTGTGTGTGTGTGTGTGTGTGTGTGCGTCAGTCTCTCTCTAGCGCTGCCTGTGTGTGTGTGTGCGGCTCTCTCTCTCGCTGCCTCTGTGTGTGTGTGTGTGTGTGTGTGTGTGTGTGTGTGTCGCACAGGAAATGCACAGGGAGAGACTGAACCTCGCAAGAGCAACTAACAGAGACCCGCCCACCAACTGTAAGACCATGGAATACCCCTCGCAAACTGTTCTACACGCCGCATACAGCGATTCACATCCGCGACAAACATACTTCTTCAGAGGTACATGTGGAGTGTAGCAGAGACGAACGCGAATGACGCTCTGCTCTGTGAGTTACTGCGTCCGAGTTGGTGGGTGTGGCTCTGCGAGTTGTCGTCGTATCCAATGGTCTTAGAGTTAGTGGACGTGGCTGTCTTGCGTGCTTTCCATGGGTGGCTACTTGTCGGCGGTGCGTGCTTTCCATGGGTGGCTACTTGTCGGCTGCTTAGTGAATTATATATATATACTGTAGATGTGAAAAACTGGCTCTGCAAAAATTTAGGTACCCTTGTAATTTTGCTGATTTGAATGCATGTAACTGCTCAATACTGATTACTTGCAACACCAAATCGGTTGGATTAGCTCGTTAAGCCTTGAACTTCATAGACAGGTGTGTCCAATCATGAGAAAAGGTATTTAAGGTGGTCGATTGCAAGTTGTGCTTCCCTTTGACTCTCCTCTGAAGAGTAACAGCATGGGATCCTCAAAGCAACTCTCATTCAGTTTCATGGTTTATGGGAAAGGTACAAAAAGCTATCTCAGAGGTTTAAACTGTCAGTTTCAACTGTAAGGAATGTAATCAGGAAACGGAAGGCCACAGGCACAGTTGCAGTTAAACCCAGGTCTGGCAGTCCAAGAAAAATACAGGAGCGGCATATGCGCAGGATTGTGAGAATGGTTATAGACAACCCACAGATCACCTCCAAAGACCTGCAAGAACTTGCTGCAGATGGTGTATCTGTACATTGTTCTACAATTCAGCACAATTTGCACAAAGAACATCTGTATGGCAGGGTGATGAGAAAGAAGCCCTTTCTGCACTCACACCACAAACAGAGTCTCTTGTTGTATGCAAATGCTCATTTAGACAAGCCAGATTCATTTTGGAACAAGGTGCTTTGGACTGATGAGACAAAAGTTGAGTTACTTGGTCATAACAAAAAACGCTTTACATGGCAGAAGAAGAACACCGCTTTCCAAGAAAAACACCTGCTACCTACTGTCAAATTTTGTGGAGGTTCCATCATGTTGTGGGGCTGTGTGGCTAGTTCAGGGACTGGCGCCCTTGTTAAAGTCAAGGGTCGGATGAATTCAACCCAATATCAACAAATTCTTCAGGATAATGTTCAAGCATCAGTCACAAAGTTGAAGTTACGCAGGGGTTGGATATTCCAACAAGACAATGACCCAAAACACAGTTCAAAATCTACAAAGGCATTCATGCAGAGGGAGAAGTACAATGTTCTGGAATGTCCGTCACAGTCCCCTGACTTGAATATCTTAAAAAATCTATGGGATGATTTGAAGCAGGCTGTCCATGCTCGGCAGCCATCAAGTTTAACTGACCTGGAGAGGTTTTGTATGGAAGAATGGTCAAAAATACCTCCATCCAGAATCCAGACACTCATCAAAGGCTATAGGAGGCGTCTAGAGGCTGTTATATTTGCAAAAGGAGGCTCAACTAAGTATTGATGTAATATCTCTGTTGGGGTGCCCAAATTTATGCACCTGTCTAATTTTGTTATGATGCATATTGCATATTTTCTGTTACTCCAATAAACTTAATGTCACAGCTGAAATACTACTGTTTCCATAAGGCATGTCATTTATTAAAAGGAAGTTGCTACTTTGAAAGCTCAGCCAATGATAAACAAAAATCCAAAGAATTAAGAGGGGTTCCCAAACTTTTCCATATGACTGTATATAAGTAAAGTTGTCTATCATCTGCATAACTGTATACAGTAATCCCTCGCTATATCGCGCTTCGCCTTTCGCGGCTTCACTCCATCGCGGATTTTATATGTAAGCATATTTAAATATATATCGCGGATTTTTCGCTGCTTCGCGGGTTTCTGAGGACAATGGGTCTTTTAATTTCTGGTACATGCTTCCTCAGTTGGTTTGCCCAGTTGATTTCATACAAGGGACGCTATTGGCAGATGGCTGAGAAGCTACCCAACTTACTTTTCTTTCTCTCTCTCTTGCGCTGACTATCTGTGATCCTGACGTAGGGGGTGTGAGCAAGGGGGCTGTTCGCACACCTAGACGATACGGACGCTCCTCTGAAAATGCTGAAAGATTATCTTCACGTTGCTACCTTCTGTGTGCAGCTTTTAACTATGCTGCACGGTGCTTCGCATACTTAAAAGCTCAAAGGGCACGTATTGATTTTTTAATCTGTCTCTCTCTCTCTCTCTCTCACTCTCACTCTCTCTCTGCTCCTGACGGAGGGGGTGTGAGCTGCCGCCTTCAACAGCTTTGTGCCGCGGTGCTTCGCATACTTACAAGCCAAACAGCACTATTGATTTTTTTGCTCCTTTGAAGAGGAAGATATGTTTGCATTCTTTTAATTGTGAGACTTAACTATCATCTCTGTCTTGTCATTGAGCACAGTTGAAACTTTTGAAAAAGAGACAAATGTTTGTTTGCAGTGTTTGAATAACGTTCCTGTCTCTCTACAACCTCCTGTGTTTCTGCGCAAATCTGTGACCCAAGCATGACAATATAAAAATAACCATATAAACATGGTTTCTACTTCGCGGATTTTCTTATTTCGCGGGTGGCTCTGGAACGCAACCCCCGCGATGGAGGAGGGATTACTGTAGTTCACCTTGTGTTTCCAGATAATCCTACCTTACGGAAGCATGTGGGTTAAAAAAAAACAGTGGGCCTAGAAGAGATTCTTGCCTCATCAATACAGCTAGCAAAGAATTTTCTACCTGTTAAATAAGGTTAAAACCAATTTAAGACACCACCAGAGAAGCCCACTCATTGGCTATGATGTTTTATAAGACTCCTGTGATCTGTGTTGTCAAATGTTGTATTCAAGTTTAAGAGAACAAGTTCATATATATTAGCACTAGGGGGCTTCGCCCCCTGCTCGCTTCGCTCGCCAACCCCTGTGTTTGGTTAATTGGATATAGAATTTTACATTTTTTTTTTTTGGAATTGTTTCAATTTCATTATTTTCACTTTTACTTTAAAGCTTCATTAAAAACAATATTTTTTGGAGACACATTGTGACAACGCAACGTATAACTGCCCGTGAGTGAATATTGTTTCTGTTTCTGTAATAAATATTCCGAGTTTTTCTGTTTGTCCCTGTGATTTATTGATTGTCATAGCAAAAGCTATTCTCACGGAAAACTGTAAACATTTTACTACGAATGGCATATCACGATCTCCTTTAGTGTGTAATGTTATTCGCGGAATATATACATCACCTTTCTTTTTGCATGTTAAAATTCGCATCGCTTCTCTGAGATCATCAATATACACCCGACCGAATTATTTACTCTGTGAATTTTAACTTGTCGTTCCTTTAACTGTTGTGGGACCACAGATTCTCATAGTATATGGTCCATTATTGTGTACATCCACGTTTTGTCCATTGAATGATGCGAATGTGAAAAGACTCTTTTTTTCAGACCTCAATTTGTCCTGGTATTTTTTCAATTACACTTGGTTCTGATGATTAATCACCTTTTGTTTGCGGTAATGCAATCGTTTCTATCTTTGCTTTGATACTGTAGTGACTGACATGATAAAGTGTCACAAATGTTTTACTTGAACAATCGCTGACTTCCTAACCCCAAACACAACTTTCTAGCACCCTCTCCAATGCTCCCCCTTACTGCAACAAATCAATACCCCGCTATCAGTCCTCCGTGCTGTACTCTGCCTTCCCTCAATCGGACCTAACGGTCACTTAAAACCAAAATGCCCTCAACCTGGCTGGGACGCTACAGTAATTTCGACTTTCACTGCTTTCATATTCTGTACCTTTGTCTGCATGTGTATCGCGCCATCGTTTGTTTGAGCCTTTCGAATTTCACTGCTTTTATAATCTCTTATCTGCCTTTTTTTCTCTCCAACGCCTTTGGGTCTCTATTCTCCGTATTGTCCTTATACGCTTTATATGTGCTGAGAGCACATGATTTGTGTGTACTATGTGCTTTTACACAATTGATTTCTTTTTGATGGGTGTGCTCTTATATATTCCGTACTATCTTTGTGGATCTGTGCGGACCCCGTAGTGTCTTACGTTTGACTCTGGGGTGCAGTGCAGTCCTACTCCTCCTACAGCAGTCCTTTAAATAGTCCTTGACCCGGAAGTACTTCTACTCTTCTGTTCATGTGACTCGCCAGCACTTCCGGGTCAGACGGAAAATTAATATTCCTTAATCAACCCGGAAGTACTTCAGGCTTCCGTTGTCGTAATCTATTAGTACTTCCGGGTTAGGTGAGAATTTATTTTCCCACCATCTTCCCACAGCATCCCCTGGCGCACGCATGGTACCTAGCAGGGCTGTGCTGCCAAACTCAAAGTCACATAGTGCCCTGCGGGAATCTGGGGCACTGCTGCAGTCCAGAGAAGCTGCCATCTAATGTTGCTACCTTCCTTCTCAGGGGCGTCCCAGTCGTCCACCACACCTTTTTTTGAATGTTTCAGTTAGAAGAGCATCTTGTGTTAGAGGTTGGTAATGTTGCCTCATCTAAGGCAGAATATTTGGCCCAGGTTAGTAAAGCGAGTTGGCTCAGATGGCTCATAAAGTGGATAGAGTCAGGAGACACAGAGTTAAGAGTGTTGTAGTCATGCTTAGAGTGCATTTGTTATAGATGAGTTCAGTTTTACCTTTGGGTAAGCTTGGAAATATTGAATATGGAAGGACCTTGTTCAACATCTCAGTACCATATTTTCCAGAATATGACTTTTGCATCCTTGTATAACTCACGCATTTAGTCTTTGTCAATAACCAGAACACCTGCATTTATTAACCTGCAATATCCATAAGCCTGCATGTATGAATTATTGTACCAATTGTAGCCATCCTTTTGCTCACTGTAAAAACTATTCATTACTGCACAGCAGAATTAAGTTACACAAATGTTATTTTATAATAAAGTAAAAACATTCTCAGTTTCTTTGATATTTGACTCTGCTAAGTAATTTTGCTATGGGGTGATAGCAGCTCAGCACTGCCATCAACAAGCCAGTTGCGAAACAGTAAACTTCAGAATACTAATTAGTGACCTCATCCACTGCGGTATGTTGTACCAATCAGAAAGCAATTTGAGTGAAGTACCAAGGCTTTAGGAAGATCTTAAGCAAAGCATTGCTTGGTCTCACAGGCCAGTGGAGAGAGTAGCCATAACTTGCGACAGCTGAACATCCAGGGCAGCAGACTCCTACATGACAATCACATGTCACTACATTAAAAACATCTGGGCTCCTGTGGCGGGTGTGTTGCAGACAAGAGCTCTTCATGGCAGTCACACTGTGAGCAACCTCTTGTCACCATTCTTTGTAAATCCTAGAGATGGTTGTGTGTGAAAATCCCAGTAGGTCATCAGTTTCTGAAATACTCAGACCTGGCATAAATGACCATGCCATGCTCAAAGTTACTTAAATCACCTTTCTTTCCTATTCTGATGCTTGGTTTGAGCTTCAGCAGGTCATCTCGACAGTGTCTACATGTCTTGACAATGTCTACATGCCTAAATGCATTGAGTTGCTGCCATGTGATTGGCTGGTTAGATACTTGCATTAACAAGCAGCTGAACGTGTGTACCTAATAGAGTGGCTGGTGAGTGTAATTCGAATGTACTACCAAAAAAAATATATACTTGAAGGCCTAAACTGGTATTAGTATGTGAATGAACATTTTTTTTTCCCTTTAACTAATTTAACATTGTATTACTCCAGTGCAGTGTTGCAGTATTTTATAGAGTTGTTTTTGTGCATCATTCCCAAAGCGATTATGGACTTATTCACATTTCTCAGTGGTTAGCTTGTGGAGTTGGTCATTTTCCCTGATAAACATGCTTCTTTCACAAATCATCATGGGACAGATTTTCATATACCTGCTACTCTGCTGTTTGATGTAACTGCATCATGAAAGTCACTTTTGCACCTAGTATTTCTGATTTACTGCTGTTTGATGTTAGAACTGTTAGACATTCATCAGAGTGTACCTACCTGTACAATAACAGTCTTTTTTACCCCATTAAAGACAATGAAGAAAACTACTATTTTTCTGATTTGCGGTTTGTTGTTATTAGCATCACCTTTTTCAAGAGTCTTTTCACCCAGTTATCTTTGCCAACATGTAGTTTTGCTCATAATCTTTATCTTAGCTGACTTAACATTCATTTCCTGTAGTCCATTCATTTTCCACCAAGCCTGTGGCATAAAGCAGCAACAATCACTAGATAGGATGCCATCCCTTCAAATGGTGAACACACACACACCAGGAGCAAATTTAGTATTGCCAATTCATCTATCCTTAATATATTTGGATTTTGAAACTGGAGCACATGTAGGGAACCCACATGGACGTTGGGCATACATTCAGATTCCTTGCTGGGTGCTGTAGGGACTTGAATGCTGGTCTGTACTGCCATATTTACAAGGGAAAAGGACAATCAGTTTACTTTTGAATGTCAGCTCTTCTCAACCGCACTTCTGTATTAAAGTCGAGTCCAGTACACTGTATTGCTTACCAGCTAACGTTTGTTTTTTAGATTATTTTGTAAGTCCTTCCATCTAGCCATGGCACTAGCTCTAGCTTAAGCTTCATTCATAAGCTACTTTAAACTTTCATGAACTATTACTAACTTAATTTTTTTCCTGTTAAAGATTATCTTTACAGTCTGTTTGTTAGTTACTCTCAAATAAAAGTATTGGAAATCAAGATAATGTGGAGAAAAATAAAATATTGTTACAAATACTAGTTCTTTCATTTGTTTACCGCGGTGAGTAAAAACTCATGCTGTATTATGTATAAAGGAAAGATGGGTAGGGAAAAATAAACATTTCTATGGGTGAAAAATTTGGGGGCAAAAATAAAATATACAAGGGGAACCCAAAAATTCCTGGAATTGGATAATAGCTTTGGAGTAGAATGTAGGTATCAACTATGCCGCTAGGTATCATATACCTAGTCTTGTTAATCAGTCCGTCAAATGACATTGTATTGATTTGATCAAGTGGGTACTGACATTTATTTTAGAATTGTGCATATTTTTATTCCAAGCTGAAAAAAGCACGTCAGGTCATATCGAATATCAAAACAGTGATGATTTCGTTTTTCAACATTGACAGACTTGTTAATAAAGAATTTGTTCTCCATGAAAGAATGTTAAACAGCAGGATAACACTGAACTGCTAGAGTGTGTATTAAATGGAAATGGCACAGGAAAATACCAGTATACATGGTACAGGAATTGTTTCCAGGAATGGAAGAAATACTTGGACAAGTGTATTGCATCTCAAGAGGTGTATTTTGATGGGATTTGTGTTAGCTGTACAACAGTCACCCCCAGGTATTGTCACACCCTCTCCCCCATATGAATCGTGAAATGTGACAATATATAAATAATGACAAAACAAATGTGAATATAAATAGATATATGTGTCACAAAATCTCTTTGTTTCTTATTACTATATGTATTTTTTAAAATCTCTTCATTTAGGTATTTGAGTGGCACCATTTTCATTCATCGGTGGAGTATATTAAACACTCTGAAATAACTTGCAGAAAGACAGTTTGCCTTCCATAATGTTGCATTTATTGGGAAAGCTTTGTTCCGATAAGCTTTTGTAAATGGAATTTTGCAGATTTGTACAGGAAAAAAAAAAAATTTTCCTCTTTGTATTTGTGCATCCTCATCATGGTAATTGCTTTCCGATTGCATCCTAAAAACACTAGACCCTGTCTTGGGGGAAAAAATGTCACTGTGAGATTTTTTTAAACCAACTTGTTATACTTGTAGTATTTTTTGGGTATCATCACAAACTTTTCACAAATATTCAAGTTTTTTTTTTAATGCAGTTGAATTAAATTACAGTAATATTTGTTGTAATTACTGGTATTATGATTTTAATTGTTGTTATTTATTAGGATATTGTGTACTACTAAACAGGTTTTAGAATAGGGTACTGCGAGTCTGCTTATTTGAAAACTGGCACCTAAACTCAGAAACATTTTGTGATCATCAATGCATGGAAAAGGCATTGATGTTAAGCCTATAGGAGTGAGAAAAAAAAAGTTTTGTTTTTCAAAGCTCTGAGTTTGAAAACAGATTGTGGATCTGTTCTCTATGCAATGTAGTACTGTATACGTATATCATCTGATAATATTTTGTTGCAGAGAGAGTGAAAATTATGTTTACAAATTTTTTTGTGAACTTGCACACCCCTCTCATTTATTGCAAAAAAAAAAAAAATAACACCTGGGTTAAATATTTGGAAAACATAGTAATGCAGATGGATAAAAGGAGAAAGTTGTCTAAAAGTTGATCTGGACCTGTCAGGTTTAAATTAAAAAAAAAAAAAAAAAGTAACACCCTGGGGCTGTGGTTCAGAACCCGCTATTAGCACCATATGACAATGAGCAAGTCACTTAACCTGTCTGTTCTCCAACTAGAAAAATAAAAGGAATGTAACCAATTGTATCTTAAATGTTGTAAGTTGCCTTGGATAAATAATGGTATTAATAAAAATAATGCAGAAGGGCTGGGTATCAGCACTGATGTCCCGATTCAGTTCAATTCCGATTCATAATGCCCCGATTTGATTCAATATCAATTTTATTTTGACTGAATTAGCATGCACTGATATATTTGAAGTGGTGGCTTTTTTTTTTTTTTTAATTACTTAACCATGCATACATAGAGAGCATTAATATAATATGACAAATTTCAGTAACACTTTATTTGAAGGGTGTCTAGTGACTTAGTAACATATGCATAAGCATGGAATGATATTTAAGAAGAAATACTTGATTAGTAATGAACAGTTAAAGTTAACATCAGTATTTAGAAGATGTTGAACAAAATACCATTGCTCTTTACAAAAAAACAAAACGTTTTCATAGCGCTACACTCATTCAGAATTCATCATAATTTAAATAACATGTATATCACCACATCAGAGTCCACACATTTTATGGGGCAGCTCCTTGTTTTAATATAGTGCAGTGGCATTTATTTTATCAAACAACTTTATAATCTTGTGAGTAATACAGTATTATAAATAGTCAAATATTGCTTCTGAAATAATTAATGTTATTCAATAAACTGTTTGTGTGTTACGAATCTCCATGTCGACACCCTTCAACTAAACTGATAGTCACAGATAGTCAAATTTATTCCCCTTTTGGACATTTAAAATAATTTTGAATTTGTCGAAATTAAAGATACAGGGGGAAGACTTGTCTTTCTATATAATTCTTCACTTGCTCACTTGTAGTTGAATCAGTCTCGAAAATGTGTCCTCATAGTCCTCAGAAAAACAGCAAGCAATTTAAAACAAGAATCTTTAAGCTGATGCTTGTTGACAATGGCATTGGATGAATGGAACATAAAAGAGAGAACTGACCACTGTGACTGATAACACCACTATTTTGGAACTACTTCAAGTAAGCTGATTTGCACACATGCTCATTGTTGTATTGCATGCTGCTCTGAACAGTCCAACAATTGTCAGCTTGCTTTGCCGGGTGAGGCAAACTTTAACTACCATAGCAGTACAGCTAGCTAGCTGGCCATAGACTTAGAGAAGCAATGTTTATTAGACTTGCCAACACAGAAACTTGTGACTGATCCGGTCACGCAATGGAGCAGCGCATTGGAAATGCTAGAAAGGTTTTTGGAACAACAGCGAATTATCTCAGAAGCTCTGCAGCTATGCAGCGAGGTTGCTCTGGTGTGACTGGCATGGAGTGCACTTGTCTGCAGCACATCTACCACATGTGCCCAGTTGTTTTTTATTGTGTAATTGGCACATAGGAATCTGCTGCCCTGGATGTTCAGCTGTCCACACATCTGATATAAGTTTTGATGATGCTGATTTCCGTTAAAGAGGACATCATTTTATGTGAGATAGTAAAATGCTTTTTTCCCCGTAGAAAGCTCTAACATGTGCATTAGCGCCATATACTGGATCGGACACCAAAAATGAAGATAGGCAACAATCTATATATAGTAATTGAGCAGGATAGAGATTCACAAGATCGATCTTGAGACTTTGAATCAATATTGGATCATTTAAATGAAAAATAACAATTAATTAGAAAATCAGTATTTTTACCCAGGCCTTGCTTATTGTGAAAGGGTTTTTTATTACATCAAATGAAATCTAAAGTTTGATTTCGTCCTTTAATTATATTAATATTATATGCTATCTTTGGCTAGTATTCTAACATAATAATATGGGATGTTCGTTGTATGGTATATCAAAATTTTAATTTCTTTCTTTTACACTGTATTTAATCAATATATTTAATCCTAGTACTTCTACATACTGTTGATTTTTCATTCTGGGTTTTCTGGTGCTTTTTGGTGGTATGTCTTTATTTTTAGCAGTAGGAATGTGCTTACATTTATAGCATTATGTTGTACCATTCTTAAAACTGTTTTACTTAAAGTACTGTAGAATTTCACATTAAAGATCAAGACTGGAAAACTTTTTAAAGTTACACACATATATATTTTATCTAATTTTTTTTAAATAAAAAGTATTTTAAAAAAGTTTTAAAATGCTTTGTTTTTACTTTTGCACTATTGTATATGTTTATTAAAAACAAGATTTTTATTTGCTATTATGTTCTAGAAAGTAATTTACTAAGATCTCTTATAATTTAATGATTGTGAACCGATGGAACATAACTTGTAATTTTTGCCTTTAAGGTAGATTAACGTTTTTCAGTTGATTTTAGATTTATGCTCAAACCACTAATTCATGATTTTTGTCATCTTATTCAGTCAAAAAGTTCTTTTTATGTTTTTGTCATCTTACGTATTACATAATTAACAAGATGTTTTGGTATTGAGATTTTAAAGAAGCAGATTTGTGTAAATATAAGTCCTCTCATTTGCTGATTTGTTATTGTGTAGTTTTTCAAGTGACAGAAATATTTCAACTAGATGGCAGTCTTGTACTGCTAGTAATTTAACCAAATGATTCATTAAATGGATACAGACCACTCTGAAGAGCTTGAAATGTCTATAGCAGGTGACTGTGCAGAAGAATACTACAGCTGCATTCAAGTCATGATTGTTGCATTACTAATTGTGTCACTGTAAATTTTAATTCTACTTTTTATAGTCAAAATGTATAATAATGTGACTACTTTCTGGACTTTTGTTTGCTGTATTTTACTTATTAATTAATTCATATTTACAAGGGAAAATAGGTAAAATAAGGAAAACTTATTCTTTTGTCTTAGTACTTCATGGTTTTGAGTCATTTTTTTTGTACTGGTAATGTTTACTTCATAGTTAAATTTACATTTTTGTTAGATTTGTAACTGAAAAGTAGTGTCTTTTTTAATAACAGGTGGTCACTGGCTGTCAGGAGCAGATACAACACTGGTAAGTCTGAACTGTGTCAATTTTTTTAACTGCAGTATTTATTTAGGCATTTGAGCATATTAACAAATTATTATTTTACTATTTGCAATTAATAAGTCATTGATCCATTATATCCATTGTAGAATCATACTGTTTAATTTTTCTATTAAATTTTTTAAAAGTGAAAAGTGAGTGATTTGTTTTAACAATGTAGATGACTAAATTAAATTACTGATACACAGAGGACAAAATTACTTGCATTATTAATATGTAAAATCTTCTGTTAAAGTCTGTCTCTTGTATGATATGTTTATGTATATATGTATAATTTTTTAAATTATGCCTTTATGTATATTTTATTATGATGATAGACTAATAAAATATCAGCTCTCACCGACTTTAAATTGATCACTGTTTTTATCAGTGATTTCTTCTGTGTACTGTTGTCGAAGTACAGTATGTGTTTTGCGTTTATATTTTTAGTTACATCTCTTGTCTTTACAAATTAAGAAGCGGTGTTCCATGATATTTTAACCTATTTCCCCTAATAAAAACAGCAATGTATTAATCTTTGTATTGAATAAAACAAATGGATTTTTAATGGTTGTGTTTATATGTTTAAATATATATATTTTCATTTAAAAAATAGGAAATCTCTTTGTTCTGACGACACATATTTGTGACATATGGTACAGTGATACACCCAAGATCATCTACAGTGTGTCATGCCAGATTAATTTGTTTAAAGATTATATTTTTTGTTTTGCCAATATATTTCATGCATATGTGATATGTGTGAATAAAGTTACAGCCTTCAAAGCTTAATGAAATCTACACAAATCAACATTTTGGCATAAGGTAATTTTCTCAGACCACACTGTTGCTTTTTTGTTTGTTTTTTTTCCTCACACGTATTCCTTAAACCATTAAAAAAAGGTAATTTCTGTTCAGATTGTTAATTAAACATAGTCTTCAGTAGAGAAGCAATTTACAGCAGTCAAAATCTACCCACGCTTTCTGAATTGTGCCTGCTCCTCACATTATTTACAAGGAAGTCACTACTGATGTTTACTGTCATTGTGGTAATACCTAGAACTGTTGCGAATCATTTTCAAAAACAGTGTGTTTACCTGCATTTAACCAATTTGTTTTATAGGGGCACGAAAGTAATATGTGTCCAATGTCACCCGTGGTTTAGACAGAATCATTTACCAATTGTAAGGAAAATTTAACATTGATTGTCACTTTTATTTATAGATCATTTTACCAAATAATAAAAAATTGTCCCAAATGAGACAACCAGTTTTCCAAGACCAATACTAACAAGGGTAACATTGGAATTTATTTTACATTTTTACGGCTTTTTAATATACTGGCTCCCTGCCCAAGGATTTCTCCATGCTTGATGGTATAGGCTCCAGCCCCCTGCCACCCTGCTTAGGATTAAGTGGGTGTAGAAAATGGTATGATATAGTATGGTATGGTATATAGTAAAATAACTAAAGAATTGATTTTTTGTAGCTCTGCATCTGCCGCATATAGAAAGAGTCCCTCTGGGATATGTCCTAAGATGTCACTCTCCTAATTTTTTCTCCTGCTTATCCAGTGAACATTAATGGGTTTAGTAGCATCTTCTGAATCTTACTTAAGGTTTTTGTACCTCTGATTTTACTCTTTCTGTTTCTGCCTGTAATGCATGGTCATATCTGAGGAGAATGTAGAGCAATCTGATAGTTAATCTCCGTCTTCCTTATTCCTAATTTAGGAATAAGACCCCAGAGTGCTCTAGTTACAGTGGGGCAAAAAAGTATTTAGTCAGCCACCAATTGTGCAAGTTGTGTGAGAGAGTCCTGTAATTTTCATCATAGGTATACCTCAACTATGAGAGACAAAATGAGAAAAAAAAATCCAGAAAATCACATTGTCTGATTTTTAAAGAATTTGCAAATTATGGTGGAAAATAAGTTTTTGGTCACCTACAAACAAGCAAGATTTCTGGCTCTCACAGACCTGTAACTTCTTCTGTAAGAGGCTCCTCTGTCCTCCACTCGTTACCTGTATTAATGGCACCTGTTTGAACTCGTTATCAATATAAAAGACACCTGTCCACAACCTCAAACAGTCACACTCCAAACTCACTATGGCCAAGACCAAAGAGCTGTCAAAGGACACCAGAAACAAAATTGTAGACCTGCACCAGGCTGGGAAGACTGAATCTGCAATAGGTAAGCAGCTTGGTGTGAAGAAATCAACTGTGGGAGCAATTATTAGAAAATGGAAGACATACAAGACCACTGATAATCTCCCTCGATCTGGGGCTCCACGCAAGATCTCACCCCATGGCGTCAAAATGATCACAAGAACGGTGAGCAAAAATCCCAGAACCACAAGGGGGACCTAGTGAATGACCTGCAGAGAGCTGGGACCAAAGTAACAAAGGCTACCATCAGTAACACACTACGCCACCAGGGACTCAAATCCTGCAGTGCCAGACGTGTCCCCCTGCTTAAGCCAGTACATGTGCAGGCCCATCTGAAGTTTGCTAGAGAGCATTTGGATGATCCAGAAGAGGATTGGGAGAGTGTCATATGGTCAAAATAGAACTTTTTGGTAAAAACTCTACTCGTCGTGTTTGGAGGAGAAAGAATGCTGAGTTGCATCCAAAGGACACCATACCTACTGTAAAGCATGGGGGTGGAAACATCATGCTTTGGGGCTGTTTTTCTGCAAAGGGACCAGGACGACTGATCTGTGTAAAGGAAAGGATGAATGGGGCCATGTATCATCAGATTTTGAGTAAAAACCTCCTTCCATCAGCAAGGACATTGAAGATGAAACGTGGTTGGGTCCTTCAGCATGACAATGATCCCAAACACACCGCCTGGGTAATGAAGGAGTGGCTTCGTAAGAAGCATTTCAAGGTCCTGGAGTTGCCTAGCCAGTCTCCAGATCTCAACCCCATAGAAGATCTTTGGAGGGAGTTGAAAGTCTGTGTTGCCCAGCGACAGCCCCAAAACATCACTGCTCTAGAGGACATCTGCATGGAGGAATGGGCCAAAATACCAGCAACAGTGTGTGAAAACCTTGTGAAGACTTACAGAAAACATTTGACCTCTGTCATTGCCATCAAAGGGTATATAACAAAGTATTGAGATGAACTTTTGTTATTGATTAAATACTTTTTTTCCACCATAATTTGCAAATAAATTCTTCAAAAATCAGACAATGTGATTTTCTGGATTTTTTTTTCTCATTTTGTGTCTCATAGTTGAGGTATACCTATGATGAAAATTACAGGACTCTCTCATCTTTTTAAGTGGGAGAACTTGCACAATTGGTGGCTGACTACATACTTTTTTGCCCCACTGTATGGCAGCTACTTCTGTCTTTCTTTCAGAGAAATAATCATTTGTAGGACCAAACCATTATATTAGAACTGGAGTTGCTAATTCTTACTTTAAGTGGTATGGCACAGTTGTATTACCACCTTTTCCTAGAAAGTGGGAATAACTCTTGCTTCTTAGATGCAAAGGACGAGTGGCATGCAGCAGATATTCCAAGTTAAGTGCCCATGAACTCACTCCAGGTGTTTGAAAAGAAAAAAGAGAAGACAACTGGGGCACACACCCTAAGATCCCTGAAATATTAATGTAAATTCTACATATACAGTGGTGTGAAAAACTATTTGCCCCCTTCCTGATTTCTTATTCTTTTGCATGTTTGTCACACAAAATGTTTCTGATCATCAAACACATTTAACCATTAGTCAAATATAACACAAGTAAACACAAAATGCAGTTTGTAAATGGTGGTTTTTATTATTTAGGGAGAAAAAAAAATCCAAACCTACATGGCCCTGTGTGAAAAAGTAATTGCCCCCTGAACCTAATAACTGGTTGGGCCACCCTTAGCAGCAATAACTGCAATCAAGCGTTTGCGATAACTTGCAATGAGTCTATTACAGCGCTCTGGAGGAATTTTGGCCCACTCATCTTTGCAAAATTGTTGTAATTCAGCTTTATTTGAGGGTTTTCTAGCATGAACCGCCTTTTTAAGGTAATGCCATAGCATCTCAATTGGATTCAGGTCAGGACTTTGACTTGGCCACTCCAAAGTCTTCATTTTGTTTTTCTTCAGCCATTCAGAGGTGGATTTGCTGGTGTGTTTTGGGTCATTGTCCTGTTGCAGCACCCAAGATCGCTTCAGCTTGAGTTGACGAACAGATGGCCGGACATTCTCCTTCAGGATTTTTTGGTAGACAGTAGAATTCATGGTTCCATCTATCACAGCAAGCCTTCCAGGTCCTGAAGCAGCAAAACAACCCCAGACCATCACACTACCACCACCATATTTTACTGTTGGTATGATGTTCTTTTTCTGAAATGCTGTGTTCCTTTTACACCAGATGTAACGGGACATTTGCCTTCCAAAAAGTTCAACTTTTGTCTCATCAGTCCACAAGGTATTTTCCCAAAAGTCTTGGCAATCATTGAGATGTTTCTTAGCAAAATTGAGACGAGCCTAATGTTCTTTTTGCTTAACAGTGGTTTGCGTCTTGGAAATCTGCCATGCAGGCCGTTTTTGCCCAGTCTCTTTCTTATGGTGGAGTCGTGAACACTGACCTTAATTGAGGCAAGTGAGGCCTGCAGTTCTTTAGACGTTGTCCTGGGGTCTTTTGTGACCTCTCGGATGAGTCGTCTCTGCGCTCTTGGGGTAATTTTGGTCGGCCAGCCACTCCTGGGAAGGTTCACCACTGTTCCATGTTTTTGCCATTTGTGGATAATGGCTCTCACTGTGGTTCGCTGGAGTCCCAAAGCTTTAGAAATGGCTTTATAACCTTTACCAGACTGATAGATCTCAATTACTTCTGTTCTCATTTGTTCCTGAATTTCTTTGGATCTTGGCATGATGTCTAGCTTTTGAGGTGCTTTTGGTCTACTTCTCTGTGTCAGGCAGCTCCTATTTAAGTGATTTCTTGATTGAAACAGGTGTGGCAGTAATCAGGCCTGGGGGTGGCTACGGAAATTGAACTCAGGTGTGATACACCACAGTTAGGTTATTTTTTAACAAGGGGGCAATTACTTTTTCACACAGGGCCATGTAGGTTTGGATTTTTTTTCTCCCTATATAATAAAAACCATCATTTAAAAACTGCATTTTGTGTTTACTTGTGTTATATTTGACTAATGGTTAAATGTGTTTGATGATCAGAAACATTTTGTGTGACAAACATGCAAAAGAATAAGAAATCAGGAAGGGGGCAAATAGTTTTTCACACCACTGTATATGTAGAGTTAAACAGTTAAAAATCTGTTTTACTCTAACTGAATCAGTTGTCCAAATATTAGAAACTCCTTTCATGTGACCAAGAATGTACTTTTTTTTTCTTTCATTATTTGGAACATATCCCTGGACCTACTTTCTAAAAGTGCAGATCAATAACTGTTTACCATTCCAGTGGTTCTGTCTGCATTTCACACCTAGCAAAATGTTTTTTTTTTAAATAGGTTTAATGATTATTTATTAGAAATGTGAATGGCCCCATACCATGACTAAATGTTTAGAGCAAATGCCCAAAAACTGCTAGAAATATAAATCCAAGTCTCAACACATGCATGTATGACAAAAGGTAACACATAGCCTGATAATGTATAGATACTGTGTAAGCATAAAGGGTACTTGAAAAGTATTTAGGAAGAGATGTTTTTTTTTTATTTGAAGGCACTGTATGTACATTGTAGCACATTATATAAGTGACTCAAAGACAGCAGAATGTTAACAATATTCTACTATCTGAATATATCTTGAACTTGCTATATATTAGGCCTGGGAAAGTTAACACATTAATTTTTGCGATTAATGTGGCCTATTTAACGTGTTAAAAATATTGTTGCATCAATGGCCAGCCAAGAGGCAAATGCCTTGGGCAGTGTTTTGGTCAGGCTGGCGTTTTCATGGTTATTTTTATTTTTTATATTTTTTTAAGTTTTTAGTAAGCATTACGAAACAATAATACAAGTAAGTTAAATGTGTACCTAAATACTTATATACAAGTACTATATTTGTTTACTACCTAAAATTTTAATATAAAGATTTAAAATTTCGAATTATGTGGTTCACAGCGGTATGCCACAAATTTTCTTAATTTATACGTACTGACATAGGCGTAGGGGAGTGGAAGGAAAGGGTATGGGGAGGGGAGCTTATGGCGGCCCTGGTGCAATGCTACAGAAAAGTTACGAAGATAAAAAAAATTATGCTGTCCTTTATTCATGTTTCTGTAAGAACATCGAATCAAAGTCATATCACATAAGTTAGTGGTCCCCCATCTTTTTGACAGCAACGACCACTTTACTAGAAGCAAATTTTTCCAGGGGGTGGGTGGGGGGGGGTGGTTGAGGATTCAGGACAGGTTCGTAGGGCAGTTTTATACACAATTTACATTACATTTCTATTATTATTAAGTTATAATATTGTAATAGAATCAGTGGGAGCCCTGAGCTTGTGTTCCTACAACCGGACGATCCCATTTGGGGATGATGGAATACAGTGACACATGAAGTGTGTTGCTTATGTTCAGTCTACTCCGTAATTTTGTTTTGGTTGCTGTCACTGCAGAAAACACTGCCTTACAAAGATAGGATGTTGGAAATGGAAGCAGACTTTTCAGTGCTTTTGTGGCAACCTCAGGATATTCTGCCTTGACTTTAATCCAAAATGTATGGAGATTTGAAGTTGTCTCAAACATACTTTTAAGGCCATCATCATTTGCAACCTCAAGCAGTTGATCCTCTTCAAGCACAGACAAAGTTGATTCACCTGGCTTATTCACAAATGGGTCACAGATCCATTCCTTCCCATTTCGGGGGTCTTTTGTGGTTGGGAATAATGCTCACACTCTATTGAAAGCTGAGATAGGTGATCATACACCAGCTGGGAGAAAGAAGGCCCTGGCTTGGTATTTTTAGCAACCTCTGCTAACGTTTGAAACATATCAAAAATCCCAATGTTCACTTGTCAGCCCCATAAATCAAGTTTGGCTTTGAATGCAGCCACTTTGTCTGCCATCTTGAACAACGGGTATCTTCTGCCTCTGCCCCACATTCTGCTGCTCCACTGCTGCCTCAGATTTTCCTCCAGCACTCCTCCAGTCTGGCTGGATACTGAGTCTGCAGAGTGGGTAAAGGTGCGGTGCCCTAGTGCCTGAATGCCAGTTCATTTTGTGAGGTTTCTGAACTCTTTTGGGATCCCCCACCCACCCAACGGGAACATCACGCTGAAGTGTGTCCTGAAGCGCGATTGCTTCACAGTAGAGCTGTGAGCCTGCTGTTGCCCTGGACTTAAACAGACATGGTGATCGTACTTCGTGATGCTCTTCAGCGTGTTGTCCCGTTGATGGAGGTCCCAAGAGAGTTTAGAAACCTCACATTTTCTTGAATGAGCGCCGCATTAATAGGAATGTTTCTTGAATGAGCATCACTGAACCACATAAAAACTGTCTTCAAATGCAGCAGTTTACATACGTTTGCAACCCGAGATTTTTCTTCTTTTTTTGCATATAACAAAGACATATGCATTGCATTTGTCATTCCAACAGATTGCACATAACAAACATTAACACTGTTATCGTTTTTTCGTGTCTGCCGTTTCTACAGTGGGTACGGAAAGTATTCAGACCCACTTCAATTTTTCACTCTGTTATATTGCAGCCATTTGCTAAAATCATTTAAATTAATTTTTTTCCTCATTAATGTACACACAGCAACCCATATTGACAGACAAAAAAAAGAATTTTTGAAATTGTTGCAGATTTATTAAAAAAGAAAAACTGAAATATCACATGGTCCTAAGTATTCAGACCCTTTGCTCAGTATTTAGTAGAAGCACCCTTTTGAGCTAATACAGCCATGAGTCTTCTTGGGAAAGATGCAGCAAGTTTTTCACACCTGGATTTGGGGATCCTCTGCCATTCCTCCTTTCAGATCCTCTCCAGTTCTGTCAGGTTGGATGGTAAACGTTGGTGGACAGCCATTTTTAGGTCTCTCCAGAGATGCTCAATTGGGTTTAAGTCAGGGCTTTGGCTGGGCCATTCAAGAACAGTCACAGAGTTGTTGTGAAGCCACTCCTTCGTTATTGTAGCTGTGTCCTTAGGGTCATTGTCTTGTTGGAAGGTAAACCTTCGGCCCAGTCTGAGGTCCTTAGCACTCTGGAGAAGGTTTTTGTCCAGGATATCCCTGTACTTGGCCGCATTCATCTTTCCCTCGATTGCAACCAGTCGTCCTGTCCCTGCAGCTGAAAAACACCCCCACAGCATGATGCTGCCACCGCCATGCTTCACTGTGGGGACTGTATTGGACAAGTGATGAGCAGTGCCTGGTTGTCTCCACACATACCGCTTAGAATTAAGGCCAAAAAGTTCTATCTTGGTCTCATCAGACCAGAGAATCTTATTTCTCACCATCTCAGAGTCCTTCAGGTGTCTTTTAGCAAACTCCATGCGGGCTGTCATGTGTCTTGCACTGAGGAGAGGCTTCTGACAGGCCACTCTGCCATAAAGCCCTGACTGGTGGAGGGCTGCAGTGATGGTTGACTTTCTACAACTTTCTCCCATCTCCTGACTGCATCTCTGGAGCTCAGCCAAAGTGATCTTTGGGTTCTTCTTTACCTCTCTCACCATGGCTCTTCTCCCCCGGTAGCTCAGCTTGGCCGGACAACCAGCTCTAGGAAGGGTTCTGGTCATCCCAAACGTCTTCCATTTAAGGATTATGGAGGCCACTGTGCTCTTGGGAACCTTAAGTGCAGCAGAATTTTTTTTGTAACCTTGGCCAGATCTGTGCCTTGCCACAATTCTGTCTCTGAGCACTTCAGGCAGTTCCTTTGACCTCATGATTCTCATTTGCTCTGACATGCATTGTGAGCTGTAAGGTCTTATATAGACAGGTGTGTGGCTTTCCTAATCAAGTCCAATCAGTATAATCAAACACAGCTGGACTCAAATGAAGGTGATCTCAAGGATGATCAGAAGAAATGGAAGCACCTGAGTTAAATATATGAGTGTCACAGCAAAGGGTCTGAATACTTAGGACCATGTGATATTTCAGTTTTTCTTTTTTTATAAATCTGCAACAATTTCAAAAATTCTTTTTTTTTGTCTGTCAATATGGGGTGCTGTGTGTACATTAATGAGGAAAAAAATTAATTTAAATGATTTTAGCAAATGGCTGCAATATAACAAAGAGTAAAGAATTGAAGGGGGTCTGAATACTTTCCGTACCCACTGTATAGGAGGGTAACAATGAGTTAAATTCCAATGGATGTTTTTCAAACGTTGACAAGCAAAAATCAAAAGGTATCACTGAAAACCACAGAAAACAAAAACAGCAAAAAAAAAACAGTTTGAGGAAAGTTGGAAAAAAGAAACTTTGTTAAAAAAAAAAAAAAAAATTCTGTTTGGGGATCGTTGTGCAAATGTGCACAACTGAGCTGCGACCACAGATCTAACTGCTTTGCTGAATGTATTTCATTGTAACGAGATTTCTATAGACTCGTGTCATATGGGGAAACTGTTGGGACCATAAAAATACTTTGTTGTAATACACTCTCTCACCTCAGTCTCTCTTCTCTCTCTGCGTTGCTGCAAAACCCCGCCCGCCAAGCATTCTGAAAAGTCTGAGTGAGTCTGCGTTGCCGGCAGTTTTCACTCGGCCCGGGTGTCAGATGGCTGCCTCCCGGTAGTGGGCCGCGAACCGAGGGTTGGGGACCCTTGACATAAGTGATAAATAAGTTATCTTTGAGTGGCACTAAAACCAAAGTTAGTCTCCGGTACCTCTGTATTTAACCCACCAGTCTGCCAGGTAGCTTACAGTGCTGATTACCCTAATAAAATGACAAAATTCTATGAAATAGAAGCGTAATGATTATCCCTACTCATGTTTAAATTTGTAGTATCTTCGCTAATTTATGCAAAGAATGCAACACAACTTTTGTTGTTGTTGTTATTGTTTACATCCCTCCTCGGGCGGACATGGAGATAGCGGGTGACATTATCCATTCTGATGTTGCTAAACTGCAAACGCAGCACCCCGAGGCACTTGTGCTAATCGCTGGAGACTTTAACCATGTGACACTGGACAAAACATTATCTGCCTTCTCCCAGTATGTGGATTGTAACACCTGGGGAAATAGGACTATTGCCCTACTGTATGGAAAGGTTAAAGATGCATACAGTACCACCCCGCTGCCTGCGCTTGGGGAAAGCAGATCATAACCTGGTTCTGCTTCAGCCTCACTGTAAAGGGTGAGGGAGCTACCTACAACCACACGCTCATTCAGGAAGTGGTCCCCTGAGGCAGAGCAGGCTCTGAGAGACTGCTTTGGAACTACAGACTGGGATATCCTGCAGGGATCATATAGTGAGAACATTGAGGAGGTTGTTGACTGCACTAGTGACTACATCAACTTCTGTATGGACATTGTACAACCCCAATTCCAATGAAGTTGGGACGTTGTGTAAAATGTAAATAAAAACAGAATACAATGATTTGCAAATCCTTTTCAACCTATATTCAATTGAATACACTACAAAGACAAGATATCGAATGTTCAAACTGATAAACTTTATTGTTGTTTTGCAAATCTTCACTCATTTTGAATTTAATGCCTGCAACACGTTCCAAAAAAGCTGGCACAGGGGCATGTTTACCACTGTGTTATACCTTTACTTTTAACAACACTCAATAAGCGTTTGGGAACTGAGGACACTAATTGTTGAAGCTGTGTAGGTGGAATTCTTTCCCATTCTTGCTTGATGTACAACTTCAGTTGCTCAACAGTCCAGGGTCTCCGTTGTCGTATTTTGTGCTTCATAATGCGCCACACATTTTCAATGGGAGACAGGTCTGGACTGCAGGCAGGCCAGTCTAGTACCCGCACTCTTTTACTACGAAGCCACGCTGTTGTAACACATGCAGAATGTGGCTTCCCATTGTCCTGCTGAAATAAGCAGGGATGTCCCTGAAAAAGACATCGCTTGGATGACAGCATATGTTGCTCCAAAACCTGTATGTATCTTTCAGCATTAATGGTGCCTTCACAGATGTGTAAGTTACCCATGCCATAGGCACTAACACACCCCCCATACCATCACAGATGCTGGCTTTTGAACTTTGCGCTGATAACAATCCGGATGGTCCTTTTCCTCTTTGGCCTGGAGGACACGACGTCCATGATTTCCAAAAACAATTTGAAATGTGGACTTGTCAGACCACAGCACACTTTTCCACTTAGCGTCAGTCCATCTCAGATGAGCTCGGGCCCAGAGAAACCGGCGGCATTTCTGGGTGTTGTTGATATATGGCTTTCGCTTTGCATGGTAGAGTTTTAACTTGCACTTGTAGCTGTAGCGACGAACTGTGTTAACTGACAATGGTTTTCTGAAGTATTCCTGAGCCCACGTGGTAATATCCTTTACAGAATGATGTCGGTTTTTAATGCAGTGCCGCCTGAGGGATCGAAGGTCACGGGCATCCAGTGTTGGTATTTGGCCTTGCCGCTTACGTGCAGAGATTTCTCCAGATTCTCTGAATCTTTTGATGATATTATGGCCAGTAGATGATGAAATCCCTAGATTCCTTGCAATTGTACGCTGAGAAACGTTGTTCTTAAACTGCTGGACTATTTGCCCACACAGTTGTTCACAAAGTGGTGAACCTCGCCCCATCCTTGTTTGTGAACGACTGAGCCTTTTGGGGATGCTCCTTTTACACCCAATCATGACAAACACCTGTTTCCAATTAACCTGTTCACCTGTGGAATGTTCAAAACAGGTGTTTTTTGAACATTCCTCAACTTTCCCAGTCTTTTGCTGCCCCTGTCCCAGCTTTTTTGGAACGTGTTGCAGGCATCAAATTCAAAATGAGTGAAGATTTGCAAAACAACAGTAAAGTTTATCAGTTTAAACATTTGATATCTTGTCTTCATAGTGTATTCAATTGAATACAGGTTGAAAAGGATTTGCAAATCATTGTATTCTGTTTTTATTTACGTTTTCCACAACGTCCCAACTTCATTGGAATTGGGGTTGTAGTTCCAGTAAGAACAGTACGCTGCTATGCTAACAACAAGCCATGGATTACAAGTGACATCAAGGGCCTTTTGAACCAGAAGAAAGGGCTTTTAAAGGCAGTGATCAGCATGAGCTCAAGCTTATGCAGAAGGAACTCCGAGTCCAGCTCAGGGCGGTGAGGAAGCAGTACAGGACAAAGCTGGAGCAGAAGTTGCAGAATAACAGCATGAAGGAAGTGTGGGATGGGATGAAGATCATGGGATGAAGATCATCACTGGCTGCAGCTCGAAGCGGGGTGCAACCATCGAGAGAGACGTGGAGAGAGCAAACCAAATGAACAACTTCTTTAACAGTTTTGACCACCCTAATCCACTCTCACCTCGGAGTACTGCACCCTCCACCCATCCTTCTTCTGACATCAGCATAGGAGAGATTTTCCCCCCACCCATAATTACAGCAGCCCAGGTAAGCAGAGAGCTGAGGAGACTTCGTGCCAGCAAAGCAGTGGGTCCAAATGGAGTATCGCTACGACTGCTGAAGGCCTGTGCGTTGGAGCTGGGGAGTCTTCTCCAGTGCAACGTCAACCTGATCCTGGAACAAGGGAGAGTCCCGAGGCTTTGGAAAACATCTTGCATCACCCCAGTCCCAAAGGTACATCTTGCATCACCCCAGTCCCAAAGGTATCACGTCCTAGTGAGCTGAATGACTTCTGGCCTGACGCTCTGACATCACATGTGATGAAGACCATGGAGCGGCTGCTGCTTCACCACCTGAGGCCACACCCTCGACCCTCTGCAGTTCGCATACCAGGAGAAGGTGGGAGTGTAGGACGCCATCATCTACATGCTACACCGTTCCCTCTCCCACTTGAACAGAGGCAGTGGTGCTGTAAGAATTATGTTTCTGGACTTCTCTAGCGCCTTCAACACCATCCAACCTCTGCTCCTTAGGGACAAGCTGACAGAGATGGGAGTAGATTCATACCTGGTTCAAGGATCGTGGACTATCTTAAAGACAGACCTCAGTATGTGCATCTCGGGAACTGCAGGTCTGTCATTGTGGTCAGCAACACAGGAGTGCCGCAGGGGACTGTACTTTCTCCGGTCCTGTTCAGCCTATATACATCGGACTTCCAATACAACTCGGAGTCTTGCCACGTGCAGAAGTTCACTGATGACACTGCTATCGTGGGCTGCATCAGGAGTGGGCAGGATGAGGAGTATAGGAACCTAATCAAGGACTTTGTTAAATGGTGCCACTCAAACCACCTACACCTGAACACCAGCAAAATCCTGGACCCCGTGATCATCAGAGGTGACTGTGTGCAGAGGGTGCAGACCTATAAATACCTGGGAGTGCAGCTGGATGATAAATTGGACTGGACTGCCAATACTGATGCTCTGTGCAAAAGAAGACAGAGCCGACTATACTTTCTTAGAAGGCTGGCGTCCTTCCAACATCTGCAGTAAAATGGTGCAGATGTTCTATCAGATGGTTGTGGCAAGTGCCCTCTTCTACGCAGTGGTGTGCTGGGGAGGCAGCATAAAGAAGAGGGATGCCTCACACCTGGACAAACTGGTGAGGAAGGCAGGCTCTATTGTAGGCATGGAGCTGAACAGTTTGACATCCGTGGCAGAGCGATGGGCACTGAGCAGGCTCCTGTCAATCATGCAGAATCCACTGCATCCACTAAACAGTGTCATCTCCAGACAGAGGAGCAGCTTCAGTGACAGACTGCTGTCAATGTCCTGCTCCACTGACAGACTGAGGAGATTGTTCCTCCCCCACACTATGTGACTCTTCAGTTCCACCCAGGGGGGTAAATGTTAACATTATACAAAGTCATCGTCTGTTTTACCTGCATTTTTTTATCACTCTTTAATTTAATATTGTTTCTTTATCAGTATGCTGCTACTGGAGTATGTGAATTTCCATTTGGGATTAATCAAATCTGTCTGTCTGTCTGTCTGTCTGTCTGTCTGTCTGTCTGTCTGTCTGTCTGTCTGTCTGTCTGTCTGTCTGTCATCCAAATAATGCACAGTGTCATTTGTTTTAAGTGAAATTGTAGCTACAGGGATCTTTTTTTTAGTGTGCCAGGAGAAATAGTGTAGGTATAGCATTTATTTTCAAACCATTTTTCTGTGGTAGCACACCTTTTGTAACCCTGAAAATGCCAAGACACACCACGATTCTGCCAACCACAAAAACATTTAATCTCTATACTTGCTAAACTGTCTGCAAAATGGTGATCACAAACCTGCTTTTATGTCAGCTTCGCCAGGTAGTCCTGTTTTCCTCAGACAAGTCTCGTATTTGTGGTGTTTTAACACAAATTTTAATGTATGCCCATTTACGAGATGCTTATTCTTTTAATTAAACAATCTTCAGCAGTGCATTCAAAGTCAACAGTCGTTTCAATCATTTAATTTTTACTTATGCTATGCCAATTTGATAATTAATACAATTGCCCTGTTTTCTTATTGCCTTCTTTTCAACTTGCCTTTTAGGAAGGCATTCAAATTCAGATTGTACTTGCTCAAGTATTATTTTGTTAAAAGTTCATGTTTAATTTTAAACTATGCCATTCATTTTTTTAATTCTTTTGTCTTGATTCTACATGAAATTTGTGATTCAGTTTGCATTTACTTCATGATTTCTGTATTCATTTTGTAATTACATTTTTTAATGTTACATTCGATTAATCGTGATTAATTATATACATTCATGCGATTATTTTTTTTCATCAATTCCCAGCCCTAATATTAATATTTATTGATTTTATATGCCATTTAAATAGAAATATCAGATTATTTACAACAGGTTCTTAATCTTACATTACAATTAAAGATTTTTTTTCTGTGCTTTTATTTCACATACAAATGTACCTTTAGTCTTTTTAAAGGAGTAGAACCCCCAATGTATTAGCAGAGCAGTAATATTCTGCAAGGTGTGTAGCAAAAAGTACAGTTTATGGGATAAAATGGACTTTTTGGCTAGGTACAACACATATTAAGAAAATGAATGTGCTTTGTGTCATGCAGTTGCTATCCATTGTTTAACTCTCTATTCCTCATTCAAAAGGCTGGGTAAGGGTTCGGCCATTACAGCCTTTCCTTGATGGCAGTGAAAGTGTATTTATGGCATGTGATAGGCTGCTGTTCTAAAGTACAAATAAGACAGCAGAGTCCATTTTAGTTCTAGGGCATATTAGCGTTTTGGAGAAAATGCAGCTAGATTAAAATTAAAATTTTATATTTTTAAATTTTATATTCTTGATGGTATTGTAGTATAGCACAATGCACAATACTCAGCTTCACTCCAGAGTCTTGGATTTGAATCTGCCCTAACACTGTACATGTGGACTACCTGTGCGTTGTGTGTGTATGTGTTGTAGGGGAGTATTGTGCTCTGTGGTGGATTGGCTCCTGCCTTGTTCCTAGTTCTGCCATTTTGTTGCCTATACGCCAGGGTGTCTATAAAGTTGGATAAACTAAATTACACACAGCAGATGCTGGAGAGAATTTTGTTGTTAATGTTGGTAGATTCTTATTGTCAACATGATATTATGAATTTTTAAAACCTTTTTTAGAGTTATCTGTTGATCTCTGCAGTATTGATTTCCATGACTTTATCATTCTGTCTAGGTAGGTTACAGCATGAGTATTGAATGCATTTTGACATAACACCACAGAACACTTTTTAACAACTGCCAGTTCTAAAAGGATTAACACAGATGTGTTTCTGGAAAGGTACATTCTCATTAAACATTGAAAGAGTTAAAGCTGAATCCATGTGCATCTACAAAGATAAAACATATTCAAATTTTTAGTATTAATTTCACAGTGAAATTGTGCTGTTGAACTTGAAGACCAAAGCAAAGACAGTCTGCTTATTTATTTTTTATTTATATGATTCTGATAATATCCACATTTTAAATGTATTTATTTTATGGACAAGATATAAAAGCTGTATCTTCTGCTTGAACTGATATGACAACTGGTATGTGACTGAGAAGTGTATCGTCGCTTTTCTGCACCCTCCCCTTCAAATAAGTATCAAATTTCACTTCTTTTTCCATTCATTGAAGTTTACTTCAGTCTGCCTTCTGCACCTTGGGGAATGTGGTTTCATTTACAGTGCAATCAATCAACTCAAGGGCACAGATAGTGAAATATAATGAGCAACAGAGTGCCTTTGACAGGCCTAATAAAATATTTTATATAATGTAAGATCTATATAGCTCAGTATGTGTACAATGTAAAATTCATTGTCCTCTTTCTTACTTTACCTGTTTAAAACTTAAGTTTGTTTCTTCATGCTCTAGTGTCTGCTGTGTGTATGAACATAACTGGTACTGTATTAAAAGTTTTAAAAATCATTGTTATAGTTTTGTTTTTTGCATATGATGTTGTTTACAAAGGTTTTAATGTCAGTCAAATAAGTTGACCATATTATCCTATGTAAATTGTATGTAGAATGTGCCCATTACACCTTTTACTGGCATGAATTATACACATAAAAAGTCTGTGCACATCAGCACTTGCTTGGTGTCTTCTTTGTGTGTGTGTGTGTGTTTGTGTGAGATTTTGAAATGTATAGTTACTAAGATATAAATAGTAATGAGATATCCTAATTGGTAAATAGTGTGTTTTAGGCCACTACTTTGAATAGGCTTGTTTGCTGAGCATATTAAGTGTTAATAATGTAATTAGTACGTTATATTAACTATTTCTAAATGGCCCTTTTTTAGGTGCCCAGCACAAATTATGGTTCTGTTCAACTGAAGGATACGTATCTTTCACCACTAGTTAACTGTCTTATAATATAAACATCTGTTTTAAACAAGCTTTTCAGTTAATTCTTCATATTAAAATATAATGATACCTATTTTGTATTACACAATTATTATCCAGTTTAGGTTTATAGAAAGCCAGTGCCTGTCCTAGTATCACTGGATTTAAGGTGGGAAAGAAACCTGGAATAGGTCACCAGACCCAGTGCAGAGCACACTAACTAGCACAAATCAACACTTGCAGTCAGCCAGTTTTGAGCTACTGGTTAACCCATCACTTCTGTGGATGGAAAATTAGAGTACCCTGAGAAAAACTAATGCAAGGTTCCCACATATGACTCTGGATCATTTTTTTGTAGTCTATGATGCGTACAATTTAGTAAATATGTTCTTTTAAAAGGTTCCACAAGTATATTATGAATTGAATTGATTTTATAGTAGTTGTGTCTATGACTGCCATTTGTGGTGAGTTAAAAGTGAAAAGTTTTCTGACACCATATGCATGATTTCTGTATATTGTGGACAAAAAACATATTTATCAGTGGAAAGATTTGAGTATTTAATTATATGTGTCTAGTAAACAGAACTGTTCATGTTTCTAACTTATCAAAGTACTGTTGAAAATGCAATAAAAAGCTAAAAAGTGTATGCTTTTTCATTTTTTTTTTCTCAATTTTTTTTATAACTGACAATTTTTTATCAATTTATATACAGTCAATTCTCGTTATCATTGGGGGTTCCAGCAGAACACTAGCTTGAGGAGAGGACCAGCTAGGAGATAAGGGGACAGGCTGGGTGGTGATCTTTCCAATAGGTTCCCCTATGTAAACTTTATTTTACTTCCTCTTATAGTCAAGCTCGTTTGACTTCTAGGCAAATGTCAGAGGCCACAAGTGTCCACAGACGTATAAGGGGCTGGAGGCTTTAGCCTATACAGACCTCATTGGGCACAAGGTGAAAAACAGCCTTGGCTGGGACCCATCTTCATTGTTGTATCCATTATAGTACTCTCTTTGCACCTCTTCACGATCACACAGGGCCAATTTAGAGTCTCCAGTTAAGTCTTTTGGCATATGGATAAAAAACCTTCACAGACCAGGTGAAAATGTTCAGACTGTGGAAAAAAAGTGTATATATACAGTACTGTGCAAAAGTTTTAGGCAGGTGTGAAAAAAATGCTGTAAACAAAGAATGCTTTCAATAATGGAAGTGTTAATCATTTATTTTCATCAATCAACAAAATGCAGTGAATGAACAAAAGAGAAATCTAAATCAAATCAATATTTGGTGTGACCACCCTTTGCCTTCAAAAAGGCATCAATTCTTCTAGGTACACTTGCACACAGTTTTTGAAGGAACTCGGCTGGTAGGTTGTTCCAAACATCTTGGAGAACTAAACACAGATCTTCTGTGGATGTAGGCTTCCTCACATCCTTCTGTCTCTTCATGTAATCCCAGACACACTCGATGATGTTGAGATCAGGGCTCTGTGGGGGCCATACCATCACTTCCAGGACTTCTTGTTCTTCTTTACGCTGAGGATAGTTCTTAATGACTTTGGCTGTGTGTTTGAGGTCGTTGTCCTGCTGCAGAATAAATTTGGGGCCAATCATACGCCTCCCTGATGGTATTGCATGATGGATAAGTATCTGCCTGTATTTCTCAGCATTGAGAACACCATTAATCCTGACCAAATCTCCAACTCCATTTGCAGAAATGCAGCCCCAAACATTCAAGGAACCTCCACCATGCTTCACTGTTGCCTGCAGACACTCATTATTGTACCGCTCTCCAGCCCTTCGACGAACAAACTGCCTTCTGCTACAGCCAAATATTTCAAATTTTGACTCATCAGTCCAGAGCACCTGCTGCCATTTTTCTGCACCCCAGTTCCTATGTTTTCGTGCATACTTGAGTCACTTGGTCATGTTTCCACGTCAGAGGTATGGCTTTTTGGCTGCAACTCTTCCATGAAGACCACTTCTGGCCAGACTTCTCCGGACAGTAGTTTCTGCCAGTTCTTAGCTGATGGCACTGCTGGACATCTTCCGATTTCGAAGGGTAATAAGCTTGATGTGTCTTTCATCTGCTGTACTAAGTTTCCTTGGCTGACCACTGCGTCTACGATCCTCAACGTTGCCCGTTTCTTTGTGCTTCTTCAAAAGAGCTTGAACAGCACATCTTGAAACCGCAGTCTGCTTTGAAATCTTTGTCTGGGAGAGACCTTGCTGATGCAGTATAACTACCTTGTGTCTTGTTGCTGTGCTCAATCTTGCCATGACATGAAACTGTCTTCCACAACCTCACCTTGGTACCAGAGTTTAGCTGTTCCTCACCCAGTTTTAAGCCTCCTACACAGCTGTTTCTGTTTCAGTTAATGACTGTGTTTCAACCTACGTGTGACATTGATGATCATTAGCACCTATTTGGTATAATTGGTTGATCATACACCTGACTATAATCCTACAAAATCCCTGGCTTTGTGCAAGTGTACCTATAAGAATTGGTGCTGGTTTAAAGGCAAAAGGTAGTAACACCAAATATTGATTTGATTTAGATTTTTCTTTTGTTCGCTCACTTTGCATTTTGTAAACTGATAACAATAAACAATCATTATTTGTATTTCTGAGAGCATTCTTTGTTTACAGCATTTTATCACACCTGCCTAAAACTTTTGCACAGTACTGTATATATATATCTTTAATAACCTATGCTAATGAAATCTAAATTACTTGGAACAAAGTCGAGTTCTAAATGTAGTCCAATATTTCAGATGTATTTTGCTTTAATGCCTTCTACATCATGAGGATTTTTTGGATCTGTTTTTCCTTAGGCAACTACTTTTTTGTGCAACTGGTGCATTTATTAGTATTTGACAGATCACTGAATATTTTAATTTATTCAGTCTTAGCTAAATATACTTGTATAAGCAAGGATAAAAAATGAACTTTTTTTAAATAAATGGATTCTAGTTTTTCCCAGATGGTTTATAATGTATATATAAGCCATTGAATAGTATATGCACAAAATGATAGGAAGATGCTTACTTTAATAGGGCCCATATGAACGCTCTGACCCATATAATCCCTCCCATTCATCCCAAGAGTTCCCCTGTGCATAGAGTGCTCTAGTTTGAACTTTGTTAGCTACATTAACAGCATTACTAACAACAGTTTCTGAATAGTAACATTTTGAGCAGATTTATTTATGTATATAAAGTCAATTGTGAAATACAGTAACATTTAAAATCAGATTTAACAGTTTTTTTCTTTCTGATACTGGATTGCATAATTGATATTATCAGCTGCTTCTTTGCAAACAATTATACTCTGTTTCCTGTCTGAAATTTATAGGAACAATTCATAAACATTACACTGTAAATCATTTTGATTTAAACAGTGTTTATTCCTTGTCTTCAAGGTCCATTTACAGAATTGCAGTTAAACTTTTTTCTATTTACATTAAATTTCAGAAAAGATATTTTTAACAAACGGTTACTAAAACTGTGTATGCATATAGTCCTCTCCACAGTTATTGGCACCCCGGTAAAGAGGAGTAAAAGAAGTTTATGTAAAAAATTATCTTTTGGTGAATTGCTTTAATGTCACAATGAAAAAGGTAAGGGAAAACCAACCTTCAGCTGAACTAAATTTATTTTTGAGAAAAAATAATTTCTCAATAAGGAATAATTATTTGAAAAAACAAAAGCAAATGTGCCAAGATTATTTGCACCTGTGCATTTAATACTTTATATTGCCAATAAAACAGCACTGGGTCTTCTTCTGTAACATCTTGTAAGAATATAGAGCAGGGAATCTGAGACCATTCCTTTTCACAGAATCTGTCTAGGTCATCCTGCATCACAGGTCCTCTCTCTTGTGGTTTTCAATGGGTTTAGGACTGCGGACTGAGGCGTCAATGGCAGAAACTTGATTTTGTGTTCCTTTAACCATTTTTGTGTTGATTTGGACATATTGTGGATCATTGTCCTCCTGGAACATCTAGCAATTAACCAGTTTTTATTTTTTGGCAGAGGCAGTAAAGTTAAATTCAAAAACTCCTGATATTTAAAGGAGTCCATGATGTCATGTACCCTTACAGGGTTCCCAAGACCTTTGGAAGAAAACCAGTCTCATAACATCACAGAATGTACAACATTCTTGACATTGGGGATCAGGTTGTTTTCAGTATATTAGTCCTTTTTATGCCAACCCCACATAGAGTATTTGTTGTCTAACAATATAACATGGTTACAATCAAATAACAGTTGCATTCAGAAAATAAAATGTCAGGCACTTAAGTTTGTGGTTAAATGACAGGAAAGACTTCCTGTCAGCCACCAATTGTGCAAGTTCTCCCACTTAAAAAGATGAGAGAGGCCTGTAATTTTCATCATAGGTATATCTCAACTGTGAGAGACAAAATGAGAAGGAAAAATCCAGAAAATCACATTGTCTGATTTTTGAAGAATTTATTTGCAAATTATGGTGGGGAAAAAAAGTATTTGGTCAATAACAAAAGTTCATCTCAATACTTTGTTATATACCCTTTGTTGGCAATGACAGAGGTCAAGTGTTTTCTCTAAGTCTTCACAAGGTTTTCACACACTGTTGCTTGTATTTTGGCCCATTCCTCCATGCAGATCTCCTCTAGAGCAGTGATGTTTTGGGGCTGGCGCTGGGCAACACGGACTTTCAACTCCCTCCAAAGATTTTCTATGGGGTTGAGATCTGGAGACTGGCTAGGCCTCTCCAGGACCTTGAAATGCTTCTTATGAAGCCACTACATTGTTACCCGGGCGGTGTGTTTGGGATCATTGTCATGCTGAAAGACCCAGCCATGTTTCATCTTCAATGCCCTTGCTGATGGAAGGAGGTTTTCACTCAAAATCTGACGATACTTGGCCCCATTCATTCTTTCCTTTACACGGATCAGTCGTCCTGGTCCCTTTGCGCAGATAAACAGCCCCAAAGCATGATGTTTCCACCCCCGTGCTTTACAGTAGGTATGGTGTTCTTTGGATGCAACTCAGCATTCTTTCTCCTCCAAACACGACGAGTAGAGCTTTTACCAAAAGTTCTATTTTGGTTTCATCTGACCATATGACATTCTCCCAATCCTCTTCTGGATCATCCAAATGCTCTCTAGCAAACATCAGATGGGCCTGCAAATGTACTGGTTTAAGCAGGGGGATACATCTGGCACTGCAGGATTTGAGTCCGTGGCTGCGTAGTGTGTTACTGATGGTAGCCTTTGTTACTTTGGTCCCAGCTCTCTGTAGGTCATTCACTAGGTCCCCCCGTGTGGTTCTGGGATTTTTGCTCACTGTTCTTGTGATCATTTTGACCCCATGGGGTGAGATCTTGCGTGGAGCCCCAGATCGATGGAGATTATCAGTAGTCTTGTATGTCTTCCATTTTCTAATAATTGCTCCCACAGTTGATTTCTTCACACCAAGCTGCTTACCTATTGCAGATTCAGTCTTCCCAGCCTGGTGCAGGTCTAAAGTTTTGTTTCTGGTGTCCTTTGACAGCTCTTTGGTCTTCGCCATAGTGGAGTTTGGAGTGCGACTGTTTGAGGTTGTGGACAGGTGTCTTTTATATTGATAACGAGTTCATACAGGTGCCATTAATACAGGTAACGAGTGGAGGACAGAGGAGCCTCTTACAGAAGAAGTTACAGGTCTGTGAGAGCCAGAAATCTTGCTTGTTTGTAGGTGACCAAGTACTTATTTTCCACCATAATTTGCAAATAAATTATTTAAAAATCAGACGTGATTTTCTGGATTTTTTTTCTCATTTTGTCTCTCATAGTCGAGGTATACCTATGATGAAAATTATAGGCCTCTCTCATCTTTTTAAGTGGGAGAACTTTCACAATTGTTGGCTGACTAAATACTTTTTTGCCCCACTGTATGTACAGGGTAAGCCAAAATGAAGTACCACATTTCTCAAGGTCATTGCATGAGGTAGAGGCAGCGAACTGGGCTGAGTTGGGGTTCCTTTGATAGGTGATCCCTTGTAGTTTTCAGTCAGCAACATGCCTTGGTCTGGTGTGCACCGTGTTTTCGCTTTCAAAGCATTTTAAAAAAAACAGCAAATCCATCATCACTACGCAATGTGCCTTCTGAACACACTTCAGCATTCCTCATAACAGTGACATCCTAAAATACATATATGTGTGCGTGTGTTTGTATGTTTGTAGCAATGCAGTAGTAGTAGTACACCATGAACTAAAATGAAGAGACTTAACATTAACCGGTAATTTGCTTCATGATTTCTACTTCAAAGAAGATATTTACAATTGCCTACTAATACACATAAAATTTCTTTTTGCTGCCAAAATGCTTAAAAGTACAACATTTTGTTCAAATATTATTGAAGCCCATGCAGACGACACCAGTTTAACAGATATGTGAGTGACAATGTTAAAACAGTGACATATTGAAACTAATTTTAGGTTTTAGTTTCAAATGTTTAGCTATGCCTTTGTTATTGTTATTTTATTATTATTATGGTTTAAAGGTTCAGTTACAGCTACATTTTCTCCAGTGGAACTGAGTATCTGGATGAAGCAAATTGTTTGTCAGACCATGAAATGAGAAATGCATCAGTGCATACCATACTGTACATGTAAAACTGTATTCTTCTTCATTGTGTAATAGTCTCAATTTAGTGTGCTGTGTATGCTTCTCATTTACATTTATATTTAGTAATTTAACAGAGTCTTTTATCCAAAGCAACTTACAAAACGGTAAATGTAGTTGAGTAAGCAGTATTATGTGCTTACCTCTACATGAAGTTTAATAGATTTAGAAGGAGGGATATTTAGCACTCCGAACCAAAAATTTTGGCACTTTTGGTAACCTTTTTGCCTGACAGTTACAATGGAAGATGTATAGAAGCTGAGATCAGGATTTGCAAATAGTCAATTTGTGAAGCAGCTGCATGTCTTCCCCATTCAGCTTAACAAGTCTGTACCATTTCTTCACTATAAGACTAATGACAACAGTTGCATTAAGCTTACTTTTTTGTCAGTCAGGTGGTGAGATGTAGTCAAGTTTAATAGTTAAAAGCTACTCAATTTTTGGGTCGTATGTTATTTTTATGCCTGATTGTGATAGCACCCTGTGTGCCAGAAATATGAAAGACAGATGTGACGTAACTGACTGCATCATATACACCAGCAATGATTGCAAATGGTCTTTACTGAAATTTTAAATTTCTTGTGGGTTTGAGTCACTGCCATGTCTTTTAGTAGTCACTTGTGGTCATTGGAGAGAAGACAGGACTGGTAAGAGGAAGATTTAGGGGGCTTTTATTATAGCTTCACAATGTCTAAGGCTTTGTTCGAGCACTTGTGTCGATACCTGTTTGTAAGTCTATAAGCTTGAGGTGTGTCATTGCCGTAAGAAAATGTGTACCAATTTGTAATAACAGAGAATTCAGTTTTAAGGATTCGGACACAGGAACATGGAAGTTGTGTTTGTCTGCATCAGGTTTATTACCACACAGGAAATTGGTAGAAATCTGAATGGACAACGATGTAGCATATTTAAAATTTTGTGAATTGAGTAATTAAATTGAGTTTTAGAGGTTGTAACATAATGAAATTTTTATACTTAGTTATGTCATGGGGTAAACTATTTTGAGTAAATATAGTAAGAACATTGAAAATAAGTTAATGGATTAAATAAAACAAAAAAAACAACTATAGGTATATAGTAGGAAATATTTTGCTTGGATATTACGAAAGACAAGGACAAGTTGTAGGCAAGGTGTAGTAGTTTATGAATACTTAAATCAGTTTTTGAGGCATTCTGTCTTGCACTCTGGAGTAATACAGCCTACTTTTTCAGTGAAGTAACACGCACATCCACAATTCATAAAGGATTCTGTCCATTGCAGTCTGTCTAACCAGTAGTGCAGTACATCTGAAAAAACTGTAGTCCTGGAAGTTATTCTAGAACAAGATGTACAAGCATGAAAGGTGATTGTGTTTCTCTTGTGCTCGTAATTAAACAATTTATCCTAGTATGCTATCAAAATGTTTGACCCTTATTCAATGCTACAGCAATATTACAGGGCTGCATACTCCCCAATGTCCCCTGTGTCAATTACTTTACTGGAAATGACTTTTAGGTTGGTCCATATGCAGATGAGATATTGCATACTCTGTTAACAAGTTTCCAACTATGTTCCGTATTTTAAGTATAAATTTTGCACATTCATTTGGAAGATTTCCTTTACAAAGAGAACACATAGACACATGGAAGTTATGTGGTAGACGGTAGGACTTTAGGAACTTAAAAAACTAGACTTATTTGGGAAGAATTGAGTGGATAGAACTGGTTAGCTTTGTTGTTCAGAATGGCCTGCTCTCGCCTAGATTATTCTAATGTTCTGAATATATCTATATTACTAAACAACAGTTAATTTATGCACGGCGGACGCACCGAAGCGCACTGCGGCGCGGCACCCCAGAGTCAAACGCAGCGGCTTCCCAGAGTCAGTAGGTGGCGCCCAAACAACATGGATAAAAACAATGAACGAAGGCGCCCACACAAAGAAACCGCTTTAGTTCAAATAGGGTTATTGAATTAAATGGAAACTTTACCATGCCTACGACCTATTAACTAGACCTGAGGTAAAGCATGCACGCCAGGTTGTACAGCCGCCTGGACGCGACCACCCACACCACCGCATATACGACAACACAGCCATAAAAAAACAAAAACGAGAATGCATGAAGAAAAACAATAACAGAAGCGCGTTGAAATGAACTGTCCCAGGATGCACCCACACTCCATGATATTTCATCACGACTTGCTCTAATCCACTGTGCCAGTAATATAAATCACATAACGGTCACAGACTCAAACCCAGCGGCTTCCCAGACTCAGTGGCTGGCACACGAACACCACAACCTGTAAACTAAACTTGCTGTGCTCCACTCTGCCAGCGGTCGGTGTCTGCAAAGGCAACGGAATCGCGTCTCCACAAAACAAAACCGCTTTAGTACAGATATGCTTATTTAATTAAATGACATTTCCTCAGATGCACCCACCCTCCATGATATGTCATCCATCCAAATATCGGACAGAACAGAAACTGATTGCCATTCTTGGATTTACGATTCTCTAGAGAATCGTGGGCTTACTTGTTACTATTCTAATTCAGAGCAGTTTTTAACACATAAAGGTCTGTTGTGCCATAAAGGTTTTTTTGTCAAATTTCTACTAATGTAATTCTTTTCATGTTGCTTTTGGAAAACATGCTTCGAAATATTAATGATAATATTTCTGTTAACTTGTCAATAGGTTCCAACATAATGTCTGCATGAATTTTTAAGAAGGAATGTTTTGTGGCTTCAAAAGTAAATGAATAAAGTACAGTGGAACCTCGAGATACGATCACCTCTGTATACGAGAAATTCAAGATACGAGGAAAGTATGAGCGAAAAATTCAGATCTAAATACGAGCATTGGCTCGCGTAACGAGCCACGGGCCAGGCTGTGGGTATAGCTCGCGGCTTAGCGAGGGGGCGTGGTAGCTGGAGCGAGCCGCAGGGCGATCTGCAGTGTGGGCATTTCTCACCTAAGTGCACAGGTGGGAAACTGCCCACATCCATGATTGTTCCTGTGGCTGATGGGCTGCAGCTGCCATGTCCTCCCCGCATATATAGAGAAACGCGAGCTGGTTAAGGGGGAGAAGAAGTAAAAGAAAAGAGCGGAGAGAGAACGGAGGTTGCGGGAGGAGGCAGGAAGCAGCAGGAAGTCGGTGCGGGAGAGCAAGCAAGTGCAGGCTCGCGTGTAGCTGAACAGGCGAGCCAAACAGCTGAAGCAGGACGGTGTAGAGAAGGTCAGCTGCATTAAGAGTGTCTCGCCTGTTGCAGAGCCCGATGGGAGAAGCAGGTGAGATGCTGATGCTAACAGAGAAGAAGCACCGGGGATTGTCATCTGTTTTTTAAAGACTGCTTCCTGTTGACGTTTTAACCTCGTGTTAAAGGATTGTTATTCTTGTGTATTTTAAACCTCCACTTCACAACTGTTTTAAGGATTATTTATTTAAAGATTTATTGAATGCTCTACTGCACTTTGGACACCTGTTTTGATTCTTTTAATAATCAGTTATATTATTTACCAGTGTTATTTATTAAAGGTAGACTACAGTATATATTATTTATCAGTGTTATTTGTTAGGAAAATTGATTTTTATGTTAATATTTTTGGGGTGTGGAACGAATTAACTGGATTTCCATTATTTTCAATGGGGAAGTTTGTTCTGGATACGAGAAATTCGCTATACAAGCTCAGTGCTGGAACGAATTAAACTCGTATCTAGAGGTTCCACTCTATTTAATACAGAATCTTCCGGATAGCAAGAGCAGTGCTATAAAATCATTTTATAGATTTCCTTACCTTCATCACTGAGCTTATACATGTGTTCAGGATTGACTCCTGTTTTGCACATAATGCTGCTGGTATGGGCCTCCCCTTGCTACCGTGTTTCCCCAAAAATAAGACCTACCCCGAAAATAAGCCCTAGCATGATTTTTCAGGATGCTCGTGAAATAAGCCCTTGTTACGATCCCGTTCAAGCGCCTTTGGATGAGTGATAAATGCCTGCCGCTACCGTATGTACACAGATGAAAAGGAAATAATACTGGTATTACCGTTGTGAAGGGGGGGGGGGCTAAACGCACGCTAAGGAGACACGGTCGGATCAGCCGCTGTCTTAACTGCTGTCATACTGCTTGTCAATCATTTAAAAGCCTGTGCAGCAGCTGTCCTTTTGTCTCACTGCCTTGTGTTGCAGGTCGTTAAAGTGTCTCTGAGAAAATCATGTATCGTCTCCTTCCAAGATTTTTTTTTTTTATGGAGAGAAATGTAAATTTTTGTTCATGGAAAAACAAGACATCCCCTGAAAATCAATCTTTTGGAGGAAAAATTTAATATAAGATCCTGTCTTATTTTCAGAGAAACACTGTATTACCGTGCAGTAGATTAGGCAGATGCAAAAACTGGAAGGATGGTATATTGCACGTACTATACATGTATTTTCCACTTTTTTTGAATAGGAATGAGGGAGAATTCTGCATTAGGCAGAAAAGTAAGTACAATAAATGAATAAATAAAAAAATAAAATTAAGTGGTCATGTAGTCTGTGCATGTGTATATCTTTGTGTGCGTCTATGGTATGTACAATATCAACATACTGTGTCATATTTGCTTTGTTTTGGGTTTGTTATGTGGTTACAGCTCTTCATTACCCATATTTACTTCAGATGGAAGATGTTGCTTTACAACAAAAATGAGATTAAAAAATTAATTAAAGAACAATTCAAAACTGAATTTGTACCTGAGTAATTGGGATCAGTCAAAGAGTGCAGACAGAAGTCTTGCTGTATCATTGTGGGAGGCTAGATGTTAGATTATAAGGGCCAGGTGCTAGTTAATACAATCAAATACAATAAAAGTAAAACTGGTAGAGGGAAGAAGCTGCTGCAGCATGGGAACAACTAGCCTTTCAGCAAAGATGACACGCACCTCATAAACCTTTACAATTAGCAGATTTTTGAAAGTACAGTCGATTCCGCTTAATTGGGCCACCGGTCAATTGGGGCAGCCGCTTATTTGGGCCAAATCTCAAGAAACGAAAACCAAACTAATAAACTAATACATAATTTATACGCTTAATTGGGACAGTAGCAGACACGTGCTGCCAGTCAGTCATCTATCGTCGCCCGTCGAAGAAGCATGAGAAAGTTCGGCTAGTACAATCTTAGAGTGGAGTAGCACGCGTCTGCTTAATAGTCTACCGTCACCACTACCGTACCGTATTCAGTTACCCCTACACCGCCTTGTGTGTATAACGTATGAGTAAACTTCTTTTTTGTCGATTTTATTTAAAAAAAAAATTATAGTCGGGTTACAGTGTTATTTTATGCAGGAAGGCAATGAAGGGAGCCCTAAATATCTGTGCTAATTTTGTAGAAGTGCAAACTTACAAAAACAAAAGACAGCCTACACTTGATGCATTTTTGCAGAATTGAATTGTATGTACATACCTAATTATTTTACTTTAGAATATTTTTTTTTTCTTCACAGTTTATATTTTCTTACAATTTATATTTTGGTTCAATAATTTATTAAACTATGTACCTACATAGTATTTTATTTTAGAATTTATTATTATTTTTTCTTCACAGTTTATATTTTTTCTTGTAATTTATATTTCAGTTCAATAATTTATTAAAATATTGAAAGAAAATTATTGTTTAATTTTATGTGGAATTTGCTTAATTGGGGCAGCCACTTAATTGGGCCAAAATTTCCTAGTCCTAATGTGTCCCAATTAAGCGGAATCGACTGTATTTTGAATATACATTATTAATTAATTAAAAATGTTGAAAATCATAGTTAAATTGTTGACTTCTATAAATTAATTTTTCTATTTTCTACATTTTGTTAATGTTTTTTCTTTGTTATGTCCATTATTTGTTACTGATTTAACAGGATGAAAGTGGAAAGTGACTATGATGCTTTACAGCAAAGACTGTGTTCATTGCCTGATAAGCTGTCATATGATATTATGGTAGGTTTTCATTCAAATTATTTCCTTTATGTTAGGATCTTTATTTTAATCAGATTTGCCTTTCTTTCATTATTTCTGTTTTACCAAGAAATTGATGCTATACATTCATTACTTGGCTCTTTCACTTCTGTTTATTAAATAGTCACAGATCCCCTACTGATACAGTATATGTTTATGAAAAAATAATGTATGCTTAAACATAATTAAAAAATGATGTGCCCATTATGGTCTCATCACTCTTTTTGCAGTGCTACTCTAAGTACATCGTTAAAAAAAATCTCATGAAGATACTAATGCTAAAGACATTGTTTAAAGAAAAGTCAAACTGACTGAAGTTGGATCTTGGTTTTCCATGAATTTCTGACATACTGCACTTTGGGGTTGGGTATAGCTTGATGGTAATATATTTGTTTGTCTTGTTGGTTTTGCCTGCACAGATTGCATGCAGGTCAAATACTGTGATAGTTGGTCATTTGTACCTAGAGCCAGGGTCATGAGTCCAACCCCTAGGGATCTGCACTGGCAATCGGAAGGTTGCCGGTTCGAATCCTGTAAATGCCAATATGGACTCTGCTCTGTTGGGCCCTTAAGCAAGGCCCTTAACCTGCAATTGCTAAGCGCTTTGAGTAGTGAGAAAACTGCTATATAAATGCAAAAAATTATTTAAAAATTATTAACCATCAGCAAAAGGAATACTGGTGCTCATCATGCTCTCATTGAATTACTTTTATAGTCAATATTGATAAATCACACACATGCACATGCACAGGGTTTCTGTCTAGAAGTAATACTACTGAACTGTGCTTTCTTAGTTGAGAATAATGAACAGGTGTCTGTTTTATTCCAGTACACAGTCACCTGTGTGGATGGAAAGAATGGGAAAATATGCATGTTAATGTTTTTAACTGATACCAATCTTTATTTCTTTGTTGAAAAGGTTTAGTACATGGACAGTGACATGAATCAGTTTTCACACTAATTTTGAAAATATCTTCACTTGGTTCAACAACTGATCTTTTTCAGTTTTATTCTTCCCTAGGGTAACCCATCCTTCTAAATTATTTAGCAGTGGAGAATGTCTAGTAACCTTTGTTTTTCAAAGCTTGTTGCTACAATAATGAAGGTCCCGGTAGTTTAAATTTGTTAAAAAATGTGCAGATTTATGATATCCATTGAGTCCACCAATAGTCAGCAAGCTTATTTAAAGATAATTACAGACATTAAATTTGGCATGCACAGACCTAATAATTAACTTTGGTTTTCCATATCAGATCATGAATGGACAATCTTCACCAAAGCTGTTAAAATACTTTTTAAAAACATTGCAGCTTTAGTAACACAACTTGCACCAGTTGTTTGTGGGGCAGTGTGTTGTGGATAAATATATAATATTAAGTGTGTAGGTAATGTTAATTAGATAGTTAGTCACTAATATGCTTTTGGGTTAATCAGGTTTTGGTTGAAACCGCCATCTCCTATTTTTGTCCCCCAGTTCTGGGTGTATGAATAATCAATAAATACAGTTGGCATTTTTTATATGTACTGCTGAACTAATCTGTTAGTTATGGTTACATTTTATTTTTTGCATTTTTCTTTTACTCACTTTTAGGTCCAATTAGCTGTAGCTTCTACTGCAGTGGTGCTGGACTATGTTCACATGATGGTATTATTTGTAGTATATGCAAATGAGACAGGTGTGCTATTGATGACAAATTTCAGAAACATTAATAATGGCTTTTGTCTAACTTTTTTCCTGACCCCATTTTATTTAATATAAGGTCATAGTCTTGTAACATTAGGTATCAAATGTGGAAGGGGAGTAACTATATATCTAAGGAAGCAGTCTAAGAAGTTTTAAATTAATTTGATTATACTATGATAAACTAATGCTTAAAAAGTATTTATTTATAATTTACAACTATTCTCTCAGTTCACTGCACACTGCAAAGAATTTTGGCTGTTCCTATCTAAAAGCAATATGATCTTGACCACAAAAGACTTTAGAGATAAAATAAACAGTTACCGCTTGTCTGCAAATTTGTTCAAATAGCATTTAGACTTTGCAAATAACCTAGCAATCTGATTGCTAATTAGTTTCTGAATTTATAATCTTTTATTTTTACTATTTCTTTAACCTTAAGTTTTTTTCCCTGACAGGTGCCTTTTGGTTCGCTTGCATTTATGCCAGGAAAACTTGTCCATACAAATGAGGTTACTGTTTTATTGGGAGACAACTGGTTTGCAAAATGCTCTGCAAAACAGGCAGTTAATCTGGTGGAACATAGAAAGACACGTGAGTGGAATTCCATAATGTTTTAAAAAATATTTATTTATTTATTTATTTTCACTAACACTTGGCTTTTGCAGAGAAATGTTCTGTAATGAAAACTCATTTAAGGCTACTGAAAAAAGTCTGCATAAACAAACACCTTACAGAATGTGTACATAGAGAAGTCATTGGCATGCAATTTATCCAGTATAAAGGTGTGTTTTCCATTCCTTAAGAAAAAACTACATCCAATGGATTTCAATGTAGGAAGATAGGGAAAAAAACTGGTAACTAATTCCAGGAGAAAAAGAGTTAAAAAAAAAAAAAAAAAAAAGTTATGGTAACTGTGGTGGTGATCTCCTCTTGAATGAAAGGAATTGTGTCCTGTTTCTATAGACAATACACTGTTATTGTGCTGTCTAATTAAGCACAGTACAGTTATACTTACATAAAATACAAGATATACATTATTGTAACAGTAAGTGTTGTTATACACTGTTAGGATTTGTTAGTTCCTGTTGTACTAACCTAGGGATAGGGTTTATTTCACAGTTAAGTGACTCATCCCATCCCGATTATATATTAAAGCATATGTGGAAAACATACATATGGTTGTTTGGTTTTATCTAGTCAGATAAATTAAGCTGTGAGAGTAAAAGTTAGTCTTGCACATTGTGGCTAGTAATGATAATATATTGTTAAATAAATTGTTCAGCAGCCAACTACTCATGATTTAGTGCAATAAGAATATATATTTTATTCTGTAATTTGGGCACCTCTTTTCAAATTAAATGCTTTACTAAATCTTTTAACTGAAAAGAAATATTAAAGAAATACAGAAAAATTAATGACAGGATTATTTCCACCTAATATGTCATTTGGTAATTTTTGAATGACAAAAGTAGAAGTGTGTGGTATGTATCATCTACGATAATAGCTCGATTGTTGTTTTAACTTAGTATGTTTTTTGGTGTGTAAAGCGAACTTGTAGGCGTGGTCTTCTATGGAGCCCCATAGGTGTCAGGAAAAAAACCCCAAAAAAATTACTTAATTTGTTTGAAAGGATTATTTTTATTTCCGTAAGCAGCATATGCTCATCAGGCGAGTTTTATTTTGCACGTTATTGGGTGTCCTTGATTCTAAAGTACATTTTTTAAAACACTCACACTGATCCCTACCTCCTTGCCCCGCTCCATCCTGCCCCTATGGCTGCAGAAGTTGGAGCAGGTGACAAAACAAGGGAGGGAGTGAAAAACAAAAAAAGTCTTTTAGCAGCTATTTAAAAAAAACAAAAAAAAACAGAACTTCAGAGAAGACGAATCTCTGCATACTGCCTTTGAAAAAGAGATCAAGAGCTACTTGTTGATACTTGAGGTGGACAGTGATGTAGATCCGTTTGAGTGGTGGAAAACACAAGAAGTACATTTGCTCAAATTGGGGAAATTTTGCAAAAAAGTACCTGTGCATCTCTGCTTCAAACAGCCTTTCTGAGAGGACTTTCAGCACAGGAGAAAATGTAATAAGATGAAACTGTACTGCTCAGAAGCCACAACAGATGCTGTTGACAGACTGGTGTTTCTGTCACAAAACCTGAGGTTTCCTCAGTAGAATTTTAGTTGTTTTTTTTTCTGATGTCTTTGTACAATATTAGGCAGCACTTGAAGTTAGTAATTTGTTAAAAATGTAATAGGTTTGGGGTTTTTTTGTGTCTTTGCACAATATATGACAGAACTTTCTTTAGGTGTTTTTTTTTTTGCTGTACAGTATTTCACAGAACTTCTGGATGTTTACACAATAGTACAGTATATTAGATTTTTGTTCTTGCTTGTATGCTGCACACTTAACCTTACAGCAGAGCAGTTAGTTTATCCAGACTGTAATTTTCATGCCCTGTGGTTCAATTATTATTAGTATTTTACTTCCTTTGGATTAATATCATGTTTACATTAAGGGTAGGTGTCTCTTTAAAATGCTCTCATTATAGTAGTTTTATTTGTTTTAGTACAATTTTTTGTGTAAATCCTGTAGGTCACTTTGAAATGGTTTACTCATACTTAAACTGTTTCATCTCAGTAATACTTTGACTGATGATTTTAATGTTTTTGTGTTATTTTACTTCAGTTGTAAGTACATAAATAAGACCTGTTTTCCTTAACTGTTTCCATTAATCTCAATTATAAGCTACAATAAATATCATATTAACAAGACCAAGCTAGATCATTAAGACTTTTACAGAGACGCTTTTAAAGGATGCAAAATATCGCCTAATTATTGTTGTTGTCAAAACTCTCAGAAAATATTGAGATATAATCTGGTGTCTTTGTTGAGTTCCTGATATACCAAGTTGGCATAGCCTTTTATGAACATATTGAGTTTGGATGTCCATTTAATTTAACAGTTCTTGCCCTGACTTGCTCTGAGCTATTGACTTGTACAACTGAATTGAATTTACTGTTACTGTTGGTGATTTCTAAATGCTGTGCATTTTTGTAAAATGCCCACTGCTTTACCAAGCCATAGACAACAGACCCATTTCGTGCTATGCAGCTGCCCAGATAGGCGAATTTGTTGGCTTCCTTCAAAGGGGTTTGTTTCATGGCAAATGGATGGGTGCTTATGTTGGTTCCCATTCTCATTATCTTGGTTTTGTCACTACTCACAACCAAACCCAGTGGTGTAGCCCAGCTGACAAAGTTGTAAGTCATAGTTTGCAGCATCACGTCATCCTTGGCTAGCAGGGCTATGTCATTGGCAAAATCGAAATCAAACAATACACAGTTCGTTTCAATTTAAGGCCTGTACTATACTAGTGGGAGTTAGATTTACAATCAAAATCATTGTCTTAGGCCAAAAATAAGTGCTTAATTTTTTTTTATACTGGCATTGCCTTTGAATCTCTGTTAATTCTGTGCAGTGTTTACATGAGTGTTTCTCTGTGTGTGCTTCGGTTTCTTCTTCCAGATTACAAAGATGTCTGTTTTAGGTTTATTGGTAACTTTAGATTGACCCTGTATGAGCGATTACGCTCTTTAGTGAACTTAGACTTGGTTCCTTCCTCATTCACCTTGCTGCTGAGGTAGGCAGCTGACTTCATTACAATTAATTGAATGAAGCGGGTTAGAAAATAGTAGGATTGCTAAAGAAACACTTTCCACATAAAGTATGGAAAAGCCAAGCAAAATGACACCTTTTATTGGCTAACTAAAAAGATTACAATATGCAAGCTTTCGAGGCAACTCAGGCCCCTTCTTCAGGCAAGGGGCCTGAGTTGCCTCGAAAGCTTGCATATTGTAATCTTTTTAGTTAGCCAATAAAAGGTGTCATTTTGCTTGGCTTTTCTCTACATTCATAATGGCTAACATGGTACAACACCCTAGTACTACACATAAAGTATGTAAACTTTTAAAAGCAATCAAACTTACATGAACATCTCTTTTTCCCTTTTTTATCTCCTTGGATCCCCTTTAATTTGCATAGCAAGGTAAAAGGGTAAAACAGTGCATCTACTTCCAAACCTGTAAAAGTAGGATTTTACCTGAAATCCAATTTTAGGTGTTAAACCACTATGTTACTACTTTATTCTGTATCTTATTGTTGTGCTGTAATAACAATTTTTTCTTGTTTTCTCAAGCTTTGTAGCTTTGTGTTTTCAAGTGTCTAGTTTACTGTTTAGTTGTTTGTTTGTAAGAGTGTTATACCAGTAAGCCCGCGATTCTCGAAAGAATCGCAAATCCAAGAATGGCAATCACTTTCTGTTCCCAAACACATTTATACTAAAGCGGTTTGTTTGTGTGGACGCCTTCGTTCATTGTGTTTATCCATACGGGCTTGCTTAATGACGTCCTTGCTTGTGGTGTTTCTGAAGCGCGTTGTAGGAGCCTCCGTGTATTGTTTTAATCCATGCGGTCTCGTCTTTGTTGTTCTGTGGCTGTGTCGTTAGGTAGATGTCGTGTACTGTTAGGAATCATAATCCAGCTCGAACGTAAACATCAACTATGTATTGTTGAGTTAGCTTTCCTGCATTGATTAATGAATTAAACTCGTGTCTTACTGAGAGTCTGTAGGAAAAATATTCTTTCATTGATACACGTGATCTTTTCTGTGCTTGATTTTTTTTATATCTGCAAATGCCAGCACTCCATCCTTCCTGGCTAGTTGGAAACAGAATGGGGTATGTCAAAGTATCAAGTTTAGGAAAACAAATGTCCACGCGTTGGAATTATAGGTTGGTTGGTTCCATCAGGATGTAAATGCATGACAATATCGCAGTGAAACGGAGGCTCACCGTCTTTACTTTGAAACACAATTGCCACTTCATTAACGATGGGAACATTAAATCGTTTCGGATCCTGTTCTTTGTCCTTTATTAGCACTAAGGCAATTTTAGTTGGTGCCACATCCTCCGCCTCGGTTTTTGTATTGGCTTCTTTTTTAACCTCATGTAGCATTTTTATAGAGTTAGCTAAGGGTGATTATTTATGACTTCAGCTGTGTTTCTCATTATCAGCTCTGTGCATTGCTTGTTTTCAGGCAGGTTCATTCGTTGATAAACTGTGTCATCTAGATCTAACACATAGATTTGTGCAAATCTGCGGTCGTGATTTGGCTCAGGGTTCACAGTTCCAATCTGATGCAATATTTGTCCACATACGCGAAAGCAGTATGGGCCATTCCCAGGTGGTGGCTTGATATTAACCCCGGTAGATGCAAAAGCAAATGAACTATTGTAGGATCTAATGCATTCCATAAAGCTTTTACTTTCGGGTACATTGTTAGTCAAAAACAATGACTGCAAATGACACTCATTAATCCCAATGAATTTTCATGAACAGTGGACTCATTATAGAATGCGTTCTCAGCTACCTGGCGGAATGGTTCAGCGTCTGTCCGTCGTTCCTGTCTTTGGCTTTTTCTTCGTTGGAATACTGAACGTGTTAAACCTTTTAAACGACTTTGTAGCCTTTCTGCCGTTTCTTTTTGGATCCGTGCCTCTCTTGCATCTGGTGTTGCAGAAGCGCGTTGTAGGCGCCTTCGTTCATTGTTTTTATCCTTTCGGGCTCGTTTTTGTATTTCCGTTAGTTGAGCTGTTTCTTTTTGGAGCCGTGACTTCTTTGTTTCTGGTGTTTGTGAAGCGCGTTGTAGGAGCCTCCGTTTATTGTTTTTATCCATGCGGTCTCGTTTTTGTTTCTCTGTGGCTGTGTTGTTAGGTACAACTCTTACTTTTAATACTGAATTTCCGTTATGGCGGAGCCTCCGTTTATTGTTTTTATCCATGTGGTCCCGTTTTTGTTTCTCTGTGGCTGTGTTGTTAGGTACAACTCTTACTTTTAATACTGAATTTCCGTTATGGCACAGTGGATTAGAGCAGGTTTAGTTCACAGGTTGTGTTGTTTGGGCGCCACCTACTGACTCTGAAAAGCCGCTGGGTTTGACCTTGAGGTGCAGTGCGCATGCGGTGTGTCCGCCATCCGTGCATAAATTAAGCTGTGGTTTAGTAATACAGATATGCTCAATAACAATTATTGTAGAATGATTCTAAATAAAAATGTTATGGATTAAATGTGGATGCACTACAAATCTCCAAAATTATTTGATTCATGGTTGTTCTTTAAATGTTCAACCATACAGACACATTATTTAAAGATTTTGTTAATTTTTGTATTTTTATTTGAAACAGAAAACAAAAGTTTGAAGCATGCAGTGAAAATAAATGGAAAGAGGGACTGAACTTAAATTCTTAATTTAAAATAATAATATCTGAGATAGAGAGAGAGAGGTTAGGAGCATGCGCTGATACAGCTCATGTGCTGCAGAATAAACCTTAAAAAAAAAAAAAAATATATATATATATATATATATATATACTAGCCATGTGCGCCCACCTACGTTGCGCGTGTTAAAGTTGTCTGTGAAGGGCTCCCTGTTTAAACGCGGCTGCCAGTCGTGAACTGGGCCCTTCGTCGCACAGCATTATGATTTTTTATAAGGGAAACAAAATTACAAAACAAAACCCTTGGACATTGATTCGATAGGAACGGCCTACTCAGAATCACTGCCCAAATAGTAAATATGTGGTGGTGAAGGAGCATTTCTGCTTCTCTCCGTTCACAGTCCGTCTCGTTTTCATGACGCTGTCGTTTCCTCTCACGATCTCTTCTCAACCTTTCTCCAATCTCGCAGGTTGCTTTGTGGCAATCCAAAGAGTAAGGAAGAACCAGTGCTTCTTTCTTGAACTCCAAACGCCGACTGATGGAAAATCACAGAAGTGCGTCTGACTTATATACTCTGACTGCCGACTCCAAGAGGTGGGTGAACATTCGATTTGGACGAAGTGCTGCCAACGACGGTCGATAGAAACACAAAAAACCACAGTCTCGACAATGAAGCAGGTGTCGATGCCAGATCTAAACACAAAGAGTGGTATCGACAGTGTTTGTAAACAAAAGTAACAACCAAGGTGTTGTGTATTCAGCCAGTACAAACAGCACAAAGTCTCCTTTAGTTCAGTCCTCTTTAATCACCACACTCCAACCTCATCCAACGATCCTCCCCCTCACTTCCTCTCCTCCTCCATCACTACTGTCCTCTACTGAACACAGCAGGAACACCACACAAGGCAGTGAATTCGCGGACAAACAAAGATCAAGATCCAAATGAAGATTATATATAAATATATATATATATATATATATATATATACACATATATACAGTGCATCCGGAAAGTATTCACAGCGCATCACTTTTTCCACATTTTGTTATGTTACAGACTTATTCCAAAATGGATTCAATTCATTTTTTCCCTCAGAATTCTATACACAACACCCCATAATGACAACGTGAAAAAAGTTTACTTGAGATTTTTGCAAATTTATTAAAAATAAAAAAAATTGAGAAAGCACATGTACATAAGTATTCACAGCCTTTGCCATGAAGCTCAAAATTGAGCTCACGAGCATCCTGTTTCCCCTGATCATCCTTGAGATGTTTCTGCAGCTTAATTGGAGTCCACCTGTGGTAAATTCAGTTGATTGGACGTGATTTGGAAAGGCACAAAACCTGTCTATATAAGGTCCCACAGTTGGCAGTTCATGTCAGAGCACAAACCAAGCATGAAGTCAAAGGACAGGATTGTCTCGAGGCACAAATCTGGGGAAGGTTACAGAAAAATTTCTGCTGCTTTGAAGGTCCCAATGAGCACAGTGGCCTCCATCATCCGTAAGTGGAAGAAGTTCGAAACCACCAGGACTCTTCCTAGAGCTGGCCGGCCATCTAAACTGAGCGATCGGTGGAGAAGGGCCTTAGTCAGGGAGGTGACCAAGAACCCGATGGTCACTCTGTCAGAGCTCCAGAGGTCCTCTGTGGAGAGAGGAGAACCTTCCAGAAGGACAACCATCTCTGCAGCAATCCACCAATCAGGCCTGTATGATAGAGTGGCCAGACGGAAGCCACTCCTTAGTAAAAGGCACATGGCAGCCTGCCTGGAGTTTGCCAAAAGGCACCTGAAGTACTCTCAGACCATGAGAAAGAAAATTCTCTGGTCTGATGAGACAAAGATTGAACTCTTTGGTGTGAATGCCAGGCGTCATGTTTGGAGGAAACCAGGCACCGCTCATCACCAGGCCAATACCATCCCTACAGTGAAGCATGGTGGTGGCAGCATCATGCTGTGGGGATGTTTTTCAGCGGCAGGGACTGGGAGACTAGTCAGGATAAAGGGAAAGATGACTGCAGCAATGTACAGAGACATCCTGGATGAAAACCTGCTCCAGAACGCTCTTGACCTCAGACTGGGGCGACGGTTCATCTGGAAAGATCTTAAAATAGCTGTGCACCGACGCTTCCCATCCAACCTGATGGAGCTTGAGAGGTGCTGCAAAGAAGAATGGGCAAAACTGGCCAAGGATAGGTGTACCACGCTTGTGGCATCATATTCAAAATGACTTGAGGCTGTAATTGCTGCCAAAGGTGCATTGACAAAGTATTGAGCAAAGGCTGTGAATACTTATGTACATGTGATTTCTCATTTTTTTTATTTTTAATAAATTTGCAAAAACCTCAAGTAAACTTTTTTCACGTTGTCATTATGGGGTGTTGTGTGTAGTATTCTGAGGAAAAAATTAATCCATTTTGGAATAAGGCTGTAACATAACAAAATGTGGAAAAAGTGATGCTCTGTGAATACTTTCCGGATGCACTGTATATATAATATATATTTCTGAATCTTTTGACTTTTAGAAAATATACCTTTTTGTTGTTTAAGGATTAAAAATAACATGATAAAAAGTTTGGATCTACAATGTAGTGAACCTATGCATATTGCTCTAAATCTCAAAATAAATTGCACAGCTCTGAAAATGTGCAAATTCCCCCTGTTAAAGCTTTGCTTTGTTAAGCCGCTACTTGCTATTAACAAATTTACTGATACACCTGAGGGTTTAAATGATGTGCAAGTATCATCAAAATCTGTCACAGAAATGAGAAGTGGCTGTGAATTCACCTGCAATGACCCCATTGGTTTTACGTTTTGTGCAAATTGTTTGTGGGAGATTTGTCAGGGGCTGTCAGTAAAACACAAACAAAGCAAGCATACAGACCAATGGAGACTGTAATTCCTGTTTAAAGTGTTTATAAAACATGCTAAGGTTTTTAATTAATTTTTTTTCAGTATACAGATTTGATCTCTGAGTGCAGTCCAAATGTAAAACATCTTTTTTTAATGTTTACTTTCCATATGTTATGTGCATATTTTTTATCAATATTTCAAAAACCTCTCAAAACTAAAATGCTGTTTGGCTTTGCTTTTTTCAGCATTCTGAAATTGTTTTTTGTAATGCTCAAGGGCTTGCATTTTTCACTCTATGTAGAGAAAAGCTAATCTTGGAACCTGCTAAAAGTCAACAAATTCATCATCTTTCATTTACATTGTCCAGATTGTATATTGGTAGAGTTTTAATAAATATACTGTTTAGTATTTGTAATGGCATTCTCAAAAAATAATGCTATTGATCTGACCTCATACCTAAAATAATATTCTTTTAGATGTAAACTTGGTTAGACACATTATCTGATTCGGTTTACTCAAGCAAAAACATTCCATAACCTTAACCTTTTCCCTGACCCTCCTGCTTTTAACAACTGCCGACATAGTTTTCTGCTGTTATGTGATCATGCTTGGATGAAATCTGTCAAACAGCTCCTTGAGTTATTAGGCTGTCTGCGTCTGACCTTTCCGCAATCAAAGATATATGACTTAAGGGCTCAGATTTGCCATGGCAACGGGTCCAATTTGCTGCCGTGAGAAAAGGTCTAATTGTTGCAGAAATTTAATGATCTAGAGCGACATCAGGGCTGTGAGATTTTATGAACTGTTTACGCTATAATTTTCCTTTGTTAATGCATTCAAGCTTAACCTGTTAAATGCCAGTTGCTTCATATCTACCAGTTAAATTTATATGTAAAATTCTTGGTTAAAGATAGTAAATAGTAAGAGTAAACAAAAGGCAGGTGCATCATATTAAATTTATTGTGAAAATAAGGTTATTACAGTTTATGAAGGGCATTTTCTGAATTGTAGAAGCTATGAAGGTATATTTCAAATGTTCTAATGGATAAGTTTAAATTATAGTAAAAGTCTTTTCACAGAGTAATTGTAGGAGAAATCCATTGTTGATTTAAGTATTATTAAACAGTGACAGCATACTGTCTACTGGATGGGTGAACCTTGCAGTGAGGAATTAATTCTAAAAATCACTTTCAGTGTCACAGTACGATTTTAAAAGCTGATGTACATTCTTTAAGTAGTCAATCAGCATGACTGCATGAGCCATGCCAAGAAGTTCATGTTTACACAAAGGGAATAGTAAGTATATGTTTGCAACATTTTGGTTAGCTGTAGAAATTGCTTTATTAGATACTGTTTTGGTGTGAATACAGGGAGAATATGCTTGCTTCCCAAAGTGGGAGTCCCACTACAGATCAAACTTGTGACCCAACTGGTTTGATGTGTCAATTTTTTTGTAAACCAGCAAGTAAACTAAATGTGAAAAAATGACTTCGCATATCATCTTTTAAATTCAGCAAAAAGGTTTACACAATCTCTCTAAAAGTAACACCATTATATATTCATTTGCATATTATGACAGGAAATCAAGCATTACAAAGAGGAAAGAAGCAAGGAATCTCATATAAGTTCTGAGATCTTCTCTTAGGGTTTTCATGGCAATCAAGGTTTAGGTGTATGATTATTTATGAATTATGATTGCCTGTCTAAAATAATTCCTTCAAGCATGGACAAGTCAAAAGATTCACAGATGGAAGGAAGATTATTTAGTGGTGATCCCAAAGAATGAAAGAAAAGAATGAAGAGAAAGAAACAAAGCACTGGTACAGTAAACTTAGAAATTCACACATTTAAAGTTTTATTGTTTGTTTTCTGTTGATCCCTTTCCTGCATATGTACTTGAGCAGCACACTAAAAATGTATGCTTGCAGCATGATGGTTATCTATATAAATTGCTTTATTGGATACTATTTTTGTAGGGAATAGCTGCTAATTTCAAAGCTGTCATGTGAATGTTTTGTATACTTTAGATGCAGTATATTTTAAATACTTTTTTGTGGACTGATCTGTTGCAATTTTTTATAGTAGTTTGTTAAATTATCTATCTATAGATCCATCCATCCATCATCCAACCTGCTTTATCCTAACTACAGGGTCACAGGGTTCTGCTGGAGCCAAACCCAAGCCAACACAGGACGCAAGGCAGGAAACAAACCCCAGGCAGTGCGCGTGCACATACCCACACACCAAGCACACACTAGGGACAATTTAGAATATTGCCAATACACCTAACCTGCATGTCTGTGGACTATGAGAGGAAACCCACGCAGACACGGGGAGAACATGCAAACTTCATGCAAGGAGGACCCTGCTACCCACTGTGCCACCATGCCGCCCTCCATCTATAGATCTTTTTACTAAATCCTCTTAATCCACTTTAGAGTGGGGGGAGCTAAAATCTTTACAAGCAGCATTGAATGGAAGATGGAAGCTAAAATAGAATGGGTCACCAATACAATTATGATATTCGAATGATTTCTGTAAAAAAGCTTTTCTCCAGGATTACATCTTGCCTGAAGAAGGGGCCTGAGTTGCCTCGAAAGCTTGCGTATTGTAATCTTTTTAGTTAGCCAATAAAAGGTGTCATTTTGCTTGACTTTTCACTACAACCAGGATTAGACAAAACCCAAAGAAATATAATGTAGGACACCAAAGTAGCCTGTACAGTTTTTTTTTTGTTTTTTTTAATTAAAGACTAGCGATGCATCATCATAAAAACAAATTATAATATTTACTATTATATTTAACAACAGTATAATGTCTCGCATATTAAATTCATTTGTAGATTTTTGGAACCTTTTTTGTTAAGTAAGTCAGGAATTATTATATCAACATTAAGAAAGTAAATTGATGGTACTTTGAAATGAAATTTTAGTTTAAAAAAGCTGCTGCATTGATTGCTTTGTCAAGTTTATAACTATAGTAATAGAATAGATGTTAGTATATTGGTTAAAACTCCACTGCTTGCTGGAACCTTGATTTGATTCTCCCCATATCCACATAGGTTTTCTTGGGCTACTCCAATTTCCTACCTCCTTATCACAAAGACATACATGTTAATTGGCAACCCTAACGTAATATCTTATGAGTGAGTAGTTTTGTGCGTGCCCTGAAAAGGATTGGCTCTTGTTTAAATTTGGTTCTTAATTGGTGCCCAATGCCCCTATGTTCAATTGCAGCACCCTGTGGAATTGTAAAGGACCTAAAAAACTCTCAGAATTGATTGATGTGTAATTATAACTATAATGATAAACAATAATATACCTTTAGCGATAAACTGTAACTCTCTCAGGCAATGTTTATGCCTTTACAGTTTTGTCACTTTTCATTCTAAGCCATTCCAGTGGGATTGTGATCAATCAAGCAGACTTTCTTCGTCTTTCTTTTACAATTTCCACTATTCAGAGAGCATTTACTATGAAAAGTAGCATAAGTTTGCTGAACTAATCAGAATGAGAAATTAATAGTCATGTATGCTGATTAGTACTGGGTGTGACATTAAACTGCATCCGGCCCTGCAGGCGGTCCTCCAACTTGCAGGGAAATCATGGGGGTTGGTGGCAGGATTGGCAGTCCAGCCACCATAAAAAAAACCTCAGAGTTCTGAGACAACAGAAAAGACTCCTTTTGCTCTCCGCGGAAGTAGCTCTGCTGCAGCCACCCATAGGAAGACTGCTCACATCATGAAAGGGATGGGGGAAAGCCCTTGGGAGCCCCATTCCCGGAAGAGTGGAAACCGTTGGAGAGCCAATGGGGTCAGGTCTGTTGGGGATTGGAACTGGTCTGGTGCTGAGGCATCGCCCGCTGCACGGCAGCACTCTGGTCCCAATTTGAGGCGGCCCATACGGGTGGACAAATGGAACGTCTTGTCTCTCCGGCAAGATGATCATCTTACTCTGCTGTTGGAGGAGCTATGTAAATTCCACATTTCAGTGTCGGCACTCTCTGAGGTGCGCAGACCGGGGACTGGCCAGATCTCTGTAGGTGGATACACCTTTTTTGGTCTGGTTGGTCTGATGGCTGTCATACCTGGGGAGAAGCTGTTGCTGTAGTGGATTGGCTTCTTCCGATGCTGTTCGATATCACTCCTTTCAACGAGCGTATTACAAGTCTCAGATTACGGCACTCCCTGGGTGCCTTGTCTGTTATCTCGGTGTATGCTCCGACCGTAGTGACTGATATCTCGGTGAGGGAGACATTTTATTCGCAGCTTCGCTCGGTGGTTGATGGGTGCCCGCGGGGTCATGGGTGATTTCAATGCAGCCATTGGCACTGACAGGGCTGGCTATGAGGATTGTCTTGGTCCCCATGGGTCTGGGGACTGTGGTGAAAGTGGCTCCATGTTCCTTGACTTTGCAAAAGGTCAGGGGCTGCAAATCGTTGGATGCTGGTTCCAGTGCTCAGAACTGTATCGTTGGACTTGGTACTCCAATACTGGTGGTGCGGTGAAGGAGATTGATCACATCCTCATGGGCGGATGCTGGAGGTTTTTGCAAAACTGCAGGGTCTACAGAAGGTGCCCAGTTTGAATTCTGGCCACAGACTTGTTATTGCTACTCTTAGGGCTCATTTATACTTCACGCTCAGAACGCGTACGCGCCCGCATCATGGCCACCAGGCGTTCTGAGCGTTCATTTGATGCGTCCTCTGAGCAGGTCCTCAGAAATTAACGTGACGTGTGCGCGAGTTGCAGTACCAGCAAAAAGTCAGGGGGCGCAGTGTGCTAAAAGTTGAAATGTGACGTCAGAGTCTCTGTTTACTATCTACATGTGACAGAAAGCCGCTTTGCGGATCCTACGAGATCGGTGTGCGCGCTTCGATATTTGATAAATGGTTCAATGTGGTGAAGCAAAATGCCGACATACAGATGTATTCATGGTGCTTTTATATTCAAGCGTCGCTTATTCCCTATCGTAATGACACGATACATTTTAAAATTCTCACATACCGTCTTCTGTGCTATTTTTTTTTCCTAGGGTTTCCTCTGCTCCTGACAGCAGCGAATCACCAGCAATAGATCGCCACACTGAGCACATTAAATGTATGATATTCCAACTCTCTTTAAATTTAGAATCCTTAGATTTATACTTTATCACTTTCATGATGGAAAGCATTAAAGTATGTATATTACATTTTACAGATAAATCAGTAATTTCGTTTAAGTAATGAATACTGTTAATAATTACACACATGGGGTGACACAGTGGTGGAGCGTTAGCGCTGCTGTCTTGCAGGGAGTCACGTCGCTGATATTCCCTGCCTGGAGTTTACACATTTTCCTGCTGGGTTTCCTCAGTGTGCTCCAGTTTCCTTCCAAAGATATGCAGATTTGGGGACTTGGTGCCGCTAAAATGACGCTAGTGTATGTGTGTGCTTGTATTCACCTTGCAATGAGCCGAGGCATCGTCCAGGGATTGTTTCTCACTCGTGCCCAATGCTTGCTGGAATGGACACATCCCTGGATTTAATCAATAAACATCCTTTTCAGAGATATTGCGGTACGGTGTCATCGGAATGTAATGGGTGTTCTAGGCAATTCACAACACAGAGAAGCCGAACATGTTCTCACCGTGATATCATTTCGCACTGCCACCTGACAGATTCCTCCAGATTTACATAAAGTACGCGCGCAAGTATAAACACTTCAATGCTTGCGTAGCAGGAGCGTCCTCTGCAGCATGCGTCGCGTGAAGTATAACTCCGGCCTTAGGATCCAGACTCCAAGACCAGGCTGTTTCTAATGAGTTTGCACGCATTTTGTGCGAGGAACTTGCAGATTTGGGTACGACTGCCGATCCTAATGTGATGTGGGAGACCTTCCGTGACAAGACCCTGAAGGTTGTGTTGGTGTTACCAGTGTTCCCAGAAGGAGGTGTTTCATGTCGCGGGGCACCCTGGATATCATCAAAAGGATTAGTTCTTCAAAGTTGATCCTCTGGCTAGGACGTTGGATATCTCTGGGTTCACGGTTCTTGAGGCCAATCCTCCATTTAGCTGTGAACCACCTAATCTCACTGAGATTGCACAGTAGGTGAACCAGCTGAGGTGTGGGAGGGGGGTTTGGGGGAGGCTGCAGGGATCTGTGGTATCCAGGGTGAACTTCTCCAGGCTGGTGGTAAGGCTGTCCTCCTGGTATTGCAAGCAATCTTTGCTTCCATTTGGGAGACTGGCATCATTCCAACTGACTGGAACATGGGACTTGTCGGCCCTATCTGGAAAGGAAAGGGAAGGGTGATTGCCTGGATTGAAGCAACTACAAGGGGAAAACACTGCTCCCTGTGCCAGGTAAGGTCCTTGCTAGGGTCATCCTCAATAGGATCCGTGATCACTTGCTTACTTACCAGCGACCGGAACAGTCTGGTTTTACGCCTAAGAAGTCTACCATCGACCGCATCCTGGCACTGAGGGTTCTCATGGACCGCAAACATGAATATCGGCAGAGTTTCTTTGCAGCCTTTGTCAATTTTCTCAAAGCGTTCAACTCAGTTGATCGAGCTGACCTGTGGGACATCCTGACGGTTCACGGGATCCCCTCGAGGTTGTTGGATATCATGACCGGCCTGTACACTGGTACTGTGAGTGCTGTGCAGAGTGGAGACAGAACCTCTGCGTTTTTCCCCAGTTGATTCTGAGGTTCATCAGGGGTGTGTACTTGCTCCTACTCTGTTCAGTGCTTGCATGGACTGGGTGTTGGGCAAGGTCGTGGGGTCCAGCGGCTGTGGGGCATCTGTTGGTGAAGAAAGATTCACAGATCTTAACTTTGCTGATGATGCTCTGATCTTCGCGGAGTCAATGGAGGCTCTGATCAGGGCGCTCGAGAGACCAAGCGAGGAGTCCGAGTGTCTGGGCTTCCAAGTGTCCTGGATAAAAAACCAAGATCCAGGCCTTTAATGACCTCTTGGGCACAGCCGTCAGCAGTGTGTCTGTTTGCGGAGAGAGTGTCGACCTTGTCGAGAGGTTTACTTACCTTGGCAGTGACATTCATGTCTCTGGTGACTCTTCCTATGAAGTCAGTAGATGGATTGGGAGAGCATGGGGGGTCATGAGGTCACTGGAAATGGGTGTGTGGCGCTCCCGATATCTATGCAAAAGGACGAAGGCCCAAGTCTTTATAGAGTCCTGGTGCTTCTTGTCTTGCTATATGTTTGCGAGACATGGACACTATCCAGTGACCTGAGATGAAGACTGAACTCCTTTGGTACTGTTTCTCTCCAGAAAATCCTTGGGTACCATTGGTTTGACTTTGTGTTGAATGAGCGGTTATTCATGGAGTCCCGAATTAGGCACATTGCCTGCATTGTGGGGGAGCGTCAGTTACGGCACTACAGCCATGTGGCGCATTTCCCTGAGGGTGATCCGGCTCGTAAGATTCTCATTGCTGGGGACCCGAGTGGCTGGACCAGGCCAAGGGGTCGTGCACATAATACCTGGTTGCAGCAGATAGAGGGTCATTTCCGGAGGGTGGGACTGGACCGTGTGTCTTCCTAGGGGGTTGCCGACCGGGATCCTGAGTTGTTTCGTCATGTAGTGGGTGCAGCAATGCACTGTACCAGTGCATGCTCCTCGACTTGACTTGACTATGCTGATTATCTTCTCAGTTGTACTAGTTGAATACAAATATTTGTATGCTACAGATGGCATAGTTTAAAAGTCCAGATTGTGTTTGGGCCTGTTGTATATTTCTAGACTGGGATAGTTTTAGTATGAATGTTTTGTACATTTTTTCATGCATTTAAATTCAGAAGTTCGTATTTCTTCAGATACTTAGAAAGACTGTTGATTATATATGTTATCTGATATTATTTCTCCATGAGTGAATAAGGGTGTACTCACACTGGTAATTCATTCCATGCCCGAGCACGTTTGTCCACATGTAACCCCACAAAGTCTAGTTCATTTGACTTGTGTGATCGGTCCATGCTGGGCCAACCATACCGTGACCTGGCCCGCTTAGAAGAGGTGGGTGTGAGCACGGTTCAGTAGTATGCGGGAACAATGTGATCGCTAAACGTGCCCAAGCATGGAAAACAGACTTGACGTCAATTATGCTACCAGTCAGAAAGTTCAATTCTCATTTCATTCAATACTATTTGAGTTAAAAACAGGGTACACATGAACATGAATTGTAGTTGGTAAGAAAAGCTGCAAATTCCTCTCAACATCATTTGTCTCCATAAAAAATCTTCTTGTGCGTGCAGCACGGTTAACAGGAAAATGCTGAGCTGCACACTCAATAAATTATCTGTAAGACTGTAGAGCGTTATCCTGCCCTACGCAATTCCAAAATTACCACAAAATAGGTAAAACCAATTTGACATGCATGCTGTCACTTTGTGTTCGAATCTTGGTTTGGCTTTACACAAAGTCGCATGATCATGACGAAAGCGTGCCCAGACCCAGAACGCTAAGGGCAGTGTGAGTGTTGGGTAACATTTTTCATTTTTGGGGTGGGGGGTATGCGCAGGGCACATTCAGGGGGGACAGTCGCATATGGACATGGTATAGAACAAACATGCTTAGTGTGAGTACACCTTAACTGTGGCTATGTATGTATCTCACTTATTTTCTGGCATCTTCTTCCTTGTAGATTATTGCTACTTATGCTGGTGTTGCAAACAACACTAAAACACAGGTTTTGAACATTAAGGGTCGGTGATGATTCACTGATTTGTAAATTTTGTCTAAATTATGCATGTTATAATTTGTTATAAGTGGAGTCTTGTCCTTTAGTTTAATTTAAGGTTCAGTACAGTATTCCTAACTAGATACTTTTCAGGATCTGTTTGTAATCGTTAGATATAAAATGACCTATGACTATGTTTCAAGAATACTTCAAGAAGTGATCAAATGACAACACCTGTGCAACAGGACATGTGTCACTTTTCTGTGAAGTACAGTTAAGCAGTATGGCCTGAATACTACTAATTGGGAAGTCACCAGAGAGCTCCATTCCTACTTTAGACAAAGCATGATGGTAGCAGCAGAATGATGTATGTTCACTTCAATTGCCACTGATTCTTTTTTTACTGCTACTGTACATCTTTAGTAGTGAACATTGTGTTTGTATCCTTCTGGTGTTGACTCCTAGAGTAACACCCAGTCCATTGTCGATTAAAAACAAAATAAACCAATGATCAATTTTCTTGAAGTTTTTTTTTTTTCCACAACTTGAGTATAATCATCACCCATCCATTTTGAAAGTCTCTTTTTACAGGATTAAACTAGTAGTCGGGCCTATACCAGACACTAGTTCATCACAGGAAATACATAGAGCCACAGTAACATCTAGCCAATTTACCATCAACAGCTAACCTAGCATGCACATCTTTTATAGCTGGGCAATATCCTGGTAGTAATTTACCCAAATGTAGGAAGAACATGCAGTCATATACTGTGAGCAAGCATTTAAGTCCACATTCCAGAAGCTTTGTATTTTAGACTGTTTGAGTAGTTCTCTGTGCTGATTCGTACTGCATCAGATCAACAGATCAGATCAGTTATAAAAGGACTTAAATTCATATTTGTACATATTACCAGGAAGAGTGTGATAGTCGTGTTGCGCTAATGGAAACAATGTATAGTATGCTTAGTGGTTATGATATAAATAAGAGTATGAGAAGGTCTTCAACCTTCTTTCCACTGTAATCCTTATTGCTTGATAGTAACTCATTGGGAGAATGTGTTGTCTTTATATGTACTCAAACCCCTTCATAGTCTTAGCCACTTGTCTTTTCATGAACATTTTAAGCTTCAACAAACTTGAACATTAATTTTAGAAGAAGTAAAAATACCCCAGCAGCCGTTGTGTTATAGTCACATTATTTGTTTATTTACTTGTATTTATTGAACACAAGTGACTTACAGATCATAATACTGTTTTCATTGTTTCTAATAATTGAAGAAAGTAGTGGGATTGTACCCGCTTTGTTTTACATTCCAATATAAGTTAACTTAGTTGTGATGATTTTATACTTTATTTTCTTTTGCTTTCAGGACGTCATTTATGCTTACTTAAATATTAGAAGCAAGATGAGCTTTTAGATTGTCTAGATTTTTTATTTGCCCATGTTTCATTTGAATATAATATGTAAGCTAAGTAGGGAGTAAGAAGAAAAACGATATGGTTGGAATTTTAATTACTTTTTTTTAGAGATTGTTTCTCTTTTCTAGCTCAGTGAAAGAATGATTTAAAAAATGTTGCTGGTCTTAATGTAATAGGGATTTGTATTTCTTTGCATTATCCCACTTAAAAATAGATTATTACAATGATTTTGACTTTTTGAAGTCTCCTCTTTGCCAACTCAGGGTTACATTCTATTACGTATGGTAATGGTTGCTATTCATAACTGTGAATAAAACCTGCACAATTCATTAGGTTTTTATACGTAAGTTTGAAGTTGTATTTTGAAAAACATACTAAAGCAATAAAGTGGAGAAGATGTTAAAGTGTGCAGTTTGACAGAAAGAATAGGTAAATTTATGTTTTGTACATTGTGCATGACTTCTTACATATATTTACTATATAAGATATGTAAAATAAGCATGTGTAATAGGAACATGCTCAAATGATTTGCTCTAAATCTGTTTCTTTTAACTAACATTTTAGTTTCACATCTTAAATATATGCAGGTGTGATTCAGTGTGAAACTGAAATAGGACAATAGTTATAGATGGAACTGGCATGTGATTATAAATATAAGGGAATAACACCATATAAGTACAATATTTCAGTAAATGTACACCTGTCTCTGAGATAAATACATGATGGTAATTACTTGTCTAACCTAAATCTCTTTCCACCAGATGTTGCTAAAATAATGTGAGACACAGACAAATTACTTGATGCAGTTTAGGCAGCACATAAATGTAGACATTTTAATCATCTTTTCCTTGACCCTTTTAGAAGTCATTGCATTTGAATGAAGTATGCAAAATCTAATTGTAAAGGTGCTGCGATCAGGCAATTTTTTTTTCTTACTTTATTCTGCTACAGATATAAAAGATTATAATATGGTGTAACCTTTCTTGGTAATATGCTATTTACTTTATACTTTATTTATTTTTTCAGATGTCAAGAATATTTTGGAGGACTTGCACAAAGTAGTTAAGAATTTTGAAGCCAGAGTTGGATTAACTGAAAATTTAGAGAAACTCTCCACAGTAAGATGCATAAAGAGTCAATAACTCATTACTTTAAGACTGACATCTGCATCCATTAGAGTAATCAACATTTTCCTGAAATGTCATATTTGAATAACTTTCAAATATTTAATATATGTCCTGTTTTAAAAGACTGATACGCTTGCACAGTTTAATAATATTCTTTCCTAAGTTACTTCAAAGTGAAATGCCTTTAATGGGCATATTATGTTTAAAACATATTTAATTGTACAATGTGATTTCTTTTACTTTTCAATATGTAATGGAAGCCAGTTTTTTTTTTTTTTTTTGCTGTTTATGTCACTTGAAATTTAAATAAACTAATCTTTTGTAAGGCGCATAGTGTTCCCCCAGTGACTTTTATAACCTGTTCTTCTTAATTAGGGAAAAGAAGGCTTTGTGGACATTAGAGAAGAGGTTGAAAACGAAGAAATCTTTACCAAAGGTAATTGTTACATGCTTGCTGGCATCTCTTCATTACTTTCATAAAGCTAACTGGCTAGGAATGCAATTAACAGTAAAATTTCAATTTGTGGCTACAGTTGTAAGTTATTCACAAGTGTATAACAAAATAAAGCAAAGAGCTCTGATTGGAATTTATTACTTTGTGCCCTGTGTAATTTCAATTATGTATGTCAATTTTGAAAATCAGCAGACATGTACTAATAAGTTATTAGGTAATTTTTAAAGCGTTTTCACATGCCGTATTCCGAATATGTTCAGTAACATGGGAATTTTTTGAGCAGCATCAAATATTTACTGAGTCTGTCTTGTTAGTTTTGAAAGCCTGCCTTGGTAAAGGTGGACGATGAATGTTTTAAACCAAACAGATTAACCAAACTTTCAAATGACCTTTCCACTGCTTTCCCAATGTTGAACTTTATGCATATTCACTCCCTTGATGCCTGTTGTATATGATACCTTGAAGCATTATGTGAGATATGTTATTTAGCTGAAGTAGATGTGTGGATATCTATAAGAGTGTATATCTTTGTTTAAAGAAATATTTGTCCTAAGTGGAACCTATAATTATAGGTACATTTTATTAATAAACTGTCAATGTGAGGTCTGAATCTTTTTCATCCATTTAAATGGTAATGCATGATTCAACAATTTTGAATGTTTGTATTCTATTTGTGTTTGTATTTTCGGAAGCTATTACATTGTTGGAAGTAAGAAATATGCCTCTCTAACTATTATATCTATTTAAAACTGTTGGATGTTTTTCGCTTTTTCATTAAGTTTAAAAAAAACTAAAAACACAAGGTTTTATATAATTTAAGTACACTCCTAAGTATTTCAGTGCAGGAATAAATACATTTTGGTGTAGTAGTCTTATTTAAAGATTACAAAGAAAAAGTGAAAAGAAGCATGGTAATATTTGTATAATCAGAGATTTGTAAGCTAGGTAGATACATTTGTATCTGTTGAGTATGATCAGCTTTCAGTATAATGCTTACTTTATGTAGGTAAAGGTTACCACACAATGCAAAAACTTTTGACTAGATATCTACTGGCTGAATGTGATTTTTTTTTTTTTTTCTGAACTGAAATAGTAGTTTGTAGGAGATGAGTAACTAGCATTTTACCTTGATATAGGTAATGTAAAAATGAATTTTGTAATAATTTCCCCACAGAGTAGTAATTGTTTGAAGTGATGATCTGGTATTGCAGAACATTTTTGTGGTCTGTAGGGCATTAGTTGAAGACTCACCCAAACAACGTGAGTGTCTCATGGCATTTCTCTGTGAAGTGTAATTCACAGTAGATTGTTGGCAGTCTTAAGTGGAAGCAATTGAGGTTGAAGCATATTTTTGGACCAACTGAGCAATTAATTCTATCTAAGGTTTATTTCTTTACCTTATCTGACTTTCAAGGTTTGGGGACACTTTACTCTGAACACAGAATAAAAAGGTTATGAGTTGCAAAATGTGTAGGTCTGACCTTGTATGGCATATCGCTGATGCACAAACATTTCAACAGGAAACATACCGTTATGGAGGAGTAAGACTTGCCGTTATCCCAGTGAGTTGAATGTCACTTCAGCGTTATGTGATACATATATATGAACGTAAATGTTTGCTAGGCTAGGCATAATGACATGACTTTCGGTTTGAAATGAGGAATAAATTGAGTAATAGTCCAGCTCTCTACAAGGCACTAGCAATTAAAAGGCTCGAACAGGGGTCGGCAACCTTTTTAAAGGAAAGAGCCATTTTATCCTAAATGTTTGACCTGGAATTTAAACCCAACCACAGAGGATGCACAAACCAGTATGTACGTCAGGGAGTAAGGCCAGGTGGATCGGGGATGGATTCAAATTGTTTTGTCATGGTGTGGATGGGAGGAGAAATAGGGTAGGGGTTATTCTGAAGGAATAGTATGTCAACAGTGTTTTGGAGGTGTAAAGAGTGTCAGACAGAGTGATGATTATGAAGCTGGATATTGAAGGTGTAATGATGACTGTTACTAGTGCATATGCCCCGCAAGTTGGCTTTGTGATGTATGAGAGAGAAAGCTTCTGGAGTGAGTTGGATGAAGTGATGGACAGTGTACCCAAGGGACAGAGAGTGCTGATTGGAGCGAATTTCAATGGACATGTTGGTCGAGGGAACAGAGTGGATGAGGAGGTGATGGGTAGGTATGATGTCAAGGAGAGGAATGAAGAAGGTCTGATAATAGTGGATTTTGCAAAAATATGGCTGTGGTGAATACGTATTTTAAGAAGGAGGAGGAACATAGGGTGACGTACAAGAACAGAGGAAAATGTACACAGGTAGATTACATCCTATGCAGAAGGGTCAATCTAAAGGAGACTGAATACTGCAAAGTGGTGGCAGGGGAAAGTGTAGCTAGGCAGCATAGGATGGTGGCCTATAGGATGATGTTGGAGATCAAGAAGAAGGGGAGAGTGAAGGCAGAGCCAAGGATGAAATGTTGGAAGTTGTAAAAGGAAGACTGCAAGGTCGAGTTCAGTGAGGTGGTAAGACAGGCACTGGGTAGCAGTGAAGAGTTGCCAGATAGCTGGGCAACTACAGCAGAAGTAATTGGACACTAAGGAGGGAGAAAATAACCTGTAACGATTGGCTAAACAGAGGTACTGAGCTGGGAATGATCTGCAGCAGGTTAGGGTGATAAAGGATAAAGATGGAAATGTACTCACAAGCGTGGAGGGTGTGTTGAGCTGATGGAAAGAGTACTTTGAGTGGCTGATGAATGAAGAGAATGAGAAAGAGAGAGAGAGAAGGTTGGATGATGTAGTGATAGTGAATCAGGAAGTGCAACAGATTAGCAAGGAGGAAGCAAGAACAGCTATGAAGAGGATGAAGAATGGAAAGGCTGTTGGTCCAGTTGACATACCTGTGGAAGCATGGAGGTGTTTAGGAGAGATGGCAGTGGAGTTTTTAAACAGATTGCATTCAACATTCTTGGAAAGTGAGTGGATGCCTGATTAGTAGAGAACAAATGTACTGGTACAGATTTTTAAGAATAAGGGGGATATGCAGAGCAGTTGTAACTACAGGGGGATAAAATTGATGAGCCACATCATGAAGTTATGGGAAAGAGTAGTGGAAGCTAGGTTAACAAGGGAGATGATGATTAGTGAGCAGCAGTATGGTTTCATGCCTGGAAAGAGCACCACAGATGGCGATGTTTGCTCTGAGGGTGTTGATGGAGAAGTATACAGAAGGAGTTGCATTGTGCCTTTGTGGACCTGGAATAATCTTATGACAAGGTGCCTCGAGAGGAGTTGTGGTATTATATGAGGAAGTCGGGAGTGGCAGAGAGGTATGTAAGAGTTATACAGGATATGTATAAGGGAAGTGTCAGTGGTGAAATCTGCAATAGGAGTGACAGATGCATTCAACGTGGAGGTGGAAATTACATCAGGGATCAGCTGTGAGCCCTTTCTTATTTGCAATGTTGATGGACAGGTTGACAGATGAGATTAGACAGGAGTCCCTGTGGACTATGATGTTTACTGATGACATTGTGATCTGTAGCGAGAGTAGGGAGCAGATTGAGGAGACCCTGGAGAGGTGAAGATACACTCTAGAGAGGAGAGGGATGAAGGTCAGTAGGAAGAAGACAGAATACATGTGTGTAGGTGAAATTGAGGTCAGTGGAATGATGAGGATGCAGGGAGTAGAGTTGGTGAAGCCGAATGAGTTTAAATACATGGGATCAGCAGTACAGAGTAATGGGGATTGTGGAAGAGAGGTGAAAAAGAGAGTATAGGCAGGGTGGAATGGGTGGACGAGAGTGTCAGGAGTAATTTGTGACAGGTGGGTATGAGCAAGAGTGAAAGGGAAGGTCTGTAGGATGATAGTGGGACCAGCTATGTTATATGGGTTGGAGACAGTGGAGCTAACAAAAAAACAGGAGACAGAGCTGAAGGTGGCAGAGTTAAAGATGTTAAGATTTGTATTGAGCGTGACAAGGATGGACAGGATTAGAAATGAGTACATTAGAGGGTTAGTTAAGGTTGGACAGCTTGGAGGCAAAGTTAGAGAGGTGAGATTGCGTTGGTTTGGACATGTGCAGAGGAGGGATGCTTGGTATATTGGGAAAAGGATGCTAAGGATAGAGCTGCCAGGCAAGATGAAAAGAGGAAGGCATAAGAGAAGGTTTATGGATGTGGTGAGAGGGGTCATGAAGATGATGTATGTAACAGAGCAAGATGCAGAGGACATGAAGATTTAGAAAAAGCTTTGGCAACCCCTAACAGAAGCAACCAAAAGAAAAAGTAGTTTGACCCAAGATTTACAAAGAGCCACAATGGGTGGAGAAGGTTTGAGATACGATTTTTTTAATGTGATATGGGTATATATGCATTTAACACAAAAACAAAACTTCGATTACTTATCTCTCTATTATAAAAAAAAAAAATTCTGGAAAGCAAAAGCAAGGCTAAGATACGTGATCTTCTCGGAAGACATTTAAAAGACCCGCGAGACAAAAGAGACTTGCCACGGTGCGGCTCGCGGGGACCGTAAATATGAGACTTGGTGCCAAGAGATTGTCCCAGGGCCGTCTCGCGGGGACGTGGAACATGAGATTCTTGCAAGACACGCCCTACTTACAAAAGATATCATATATGAGCACACCCATCAAAAAAAAACTCGGTCGTGTAAAAGCACATAGTACACACAGATCATGTGCTCTCAGCACATATAAAGCGTATAAGGACAATACGGAGAATAGAGACCCAAAGGCGTTGGAAAGAAAAGAAGGCAGATTGTGAAAGTGTGGAATTCAAAAGGCTCAAACAAACTATGGCGCGATACACATTCAGAGAAAGGTACAGAATATGAAAGCAGTAAAATTCGAAAGTATTGTAGCGTCCCAGCCAGGTTGAGGGCTTTTTGGTTTGAAGTGACTGTTAGATCCGATTGAGGGAGGGCGGAGTACAGCACGGCAGACTGATAGCGGGGTATTGATTGATGCAGTAAGGGGGGGCGTTGGAGAGGGTGCTAGAAAGTTGTGTTTGGGGTTAGGAAGTCGGCGATTGTTCAAGTAAAACTTTTGTAACACTTTATCATGTCAGTCGCTACAGTATCAAAGAAAATATCACATTTCCGCAAACAAAAGGTGATTAATCATCAGAACCAGGTGTAATTGAAAAAATTGCAGGACAAATCGAGGTCAGAAATAAAAGGCAGAGTAGACAAAAAAGTCTTTTCGCATTCACATCATTCAATGCATAAAACGTGGATTTACACAATAATGGACCATACGCTATGAGAATCTGTGGTCCCGGAAAAGTTTAAGCAATGACAAGTTAAGTTTCAAAGAATACACAATTCGGTCGGGTGTATATTGATAATCACGGAGGAGCAATGCAAATTTTAACAGGCAAAAAGAAAGGTAATGTATATATTCTGCGAATAACATTACACACCAAAGGAGATCGTGATATGCCATTTGTATTAAAATGTTTACAGTTTACCATGAGAATAGCTTTTACTATGACAATCAATAAATCACAGGGACAAACATTAGAAAAATTAATTTATTACAGAAACAGAAACAATATTCACTCATGGGCAGTTATACGTTGCGTTATCACAATGTGTCTCCAAAAAATATTGTTTTTAATGAAGTGCAAATAATGAAATTGAAACAATTCCAAAGAAAAAAGAAATTTAAAATTGTATATCCGATTAACCAAACACAGGAGTTGGTGAAGCCCCCTAGTAGGAAATAAAGAAAAACAATTTAATGAAACTTCTGACACTGCATTTTCGCAGAGTTGTTTCATGTTCAGTGAGTAATTGGAAGTCTTCAATTTTAAACAGGATTCCAAGCTTACATCATTAAGCTGACATCTTAGCTTGCATTTGATATCAATAATGTTTGAGAAAGTCTGCTCACAAGAATAAGCAGACCCAAAAATCATCAAAATTCCAAACACTACTATTTTGAGTTGATTATAATAGTCTAGAAGGCTGTTCCATGTTTCGAAAATCAGTTGGTCCTCCTTTCAACAGTTGGAAAATTCCATCCATGTATAATTCATGGCAAAGTTGCCTTTTCTGTTTCCAGGTTTGCTAGTTCCACTTGTAAAGATACACATTTTGAGGACCACAAATCTTTGCTTTTCAAGTCTGTTAGTTGTAGTTTAAACTGAGCTCTGTCAACTGTTGGAAACAGCGAAAATGTATATGATTGAAATTTGCACACGTGGTTTTGTCAAAAACGAAAGAATCGACTTTTCATCTCTGAAATCTTTGAAGCGACCATAAATTAATTATGCATTTTTGCAATAGTTGCCAGAAAGAACTTGCTATCAGTGACACTTCCAGTAGTTTCTAGGTGTTTGTTTTTAAAGTTTCGAAATGAAACATTTCCATTCTTCAAGTCTTCTGCAAACAAAAGTAGTTTTGTTTGAAGAGGTTAACAAAGCCTTTATTTTTACCCATCATTACTGGGTGCTCCATCTGTAGCAATAGATACCAGTTTTTTGATGTTGATTTCCCTAACAGTCAAAAGTTCCAAAATTGATGCAGACATATCTTCACCTCCAGTTTGTCCTGGAGGTGTCAAAGCCAATAATTCTTCATGAAACCATTATTGAAAACATACTGTCCCTGAAGGCTAATTTGTGCAATTTCCTTCACGTGACGACTCGTCACATGCCAAAGAAAATGCGCATTCTGGTTTTATTTCGTTACTCTGTTGATCTGTCACATTCTTACCCATCTTAATGATTCTGTCGTGAACGGTATTTTGCGGTTAGTGGAGTGTTCTTTAATTTTTTTAATAATATTTTCTTTACTTTTGAAGTCAGAGTAGAGATGTTCGGCCAAATTTAAAAAGCACTTTTTTATTTTTTATACATATTCTACATCTGTTAAATGATTTCTGTGCTTTGCAATCTAACAAGAAACAGCAAAACTTGCTGATTGTGGCACATTTTGCTTTAAATTCTGCCCCCATTTTTTCTTTCTTCTCCAAATTAATTTTATTATTTTTTTGCGAATGTGTCGCGCTTTGTTAAAAAGTGACATTCGAGGTTTGATTTTATGTTATTGGATAACAATTCATTGCAAATTATATATGTCAGAATACTCAGAGGTTTGCATCTCAGTTTTAAATCACTCTGATGTGTAACCGCACAAAGGTGACCACAACAACAACAACAACATATATTTATATAACACATTTTCATAAAAATGATGTAGATCAAAGAGCTTTACAAAATGAAGAAAGAAAAATATAAAAACAAGGTTAGGCAATACTAAGTAACAAAAAATAAAGTAAGGTCCGATGGCCAGGAGGACAGAAAAACCAAAAAAAAAAAAAACTCCACAGGGCTGGGGAAAAAAAAAAAAAAAAATTTGTAGGAGTTCTGAGGCCACAAGACCATCCAGCCCCCATTAATATGACAACACTCTTCAGTTCAGTAGTGATAGTCTTCACCCTCTCTCCACCTAAACCCCCCCCCCCCAACTCTGTTCAGCTCAATAGTCGTCTGTCCTTCACTCTCCTCTTTAACTGTGCTGAGAGAGCAGTGCAAAATGTACTCACCACTCTGAACTCAAGTGGCTTTTAATACATAAATAGGATAAAATATAATAATGTTTACGAAGACCTAGGAAGGCATGGTGACGATTAACCACAAAAAGCATATGAAAGAATTAAGAGTCCAATAAACGTTAAAGTGTACATCCAATCTCGGGAGCTGAAAAAAACTCTGGAGAGCATATGATTTGACCAAGCACGTAATCTCATCAAACAGAATGATTTTGAGGAAGATGTAGATGATGCGCTTAACACTAGAATTACCAGAGCCTACGAAAAAACCTGTAAATCTCTTTGCACCTCTCTGTCAGCGTCTTTTGTCTTCTAAATGTGTTGATAAGCCCAAGCAGCAAGCAGCCTGCTATACCATCCCCCCCACTGCCTCAGAACGAGCAAGAAGTCCTCCCAGTTCCTGCCTTGATTGATTATCTGGGAATGAGCTACCCAGAATTGTAAGGGGAAATAATTTGATGTGTGTTTTGTGTCTACAACAATCTGTGTAAACACATCGTTAACACAGAAACGTTTTTCATGTTTCAGTAATAAATAACAAAATGTAGACATGAACTGTGTAATGTGTGAAGGCTGATGGCCAAATATCAAATAAACACTTTCACAAAAGGTGCAAGTACAATACAACAGCTTCCATGGTGCTGTGGTTAAAGCTGCCGACTTGTAATTCGGAGGTCGTGAGTTCGAAACCACCTCCCCCACAAATTTGCTGATTTGAGTAGTGAGCTGCTCTTATTGTTAATATTGCACAATAAAAACTTATATTTGATTTGTGTCTGTAACATCTGGTGTAAATTTATAGTACTTGTAAAAGTTACCGTTTTTTTTTTTTTTCCACCTTTATTCTCTCAGTCACGATCACAATACAACATCGACCCCCCTAGATCTGACACAGTTACATTTTATCTGAAACTGGGAATAACTGTAGATGTGAGTGGTGTTTTGAGACAATGGAACTGGAAATTCTCTGATCTGGATGGATCAAAGCTGACAAGCAAACACTGCTGAATCTGCCCTCTTCGTATCTCACCATCGCTTTAATTTTTTTATTCAGTTTTATTGAGTGTTCCTGCTCACGCTGAATTAGTATGCACCTTTCTAGGCATGGAGATGGACAGTTTGACATCCATGGCAGAGCGACGGGCGCTCAAAAGGCTCCTATCAATTATGGAGAATTCAATGCATCCACTAAACAGTGTCATCTCCAGACAGAAGAGCAGCTTCAGCGACAGACTGCTGTCACTGTCCTGCTCCACTGACAGACTGAGGAGATCGTTCCTCCCCCAAACTATGTGACTCTTCAGTTCCACCCGGGGGGGTAAACGTTAACATTATTCAAAGTTATTGTGTGTTTTTACCTGCATTTTTATTACTCTTTAATTTAATATTGTTTTTGTATCAGTTTGCTGCTGCTGGAGTATGTGAATTTCCCCTTGGGATTAATAAAGTATCTTTCTTTCTTTCTTTCTTTCTTTCTTTCTTTCTTTCTTTCTTTCTTTCTTTCTTTCTTTCTTTCTTTCTTTCTTTCTTTCTTTCTTTCTTTCTTTCTTTCTTTCTTCTTCTTTCTTTCTTTCTTTCTTTCTTTCTTTCTTTCTTTCTTTCTTTCTTTCTTTCTTTCTTTCTTTCTTTCTTTCTTTTCTGACATTTTGAAGAAATCATTTTATGACCTGAATAGTACCAATTGGAAAACATTGTCGCACTAATGCAATATTATTTGAAAACGAACAGCGTCGGAATGGGTGTGAATTTATACTGGCCCTGTTAGTTAGAGTCAGATCAGAAGGGGGAGGGGGTCGAGGGAAAGTGTGAAAGTAACTGAGAGAATAAGAGTGAAAAAAAGCTAACTTTTAGAAGTGCCATACATTTACATCTGATCTGACGCTGTTCGTTTTCAAATAATATTTCAAATACTATTCAGATCATAAAATGATTTCTTAAAAATGTCACATATATTTGTCTTTCTTTTTTTTTCCGGAGCTGCGTTCACATCGTGCACCAGAAGGCATGAGCTTATTCAGTGCGGCAGGAACATGCAAGTGGCCGGTTGCTTGTGCTATAACACACTTGACTTGGCAGCGATCATCGCACATGTACTGTGCAAGGCATGCACAGGGGCCACTGAGAAAAGAAAAGTGTTCATGGCTCACCTTGCAGAGGAGCTTCGTTGTCACTTCTTACAAGAAAAGGCGATGGATAAAGCTAAAGAGGATGCAACATCGACAAGCTTCTGTTCCAACACTGCTGCTTCCCCAGCCCTTTTCAGTGTAATAGTAACCACAGTACAAAAATAAGTGAGTACATTGCAACAGGTACACATGTCGTAAATGTAGAAAGGACGATCCTTGGGTGTGTGGGAACTGTTAACATTTGAATCTGATGATTGCATATAGCGTGAAACTGACCTCTCTGCACTATTCTTTCCTCTGCATGTCCTGGAGTACAAAAGAAGTAGTACCATGCACACAAAAGTGGACACTGGCAAGATCGGAAAAAAAAACGCGGTCACTGATTACATACAAATGCAAGAAGGCATGCAAATGAATATGAATAATGTTGCACAATGTTTTCCGAAATGTACTATACAGGTCATAAAATGAGTTATTCCAAATATCATATATACCTGTGCCTCTGTTTTTTTTTTTTTTTTTTTTCTCCTCTCAATGCGGCCTTGACGTCATGGACCATAAGGTGCATACTAATTCAGCGTGAGCAGGAACACTCAATAAAACTGAGAAAATAAAAACATTAAAGTGACGGTGAGATATGAAGAGGGCAGATTCACCAGCATTTGTGTGCCAGCTTTTATCCCTCCAGATCTGAGAACTTCCAGTTCCTTTGTCTCAAAACACCACTCAACATCTACAATTATTCCCAGTTTCAGATAAAAATTAACCGCGTCAGATCTGGGGTTGGGGGTGGATGTTGTATCGTGATCGTGACTGAGAGAATAAAAGTGGGGAAAAAAGCGCTAACTTTTACAAGTACTATAAATTTACACCGGCTGTTACAGACACAAATCAAATGTATGTTTTTATTGTATAATATTAACAATAAGAGCAGCTCACTACTCAAAATGGTAAATTTGCAGACGAACCGGTTTCAAACTCTTGACCTCCGGGTTACAAGTCAGCAGATCTTACCACTACACCATGGAAGCTGTCGTATTGTACTTGCACCTTTTGTGAAAGTGTTTGTTTGATAGTTGGCCATCAGCCTTCACACATTATACAGTTCATGTCTACATTATCTATATATATATATATATATATATATATATATATATATATATATATATAATTCACTAAGTCCATGGCAAGCAAGACGCACGCAAGACCAAGCCCCACCCACCAACAATTCACTAAGCAGCCAACCATGGCACACGCACTACAGAGCCAACAATTCGCGCAAAAGCATTTGCCAAGAATGTTTTCATTAATCAAGAACGAAAGTCGGAGGTTCAAAGAAGATCACATACCGTCATAGTTCCGACCATAAACGATGCCGACTGGCGATCCGGCGGCGTTATTCCCATGACCCACCGGGCAGCCATTACTCCCACTGGCATTTGTCCACATAAAGTCAAACTTAAAATTGGTTCAGTCGTCATGCTTCTCAGAAACCTCATGCCAGCAAGAAGTCTCTGTAAAGGCACTAGATTGACTGTTATCAGCATTCACCGCAATGTACTGGAATGTAAAACAATCGCAGCTGCTACCTCACAAACTGTCCTTATTCCCCAGATTTCCCTGACCCCATCAGATTCAAATTTGCCTTTTACGTTTACACGCAGACAATTTCCTGTTAGATTGGCCTTTGCAATGACAATTAATAAGGCGCAGGGACAAACTTTCAAAAAGATATGCCTGTATCTGCCCAAAACAGTTTTCCGTCACGGACAATTGTATGTTGCTCTCTCCAGAGTTCCATCTTTTCATTCACTTACAGCACACAGGCGCGCGCGCAAGAGAGAGAGAATCCCTGACCCCATCAGATTTAAATTTGCCTTTTACGTTTACACGCAGACAATTTCATGTTAGATTGGCCTTTGCAATGACAATTAATAAGGCACAGGGACAAACTTTATAAACGATATGCCTGTATCTGCCAAACCCAGTTTTCAGTCACGGACAATTGTATGTTGCTCTCTCCAGAGTTCCATCTTTTCATTCACTCACAGTTGTATCCTCAAACCCACCCCATTTGGACAACTGTGTCTTTCAGGAAGTTTTCACCCATCAATACATAATTGTGCAGCATATGCTACGCCGTGGGTTGGCTAGTGTTATTTATTACTGAAACGTGAAAAACGTTTGTTTTAATGATACGTTTACATAGATTGTTGTAGACACAAAACACACATCAAATTATTTCCCCTTACAATTCTGGGTAGCTCATTCCCACAATCAAGGCAGGAACTGGGAGGACTTCTTGCTCGTTCTGAGGCGGTAGGGGGATGGTATAGCAGGCTGCTTGCTGCTTGGGCTTATCGACACATTTAGAAGACAAAAGATGCTGCCGGAGAGGTGCGAAGGGATTTAAGGTGGGCTGGATTTACGAGTTTTTTCGTTGACTCTGGTAATTCTAGTATTAAGAGGTTAAACACAACAGAGGTGCGTGACGGATCGCCTGATTCTCACATAGCTGAAGAAATATCTAAATGAAATAAAAAAATTAAACCATAAGTAAATTATTTATCTTTACAAAAGTATTATCAAATAATATGTTAAGACATGAAAATGTGACTGTGTCTATCGTTCTGGGAAGACCCATAGCCACGCTGTCAAAGAGCCTCATGTGGCTCGCGAGCCAACCCTTGCTCTAGAACATGCGACAGAGTTTTATAATAAGTGTCTAAAAAATAATGTGCCATTACCCACTAGTTAATACATGTTCAGATTTTCACTTGCTATATTTTTTTTTGTTTTCATGCCACAGTCACTCTGCTAAATTATGGTGCTGCATTACATGCTTGCATTCATATGTAACGTTAGTGTATATGTGCTTTCAAAAAAATGGCTGTAAAGAAAATTAAGTACCAGTCCAAGCTAAAAACTTTTTTTTAGTGTTGTTTGCAATGGAAATCAAAAACTCTGCAAGAGTGAAGCAGTGAATCTAACCGTTCATCAACTGCGACTGAAAGGCATACCTCTCATTCTGAGTCAAAAGGTAGGAGCAAGTTGGAAAAGTGAAAGTTCCAGACTAGTTAGCTATCTGCGGTAAAGTGAGGTCTACAGCTGATTGGCTTCTTTTAAGTAAACAATCACCAGACTTTCGTCTTCAGGTTGGGGGCATGGTAGCGGGTGTACGAGTGGTTCCCATGTGGACGGCCCTGCACTTAGTGTACAGGTGCAGGATTGCCCGTGACCTTAATTGCTGCTGGGAGCTGCTGATTGCCTCAGTTGTGCCATATCCCCACTTTAAAAGGGAAGCATGAGTGTAGGAATGGAAAAAGGGAAGAATCTAAAGAATCAAGAGGAAAAGGCCATAAGTTAAAAGATGGATAGAAACAAAAGGCAGTGAGCGGATGAAAGCCAGAGAAGACCAATAGCTGGGAGGAAGTCCCTTGGAGTGTGCGGATGGCGCTTGGGGGCTGATGCCCACTCCAACTGAGTGACCTGGGAACTGGAATGACGGAGCACTGCTTTATTGTAGCGGTCTCGCTGAAGGGAGGCATCATGGTTGCAGGGGAGTGAGAGGCTGAGAGGCATTCTGAGGGTGGTGCCATTGACCACAAGGATGCAAGCCTGGCAGCAAGAGTCAAAGGCTTGATGAGATACCTTGTCGGGAGCCAGAGACAGCTACAGGGGCCCAGATTATTTATTTATTTATGGAACATTTTGAGCACTGCACTTTTTGAACACTGTTTTGTTAGTGCTTTTATTAAAAACAAACAGAACACTTTTTCACCATCCCCTTGTTTAGTGTGTTTGTCCTCATCTGCACAGCTCATCCTGGTCATGACTATCGATGGTGTCGAGTTCAAGAAGCTCCCAAAATAGAAGGTGTATGATCTGACCCACACCGTTACACTATCGGACTTCAACTGGATTTTATTTGGTTTGGAGGAAGACGCAATAATGTGCAAGTGCTGCTGCAAGCCTAGTGTAACCAGTACAACAGATTTTGTTGCAGGATCACTCAGTTTCAACTGTAACAATCTAACAGCACTCTTCTGAAAGCATATTATATGTGGCAGGTCACAAAAGTGTGTTCGCTTCCCAGGTCCACCCTGCGTGGAGTTTGCATGTTCTCTCCGTGTCTGTGTGGGTTTCCTCCGGGTACTCCGGTTTCCTCCCACAGTCCAAAGACATGCAGGTTAGGTGCATTGGCAATCCAAAATTGTCCATAGTGTGTGTGTGTGTGCGCGCATGTGCCCTGCAGTGGGCTGGCGCCCTGCCCGGGGTTTGTTTCCTGCCTTGCGCCCGGTGTTGGCTGGGATTGGTTCCAGCAGACCCCCTGAACCTGTAGTTAGGATATAGCGGGTTGGATAATGGATGGATGGATGTTTCATGCGATTCTGAATACATAAGCCAAATTGCCAGTTTAGTTAATTTATTGAAATCTGTGTTTTTTTTTAAGGAAAGTGTGTGTGTGTATGTGTGTTTGTGTGCATGCATGCATGCAATGCACAACCAGAGCCAGAAATGTATTGTGTTTTATTTCAATTTTTTCAGTTTATTTTCAAAGTATTATTATATAAATGTTGTATATAAATCTATGTTTTGTTTAAAATATCTACAGGTAGGTCATATAAAAAATAATTTCTGAGAATTTTCTACAAATCTGTTTATTTGGCGAAAAGTTCCATTTCATGAACTTTGTATTTAATTACAAATGATTTTTTAAAACAATCCAAATAATTGATTAATCGACAAAATAATCGCCAGATTAATTGATTATCAGAATAATCATTAGTTGCAGCCCTACTCTGCACATTTACAGTAAATATTAGAATTTTTGCCCTTTCTTCAATGTATATTTACTCCAAATCTGTTCAGTTAGACAGTGTCAGTAAACAGCAGTTTTCAAGTCATGACACAAATTTTTCAATTGAATCCAAGACTGGGCAGTGGCTGGAATGTTGTCTTTTTTCAAAGCCATTCCTTAGTAGCTTTGATCATTGTCCTGATCAAAAAATTAATGTTCACTTTGAATGCAAATCTCTGTTAGACTAAAACAGGTTTCCCAAGGATATCTATGTGTTTGGCTCCTAGCTTGGTGGCAACTAGCTTTCCAGTTCCTTTTGTTGAAAGTGTCCTCATCTCTTTTTTTATTTTGTTGGTATCAGATATGAATGGTCACTTTCATATATGATAGTGAATTCCTATTCAGTTTGAGTCTCCTGTATCTGATTTGAGTTTAAATAATCAGGTCAGATTTTCACTCGAGTTTGGCTTGATTACATCATGTTTTGTGCATTATGCAACATGTTACAACAGTCATGCAGGACAAAGCCAACAAACTGAACAGTGATGCAGCAAGGAAACAAAATGTTTATTAGATTTCTGAGCTATACTGACTCACTGTATTTAAAGAAAAGGCTCTGATATTTAAATGTGGAAAACTGAAGAGCATTTGCAGAAAAAACAAGGAAGATCCATGTTCATGGCCTCATCATTATGTCACAACACAACTGAGGCATATATATTACACAAGCTGAATATGTATGTAAACTATTAAGCCACATTTAGACTGTGCAAAGTAAACACTATAGACATTGGATTGGTTTTATTCCCCAATTCTGATTGAGGCATCAAGACCTGGTAGTGCAATTGCAGCTTTAATGTTTTTTTTCAGAAGTAGCTTACTTATAAACACTGTCCCACAGAGGCGGAATATGTAAAGTGTTGAAGAAATTGTTGATGTCTATATAGTCTTTCCTATTTCAGCTAAAGATAATCTACAAGTCAAATCAGTACTGTAGCTGGCCTCTGGGTCACTTATTTGATATTTGCCTTTCTTGTCCAGTTTGGTAGGATAGTCTGATTATGGATGTGTCTGAGATGTTCCCTTTTTCCATTTTGCAACGGTCAGTCTCACAGTACTCTTAGGAAGGTTCAAAGCTTTGCCAATCGTTTTATATCTTTTTCCAGATTATTTCCTCCTACCCACTTCATTTTGAAATTCCACAGGTAACTTCTTGGCCTTAATGACAGCAGAACTGATTAGACCTTATCTCTGAACATTTTAAGCCATGCTTAGATTTATTTAAGCAAATTAGTGTAACTAAATAATAAAAAAAAATACTCTGTGAGCACTTTGAAAATTATAATATTCTTGTCTCTTTTTCAGCTGCTTGCAGTTCTACACAGCAGTGAATAAGTATTTTTTTCAGCAGTTGAATCTGTTGCAGATAAGATGGTCATAATAGTCAGCCTGTTGGACTTTTTCTGAATTTCACTTTTAAAGTCTACTTAGATTTCTTTGTTTTCCGTTATTTTGGCTGACACAATTCAAAGCATAATCCATGCAGTTTTTTTAATCTTCAGTTTTACAAAGTACTTTTCTTGTAAACGAATATATTGTATTCTTATCCGAATTCTTGTTAGACATACTGCTGTAAAGTTAAATGAAAAAAAAAGTCTTGTGTATGTTGTACATTATGCCATTTACATTTTTGCATGCAAAAGTATTATATTACTTGCAAATCAATGTCAAAATTTGTTTTCTAGATCAACATTTGAGTAAACCATACAAATTAATCACCATTTCCTTATATTATTTTAAGAAGCTTGCTTTTCTTTAAATTTGCAATATAATTCAATATTAGTTTAATTTCTGTTCTGGAATTGTTTAGATATTTGTCAGCTGTGCTGCTTGTCAGGTGTGTGACCTCATTTCCCCTTTCTGCAAATTACTATTTTTAAGGCTTTGGTAGCACATTTCAGATGTTAAAGATGACTTCCTTTTTCTTTCACAATTCCATTTTCTACCTCTAATGAGCTTTATGCTAATCTGCACAGCTTTAGTAAAAGCGTCAGTAAAACAAATTGGGGGAACAAAGTATATGTCTGCTTTGGCTTTCAGTGTTATGCATTTCACGTTGCTTACGTTAGGAAACAGGTTTGCTGTCAGTATTTAAAACAGTGATGTGTTTTTATTGTTGGGCAGAGAATGCTTTATATTGCATATTATAAAACAATTTTTTAACTTGTGTATAACTAACTACACCATCAGAGAACATGACAAAGATGGAACATATGTTCAGTTATTTTCAGGTCAGTATTTATTTAATCGGGTCATCCTTAAGCAAAAGGATTAATTTTAGGACCAAGAGCACCTATACGTAGAGAAATGGTACATTGTCAAAATGGAAACCAGCATACTTTCTAAGTCAGCATTGTGAAGCTTAGGAACAGGGATTCAGTTTTTCCATGGTCTCTTAGTTTTATGGTAAGGAAGGAATGATGCCCTTACAGTTTTTCTTATGAGCTAGAGTATCAGTTTATGGTTTCAACAGCAGGGAATCAAAAGCTCGGGAAGGATCCGACCCCAGTTTTACAAAAGCTGTTTATAAAACACCACAAGGATAACTGGAAAAAGAAAATGAAGGTCTTGTCCGTTTTAATGTATATATGAATAGGAATGCCTTAGATCATGTTGGTTGCCACTCACTTGAGTTTAGAGTTTAGAAGACACATATAGCCTGTTATTGGGAGCCTTTACAGCCTTGAAAATGATTAGGGAATAAGACTGTTAGAAAAGAGGATCAACCAACACCACAGATTGATCGGTGAGGATATCCTTCATGCTAATTTGACTTCAATGAAAATTTTTTTGAATACATTTGATTATTTTCATGTGTTTTATTTGCTGTTTTTTACTTCTTTGTTACTGTCTTGTTTAATGGCAACAAGTAATTACTGATTGTTATGATTGCTATAGCTTATCCCATGACTTGTTGAACAGTGGCATTCTTAAATACTATTTGGTTTATTTTATGAAATATATCCTAATGGTAAATTGTTTACTTAAGGTTAATTAATGTGAAGTTACATTTTCTTTTTACACTGTATAGTTGTCAAGAACTGTTTGATTAATATAACTCTTAATTTCAAGCAATTTTTGTAATTATTTTCTCAGGCAAGCATAGAACTGCCCACAAGCCATTTTCAAAACCTAAAGTACAAGAAGTTTTTGAGTCTGACATTGAAAATGGAAAAGGATCAAAATCGTCAAGTGGTATTCTTTCTGAAGAAGAGCTGTGGGCCAGACTTGATGAGCTTGAGGCAGAAGAAGAGATGCTTGATGAACATGAGAGGTGAATACATATGCACCCAGAACAGGCTCATCAGAAATTTTAGGATACTTCAGAAAAGTCAGGAAAAGAAATTAAAAACATACAGTAGAAGACAAAAAACATCCTAGCACTCCTTTTTCATGAGGGTTAGCGTGTCTTACATACCCTAGAAAAACTATATGAATTAGTTATCAGTCCACAGTGCATCCAGAAGCTAAAGAGCAATAAGTGTGTATTCATTGGAGCACACAAGTGACTGATTAGGTTGAATAGCTTATAAACAGAGCCCAATCGGAGCTGCAGCCTCATAATGACTAGAGAAATAATTTAAAATCAAAGCATTCAAAAATAATAACAACAATAATTGCCTCTCTCTGATGCCAGTCTAAATGTTTAAAAACTATTGTATGTTCCAGTTTGTGTTATAAGCAATGACTTTGTAAATGGGAAGCACTGTGTTTATATTTGTTGGCATGTTTAGAACCAAAATCCTTTCTTGTTTTCTTATATATGTGTGGACTAAACTATTTTTAGGTTAGGCTGATGCTTGCATACTGTGGTAGTGAATGTTTTGGCTTTATTACATTAACCTAAATGTGATATATGGAATAATTAATTGGAGAATATTGGAAGATGGGAGATATTCAGGTATCTTATTATGTGGAGTGAGTTGAACAAACCATTGTGGATTTAATTTTCTAAAAGTGATGTTAAACAGCCTGTGTTGCAATTGTGGCACATATTCACTTACACCCCTAAACCTAATTTTTTGGGCAAGTTTAAACTAGCTAACTAGCTATTGAACTTATCAGGCATCACTTTTAAGTTGTAGGAAAAAACTGGAGTACTCCAGAATAATACAACTCATAATCAGGAGGAACATGCACACTTTACACAGACATTTGTCAGATTGAGATTCAAATCCAAGTCTACACTTTACTGAAGAAAACTATCCTCTTGGAAATCCAGAAGGCCACTTTATATTACTGAATAGGTCAACTTGCAGAATATTCATAGAATGAATAACAATCATTTTAATGCATGTTGAAGAACTGTGTGCTCCATTTATCATTATTTTATTTAAATTAAAATAGCCAGTGCACACATTGGTCATTATCTCTGATTTTTTTTTTTTATGTCAAATGAATCACTGCTGTGTTTTTCGTTACATTTGATGCACATTTGCCATGCTATATTATCACATTTCTTGTGTTTTTGTGGTCTGGATATTTGTGCTTTTGGACTATCAGTATTTCTTGTCCGTATTGTATGCTTAAAGCATACCAAGTTTTTATTATAATTGTGATATTATGAATTCTGTTCATTAAATATTCTATTCCAATAAAAAAAAAAAAAAAACCAAAGACGTCCTGCAGACAGATGGAGTGATGGTGAGGGTAAAAATAAAGTAAAATAATGTTTTAATGGTGGGGTTTTTAATATATCTAAGGTGGAAATTTCAATATCCATCTTTTCCTTTAGGGGGAGTAGAAGAACTTCTTTTAATAAGATTCCATAGTTAGTATATCTCTAAATATTAAGAACTGCTTCTGTTAACATTAAATAAGGAAAAATGAGTTATAATTGTAAACATTTCCATAATTAAAAAAACTGTAATTAAATTGGATTCATTATTAAATATTGGCAAATATGAATTTTCGCCTGCATATGCAGAAGCATTTTAAAGAATATTTTGTGCCAGAAAGCAAACTAACTTGTTTTAGGAAAGATCACTTTACTCTAAAATTTAAAGATGCATTTTTGTTGTTTAAAGCAACTTTTGAGCTAGGTGTTTCATAGCTGAGTTTTACTACCAGGATGTAATCATTTTCAATCAATCAGTGTGTATTTTATTAATTTATTTCGTAATTTCCAGCTGTTGCTGGCTATACTTAAAATCCTATTTTTAAATTTGTTTTGAAATGTATATTGTGTTTGGGTTTACCAGTTTCAGTGTGTTGAGAAATAGGTGTTACTTGACCACATTTCAGAATATTTTCACTCATTTCCCCGAATCCTTTTTATTTTTTTAGTAATCATTTTCAATCAATCAGTATGTATTTTATTAATTTATTTCGTAATTTCCAGCTGTTGCTGGCTATACTTAAAATCCTATTTTTAAATTTGTTTTGAAATGTATATTGTGTTTGGGTTTACCAGTTTCAGTGTGTTGAGAAATAGGTGTTACTTGACCACATTTCAGAATATTTTCACTCATTTCCCCGAATCCTTTTTATTTTTTTATTTTATACAAGAAAAAAGGAGTTGCAAAATCTAGAAATGTGGAATGAAAGATGTCAAAATAAAAATTTTAAGCGCTTACCTGAATGATAGTTTTATAATTACTTTTGAATGGAAAATTTACTTCAACATTTTGGTAGACTTCTGTTGCATTAAAGCTGTTGTAAGGATATGTTTAGGTTGGATATTTGTTTTCCTTGTAAAGTAATAAGGTCGCCCTTTCATCCATCTGTCCATCTTCATAACTGGGTTATTCTGGACAGGGTTATGAGGCAGCTGGAGTCATTGCAAGTAGTCTTTGGGTACAAGGCAGGAACAACACTAGACAGGGTGTCAGCCCATCACAGGGATAAAACACGAACACACTAGGGCCAGTTTGGCAATGTCAGTCCACCTAACCTGCAGTGTGGAAGGAGCCAGAGCACCTGTAGGAAACAAACAGGGAGAACATGCAAACTGCATCCAGAGAGCACCTGGGAAGCAAACCCTGGTCTCCTTACTGTGAGGCAGCAGTGCTGCCAATGCACTACAGTGCTACCAAAGTCATTCTTAGAATTTAAAATATAACACTTCATCACAATAGGATGCCATTTAATATATCTGTTTGATTGGTTGTTTTAGATGGAAATGAAACATTTTTTTTTCTCTTGAGATATAAGGAATCTACAAACCTAATTGAGATTAAGCAGTTCTTAATCAGAACCCTACAGTTCGGTAGTTCTTTGACTTTTTCCACAGTCTCACTTTTAACTCGCTGTATTACCAGAGGTAGATTGGTAAAAATTCTGTATATGGACTTTCATCTTATTCAGCTTATACTTTTATGTCTACAGGTTTTTTGTTTTAAACAAAGCCTTTCACTGATTTACTAGCACATTTTTTTCATCAGATATTCATTTTCTATAACCTTATTTTCCAGTAACACTCTAGAAAATGTACTTTTAACTGTGGTCAGTTTCAAGATTTGTTTTTCAAGATTCACTGTAATTTACCCTGAATATAAACCGCTCATGATAATGCAGGTGGCTGGTTTTTTTTTTTTTGTTACAAAATAGTGCTTGGGCTCCACATATGATTCTGTACCCTAATGCCTTTTTTGTGAAATTACACAGGACTCATTTTGTCATTTACCTAAGCCATAATGTTAGTATGAATATCATGACAACCCATTTCCAAGGCATAACCTTATTTGGTGCAGCTGGGATTAGCTCTAACTTGGTGCTTCCCTTAACTGAGTAATTGTATCCAGAGGTGTGTGTTTGCTTTATGACAGTATTTTTTTCAGAGAGCCAGTCAGGTGTTCGAGGATAAGTTCGGTATTTTTCCCAAGTCCAATTTATTTCTTCACAAACATGGTATATATGCAATTTCCATGCAGATTGTGTCTTAAAGTTAAGGATTTTCTATAAATTATATAAAAAAAAATATTTTGCCTACACTGCCATTTTGTAATGGAGGCTTATGATGGGACGTGGGGTACCTACAATGAAAACATATGAACTTATTTTCCATTTTTCAAGCCAAGAAAGTTGTCAAGTATTGATCCGACTCTTGCAATTACACACATTTTGTAAAATAGCTTCTGAATGTCATTTCTTAACAAAAAGCTCCAATACTATGAGATTCTATCATTTTTAAAAGAACAACTGTGCATGCTACCACAGAGCTTGTCATCTTCTGTAATGACCTTTCACTAAGCTCAAAGGGGCATAGTTTCCCATCAAAAGATGAAATCAAAGTAAACTGTTTGTGCAACGTGATTGGCTTAGTTTTGATTTACTTCTGTATTTATGTTAGAACTGACATAAGCAAATAAAAAAAATATCCTTACCTTGAGAAAAATAGTACCACAGAAATATGCAACAAAATGATTATTTTCAGATCAGTTTTGTTGTCACAAACATGCGTTGGAATAGAACTTACATAAGCAAATAAAAAAAATACCCTTACCTTGAGAAAAATAGTACCACAGCAATATGCAATAAAATGATTATTTTCAGATCCGTTTTGTTGTCACAAACATGCGTTGGAAATGGGGAAGGTATGTTTTCTGTTATTGAAACTCAAAGAGGACTTTAATGGTTTATGCTTTTGTTTTTCATTGGTTTCATTGTAAAACGCCAGTGCTGGCAGTGTATTTTTTGAAATCTATAGAAAATGCTTAACTTTAGAACACAGTTTTGCATGTCAAATGCATATCATATTTGTGAAGTTTGGATACCAAATGTATCCTTTAAGGTGTATGTGTTTCTGTATATGGGGAATTAAAAGGTTTTTCATTGTCCTTTTGTTCTTAGATAGATGTGTAACACTGATGACAATTCTGCTGACTTTCAGGTCATGAATTCATACTTCTAGTCACTCCATATCTACCTGCCTTGTCAGTCTTTTATTCTTTTCAGTTGGGGTTACATTTTAGTACTGTGTAAAAAGCCGAGACATTATTACTAAATCAGTTTATAGTTAGTTTTGTTCATGTGTGTTTTTCTAATAAAGATAAATGAAACCTGTTACAAACATTTGTATATCTTGACAGTAAAGCTCTGGACTCTGTGGTGGGTTACAGTGCTTTATACTGATCTTTTATTGTTTGTTCCACTCACTTTTCATTTTAACCTGAAAAAGATAGTTAAGCTTGGGGAACTTCAATAAAGGGCTCAGATACAGTTGAAATCATTAGTAGGTTTAATTAAGTTTGACATAAATGTATTAAACTTATAGTAGACAGTAAAAGGACTCGAATGTATTAGCAGAACATTTTATGGTCAAGGTCTCAGTTTTTATACATTTGAACAAAATGTATGTATTCTTGTTGCTCATGATACTTTTTTTGATAATAAGCAAAACAAATGCACTTGATGCCATCCATCTTACTAACCGAAGGTTGTAAACCGGATATAAGTTCTGGGCACATCGAGGCGCACACACACTGCGGCACTGCAACGTTACAGTATTACAGTACGGAAACCCCAGACGTCCACACTACACGGCGTAAACCGGATATGGACGCAGGGCTGAACTTGCTGTGCTCCACTCACGCACACTGCCGCATTGCAACGAGCCCGCCACCTGTAAACTAGACTTGCTCTAATCCACTGTGCCAGTAATGTAGATCACATAACGGTCATTCAGTTTGGCGCCCGCCCCAGAGTCAAACGCAGCGGCGTCCACAGAAAAAACAAAAAAAACAAGAGGATTCAGAGCATATGTGAATCACATTACAGTATTACGGTACGGAAGCCCCAGACGTCCAAACTACACGGAGTAAACCGGATATGGGCGCAGGGCTGAACTTGCTGTGCTACACTCTGCCAGCAGTTGGTGTCATCAAAGGCAACAGAATCACGTGTCCACAAAACGAGACCGCTTTACTACAGATATGCGTATGTAATTAAATGACTTTTCCCCAGACGCACCCACCCTCCATGATATGTCATCCATCCAGATATCGGACGGAACAGAAACTGATTGCCATTCTTGGATTTCCGATTCGCTGGCGAATCGTGGGCTTACTAGTAAAGAATATTCAAAAATTGCTTATTCACAAAATATAAGTTTAGTAAAACTTTTCTTCATCAGATGAGGTCAGATCAGGTCAGGTTGGGGAGCATGCACTGGTACAGCACATTGCCGCACCCACCGTATGATGAAACAGCAGACACACAGTCCAGTCCCACCCTCCGGAAATGACCCTCTATCTACCGCAGCCAAGTGTTATGTTTAGGGATGCACCGATACCACTTTTTTGTAAAACGAGTACGAGTACAAGTACTTGCATTTCAGTACTCGCCGATACCGAGTACTTGCCGATACCGAGTACTTAATAAAAACATGATTTAAATTTACAGGTAACAGCTTTAGTCATATAATTTAACAAAAAAAACAAGAAACTCTCGTCTATCCACTGGGAGGTTAGGCTAATTAGCGACACGGGGCTAACACTGCTTGTCCAAATATCCGTGGTGAAACTAAACGCAGAGGAGGCTTGCAGTAGGCTGTGGATATGTTTTTTCACAGAGTCGTGTAGTTTAGGCAGCTCCGTGTCAGTCATGTAGCGGCGGCTTGGGACATCATATCTGTGCTCCAGAACATGAAGGAGACGCAGGAATCCCACATTTTCTACCTCCGAGAGTGGCTGGTCAGTCAATGCAATGTACTCGATAATTGCCTGTGTTATTTTCACAGCACGTGGATTGTCTCTGGACATTTTCTCTCGTCTTGCAAGAGTTTGCTGCAGCGTGGGTTGTGTTGGTTTAGAAGCGTGGGTAAACTCTTTGTACTCGTTGTCGTGTTGGGATTTTAGGTGCTTGATTAAATTACTTGTGTTAAATGCGCTACCTTTTGAGCCTCCTCTGGACAATTTCGCTGAGCACAATTTGCAGTCCGCCTTTGTTTTGTCGTCTTCATTCACTTTGAAATAGTTCCACACGGCTGACATGTCTCGCCTCGCCTTCTCCCCGCTCTGAGCTGCAGCCGGGTCCTGGGGGCGGGCACTCGGCGCCTGTGATTAACCCCTTACACGCCGCTCAAACATAGACATTTCTCAGACCGTGGTATCGGTCCCTGGTATCGGGGGACTTTTAACGAGTACGAGTACTTTAGAAAATGTGGTATCGAGGCCGATACCAGATACCCGTTTCGGTATCGGTGCATCCCTAGTTATGTTGGTGTCCCCTTGGCCTGGTCCAGCCACTCCGGTCCTCAACAATGAGAATCACCCTTGGGGAATCGTGCCACATGGCCGTAGTGCCGAAACTGACGCTCCCTCACAATGCAGGTAATTTACCTCATTTGGGACTCCGCGACACAAAGTCAAAGCAGTGGTACCCAAGGATTCTCTGAAGAGACACAGTACCGAAGGAGTCCAGTCTTTGTCTCAGGTTGCTGGATAGTGTCCATGTCTCGCAACCATATTGCAAGACAGGGAGCACAAGGACTCTAAAAGACTTGGACCTTAGTCCTTTTGCTTAGATAACGGGAGCACCACACACCCCTTTCCAGCAACCTCATGAACTCCCTATGTTCTCCCAGTCCGTCTACTGACTTCATAGGAAGAGTCGCCAGAGACATGAATGTCACTGCCGAAGTAAGTAAACCTCTCGACAAGGTTAACACTCTCTCCGTAGACAGGTGGTTGTGCCTAAGAGGTCATTAAAGGCCTGGATCTTGGTTTTTATCCAGGACACTTGCAAGCCCAGACACTCAGACTCCTTAGTCTCTCGAGGGCCCCAATCAGAGCTTCCATTGACACGGCGAAGATCACTGCATCGTCAGCAAAGTCAACAACAGTGAATCTTTCTTCACCAACAAATGCCACACAGCCGCTTTTCCCAATGACCTTGCCCAACACCCAGTCTATGCAAGCATTGAACAGAGAAGGAGCAAGAACACACCCCTGATGAACTAAAATATCCCAAAACATAACACTCTACCTGATGTCCACTTGATAACACTGTTGTTTGACATTCTAACATAAGCAGTAGTCCTGTGCTGATGAGGTTAGTTTGATTTGTTTAAACAGAAGTAAGCCAAGCTATTATGGCATCCAACAAAAGTATGCCAATTCTACTAGAAACATATACTTAAGCTTATGAACATGCTTGTTTTCATCTGAATTATCTTAAAGTAGCTGTACAATGGCAAATTTTGTAAAGCTTAAAAAGTATTAATTTTGAGCAGAGTTTACATAAGTTAATTGGTTAATGGCAATATACTCTAGAAATTAATTCTGCAACTGGTATTAGTTTATAAGCAATGAAATCCATTTATGCTGCATTTGTATAAAGTATAAATTTTATTGTGACACACAATAAATTAAAGTTGGTTTTACTTATAATAGATGCAGAAAAACCTTAAAATATTCACCTTTTGAGTAAAGTTAATTTCAGTTAGATGTGTAATAGCACTATACCCCAAGAATCATTTTCTGAGGACAGTGTTTGGAAGCATCTTTTCCAGTACAGCTTCATTGTTTACAGTTTTGTTATGTTTTACTTAAGTTATCTTTTTTTTAAAATAATTTTCCAATTTAGAATATCTTTCAATGGGAATATAAACACGGAAGAAACAACGTCTTCATCTGAAGAAGAGAAAGAAGATCACATTAGGCAATTAACCCATGTACTTCATAATAAAGAAGACTTCCATGTCACTAATGAAGACTCTGGGCTGAGGGATTGTCAGTTAAATGGTACTGATCAACAACATATCGATGAAGATGATAATGAAGAGGAAAACAATATTCCAACAATATACTTTTCTCATACTGTAGAGCCAAAGAGAGTAAGTTTGATACTTTTCTGTGCCTTTTAAAAACATTTTTATTTTACAGGGAAATTTTCTTGAACCATTAATCATTGCATTTACATAGGAAACCAAACTGTTTTTTACAGATACTTTAGAATGTTTGAAATTTTATAAAGAAAGAGAGAAAATTCATTACAAGCAGTAGGATGTTAACATTTTGTTAATGAAAAGATTACAAAAATACTTTACATTTTTGTGAGAAATCTGAAATTGTAGCCTTTTGGTTTTGGATAGTTAGATTTTAATTTTGCTTAAGTGTACATATCCTCAACATATCCTGGAGAATGACAGTAAAGTAAATCCAATAGAATGTGATAATAGTTTCATTAAAGTAAATTAGGTTGTAATACATATGTGAAAGGTCAATCCTATTTTCTGTTGTGTTGGGCTATATTAATAATTTGTTTTGGAAAAAAATGGCTGTACAGTATATCCTTGCGCTAAAATAATGAGAGGAAAGTTATGAGACTTCGCTTAGCAAAGTGTTTGTGAAAAGGTTATTTTTGGTCATCATTTTGCTGTTTAATGTTCTCTAGACTTCAAAAAGACATTTAATATTTGTAATAGCGTTAGTTTTTTTTTATATAAAAATGATGGAGAAACATTTTAGTCACAATTGTTTCTCAATTTCCCTTGCAGGTTAGAATAAACACAGGAAAGAACACAACTCTCAAATTCAGTGAAAAGAAAGAAGAAGCCAAGCGAAAGAGGAAAAACAGTAATGGAAATGGGCACAATGTTCATGAACTTCCAAAAATTAAAAACCCTGCTGACATTTATCGGTAATCTTTTTAAATGTAGCTTATTAAAGAAACGTATTTTTGTAATCTGTTACTGAAATCTGTTTTATGTGCTTTCTTTCAGTGTACCGTGAATATGGTTTCTTTGCAAAATTAGACTAATGATTATTCTTCCTCTTATTAGGCAGTGCAGTCTTGTGGCTGTGACTTTCTTTTGGTATCATTGCCATGAAGTATGGTTTGTTAAGAAGTTACATAGGTTGTTACCCTTCAGTTTTCTAAGAAAACAGCATATGATGATGCCAGTATGTCTCTCAGTGCCAAGGTGTCTCATGTAGAGACACTAGGTTATAGTATTGAAGATAAAAACTGCTTTTATATTAAGTCGTTTTATATGTGAGAATTCCCCAAATGGTGTGGGCAGAAGTTATTACAGATAGGGTGCCCTGGTCATCACAGCTCAAAGTGTTACTGCTGTGTCTCTCATCAGGACAAGTGAGGTGATATTGATGATCTTTTATTGTGAGTAATATGGAGGAATAATCTATACTTTAAAAATTATATAAAAAAGTTGAAAGCTTGCTAAAATCATTAATTATTAATATAGAACTTTTAGAATAATTTCAAATATATTTATTTGAATTTTACTTAAAATGTGTGAATTTTGATCAATGCTTGATTGTAGAACCATATCTCAAGCTTTTTTTAAATTTTCTTTACACACCAGAAGTATATATTTTTGGTTAATTAAAGTACGAAAAAATGCCATCATGTGTTATTATATATATTGCTGTATTTTTATGCTGTAATTCAAATTTTACAGAAATATATTTTAAAAAATTAGCAGTGCGCCATGACATAGTCAGTAATGCTGATGCATCATTAATTCATTGTTTTGGGTTCCTATGTCGCGGTTGGCAATTGCCATGTAGACTTTGCACATTCTTCCCTTGTCTGTTACCTGTTTTCCTCTGAGTATTCTGTATTTTCTCCTGCATTCCACAGCACATGCTGGTTAGGTTAATTGGCAGTTCCATATTGGCTTTGTAGATGTGTACATGAATAGACTCTGTGGTGGATTGTCATCCTGTACACGGCTGTTTTTTCTTCTCTGAGGTGGATTGGCACCCTGCACATGGCTGTTTTTTCTACTTTGTGGACAATTCTGCTCAGACATTCCCATTCTACACATGATCCAGAATTGAATTAGGAAGGCTTGAGAGTGTTTTGTTATGTTAAATTTATCACATAACTTGGATAATTGACAGTTACTTGAACGCAGATAATGCTTATGAAATATAAGATGATAATGTTGTTTTCACACCAAAAATGTTAAATCATGGTGGAGTTTGAAACAAGTTCCAGTAGTGTAAAGTGAAACAGGTGTTGACCTTGGATGTCAGGTTCTAAACTTGTTTAATGTAATGTGTACCTTCAAGCCATGTCACCTCTTTTCTGTGGTGCCTTGATGGCATATGATTAAATTGGCAGGGGTTTTGTGGTGGAAGCTTACTTGAAAGCACTTGCAATTTTGTTTTGAATGCATCGACATTGCTCATTATATCAATAAATTTGTATTTTGTTCCTGGCAGCAAACCAACAGTCAGTGGTTCAAACCACAGTAGTTCTCCAGGTCTGGGAAAAATGCTGAATACAGAAGCCACTGGTCATTCTTAATTTTAGTATATTCAAAATATTTAGATAATTTTAATTTCAGACAACGTCTCTGTAAAACTCAAACTGAAATTTATCTCTGCTGAGCCATCCTACATCAGTCTGCAGTGAAGAGTTAATTTCATTTGCCTCTTCCAAGTCTGTGCTGTGTTTTGCCAGTGCACCTTTTAGATTTAATATCTTTCCGCGCAGTGTTTGCTGATGATTTATATGGTGATTATAAGAAAAATTAGAGTTTTTACATTTTTCATAGTGTTGCTGTGTTTACACAGTGCAATGCATCCAAAAGTTGTTGGTCAAATAATTAAATTATAAAGAAAAACACTTGTATGCAGCTGTGTCCTTTTACAGTTGATTCTTGGGGTCTTTTGCGTAGCTTGACATTGACTTCTTACAGGACTCCTTAACAACAAAAGTCAATGTCAATTTATTTATATAGCACATTTAAAACGACATAGGAATGCTGTGGCCAAAGTGCTTTACAATAAAAGAAGAAAAAAACATATAAATAACATAAATAGAAATAAAATAAATTAACATAAATAATAAATAGAAGTAAGATTACATAATCACAATGAGGAAACCATCAGTATTACTGAAGGTCACGGAATGCAAGTGAATAGAAATGAGTCTTTAATCTTTTTTTGAACAGTTAAATTGTAGACGACTCCTTTATGTAATGAGGTAAAGAGTTCCACAGGTGAGGAGCAGCAGCTGCAAAAGCCCTGTCCCTCTCCCTTCGTTTTACACTTGGTACGAGGGACAACAAGAGACAGCTGACCAGAAGATCTAAGCACTGTAGATGTCTGGCGTAAAGCACACAATTCAGATAAATAGACAGGAGCAAGCCCATGTAAAGATTTAAAAACTAGCAACAAGATTTTAAAATTAATTCGAAAACTAACAGGCAGCCAGTGTAAAGAAGCTAATATTGGAAAAACAGAATCAGACTTTTTTGCCTCAACCAGAAAGCAAGCAGCAGCATTCTGGACCAACTGTAACCTGTGTATCAGGGATTTGCTAATCCCAGAATACAGCAAGTTGCAGTAATCAAGGCGAGAAAAGATAAAAGCATGAGTAGCTTTCTCAAGATCCCTAGAAGATAAAAAAGGCTTGATCTTACCTAAAAGATGAAGCTGGAAAAAGCAAATCTTGACTACAGAATTAATCTGTTTCTCAAAAGAGAGGTTACTGTCAAAGATAACACCAAGATTGCGGACTTGAGGTTTGCAAAAGACAGAGAAAGAGCCGAGAAGTCCAAGAACGATTTGGGCTTTAGCTAATGGACCCACTATAAGCACTTCCATTTTATTTTGATTCCAATCAAGAAAATTATCAGCCATCCAGGATCTTAGTTCAAAAAGACAGTTGTGCAGTTGATTCATTGCAGAGTTGCAGACGGGAATATAAACTTGTGTATCATCAGCATAGCAGTGAAAAGAAATGTTAAATTTCTTATAGGGTGAAGGTATATAGAGAATAAAATAGGACCTAAAATGGATCCCTGTGGAACACCACATTTAAGAGGAGCAGTAGACGAAAAAGAGGAGTTTAAAGTCACTGAAAAGTGTCTACCAATTAGATATGACCTGAACCAGTTAAGAGCAGCCCCTTTAAGCCCAACAAGATGTTCAAGCCGCAACAGCAATATCTCATGGTCAATAGTGTCAAAGGCAGCGGACAGGTCAAGGAGGACAAGGACTGCAGTGCCACCTAAGTCAGTAATAATAGAGATGTCATTGAATACTTTCAGGGGGGCCGTCTCAACACCATGATAACGCCTAAAGCCAGATTGGTAGATATCAAATAAATTATTGAAGTTAAGGTGATCAACCAATTGATTATAAAAGTCATTAATGGAAGCTGCGATTTCAGTTTTGTTCTTGTAATCTACAAATTAACAACCAACATCCTGACTTATGTTCACTCCATTGCTGAAATGCTTTTTTTGTGTAACCAGTACTTTAACAATATGATGATTGACATTTTCCCTCTTGTATTAGGTCTTTAGAGGACTGACTGCTATTCTGGTTGCTGATATTTTAATCTTTTCATTTTTCCTTTTACCTAATTCACTTTAAGAAAGAAAGTACATCAACACCAAGTAAACACTTTGCATTTACTTTTGAAACATTCCATGTCCCATTTTTTGTAGATGTTAGTATTTAAGACTAGATTCGCATACTTTGACTACAAAAGCACAAAAGATAATAATTCCGTCATTCCTTGTAATGATAAGTTTTCAGTCACTTTGCTTCACTCAATTTACCTGAACATTTTACATTAAATTATTTTTAACAGTTTCAGAAGTAATGGTATTAGCACATTAGCTGGAGTAATACAAGCTTAACAGTATATGAATCCCTTTTGCTTTCATAGTTTGTTATTAATTTTAAACTCTAGCAGTTCCAAACATAAACATCTCTTTTTCTATTTTTGTTTTGTCCTTAATTTAATTAGCTTTTAAATTTTAAAATATTTATTTTGTATTGAATTAGTAAGACACTTGTGTATAAGAACACTTCAATATCTGGATCCGGATAGTGTTCATTATTAGATGCTGGTAAAGGGGGAGGGAAACCCAAGAGAAAATATTTTCCTTCTCCCTGGTTCCCAGCCGACAGATGATCGAAAAGCCAATATTGGCAGGTGTCTGTCATTAGGGAGCTTACATTTCTGTATCCATACCTCTCAAAGGAGGCCACTTGACTGAGAAGAGGATTTTACTAACAATTTCCTCTAAGGAGATGACACTACTGGTTTTGTGCATGTTTTTCTGTGTCTGCGATTTAGAAAATTGTGTTGCGTGTAAAGATGTGAAAAGAGAGCTTGCAGCAGTGAGCTGTTTCTTGTGTATTAGACTGCACTTTTGCAGCTTTTGCAAGGAAATTCATTTATCACCACTGAGCTTAATTAGACTAATCATAAAAATGAAAAGCAAGGTCATTTATACATTCCAGACAATAAGTATATAATCCATGTGAATATGAAAACATCTGATTCAACAATATATGTATAGATTACTTTTATTAAAAGTCTTCAGTGTAGTATTTGAAAAATATTGCTTTCTAAAAACTGTTTATACATAAATATATATGTCTAAATAGACTTACAATATGTACTTGTTTGTATCCTTTCTGTTGTACTTTTTATTTTTAGTGAAAATATATTTTAATGAATTTGCAAAAAATATAAATTGTACAGTTTATTTGCACATAGAACTTTATATCTGTAAATTTACAGTACCTTGTGCATTATTCAAAAATCAGAGTTTGTTGTTTTCATATATATTAAATATGGATAATTTCACTTGTAGCTCCAGTTTATGTCTCCTATTTTTGATAAAGGGTGCCAAATGCCTAATTTTCGATTTGTCACAAGTCCATGTTATTTGACTTTCTTTGTTTGTTGTTTATGTAGACTGCTTTTTTTGATCAGATTATTTTCCTACTAAAAAGTTTGTTTCCCCGCTTCATCTTCTGGTAGTATGTATGGTTTTATAGGTAATTATTTTTATTTAAACCAGTTATATCTGATGTCACAATCTTAAAGAAGTTTCATCATGAAAAGTATTTTCACATTTATACTTCATGTGTTTGGTCTGAGTGAACATAAGTGACACTAAACACCAGATATCTGGGCAGCCCTTTAGAGAAGCAAAGGCATTTTATTAACTCCTTGTGGAAATTTTTTATACAAAAATTTGCGTTCCCCTCAGACCACCTGTTGTCTCAAAAATCCTGCAATATCTTTTTAATTTGACACATCCGGTTACAATAACATTTGCTTGCACTACGTAGGTTGACCTGTCTATTCTTTGACTTTCAGGGTATTTGTAGATGTTGTGAATGGCGAGATGGTTCCCAGGAAATCCATTCTAAAGTCAAGAAGCCGTGAGAACAGTGTGTGCAGTGACACAAGCGAGAGTAGTGCGGCAGAGTTTGATGATCGCCGTGGTTTCCTCCGTAGTTTAAGCCATGATGAAGCCACCTACAGTGACGCAAGTGAAGGTATCCTGGAGGAAGAAGAAAGCTCTCCCAGCCGACCTCAGCCACTCCCTGGAGCCTTTGAAGTATGTCTTTATTAGCTTTTTTATTTGTTTTCCTTTAATGTTTACATTGAAGTTCTAATAAGCACTACCAAATTCTTGAGTATATACATTTTTGATTCTTCTTTACATTTTAGTGAATAAACCACGGTTGGGTTGTTTTCAGTTTGTTAGTGCAAGACTCATTTAATGTGTACATTGCACGCATTTCTGGTAAGAATTTTTAAAATGGTTAAAAGTTAAGTGAATAAAATAAATATAAAGGAACGCATGTACCCAGTTGTGTTTATGGTTGTGTGTCAAAGGTGCATCTTTAATAATTCTGTACTAATGATATAGAAAACGTTTCTCTCAAAAGTATATGTAGAATATTTACAGTATGTAACTTGTATAACCTTATAATGCTGTTCGACACATGCTTGTCACACATCTGCTATTGTATGCAAATGCCCAGCCACATGGCCATACACTTGATGTTTACTCTGGTGAGAGACAGGGTCACCTTACAGTACCACTTTGAATTGAAGAAAAAAAACTCTTGACAGCTATCTTGTGAATGTGATGGTATGTGTGGTTCTCAACAGAGTTGTGTCTTCTCATTTATTAGTTCTACTAGGATACTTCGGTGCTTTCTTGAACTGGGGATGCCTAGAGAGAAAGACAGTATATTTCATGTAAATGCAAACAGTGAATTGTTAAAGGATGTCACTACTTATCATGGGCTGTCCATAACAAACTCCCATTTTTGAAAAAAAAAGTTTATTTATATTAGCAAAAGTTAAAAGTCTTTGACATAGTCCTTGAGGTAATCTGGATAGGACCGAGTTGTCAGTGGTTGAGGAGAAGATATAAGTGGTTGATCTGGCTGGGGATCCAGTGAGCCAAAGGAGGCGAACAGACATCCTCTAGGCAGTCCTGGTCTAAATTGCTCTCTATATCAGCACTGACTGGAGGAGGCACCTTGTGGATGCGACTTTCGTGCCACTGTGTTCTATCAGAGAGCTAGAAAGTATCAAGGCTGAGTTGTTTAAGAACCTGTAGAGGTGAAGACCAGAAGGACTGTAGCTTGTGCTCACGATGGGAACGACTAACTCTTACCCAGTCAAGTGCCCAGAATTTTGGAACTCTCACACAATACTTCTGATCATAGTGTGCCTTCATTGTTTACTGGCATTCATACACTGTATTTCACTGAGGCTATGGCTTAGTGTGGGCAGCCTGGGGCCGCAAATGATCCAGAGGAAGCTCACATCCTAAAATCAAACCTGCAGGTGAGCTGCCTGTAGTGGAGTGTTTGTTGCTCTGGAATGTAAAAGAGTATGGAGAAGAGCATTTGAGAATGTGCAGCCCTTAACCATCCATCCATCCATTATCCAACCCTGCTATATCCTAACTACAGGGTCACGGGGGTCTGCTGGAGCCAATCCCAGCCAACACAGGGCACAAGGCAGGAAACAAACACCGGGCAGGGCGCCAGCCCACCACAGGGCGCATACACACACACACACACCAAGCACACACTAGCGCCAATTTAGGATCGCCAATGCACCTAACCTGCATGTCTTTGGACTGAGGGAGGAAACCAGAGTACCTGGAGGAAACCCACACAGACACGGAGAGAATATGCAAACTCCACACAGGGAGGACCTGGGAAGCAAACCCGGGTCTCCTAACTGCAAGGCAGCAGCGCTACCACTGCGCTACCTTGCCACCCAGCCCTTAACCCTTTAACCGCCAACTCCCTAAATATTCCCCACGCCAGGCAAAATCTGAACAATTTTCGTTTTTTTACTTTTTTACATTTTTTTTACATTTTTTACATTTATTCAAGCAGTATTGACCACTAAATGTTGTGCAAGTTCTAGAAATGGGCAAACACATAATAAAACACAAAATGTACCTTTTCTCAGGCTTCCACAACAATAAACTTTCATCAGCTGTAACTGACGGTCCTGACATGTAGGGCAACTGAAATGCTTCAAATAAATGGTCAATCAAAGGACATAGCTTGAACAAGCGGTCGCGGTTTGGATCTTCTTATCTGGCTCATTTCTGTTGTCATTCAAATGAAAGAATTTCAGCAGCAAAGAGAATCGGTTATGTGTCATGATAGCTGCAAAAATAGGTGTTGCATACATAGGATCTGTAGACCAGTACATCTCAATATCTGGTTTTCTGATTATTCCCATCAACATCAAAATCCCAATGAATTTTTTCATTTCGTTTTCATCAGTGTCTACCCAAGCACGAACACGGGAATGTGGAGGTAAATTGGGATTTTTCTCAATAAACTGTGCTGCATACAGATTTGTCTGATGAGCAAAATGTCTGATCAAATCAGGTGACACAAACAGCTCATAAAACTGCTCAGCAGTGTAATTGTTTACATCAACAATAAAGCCACACGTTGCCTCAAACGGATGCAGAAAAGGTAGTTCACCTCGGGCAGCAGTCCAGTTGAGATGCTGGGGATACACCCACTCATCGCCATCATCCGATGCGCCGTCATTCACAGTATCATGCAGCGCACGTTGTTGATCATCATTGCCGCTAAAATCTTCTTCAGAACTGCTACAATCATGATCAGAATTATTGTCCAAAATCGCCTGCAAAACCTCACTTGAAGTCAGTTTACGTTTCGCCATATTCACAGCTTTCACTTTCGAATCACATCACGTGATCGGCCAATACAAGCGCAGAGTTGTAGAAATACAACGTAGTTATAATACCCGCGCTAAAATGTCAGTTATACTACGCGCCAGGCATTCACATAACCACAGGCAAATGTGCCGGATAATTCCGGCAGTAAGGCGTCAGCAATAAAGCTACGATGCCGGATATATCCGGCAGAGGGCGGTTAAGGGGTTAACCAAGTGAGCCCTAATGTCGTTTTTAAAAGTCTGATTCAGTCTTTCTACTCCCCCATTTTCCTAGGGATAATATATAGCTGCCCAAATGTGACAAATGTTCCAGGTGACTAGGAAAGAAGAGAATTCTGCTGATACGAACTGGGGCCCATTTTTGGTGGTGATAACAGACGGCAGACCCCAATGGGCGAACAGGGAATCCAAGAAATCAGTCACTGCACGTGTTGTAACAGACCCTGTAGGCAGCACTTTACGCCACTTGGAGTGTAAGTCGTAGACCACAATGAGAAAGTGTTGGTGGTACAGAACTCCATGGAACTCTCCACAAATTTTTAGCTGCAGGTGTTCCCAAGGCCTCTCTGGCCACACTATAGGCTGTAGGGGGGCCAGAGTGGGAGAACCAATCTTCCTACTAACAAGGCAGGTAGTGCAGTCACAAACAAGATGTTCAATATATATGTCTGTACCAGGCCACCACACCACATTGTGGCAGTGCTGTTTAACTCGCACAATGCTTAAATGGCCTTAATGAGCCATGGTCAGGATGCATGATTGGAGAGAGCTAGGAACAACTGTACTAGTCCCATGGGCTACACAAAATTTGTTCCAACAGGACAGTTTATCATGTATTCTGTACAAATGAAATTGAGTGAATGAAAATCTGCAGCTGGGAGAGAACAGGGTCATGTTCATAGTCTTGTTGAAGCTCCTGTAAGGAGACAGTTGCTCGAAGTAAAGAGTGGAGCATTTGAAGAAGTTCTGGGTCATTCATGTCAGTTCTTGGGTCTGAGGTGGGTAAGGGGCAAGTACGAGACAGCAGGTCTGCCACAACATTTTCACGACTAGGAGTGAACTATAATGTAAAATTATACTGCTGCAGTCTTTCTGACCAGCAGTAAATTCTATGGGACTTGTGCCCAGTGCCAGATGTTGACAATAGGGTTGTCAGTCAGTGGCTAATGGTCAATGTATTTTGTGAATGTGTGCCCATAAAGAAACATGTGCCATCGTTCATAAGCCCAGACATGAGTTAGAGCTTCATGCTCACCCACAGAGTACTTTTGTTCCGCTGCACTCAGAGCCTGGGAGGCAAAGGCAATGGGTCGTTCAGTACTATTCTGTAGCTGGGAGGACACGGCTCCTAGCGCTACATTGGAAGCATCGCACATAACAAAAGTTGGGGTAGAGACATCAAAGTGAGCAAAGACAGGTGAAGATGTGAGCTGTACCTTCAAAAGACAAACAGCTTCTGAGCAGGCAGGAGTCCAGGACCAAGGGACATCCTTCTTCAGCAGGTGACGCAGTGGGGCTGTGGTGTTAGAGTATTGTGGAAGAAATCTGAGATAGTAGATGGTAGTTCCAAGAGTGAGGCCATCTGAGCTGCATTTGTGGATACGCAGGATTGCTTCCACATGAGATTGTAGTGGAGAGATGCCATCTGCAGTCAGACTAAATCCCACAAACTCTATGCAAGGCATTGAAAAAACACATTTATCGCCATTCAGTGTGAGGTAATGAGTGGCTAATACCTTGAACACTCACTGCTATCCAAATAGATGACCACCCCAGGGATACCGACAATGATAGTAGACATTGCCTTCTGAAAACAGCTTGGGGAAGAGCTAAGGCCAAACAGAACCCTAGCGTAATGAAACATCCTATTGTGGGTGATGAAGGCAGTCAAATCTCCGCTTTCAGTGTGGAGAGGAATCTGCAGGTACCCCTGGCAAAGGTCCAATTTGAAAAATACCTTTAAGCCATGGTGAGCACCTCAGCAGTGGGTATTTACCTGATAATACTGCCTTGTTCACGGCCCTGAGGTCAATGCACAGGCATAACCCAGCTGTTTTATTTTTTTCTCTATTACTAGGTTTGAGACCCAAGGTGAGGCATTAACTGGTTAAATGATGCTCACCTCCAACAGGTTGCACAGTTCCCCAATTGCACCCTCCTGGAGGGCAAGAGGAATTCAGCAGAGGGGTTGGATAATGGGGCGTATGGAAGGATTGAGCAATGGTTGGTGGTTAAAAGCTGAGATACAACCCAGCTATGTGAAAAGAGCTGGCCATTACTGAAGCCATGGTGAGCTGACAGTGAAGACAGCAGACCCCTCCGTGTCCAGGAGTATAAATCCCAGAGCTGTAAATAAGTTCAGGCCTAACAAGTTGGCACCATGGCATGCAACATGAAATGTGAAGTCAGGCAAGTACTTTTGGCCATAGCGCATATATAGGCAAGGGAGAGTTTGCCAGCTATTCCAATTTTAGCACTGCCATGACCACACTGAACAACAGAAGGAGCATTGAGAGTTTGGTGAAAGAAAAATTGGCAAATGTCCAGTTAAGCAGAGACATCGCCACCCTAGTGTCCAACAACAGAGGAAGACGCACATTGCAGTTAGATAAATTGCATATTTTAAAGGTGGGAGCTGTGGAGCTCCTTGAGTGAATGGTTGTCCAAGTAAAAGGAAACTGTTCTGTTTGTACAGAGGAAGCGGGAGCCGAGCAACAGACCTTAGCAAAGTGGTTAAGCTTCCCGCAGTTTTGGCACCTGTGTCCCTCTGCGGGGCAGCTCGGAGTTCAAGGCTTATGACCAGTAGAGCCACAGTACTGCTGCACTGTCTACAAACGGACTGCAACCACCACATATAGTGAATATCTGAGCTGTCCCGAAGGTAAAGCACCTAAAGCGCCTCCTCGCTGGCAGCTCAGGACGTTTCATTAACCTTTCATGTGGCAGGCTGGTGCTGAGCTGGAGAAACTGCAAGTCTGGCTATGAGTTTGAAGGCTGATTCAATTTGAAATTCCGTGTCGATTGCGTTTGCAAGTGTCGTACCATCTGGTGCCATCAGTAATCTTTCACAAACTTTAGGGTTACTGGCATGTTCCGCAAGCTGGTCCCTTATAAATTCGTCATGTAACTCAACAAACTTGCAAAAGCCGACTAAACCCCGCAAATCAGCCACGAACAGATGAATTGATACCCCCGGCTGCTGATGGCGCTAGCGGAATGGAATTCGTCAGGCGATGACACATTGAGGTGTATAAATGCGAGATGCCAGAAGACTCACCGATGCGGAATATCCAGCTGCAGTTCCAAGGGTTTTAAAGATGCATTGGCCTTCTGTGCAGGCAATGTACAAGTATGGCTGTTTTACGAGCATCGCTCACTTCGTCCCAACCAACACCTGTATAATAAGTCTCAAAAGATTCAAGGATTTTGGCAAGTCCATGGCACTGGAGGATAGCCTGGCAGTGCAATGAATGGAGGAGGTGGGGGGAATGAAAGCTCCATTTTCGTCGCCAGTTATATTGCTCTAATGAAGACAGCACAATGCTCAGTTTGCATGCAATAACCCTTCAGTAGTCCCCTTTTTTAAATCTACGCACACTTTTTCAAGTATGCAAAGACAGCACAAAACACGAAGTTATGCAGATATAACATGTACATTCAGATGAGTTCCTTCTGTCTTATCTAGCCCCTCACATCAAGTCATGGTTATGTAGTCTATATGGTTTGTTAATTTCATTGCCAATCGTAAATTATCCCAGTGTGGGTGTGAATGGTCTCTCTCATACATTAGTGCCCTGTCCAAAGTTGGTTTCTACCTTATGCATAATTCTATAGGATAGGTCCCTTCTACCTGCCACTCTGAATTGGATTATGGAACTTTGGAAAGGTTATATGTTTGTATAAAAAGTCAAATTTCAAAACTAATGTGTGAATTTAAGTTTATATTAGCAGATGTCAAAAGGATAAACATTTCTGATTTGTTAAAAAAAACATAATTGCATAGATTGTGCAATATAAATAAATGTTGTTGTTGTAGATGTCCCAGATGCTCTGTAAAGGAGAAAGTAATTCAAAATCTTTCTGTTGAAAATAAGTATAGAATTCTTTGTCAAATTAGTTTGTCATCATTATGGGTTAATGTCTAGATCTTTATACTTGGTAGGCACAGACCATATTTGTGATATGAGGATTATATATTACACATATTTTACCATTTGGGGTTTTTTCCCATTATACAGGCATTTTCTGGAACAGTTGTAGAGAAAGATCCAGTTCTTCCCTCCACCATTCCTCACTTGACCATCACCCCTCCAGGCCTCCCTACTATTCCTGAGAGAAAAGCTGAGGAACTTTTACCAGAGAAGCCAAAAGAGCCATCTAAAAGGGTCTCCAAGTTTAAAGCTGCCAGGATGCAGCAACAAAAGTGACTTGAATTTTTTTAAATTGGGATGGCATGTAATTTTCATACATTTTTACTTATGCCTAGTTTCTGGCAGTAATACATTAGGACATTTGTTTGCAAAGATCAGGCTTCTAATAATTTAGAATATTCAGAAGGTAGTATAAAGTGTACAAATCCACAATAATCAGTTTATCAGTTTTTAAAATAGAAAGTCTGATTCATGTCTTTTTTCTTATGCTCTTGTAAATGTGTTTTACATACAGCGTCCTTGAATACTGTAATAAATATGTATGGGAACATATGGGACCTTTAAAGATGTGATTTTGCCTTAAGTTTAAGCAGCCTCTTTAGTTTTCTTTATGCGTAGTTTAAAAATGCATATTTTGCCAATATTTGTGACACAGCAATTCAGAAATTATATTTGTTTGCAAAAATCAAGCAATTTGCTCGGTAATATTTTCTGCTGGACATCTGAATGAAAAATGTTAATTTGTGTACATCATTTAAACATACTGTGTCCATTTAAATTCTTTATCCAGAGATGCATTGGTTGCAAAATAAAAATACAGCAATATTAGCTTCAAATAGTTCACTTATTTAAGCTTGGTTTTCCTTCCTGGTTACGTTTTTAGCTATTTTTGACAAACTTAATTAAATAGCCATTATATTTGATTTTTCTTTCCTTATTTTCCTGTTTACTTTAAAAAGAAGTCTTTCTGTGAAAGTGTGCTTATCTGTTTTTTGGAGGACATTATATACATCTTGCTGTTCTTGATGGCAAAAATGTTGCTTAATGTATTTAAGAAAACTGTTCCTTCAGAAATATAATGAGATTAAGTACATAAAAAATAAAATGATTTTTCATGGGTTAAGTTGTTTTTCTTCCATTGTCATCTATATTTTAACCTAACAAAATCTTATACCACAAGGTTTGTCTTGTTAAAATGCATTAAATTTATTTTCATCCGTGGATTTGTCATTTCTTTGGAGTGAAATGCGTTGCACTCCATTTGTTATCGTTATGTGAGTAATATTTTATCTCCATTATAAAAGTTTAATTATCTTCAGAATGACCTGAACATATTTAAACTATATGTGACCTTTGTTGAACGGACCTAACCCGACTGATGCAGTACCTTGTGAGTATACTTTATAGAAAAGCTTACTTTAAGCCACAATATCCTTTGAGTCAAAGTTAATTTGACTAATAAGTTTAAATGTATGTTAATAAGATAGATCTGATGTTGGACTAGCAAAGCCTCCTTTTTTTTTTTTTTTTTTTATAAACACCAGTTATTACAATTTTTTTATATGGGATTTTTTTCTGATTGTGATTATGTAATCTATCTAGTATTATTGAGTAATTTGTATTGAATAATTTTAACAGGTTAGGTTTGAAATAAATATTTATGGGCACCCGTGGAACTTTTGAAATATAATGTTGTCCTAATTTAAACCTTTTTTAGGTTGACAATGAAAACATAAATACAAGTGTATGCATGTGTATATCTGTACTGCACCGTATGAACACTCTCGATATTTTTCTCTTTCTGTACTTTCTATGGACCTGAGCTGTTTTTCTAACAAAAAAAAAAAAATGGCTATAGGCAGTGGATGCATGAGGAATGACAGAGTCCAGATTTTATTTTTTTCAGCCAAGATCTGAAGGCACAGGCTTGCACCCCATAAACAGATACTATACACGTGAAGTTAAAGTGTAATGTTTATTTAGGAAAATCTCCTCTTTTATCTGGATACTGTATCAGGTGATATATGCAAGAAGCACGCATTAGAGCATTCATGCAGTTTTTGGTTTGCATGAGCTTATCGTTGGAGCTACTTGATGATGAAAAAGGTAAGGTTTGTCTCCTAAGATCACATCTGGGAATTTTTGCATGACAGAAGAGTGAAACAAGGGTACTAATAGTTTGCAAGGTAGTGATGAAAATACTATTATTATTATTGAGTAAGCATGTGTGTGCCTTTTATTGGTACTATATTATTGTTTTTGTTGTGAGAACAGCAATTAAGAATTCCATTGTACTCTGTGCTCAATGTACACTCAGCTTAACATCATTTTAAATTTTTACTAGGAAAGAGTTGACACAGAGGTGAAGGTAACAATAGATCTAAGCAAAACCAAGCAGAGTAAATTATATGCAATCATGAATTTTATTTTCATTATTTAAGAATTTGTTTATTGGCTATTTCTTCTAATTTCTTATGTAATTGGTAATAAAGATGCTTTGCTCCTAGCTCCTTGTCAACTTCACCAAATAAGTCAAGGTTTTCAAAAAAGCAATAAACAAACATGCAAGGGTTGGGTCATGAGAAAAGCTTTCAGCTGAGGCACAGACAGCTGATCATAGTTGAGAATTTGTCTTTTTACATAGCCAGCTTTGTGTGGCAGTATTGAAGTGTCTTCATTGTGTACTACGTTCTTAAATTTCATTAGATGTTTATATATGTATTAAGAATGGCATGTCTTGTATCCATTCAGAGACCCCAGTGAAATTCCTCCCTCTCTGTCCATAAAGTAATTGCCATCCCTTCAAATTCTAAACTGTTTTCTGTTGTCAGCAGCACAGTATAATTTATTTGAGCAGAATGAGCCAAATTCTAATTTCTAATAATGCATACTCCAGATGTTCCTGAATAACCAGGACTGTGGTTATGTGTACTTTAACTATTTTAGCCTTTCCAGGGTGTTCTGACAGAGTCTCCTGGTATGTCACAGAAAAAGGTGGCTATTCACAGTGCCTTCAGAAAGTATTCAGACCCCTTCATTTTTAATACACTTTGTTATGTTGCAGCCTTATGCTAAAATATTTTAAATTATTTTTTCCTGACCAAGCAATGCATAATACCTGAGGAGAACACAAAAAAGGATGTTAGAAATTTTTTTTTTGCAACTTTATTAAAAACCAGTAATGGCACACTGCACAATAACGTGCAGTGAGTACACTTGACTTGAGCATTCATAGTTTTCATACTCTTTCTCTGTATGTTTGGCATTCGTTTGCTCAGAGGTTGATGTGCTTGGTGTTTCCTGAGCAGCTCTTCTTTTCTCCACCCTAGCGACCCGCTTCTTCTCTTCTTTTATCTGCATCTTTTTGTGTTAAAATTGATTAAGTCAGTGTTTGTGTTGCAATTACTTAGTACGTTTTCTTTAATTTTTCACTTCAGCTGGCACTTAAGTCTTCAGTCTGTCTCAAGAATCATTTAAGAGGTAGGGGAAGTGACGGCGAAGGTGGTAGTGATGAGAACAGCGCCTGTATGCATGCGCCGCACAGCTGCCCTGCTGGCCACTGCCGAGAGGGGATTCTACAATAAAATAAAAATAGTAATAAAAATCATCACCCCGAAAGTGGACAGTAGAGGTCACATAGTATATGTGTACGAAATTTTAGGTCAAATGGTTTGCGAGCTATAGGTGATTTAAAATTCTGGACAGACAAACGAAGAGCCATGGTAGTGTATTATATATAAAGATAAACTGAAATACAACATTTACTGGTGTCTTCTTGTGTTTGAAGCGCCAGTGTTTGCACACCTGGATTTGGGGATCTTCTGTCATTCTCCTCTGCCGATCCTCTCAAGCCTGTGTCAGGTTGGAAGGAGATTGTCAGTGAGCAGCTATTTTCAGGTCTCTCAATTCCTTACTGATTGGGTTCAAGTTTTTGCTCTGGCTGGTCCACCCAACAACATTTCACAAGGTTGTCTCTTAATTTCTCTGTTATCTTTGTTTTGTGCTTAGGGTCATTGTCCTGTTGGAAGATACATCTTCAGTCCTGTCTGAGATCCAGAGTGCACTGGAATAGGTTTTCTTGAAGGTTCTCTCTGTACTTTAGTCTGTTCAGCTTTCCCCCCAACCCTACCTAGTCTCCCAGTCCCTGCTGTGGAAAAACAATTCTGAAGTATGGTGCTGCCACCTCCATGCCTCACTGTTGGAATGATATTGAAAAAGTGATAAGCAGTGCCTGGAAATAAGACCAAATAGTTCAAGCTTGGTTGTTTCATCAGAACAGAGAATTTTGCTTCTAATAGTGTGAGAGCCCTTCAGGTGCCATTTTGCAAACCCCAAGCAGGCTTTCATTTGTTTGTCCACTCTGCCATAAAGCCCCAAGTTAGTGGAGTGTTGCAGGGGTGGCTGCTGTTCTGGAAGTTCAGTCTCCACACAGGCTGTCTGAAGCTCAACCAGAGTGGGTTTTGGATCACCCCTTTTACTAAAGCCCCTCTCCCCCAGAGGCTCAGTTTGGTCAGGTGGCCAGTTCTAGGAGGAGTTGTGGTTGTTCCAAATTTCCTCCAATTAAGAATTATGGAGGCCACTATGCCTTTGGAAACCTTCAGTGCTGCAGAGATTTTTTTTAGCCTTTTCAAGATCTGTGCCACTACACAATGCTATCTAAGCTCTGCAGGTGATTCCTTCGACTGTAACTCTTGGTTTTCACTCTGATACACAATCCGCTGTGAGACCTTCCATAGGCAGATGTGTGCTTTCCCTAATCATGTCCAGTCAATTTAATTGATCACAGGTGGACCCGAAACAATTTCTAGAAACCGCTCAGTGATGATTGATAGACTGGGAAGCACCCAAGCCAAATTTCAAGTGTCATTGCAAAGGGTTTGCATACTTGTGTCCCTGTGATATTTCTTTTAATATAAATACATTTTTTAAAATTCCTAAAATGTTGTTTTCACTTTGTCTTTCTAGTGTATTGAGTGTTGCGTAAGGCTGCAACATACTGAAGGCAGTATAAAATTAACCTTGAGATGTTACCTCCACTTGTATATAATTCTCGTTAGAAAAGTTAACATTTTACTGTTTTTACTAACAACATCAACAGTCTCATAAATTGAATGGTTCAGCACAATGTTTCCATGGCCAGACTGTAGTTGCTACCCATGACATCATCTAACTGTATGCCTAAGCTTTCCTCTCAGTGACTGTTTTAGCAATTTTAGACACCCGATATTGCTTAGTGAAATATAGATGGTCACTGACAAACAATTTCTGGGTGGCTGTCATCTTTGACTTCATGAACTCCCTCACTGCTGTTGTCCACCAACCTCCAACCAACGCTTTAGTAGCCATCCAGAGGTATGGGAAGATGTTCTGAGTTCTGCCAGCGTAAAGTTGTGTTCAAACAGCTAGTCCAGGATGGAGGCAAACAATCCCACCAAAAATTAATTGGAGTCTGGTGAGATTGGCGATGGAGATTGCAGGTGCTCCCCGCTATGAAAAAAGGCACGCAAAGCTTGGCTACGGACATTGTTCTTCTTAAAGAATATCCTTGTGAGTGAACCATGATTCTATCAAAGGACATAACTGGACTTAGAAGAAGGAAGGGGTACATTAAACTGGAAAAGACTACAAAAGGCCTGGAAGTTTATGAATCCACTGTAAGACAAACTGTCTATGAATGGAGGAAATTCAGTACGGTTGCTGATGTCTGCTAGGAGTGGGAGTCCTGCAAAGATCACAACAACAGTATACAGTGCATCCAGAAAGTATTCACTTTTTTCACATTTTGTTATGTTACACCCTTATTCCAAAATGGATTAAATTCATTTTTTTCCTCAGAATTCTACACACAACACCCCATAATGACAATGTGAAAAAAGTTTACTTGAGGTTTTTGCAAATTTATTAAAAATAAAAAAACGGAGAAATCACATGTACATAAGTATTCACAGCCTTTGCTCAATACTTTGTCGATGCACCTTTGGCAGCAATTACAGCCTCAAGTCTTTTTGAATATGATGCCACAAGCTTGGCACACCTATACATGACCAGTTTCGCCCATTCCTCTTTGTAGCACCTCTCAAGCTCCATCAGGTTGGATGGGAAGCGTCGGTGCACAGCCATTTTAAGATCTCTCCAGAGATGTTCAATCGGATTCAAGTCTGGGCTCTGGCTGGGCCACTCAAGGACATTCACAGAGTTGTCCTGAAGCCACTCCTTTCATATCTTGGCTGTGTGCTTAGGATCGTTGTCCTGCTGAAAGATGAACCGTCTCCCCAGTCTGAGGTCAAGCGCGCTCTGGAGCAGGTTTTCATCTAGGATGTGTCTGTACATTGCTGCAGTCATCTTTCCCTTTATCCTGACTAGTCTCCCAGTTCCTGCCGCTGAAAAACATCCCCACAGCATGATGCTGCCACCACCATGCTTCACTGTAGGGATGATATTGGCCTGGTGATGAGCGGTGCCTGGTTTCCTCCAAACGTGACGCCTGGCATTCACACCAGAGAGTTCAATCTTTGTCTCATCAGACCAGAGAATTTTCTTTCTCATGGTCTGAGAGTACTTCAGGTGCCTTTTGGCAAACTCCAGGCGGGCTGCCATGTGCCTTTTACTAAGGAGTGGCTTCCGTCTGGCCACTCTACCATACAGGCCTGATTGGTGGATTGCTGCAGAGATGGTTGTCCTTCTGGAAGGTTCTCCTCTCTCCATAGAGGACCTCTGGAGCTCTGACAGAGTGACCATCGGGTTCTTGGTGACCTCCCTGACTAAGGTCCTTCTCCCCCAATCGCTCAGTTTAGATGGCTGGCCAGCTCTAGGAAGAGTCCTGGTGGTTTCGAACTTCTTCCACTTACGGATGATGGAGGCCACTGTGCTCATTGGGACCTTCAAAGCAGCAGAAAGTTTTCTTTAACCTTCCCCAGATTTGTGCCTCGAGACAATCCTGTCTCGGAGGTCTACAGACAATTCCTTTGACTTCATGCTTGGTTTGTGTTCTGACATGAACTGTCAACTGTGGGACCTTATATGGACAGGTGTGTGCCTTTCCAAATCATGGCCAACCAACTGAATTTACCACAGGTGGACTCCAATTAAGCTGCAGAAACATCTCAAGGATGATCAGGGGAAACAGGATGCACCTGAGCTCAATTTTGAGCTTCATGGCAAAGGCTGTGAATACTTATGTACATGTGATTTCTTAGTTTTTTTATTTTTAATAAATTTGCAAAAACCTCAAGTAAACTTTTTTCACGTTGTCATTATGGGGTGTTGTGTGTAGAATTCTGAGGAAAAAATTAATTTAATCCACTTTGGAATAAGGCTGTAACATAACAAAATGTGGAAAAAGTGATGCGCTGTGAATACTTTCCGGATGCACTGTATAATGTATGGCATGCAGTTCTGAAGGATGTGGAAAATAACAAAGGACTTGCAGAGATCTCTAAAATTGCTAAAGTCTATGTTTATACAGTATGTCCAAACCATGAATCCACTGCTGGTCTGCTGGAGCCAATCCCAGCCAGTGAACCCAGGTCCCCTTACTGCGAAGCAGCAGCGATACAACTGCGCCACTGTGCTGCCCGCAAAATGTCTGCTTTTTTTAATATGTTGTAATATACCTTAAACAGGAAACCTAAAGTCTTATGGGATTGACTTCTTGAACAGAAGATCCACCTCTCCTTCTTCATTGGTCAAGAGTCCTGTCTTCAATTCAAAACGTGACTCTCATAAGACTTTAGGTTGTTTGCCGTTGTACTGCACTGACCACCATTGAATTCTGCTATGACATAAACTTCTTTCTCTCCATTCTGCTTGAAAACATGAGATGATAGGCTAAGTAATACATAAATGAAATTTTTTTAAAAAAGTAATTTTTAGGTGGAGTATTCCTTTAAATCATTTTTAATGTTTGTTGTTACATTAACAGTCACAGGTGTCAAGTTCTTTGCCCTCTAGTAGAAGGCGCTGTAGCCCTCTCAGACCTTTTTCCTGCGCCTGTGCTGTACCCTATTTTGGTTCCATTTCTTACCTCCCAATGGATACAGATAATCTATTTAGCAAAATTTATGAAGTTTCTTCTTTGGCTTTTTAATCGATACATATCAGCAAAATTTTAAAAGCGAAAAAGAAAAGCTCTTTCAAATGAATAGACATCACAGTGTAGCCATTATTAGTAGTATTTGAAAGATAAATTACAAGAAAAAAATGAAATTTTTGGTGCCTGCCGGAGTAGCTTTTTATTTTGCTATATTCTTTTATGAGCCTTATTTCATGTTACAATAGCAGAGACTTTATTTTTTTTTTTTACTCTCGTCTTTACTGTCTGTGGCTGTATGGTTTTTCCTTTGAATAAAGCTATGGATGATTTAGTTGTTCAGATTGCTTGGTGTCTGACTATGCATTAGGCCATTTCTTTTCAGGACCCCTTAATCCATAGAAGGATCCCGGACTGGTGTAGTCTACCATGGCAAGAGCAAATGCAACACAGGACCCAGTCCTGGAAGGGACACCATTTGAACACATAACACACTCATTTGCAACTGGCTATTGTCCTAACAGTTGTTTGGCATTTGTTGATTTCCTGATATTGTTTCTTCTAACATCAGGTTCATGGCAGGATTCGACCCTCAGCAAGTTCTTAGCCCATTCACAGGTCACTGGAACATTGACATAGTCGCTTAGAGCAGGCCAATTTAGAGTTTCCAAGATGCCTAACGTGTAAGAATTTGGAAAGAGAGAGTTCCAGAACTCGACGAGAGAATGGAAAATCCACACAGGCAGTGTGGATACTTTTTGCCTACTAGAGGACCACTAAAGACATCTTTGCTACTTGTGATGAGGGCTTGTGACGAGGCACATCATGGTGCTGTTAGATGTTCACAAGATTTTGTGTTTATAACTATTTATGGATGGAGAGAAGTACTAGGGTGTTTTACCGTGTTAGCCATTATGAAAAGCCAAGCAAAATGACACCTTTTATTGGCTAAAAAGATTATAATATGCAAGCTTTCGAAGCAACTCAGGCCCCTTCGGAGAGAATAAATAGTTAAGAGTAGGTGTACTTACCTGGGGGTGTGGTGCAGTGTGTCGTGTTGCTATGGTGGTAGCAGGGGAGCGCACGTAAACACTGAGCCTCTCCTAGGGCGTGCATGGCATTTGTGAAACCAGCAGTTCAGTGTCTAGAGAGTGGATGCCATCTGCCTGGTGTTTATTGGCCGCATGCCGGAGGTGGCACAGTATAAATTACCAGCAAAAAGTGTAGTTGCAAGTGGCTGCATGAAGGGGTTGGGGGGGGGGGGGGGGGATTGGGTTTGACTGCAGGACTAATTGAAGAAGTGCTGTTCTTATGACATTCTAATTATGGCACAGTTGAGTTAGGAGAGGATGTCTTTTGGGAAGTATAGGGTTGGGACGAGAGGGGTGTGTGCGGTTTTGGTACCTGTTCTGTGAGTAGGTTGAGAGTGCGCAGGGAAGGTGTAATGGCCGACCTCTTACCCAGCTGGCAGCTACACCTCCAAGACCTGTGGCCTGGATGAATTACTGAGATGAATCTTATATCAAGCCGTACCTCTAACAAATGAAATTTTCCCTTTAATCGACGGTTTACACAAGCGCGCAAAAACAGGTATGTTAAATAAGTGAATATATTAAATGAAAAACAAAACACTACTGCACATTCCCAACATAGAAAAAATATATACTGTGGTGGGTTGGCACCCTGCCCGGGATTGGTTCCTGCCTTGTGCCCTGTGTTGGCTGGGATTGGCTCCAGCAGACCCCCGTGACCCTGTGTTCGGATTCAGCGGGTTGGATAATGGATGGATGGATGGAAAAAATATATATGTATATCCCTCCACCAAAGCAGCAACGTGACAACACCATATATATATAGATATACACAATAACAAACCCTCCCTTGCCCCTGTAACATATAACAAACAACACGAATAACAACAATGAATGAATACGGAATGAATGATCATGAACTTGAGTCCGAGTATACAACTGTCCTAAAGGCGGATGACTGGTCAACAGATATGTGATGTGTTTGTATTTCCCGGAACAAATGGAACAACCTCACTGTGAATCCTCAGCGTGTGGTGAATGATGTAGTCCCCAGGGTCCCTGGCGATGAGGGAATTGAAGTAAGTCCGGCGGAATGAAAACAAACTGGATACAAAGCGCGATGTGGAAAACAGCAGTAAAACTTGGTTCATAGTTGTAAAGTGAAATCTCCGTCTTTCTCCTCTCCTTCCCTCTCTGTTCCCTCCTGATTGTTTAAATAGTTGAGAGCCGGATGTAACTGATTATGATTGAAAACAGGTGCTTTCCATCTTGGGGCTGTGATCTGTTCCCATCATCCGTCCCCCCTGTATTTACGGGGACGACATTCACTGACGCACACATAAACAGCAAACGGGACGATGGAAACAAAACGCACTCAGCACAAACATTGACAACACTATTACTTCTACAGTGCATCCGGAAAGTATTCACAGCGCATCACTTTTTCCACATTTTCTTATGTTACAGCCTTATTCCAAAATGGATTCAATTCATTTTTTTCCTCAGAATTCTACACACAACACCCCCTAATGACAAAGTGAAAAACGTTTACTTGAGATTTTTGCAAATTTATTAAAAATAAAAAAATTGAGAACGCACAAGTACATAAGTATTCACAGCCTTTGCTATGAAGCTCAAAATTGAGCTCAGGTGCATCCTGTTTCCCCTGATTATCCTTGAGATGTTTCTTCAGCTTCATTGGAGTCCACCTGTGGTAAATTCAGTTGATTGGACATGATTTGGAAAGGCACACACCTGTCTATAAGGTCCCACAGTTGACAGTTCATGTCAGAACACAAACCAAGCATGAAGTCAAAGGAATTGTCTGTAGATCTCCAAGACAGGATTGTCTCGAGGCACATATCGGGGGAAGGTTACAGAAACATTCCTGCTGCTTTGAAGGTCCCAATGAGCACAGTGGCCTCCATCATCCGTAAGTGGAAGAAGTTCGAAACCACCAGGACTCTTCCTAGAGCTGGCCGGTCATCTAAACTGAGCGATCGGGGGAGAAAGGCCTTAGTCAGGGAGGTGACCAAGAACCCGATGGTCATTCTGTCAGAGCTCCAGAGGTCCTCTGTGGAGAGAGAAGAACCTTCCAGAAGGACAACCATCTCTGCAGCAATCCACCAATCAGGCCTGTATGGTAGAGTGGCCAGACGGAAGCCACTCCTTAGTAAAAGGCACATGGCAGCCCGCCTGGAGTTTGCCAAAAGGCACCTGAAGGACTCTCGGACCATGAGAAGGAAAATTATCTGGTCTGATGAGACAAAGATTGAACTCTTTGGTGTGAATGCCAGGCGTCACATTTGGGGGAAACCTGGCACCATCCCTACAGTGAAGCATGGTGGTGGCAGCGTCATGCTGTGGGGATGTTTTTCAGTGGCAGGAACTGGGAGACTAGTCAGGATAACGGGAAAGATGACTGCAGCAATGTACAGACACATCCTGGATGAAAACCTGCTCCAGAGCGCTCTTGACCTCAGACTGGGGCGACAGTTCATCTTTCAGCAGGACAACGACCCTAAGCACACAGCCAAGATATCAAAGGAGTGGCTTCAGGACAACTCTGTGAATGTCCTTGAGTGGCCCAGCCAGAGCCCAGACTTGAATCCGACTGAACATTTCTGGAGAGATCTTAAAATGGCTGTGCACCGACACTTCCCATCCAACCTGATGGAGCTTGAGAGGTGCTGCAAAGAGGAATGGGCGAAACTGGCCAAGGATAGGTGTGCCAAGCTTGTGGCACCATATTCAACAAGATTTGAGGCTGTAATTGCTGCCAAAGGTGCATCGACAAAGTATTGAGCAAAGGCTGTGAGTACTTATGTACATGTGCTTTCTCAGTTTTTTTATTTTTAATAAATTTGCAAAAACCTCAAGTAAACTTTTTTCATGTTGTCATTATGGGGTGTTGTGTGCAGAATTCTGAGGAAAAAAATGAATTTAATCCATTTTGGAATAAGGCTGTAACATAAGAAAATGTGGAAAAAGTGATGCGCTGTGAATACTTTCTGGATGCACTGTATGTAGCCCCGCTGCAAAGGTTGTGAGTGCAAATCTGATTTCAGTAGTGCTATGCAGAAGGGAATAGTGGATGTTTGAGAGCCTATGTTTCCAGATTTGCACTGGACCTACTGAGTAGATTGCGAGTGTGCAAGGGAACTTGTGAATGGCAGTCAATTCCAGTAGTGCTGTCCAGAAGACAGTAGCGGATGTCGTAAGATCTAGCAACACAGAGAACACGAAAGAAAGGAAGGCATTGGGAAATGCTTTTGATCAGACCTCCTAGAATAATGAAGCAGTGGAGATTGGCAGCAGATCAAGAGAAAGTACTGATGTGGTTTTATGTCAGTTACAAGGAAGGACGGTCAGATATATGTCACGTTTGGGATTTTTAAGAAATCTTATTGTCTTTTATTGTATAATGCATGAGAGCTGAAATGAACAATATTTATATAAAATAAGTACACACTGATGTTTTTGAGTGGCAAACATTGTATTTGTTTTAATAAAATGCAGTTATTTGTTTTTGCGCTACTATTGCAGTTGTCTGAGTACTTCATTATCTCACTGGAGTTCAGTCATGAACTACATGACATAGGACATCACAAAGCTGCAGCAAAACAGATCAACGCTAGCAGTGCATTTCTGCATCATTAAAGTTGGCTGAATTCTGTCACCAAGTCAGATTCATACAAGCTGCCTTGAATTGATGGTACCATCAACGACACAAGCACCTTCAGCAGATTCAGCTCTTCGGATCTGCATAGCCTCTACTGGCAAATCAGTTTAGCTCCTGAGCCACGTGAGAGAACCACCTTTTTCACCAGGCACAAACTTTGGCATTTCACTGTCTGACTTTTTGGATTGTGCGGTAACCCTTCCTTCAAATGCCTCAGGAAGCAATTTCTGTGTGGACTTCCACCTAGTTTGTGCGTGATCTAAGTTGATGACCTGTTGTTGCACACCTCCAGCTTTGAATGAGCTCTCATTCTCCTGAAGGGATTGTTCATTACTATGTGGGCTGCCGGACTTAAGCAGGACTCAATGAAGTGTTACCTTTTACAGAGAGAGGCCAAGCTTTTAGGGACATGTGGTCAGAGCAACACAAGTAGCCCCAAAACCCAAGAAGATTGCCACTGTGCATTATAGGTTGTGAACCATTAATGTACAGAAGCTCTGCATTTTGCAGGGTTTGGCTATCAGCGGTTTGCAAGGAAACATGTGGACACAACAGCACCACTACAGTACATGCAATGACCAACAGTGGTGGTGAGTACCAGTGGATGCAAGAATGCAAAATGAAGATGGGGAGCAAGAGATGGTCTGCCTGAACAGACCTGGCCGAAATTATTGTTAAGATTAGACGTGAGTTCCTGGCAGTGTTGTTTGGTCTGCAACACTTCTAGCCCTTACTCTATGGATGCCAGTTCTTTCTGTGCATGAGCCATGTCTCTTTCATTTGCCTTCTGAATCTCAAAGAATTTAAGGGACAGTTGATGGACGGGATAGAAGCGCTGTTGGGTTTAGGGTTAGGGTTACTATTAGCTGAAATTGCTACTCAAATGCGGATGCCCTCTCCTAAAGACCCTGCTTCCCTGAAAACTATAATCTGTGCCTGAGCTGATCAACATCAGGCCACCATTTAAAGAGTGGAAACTTAAAGACATAACAATGCACAGGTTTAGCATGACTGAATTCCAGCAAGCATAGGAGGATGGCCCAGAGTTGGTTGTAGTTCAAGGATGACTTGTAGCAGGGAAGGTACTCTCATCACAACTGAGCAATTTGAAACTGTGGAATGAGTTGCTCTGTAGGAGCAGGGAAATCCTGACTCCAGAATGTTCCCTTCTGCAACACATGGAATTGCTATGTCCTCATGGTCATGGATTTTTCTACAATCATTTTCATGTTATGTATCGGCCTGAGTTTATGTGCTTTTCCTGTTTTATTGTTGTTTTTGTTACTTTTTATTGGTGGTTATGGATCGCCCTTTTAGGTAAACTCCTTGTTTTTTCTTTATTTTTGCACTTTTGAGCATGTTTGTTATTTTTTTTCAATATTGAAAAATAAAACATGAATTTCTAAAAATTCTTTTTGAGACTTTCTCTCTCCTGTGTGATGTTTTTATAACATTTGGGATTTTCATCATGTTTTTGAAGTTTAAAATTAAGCTCTCCATTGTTAGGTCTATGTAGGCCGCAGCCTGCGTGTGGCAGTCACCTTGGAGTGAGCCTCTTCTGGGTAGGCCAAATGAAGATCCTGGCGTGTTTTATGGCAATTTTGGTGGCTCAAGTCACTTGTCATCATATTTGTGACACCATCTCACAACAGATCAGAGCTCGGGCACCTGCACAAAGAGGCTCACTAAGGAGATGTTGTACTATTTTAAGAACCTCAAGACACAGCTGATGAAGAAGGTATTTCCAGTTCCTCTGAATCAACAAGACTCTCACTGTTCTGCTACCTCCTCCAAATGAGTCTTTAACAGGATGCTGGTGACCCAGCCTTCCATCCAAATGTCACAGCATTAAAAAAACTGGGACCTACATTTCCTTGGGGTGCAGTAGGCTCTTTGCTGTGCTGTCCAAAAGTCTGTCAGCTTCATACATGCCATGAAGATATTCAGGAAGGGGCCGCGTACTCCTGCAACCCTGACCTTTTAGACAAATACTGAAGCTGACAATAGGTAAAATCCAGGGACCAGTACAGGCAACAGAGACTGGACATTGACCATGCTAACCTGAGACCACCAGAAGGATGCTAGCAACTGGCAAAAGAGGGTTTACCAATAGTCACTGCCCACAACAAAGAGGGGAACTCTCCCAAAAACTGGCTAACAACTGGCACAGTCCATGCAACATCCCAGTCTGATTGTCTGTGGTAGTTTGTAGGGGAAGGTTATGATGCTGCACTCTGGCGGTGCATGTGATTGGCCCCTTCCCACCAAAGAGAGAGTTGACATCCTTGCTGGACCATCAATGCCTTCACCAATTGCTGCTGTGGCCTCATCACTGGCCACATGACCACAGTGGAAGAGACCATCTTGCAGGTTTGAAGTGTTTGTGTGCTGTTAAAAAGAATTGGAAGTGATCTTTGAGAAAAACAACCACTTAGATGGGGAGCTGTGTAATGGGGCAGACAATAGCAGCAACAGAGAGGCAAGAATTGGGAACAGGAGCAGTGCCAATGTTGTAAGATATAGCGGTCTGAACTGGCAAACCATTTTTCAGATGAGCAGCTTCAGAGTCAACTGTGGTAAGAGCCTATGAAAGGGTGAAGCCATTCTAGCCACACTGTCACCATCTTAGTATTGTATGTGTAATATTCATGTATAGTTAGGCATGTGCTTTGGTGCTTTCATACATGCAGACTCTTATTTCTGACATTTATTTTGCATTTTACATTCTAATTTATAAGTTGATTTTCATTACTGTCTTGATGTTTCTTTTTCACACAACACTTTAGTTTTGATCACATGACTGCGACTGTCACACCTTTGACATCGCTACGCATTCCATGAACACTGATGGCACTTTCAGGTAATCCATCGGTGACTGCAAGTCTCAACTTCTTTTGTTTTAGTTAGCTTTGAATCTAATAGGTCCTAGCTTCAGCGTTTCGGTTTGTGGTTTTGAACTTTGTCCCCTTTTTGACTTTCATTTTCTCCTCTGGTTTTGGTTGCTTATTATCATTCAGCCTCCTGGCTTTTGAACCATGCTTTTACATTTTGATCAGCGTTCTGATCATCTTTTCAGCTCGCAATAATCATCAGGCACTCTGCATGTCCATTATGGTGGTCCACAAACAAATGCAAAGAGTGGATGTTTGTAGAACAATTTCTCCACAAGGCTTTTTTTTTGTCCATTAGGGATAGCTTGCTTATGTGTGACATTTTGACCTGACTATGAAACATTTAAAAGTCACTCCATTCTGAACATTTTATTGTATTGTCTTTATATATAATCTTCATTTGGATCTTGATCTTTGTTTGTCCGCGAATTCCACGCATGCGTAGACCCCTTCCAGTTTAGTACGTTGTTGTTACTCACGGATGTCAACAATGTGCCGGAATAACGTTTGGGGTGGTAGACAGTGTTACGCTGGTTAGCTCCTGAGGCCTGGTTAGAGAATGAGAATGCTGAAGATAAAAGGTACGTGCCTACGTAACATATAAATGAAAGAAAGACAGTGGGTAAAATGAATGATAATGTAACAGCACGTGCTGCGTGTCTTACAGTTGTACCGTGGCTTGCTCACATGTCAGTGAAGTGATCCCTATTTATGCTTTAAAGAGCCTGGATACCTATGTGTCCCCCTTTTATAACCATTGCTCCGTGTATATTGCCTTACTCTTTGAATTGCCACAAAGCAACCTACGAGATTGGAGAAAGGTTGAAAAGAGATCATGAGAGGAAACGACAGCGTCGTGAAAACGAGATGGACTGTGAACGGAGAGAAGCAGAAATGCTCCTACACCACCACATACTATTCGGACAGTGATTCCAAGTAGGCCGTTCCTATCGAATCAATGTCCAAGGGTTTTCTTTTGTAATTTTGTTTCCCTTATAAAAAATCATAATGCTGTGCAATGAAGGTCCCAGTTCATGACTGGCAGCCGCGTTTAAACAGGGAGCCCTTCACAGACAACTTTAACACGCGCAACGTAGTTGGGCACACATGGCTAGTTACTATATATGTTCTGTTGCATGTAGTTCTTAACTGGCTAAGTGATTAGTAAGTAAACAACAAAGAAACTGAAACAGAATATTCTAGTACTAGAATATAGGGTGGGCCACATCTAATTATGCAATTTTCATTACGCTATAACTTATTAAGTTTATTACATAGAGAATTCACAGCACCTGCCCTGCACATAGAGACGGTTATCAGTTGAACAGTTGCATAATTAGATCTGGACCACCCTGTACTGCTACTATAAGAGATGCCCCTTCGGTCTCAGCTTTCAAATCCCAGCTGAAGACTCACTACTTCAGTTTAGCGTATCCTGACTAGAGCTGCTGATTAACTGTACAGACTGCATCTCTGTTGTTAATCATCAGCACTAAAACATAAGTAACATCCATCCATCCATCCATTTTCCAACCCGCTGAATCCGAACACAGGGTCACGGGGGTCTGCTGGAGCCAATCCCAGCCAACACAGGGCACAAGGCAGGGAACCAATCCTGGGCAGGGTGCCAACCCACCGCAGAACATAAGTAACATGATAGTTATAATTCGATACTAACCCTTCATCTATTCTGTTTCTTCTCTCGGTACTCAAATGTGGCACTTTGTGTCACTGCCCTACTTCCAAGTTGCTTTGCCTGCCTAAGGTAAAGTCATTTTTGATGGAGAATGGCAGGAATCATCAGGTAGAATGGTTATTTCATTGGATTGGCTGGCCCTTCGCTGTCTCAGCTGTGGAATGGCCAATAGAGGAAGGCAGCTTGATGGTCGAGGTCTCCAGGACTCTGAGCAAATCCAAATCATATTATGTAACATCATCTACTGTTGAATTCTGCTCTGTACTTGCCCAGTTAGCTCTGTTTTGGACTCAGATGTTCCTTAATCTGTTAAGTTGGAGGATCTGGTAACAGAAAGAACAACATCCTTCTTTGGTGTCATTATGGATAAAAGGCAAAGAAAGGTCTTGGTTGTTTCTCAAGAAACCACCAGAACAGTGGAGAAATGATCCAATCTTTAACACACTTTGTGAACTATCGGCACGAAAGACAGTAGTGAACATCACAGTTGAAAGAGGAATAAGTCTCATTGAAAGGTTCAATGACATACTGACAAAGGACGAGGAACAGAAACACATTATTTTTCAACTGGTAGCAAACCATCACAAGAACTTTCCAACTTCATCAAAAACAGTGAAAATGTATAGACATTGTGGCCACCAGGGGCCGCACCAGCTCCCCAAACCCAACACAGATAGACACTAGGCACAAGTCCAGCACAACATACGTTTATTTTACAAGGAGAGAAAAGCCAAGCAAAATGACACCTTTTATTGGCTAACTAGAAAGATTACAATATGCAAGCTTTCGAGGCAACTCAGGCCCCTTCTTCAGGCTAACACGGTACAACACCCTAGTTTTACAAGGAGGAAACACTTTCCTGTCATTTCCCACCAGCAATCAACAGTTCAATAAACACAGCACAATAAAACATCAGTATACAGCACTTTATCTTCTCTCTTTCACTTCCTCTCTGTCTCCTTCCACCTCCACTTCTCCTCTCGTCAGCTCATTAGTGAGGTCTGGAATCTCTCCCAGGTGTACCAAACTCCAACTCCCATGGAGCCCTTTGGGAATCTGAGGTGCCACTGCAAACCAGGGGTGCTGCCATCTAGTGCTTCGGGAGAGGCAGTACCTTGTATACACCAGTCCTTCCATTACTGCAGCTTCCCAGCCAGGAAAGGGCCCTGGCCGTCTGTTACAAATGTGGAACAGTTGTCTGCTGTTCAGTTCAGATGATATAAAATTTGCTAATCTGAGTGACCTCTAAATGTTGTTTATCTTCATTAAATTTTTGTGTGATTGTTATAAATATGATAATGAATAAAACTAGAGAGACCTTGAATCTATTAGTTTTTTATTTGGAACACCCCAATGTCCATAACAGCGTGGTATACTGAGCAGTCCTTGTAAAGACAAACAGCTAATTAATAAAATGAATAAAAATCCATCTGGTCACTGCTGGGCTAGAACCGTATTTTTCTACAGTGTTTTACGTTAGCAGTAGAGGATTACTGTGTAATTCCACTACAGAACGTCACCCAAAAAGATCTCGACAGAGATGACAAAGCGCACTCTTCTTCCATGGATGCAGTGAAATATCTCTGTGGGCCTTGAAGAATTCCAAACAAAGCATCTCTAAGAAGACAGAAACCAGGCAAAGACTCCGTATCATTACTGCTTTTTAGTTTTAGTTTCATGGCTAATACTGCTTATAACCTCGAGTTGAAAATAGTAAACCCATTTGTGCCAGGCAAATCTTAAGTTTTATAAGATTCTAACTACATATTTAATAGAAAAGCTGAACTTGGGAGAAATTAAGCTTTATTAGACTGATGACCCCGACTCTCTTGTCTCACTGACACAATGTCTTACTTGTGTTTCTGAATGGATCAGTAGTAATTTTCTAAATGAGAAATCAGAAATCTTAGTGATTGGCAAAAATGGGTATAATGAGGGTATTAGAAATAAACTTGATCCATTAGGCTTAAAAGTTAAGACAGAGGTAAAGAATTTAGGGGTAATTATTGACTCTGACCTGAATTTTAAATCACATATTAATCAGATTACTAGGACAACATTTTTTCACTTAAGAAATATAGCAAAAGTTAGACCTCTCATAACTTTGCAAGATGTTGAAAAATTAGTTCACGCTTTTGTTTTTAGTCGACTAGATTACTGTAACGCTCTCCTCTCAGGACTACCCAAAAAAGACGTAAATCGATTGCAACTAGTGCAGAATGCAGCTGCTAGAATCTTAACTAGGAAAAGAAAATCTGAGCACATCTCTCCAGTTCTGATGTCACTACACTGGTTACCTGTGTCATTTAGAACTGACTTTAAAATACTGCTTATGTTTTACAAAGCCTTAAATAATCTCGCTCCATCTTATATTTCAGAAAGTCTTACACCTTGCACTCCAAATCGTAACCTTAGATCTTCAAATGAGTGTCTGCTTAGAATTCCAAGATCTAAACTTAAAAGAAGTGGTGAGGCGGCCTTCTGCTGTTATGCACCTAAAATCTGGAATAGCCTGCCAATAGGAATTCGCCAGGCTAATACAGTGGAGCACTTTAAAACACTGCTGAAAACACATTACTTTAACATGGCCTTCTCATAACTTCATTTTAGTTTAATCCTGATCCTCTGTATATTCAATTAATTATCATTATTATTCATGGTGCCTCCAAAGTCCGTACCAACCCCTACTTTCTCTGCTGTTCTTTTTCCGTTTTTCTGTGGTGGCGATCAGAGCCACCACCACCTAATCAAAGCACCGTGATGTCCCTACACTGATGGATTGAAGGCCAGAGGTCCACATGACTGTCATCATCAAATTCTACCACATGAAGCCTGAAACCATGAGGACTGATTGAGATCATTGATGTTACGTAGAATGCCTAGAGGGGGCTAGGCGGTCTCGTGGCCTTGGAACCCCTGCAGATTTTTTTTTCTCCAGCCCTCTGGAGCTTTTTTGTTGTTTCTTTCCTCCCTGGCCTTCAGACCTGACTTTATTCTTTGTTAATTAGTATTGCCTAATTTTTATATTTTTTTTGTTTTTCTTTCTTCATCTTGTAAAGCACTTTGAGCTACATCATTTGTATGAAGATGTGCTATATAAATAAATGTTGTTGTTGTTGCAGCTGCCTGCTGCCAGGTACACAGCAGTTACAAACTGTGTGATGTCACCTGCACGCACAAACCCCCTCACTGGTGGGCTGTGGGAGATAACACATCAGTATAATCCAATACTTTGAGAAATTTGTAAAGCAGACAAAGATGTACCTATTTAACCAACTAAAAGGCCACCATTCCTATAAAAGTATTTGAAAAATCACCTCAAATGAATAACGCTTCCTTGAGTAACAAGAGTTAAAAAGGGGAAATGTAATCAGTAAGTTGGTGCCATCTTATTAGAAAGAAAACTGGGCCATCATAGATCTGTGTTGTTTGCTTATTGTCCTTTGTCTGTATATGCATGCATATATAACACTTGTGTTTAGATGAATTTATTTTTTTTGTTTGTTTTTTAAATGAAGCCTGGTTTTGTGATTTGTAAAAGTAAATAGCCAGTCTCCTGCAGGGCACATAAAAAGTTTAATATAGTCCTTAGCATGCATGTGTGTGTGTGCTTGGCTCATAATTTGAACTTTAACATTTTTTCACAAACTACCGATAGATAGATAGATAGATAGATAGATAGATAGATAGATAGATAGATAGATAGATAGATAGATAGATAGATAGATAGATAGATAGATAGATAGATACTTTATTAATCCCAAGATACACTGAAGTTAACAAATCTGGTTACTTAAACCACTGCAAACATTTGAGCACATGCTAATAAATAGCAGTGAAGAGTCATTTTTGACTGGAATGCCCACCTACCATCCTTAAGAGCCTGCTAATTTAAAGCCAGAGCTCATCCCAGTAGTATTTGGTGCCAACAGGGCACTAGTCCATCAGCGGGCAAACTTAGACATAAACACCCACTGTGTTATTCAAGTTGTAAACAACAGTTGCTTTACAATTAGTTCTCATTGTTATCTTTTAATCTGTTAAAGAATGCGGCGTGTCAACAGAAGTGTCAAAGGCACAAAAAAAAAATAAAGTTTTTTTTGCATATTTCCTACTTACTGTCTGGAATATTTTTTCTTTAAATAGCTTTGTTAATGTGTCAGCTGCCAGATTTAAATAGTTATGGCTACAGCAAAACTATTGTTGTAGTAACACAAGAGCAGAAAATGTATTTTAAATATGAGAACGAAAAAGTAGATTCTCATAGATCATAATTACCAGCTTTAAGATTTCCCTTTGTTCTTTTGAATTAAACTTGTGATGAGGGCAAAATTCTGTGTTATACTGAATCCTTAAGCTAAAAAATCTCTCTTAAAAATAGCATTCTATTACTGGAGACGCACAGGAAAAACTCCAGTTTGTGTTCTAATGGCTCTTAAAGACATTCACATGACATTATCAGATATCTATATTAGGAAAGAAAGCTCCAATTTGGTTATAGAAATGTTGTAAATGCATTTTAAAACCTTGCATTTTAGCATTGCCTTATTTTAATGAATATAAGGTTCTCTCTAAAAGGTTGCTGGTGACACTAAGTGGATCTGAAATTTAAATCTCTGCTCCAGTAGCTACACCACCACCATCTGAAGTCTGAACAAGTTTCTGCCCGTAGAACATAAGAAATGTGACAGACAGAAGGAGGCAATTCAGTACACAACTGGTTAACAAGTGTCATGCATGTGCATCAGAAGACCTCTTTACAGGCTCTGTCGAGGTATGTAATAATAAGTTGCATTTATAAAGCGACTTTCAGAAACCCAAGGTCGCTTTACATATAGATGGAAAAAAAAGATCACACAGATTCAAAAATACGTCAAAGAGGAAAGTTTTGAGTCGAGATTTAAAGGTAGAGAAAGACGAGCAATCTCGGAGAGACTGAGGAAGAGAGTGCCAGAGTTGAGGGTCCATAACACTGAAGGACCTGGCTCCTGGGGTGGAGAGTCTGGTGTATGGGACAGTAAGGAGGTTACTGCTTGAGGACATGAGCGAGCAACAAGGAGTGTATGGAGCTGAGTGAGGTAGAGAAGGGCAAGGTTATGTAGGACTTTGAAGGTGAGAAGCAGAATCTTGAATTTAATCCTTGATGAAACCGGTAACCAGTGAAGTTGAGAGAGAGCAGGAGAGATGTGAGCAAAACGCTATGTATGCGTGAGGACTCTGGGTGTGGATTTCTGAATGTACTGTAGCTTCTGTATAGATTTTGCATGGAGGCCGATGAAGAGGGAATTACGGTAATTGATATGAGACATCATGAAACAATGAACCAGAGTTTGAGCATCATTAAAGGACAGAAATGGACTGAGTCGAGCAATGTTACGGAGGTGATAGAATGAAACTTTGCACAGAGACATAATGTGTAACTCAAAATTAAGTGATGAATCAAACAAAACACCAAGATTTCTGACAACAGGAGCAGGTTTGACAAGTGTACCATCAACAGAAAAAGAGAAGTGATATGCCTTAGAAAGTAGGGAGTTTGGGCCTACCAGTAACACTTCAGTTTTATTGGCATTAAGTTTGAGAAAGTTATTTTCCATCCATAGCTTAAGATCAGTGATGCAGTCAGTGAGTATGCTGGGAGGTGAATCTGTAGGGGAGTCTGTACTAAGATATAACTGTATATCGTCTGCATAACAGTGGAAGTTAAGGCCATGTCTGTGAATAATCTGACCCAAAGGAAGGATATAAAGTAGAAAGAGAGGGGATGAGAGGGAACGTTATTGCTAACACTGCCATCCCCTTCTTTCCTCACAGCATTGAAAAACTGCCCAGTGAAGGGAACTGACTTCATCCCTTCTTGTTCAGCCTTCATAAGAACCCAAACCTCTCAGAAGGAGGCGCCATTTCTGACACGAGCCAGATGCAGCACTGCACAGGTAGCAATGGGTGATGGAAATATGATTATTTGTGTTTATTTATGTGTGATCACTCAAATGCTTTTAATTAACTTGCAATTCAGGGAGTTTACCAACAGATGCCCCACAGCTGCTGGACCCCACAACCTTGCCCAACACCCAGTCCATACAAGCATTGAACAGAGTAGGAGTAAGGACACACCCCTGATGAACCCCAGAATCAACTGGGAAAAATGCAGAGGTTCTGCCTCCACTCTGCACAGCACTCACAGTACCAGTGTACAGACCGGTCATAATATCCAGCAACCTCGAGGGGATCCCGTGAACCCTCATGATGTCCCACAGGGCAGCTCGATCAACTGAGTCAAACGTTTTATTAAAATCTATAAAGGCTGTAAAGAAACTCTGCTGATATTTGCGTTTGCGCTCCATGAGAACACTCAGTGCCAGGATGCGGTCGATGGTAGACTTCTTAGGCATAAAACCAGACTGTTCTGGTCGCTGGTAGGTGAGCAAGTGATCACAGATCCTATTGAGGACGACCCTAGAAAGGACCTTACCCGGCACTTAGAGCAATTTTATCCCCCTGTAGTTGCTGCAATCCAGGCAATCACCCTTTCCCTTTCTAGATAGGAACGGCAAGTCCCGTTTTCCAGTCAGTTGGGATGATGCCTATCTCCCAAATGGAAGCAAAGATTGCTTGCAGTACCAGAAGGAAAGCCTTACCACCAGCCTGGAGAAGTTCACCCCGCATACCACAGATCCCTGCAGCCTTTCCCCCACCTCAGCTGGTTCACCACCTGTGCAATCTCAGTGAGATTGGGTTGTTCACAGGTAACTGGATAATCAGCCTCAAGAATTGTGAACTCAGAGATATCCAACGTCCTAGGTAGAGGATCAGCTTTGAACAACTGCTCAAAGTAGCCAGCCCAGTGGGTCACAACTACAGTGTCATCCGTAAGGAATGTTCCATCAGCTGCCCTGACTGCGACTCTCCAAGGAACAGATTCAGATGTGCGTAATGCTTCGATTCCTCTGTAAGCAGGACGTGGGTCGCTAGACCACAGATGGTGTGGCACTGCTCACAGATTCCTCTAACAAATTCCTCTTTATCTGCCCTCAGAGCCTTCGCAGCCATCCTTCTCAGTTCCCTGTACAGACCAGAGTTCCCATTGAGCCGTGCGCTGCGACTCCTCTCAATGATATCCAGGATGCCCTGTGAGATGAAACACCTCCTTCTGTGAACACCAGTAACACCAACACAACCCTCAGCAACCTCTAGGGTCTTGTCACGGAAGGTCTCCCACATCACATTAGGATCGGCAGTCGTACTCAAATCTGCAAATTCCTCACACAAACTGCGTGCAGACTCCCTAGAAACAGTCTGGTCTTGGTCATGACCATATCCAGGACTTCAATACCAGTTCTTGAAAGGAAACAAATTATTTACTTTTTTATTATATGACCATTGTTATTTGTCTCTTTATGAGTCTGTTGTCACTACGATAATAATCCTCTTTTTTGGGTTCCAGTATGGTCCAAGTACGTTAACATTTTTCTAATGTGTGTCCTCAGATTAAAAAGTTTAAGAACCTCTGCTCTAGGCCAGTGAGACAAAACACAGTTCCTTGCTAATTTTAGATTCAATATATAAACTACAAAGTTATAGTAAAAAATCTTAGGAGGTAAAATACCACTGTATCGATAATCAAAGCGTAAAGAGACAACTTTTAGGTCCTATTGTAAATAATTCATCGGCAAAGAAATAATAGAAATTTACATTTTTTTTTTAAGTCAAAACAGTTTACTTGCATTGTCATTCTCTTTCTAGCCAATTTTAATAAATAATCTCAAAAAGGTATCATGTTAATGCTATTTTACTATGAGAGATGAAAGTAATATTATGGCTAAAATCAAGTAATAATAATAGTAATTAAAAATCAAGCACTGTTATCTGTTACTGAAAATCTGCAAGGAGGAAAATGTCACTCCCAAGTCTGTTTATTTTTCATTATTTATTTTTATTTTATTATTCGTTCTTGGTTTTCTTAAACTCACATAATGAGGCTGAAATGTAAACTGTTCCTCTAATTAAAAGAAACGAATACAGTAGTTTGCTTTAATAGCATTATCTGTAGGCCGTAAATTTGTTTATCTCAGGCTTCGGAGCCTGAGGTTAGATTATTAAAATGTATTTTGAACATTCAGTCAAATATTTACACAGTAATTCACAAGTGCAGGAATAGCAGCTATATACTGTACTTTTTTGATCAACTGTACTGTGTAATTTACATAAGACCTCTGGTGTAGAAAGACATAATTTGACCGATGATTATTCTCGATATTCCCATTCTGAAAGGCATACATGTTACGCTAATTGCTAAATCTAAATTTGCTTTGTATGAGTGAGTGTGCCCTGCGATAAACTGGTGTTGGCTTCTGTGATTTTAAGATCTGGCAACCTGATGACCCTAAATTGAATATGAAAATTGTGGAAAATACATTAAAGTGCGGCTCTTATAGGAAATTTTGAATTCAAGAATATTGATATTCTCATCATTATTATTCATTTCACATTCCCCAAAAAGAGCCGATCATTTTAGTGCACAGAATGTTTTCATCATTTTAATTATTTAATATTAGTCTATATGATCCTCCCAAACACGACTAGCAGACACTGGGTTATTTTGAATGGGCTGAAGTTTTGATCTGTTCTTTCACCTGAGGCTGTAAAGTAAGTTACCATTTACTAGCTATGATAGGTCCTCCATAGGACGAAAGCCGTGGTGACTGTCAGTTAAAATTCATTTAAGACCCGGCTGATGGAGCTTCATTCTGAAAGCTGAAAGCTGGAATTTAGAGACGCACTTTGAAAAGAAGCACAGAGATCTGTTAGGCTCCCATTTAAGGGCAGGAAAGATAGCTGGAGTAAAACACGGCTATTTGTGGAGCATAAATATTTTCAATAGTGCTACTACAAGTTTATGAGGTATTTTATAGAAAAACTTGCATATTCTTTTGCTTTATATGATGATGCTTGTATTTTTAGTAGTAAAATGTGGTATGAAAGTAGAATGATACAGCTGTCTTTGTTGGTGCCATGCATTTTTCTTTTCACATTTTTAAATAAGAAACAACTCCGATATTTCCCCTTATATTAATCTCTGAAGATTGTCACATCATTTACTACAAAAAATACATGTAAAGAAATTCATATCAAAACCCGTGGAATAGTAACCAGTAAGCTGGCAAGAATTCACATTCAGCTTTTAGCCCACACGTGTAAGGCTTAATGTTCTCCTTGCACAAAATGTTAGAGTGAAATGTAGTAAGGGAAAGATCAAACTGGTTGGGTGTCTCACAGGTCTAATGTTTTAGGCTCAAATCCCAGCTTAGACATTGCCAGTGTGGAATCTGTATGCATTTTTCTCCAATAGCTGTGGATATCCCAGAGATGTTTAACTGGAAACCATTTATTGGCCCAGTGTGAGTATATCTATGAATGGGGCACACTGTTGGTTCCTCTGTTTAATGCTGACAGGATAGTCTCAGACCCCAGCAACCCTCAAACAGATTACTAAATCTTACAGATTGCTAACAACTCATTACTTTAACATGGCTTTCTCATAGCTTCGTCTTAGTTCAATCCTGATGCTCTGTATATTCAATTAATTATCATTATCATTCATGGTGGCTCCAAAATCCATACTAACCCCTACTTTCTCTTCTGTTCTTTTTCCGGTTTTCTGTGGTGGCGATCACCTAATCAAAGCTCCGTGATGTCCCTACATTGATGGATTAAAGGCCAGAAGTCCACATGACCGTCATCATCAAGTTCTTCCATGAGAGCCCTGAATACAATGAGGACTGATTGAGGTCATTTATGTTAGTGTAGAATGCCTAGAGGGGGCTGGGCGGTCTCATGGCATTGGAACCCCTGCAGATTTTATTTTTTTCTCCAGCCGTCTGGAGTTTTTTTTTGTTTTTTTCTGTCTTCCCTGGCCATCGGACCTTACTTTTATTCAATGTTAATTAGTATTGCCTAATTTTATTTTTATATTTTGTCTTTTTTCTTTTTCTTCATCCTCTAAAGCACTTTGTATGAAAATGTGCTATATAAATAAATTTTGTTGTGAGGCTCTGGCTGTTGAGAGGAGTATTGTAACGTAGTACTTACTGTATCCCTTCTAATTAAAATATTTCAAAATTTCCCACAGAAAGAGTGAACTTGTAGTGAGCTGCATCTTGTATTACGGAACAATTTGATTTTTGTATAATATTATACACATTATTGTGTAACTGAGAGCTCCAAGTAGAATGCTAAACTATACTGAACATGCAGCTCAGCTATTTGCTAACCATAGCAGACAATTCTGTATATCATGGATCAACACTTCAAAGTGTGGTGAGGAGGCAGGAGATTTCACAACTGTCCTTCTATAAATACAGGCAATGGGGCACACAGATCGTGTGTCTTTTTATGGTAAGAAAGCAATGCCTCTAGATCAGTGTTTCCCAACCTCAGTCCTGTGGCCCCCCTGTCACTGCAGGTTTTTGTTCCAACCAGTTTATGTTTTTAATTGGACTCTGAAGTTCTGTGTTTTGAGAACAATATAGAAATTAGAAAACCAAGTTTGGTAAAAAAAAAAAAAAAAAATATATATATATATATATATATATATATATATATATATTATCCATCCATCCATTTTCCAACCCACTGAATCCGAACACAGGGTCACGGGGGTCTGCTGGAGCCAATCCCAGGGCACAAGGCAGGAACCAATCCCAGGCAGGGTGCCAACCCACCACAGGACACTCACAAACACACCCACACACCAAGCACACACTAGGGCCAGTTTAGAATCACCAATCCACCATGTGTTTGGACTGTGGGAGGAAACCCACGCGGACACGGGGAGAACATGCAAACTCCACGCAGGGAGGACCCAGGAAGCGAACCCAGGTCTCCCAACTGCGAGGCAGCAGCGCTACCCACTGCGCCACCGTGCCGCCCTATATATATATATATATATATATATATATATATATATATATATATATATATATATTAATTATAATACACATACAGTGGAACCTCGGTTAGCGAGTAACATGGTTTACGAGTGTTTTACAAGATGAGCAAAAATTTTTAATAAATTTTGACTTGATAAATGAGCAAAGCCTTGCAATAGGAGTGGTACGTATACGCTTTGTCTGCTGAGCGTCATGTGATCACAACTGAGGCTGATGGTTCTTCTCTCTCTTTCTCTCGCTGTGGGATTGTGGGCAATCATCTCCTAATCTCCGTCTGAGTCAGTGTGCCTCACTCATATAGTCAACATCCGTACGAGCTTATACTGTTTACTGCAGCATTGGCATTGTGACTGTGTGTGTGCACGTGTGTGTGCTCGTGCGCCTGTGTGCTGTGACGTGCGAGTCCCCATCTTGCACCCTAAAACACAAAGCTGAGTCTCCGGTACTTTAGCAACACCAGCTTCATTCAGCTTGAAACCGCAACAGCGCGCTTATTTATTGTAGCGGGATCTGCCGCTCTCCAATACACAGACACAGCAGTCAGGCAGGGCCCTGCGCATTTATAATGTTTCTTGTTCCTTCTATCACCCATCGACGGAGGCGCTTATAGCATGTCTGCGATCTTTTCGGATTCGCTTTTACGGCGAACTGCTACAGCGCTGGGAGACTGCGATTGCTTTGGGATGCTCTTCCGCGTGTCGTCCCGTTTGGTGCAATCCCACAAGAGTTTAGAAACTCACTCACACCATCCATGATTCTTTTCAAAGGTAAAGTGCAGGTTCATTTGTTTTATGTATTTTTACTTTATATTTTGTATTAATCATTTTTACATGAATAGTTTTGGGTTGGGGAACAAATCATCTGTTTCCATTATTTCTAATGGGGAAATTCACTTTGATATACGAGTGCTTTGGACTACGAGCACGTTTCTGGAACGAATTATGCTCGCAAACCGAGGTTCCACTGTATATTAAAATGTACCAAGCAGGGAATAATGTATTTTTTTCTTTTTAACAATATTTTCATCTTGATTTTCATTCTACTTTTCTAGGTGTTCTAATTAGTGGGTCTGACGCTAAAGTAGTTGCAGCCTTTCATGATTCTGTGTTGTGTGCCTGGGTGTCTGCTCTGCTCATTTTTAATTGTCATTCATAAGATACAACGAAGGGGGAAAAGCTGCACAGAGAAAGGGCAACATATCATGAAATAAACAAAAGAGAGTTAAGCATTTCAATCTACAGCAAAAGCAGAAATATGTCAAAGTGTCTTATAAATGTAAAAATCATGCTGCTGTGCTTTTCTGAATGTACAATAAGAGAAAAAAAATACCAGCTAATTAAATGAGGTTGGGAAACACTGACCTAGACTTAGACCAAGGGTGGCAAACTCCAGTCCTGGAGTGCCGCAGTGGCTGCAGGTTTTAATTCTAACCATCTTCTTCATTTGTTTTTGCTGCTAATTCACTTCTTTTGCCTTAATTTTAATTAACTTGATTCAGGCCCCTTAGTTGTTTCTTTTTCTTTAATTAGCTGCCAAACAATAATGAGACACAAAACAAGGTGCCACATGACCAGCTCACCCGTGCCCATCACACAATATCTGAAAATAAACAAAGGTGAAGGTCTCAGTAAGGTTGCTCTCTCAAGTCCCCAAAACATTATGACAATGTTCTTCAAAAAAACAGAAAATCAACAGTTAAGGAAATGTCTGCTGTGTCATAATTAGAGCAACAACAAGCCATAGAATTAAATAACGAGTTTAATTAACAGCAAAAATTGGCTTCTCATTAAGAAACTGGTTGGAGTGAAATTAGTTGGAGTTTGATGCCCCAATTTAGCTGGTCAACTGTTGACTTGTTTCACATTTGATTTCTGTTTGGCTATCATTTAATGAAGAAAATAATTAATTCAGAGCAGTGAATCCTTAAAAACAGGGCTATTAAAATGAAGGGAAAAAGAAGTTAATTAGCAGTGAAAACTAGTCACTGATTAGGAAAAGAGTGAGAATGAAAACCTGCAGCCACTGCGGCACTCCAGGACTGGAGTTTGCCACCCCTGACTCAGAGTGAATTAATGCAGTCATTTATAATCAAGGTATTCCTTTCCTATTATTTTTTTAAAGAGTTAAATATTGTTATTTGATACATTCAGGTTGTCTGATGGATGGTGTAGTGATGTATTATTTCTTGCTATTCCTTTCTTGTTTGCTGCCAGTGTGACGTTTCTGTGTTTGCTCTTTCCTGGGTGCTCCTGTTTCCCTCCCACACCCCAGTGACATGTGTGTTGGGCTATCAAGTGATGGCCATATGTGGGTGAGTGTTGAACTTGAAGACGAGTTCTTGCCTTGTGTCTAGTCCTGCAGGCATTGGATTCCTGTTCCCCACCACCCTGACATCTTTAAACAGCTCTGAAAATGAACAGTCAGGACGGTCTGCTGGGTGGGAAGGAGGGCTGCTTCTGCATGATAACTGGTTTAAGTTAGCAGGTAATTGGGTAATGAGACCGAGTGGTTAAAATGTGTTAGGCACTCTCCTCGCCTCATAAATGCGTTCCATTCTGAGCAGCAAACATGAATTAAAATCATCTGTGTTGAGCTGATTTGAAGCACTTCTCTGGTACAGCGGGCCGCACTTAAACCACACTAACCTCACGGTATCCGACTTTGCCAATGCCTGCTGTGTCTTTTCAAATCTGATGCTGTAATTCATTTGTAAAGTTTAAATTTATAAATATCTCCTGGTTGCTTATGTGCTCTGCACTCTCCGCATATAGTAATAGGGGGCAAATGTGAAGTTTTTTTGTATACATTTCTAATGCAATGAAGATGAAGCATGCCTTGGTAATTATCCTATTTCCTTTGGCTGATATTTAAGTAACTGAATGATCATCAAAAAAGTAGGTCACTTTATTTGCATTCATTACAGTATTTTTGCTTTATTAAACAGCAACTTATTATCAACAAATGCTGCTTTTTTAGAGCCACATTATCCAAAAATAGCAATGTATCTCAGTGCCAGTCTTACTGCTGAAAAGTCATTTTTAGTTAAAGTAAATAAGTCATTTATTGGGTGGCATGGTGTGGGTAACAGTGAAGCCTCAGGAATCCATTGTTCCGGGGTTCAAATCCAGTGTCTAGTCTGTGTGGAGACTGCATGTTCTACCAGTTTCTGAGTCAGGTTTTCTTCTTGTTTTTCCTACCATATCCCTAAAGACGTCTGCTTTACGTTGATTGCAGACTTTAAACTGGTCCTGCATGTCTTAGTGGGCCTTACAATGGATTGGCGCCTCATCCAGGGCTGGTGAATGCCTTGTGTAGGATGCTGCTGGGAGCACCTCCAGTCGTCATGACTCTCAGCTGGGTTAAGCAGGTTTGAGCATGTTATGTAAATCTTTAATTAGAAAATTACAAATTAGAATAACAGCGATTTACCATTTTATTTCACATATTTTTGATTTTATTGTGTTTAGATTATATCTGTAGTTAATAGCATTTTTTGATACTGTATCATTGTTCATTATATAAAGTGCCTTTCATAGGGAGCAACTTCACAAGGCACTTGGGAAACCCAAGAATGATGCAATACAAGTAAATTACAAGAAAAATCACCCGAAAGCTACAAAGACATGAAAAAAAAGCCTGCAAGGGTTGAGGCATCAATTCAAAATAAAAATCAATGAAGTAAATGCATGTAGGAGTCAATTGGCAATAAGAATTGATAAATAAAGGAGCCGAGATGAGCTTCACAACAGTAGGTAGAAATGAGTCACTTAAAATAAATAAAATACATAAATAGCAGATCTCAGATATAAAGAGGGAAGAAGAGCTTTTAGGGAGACTTAAGGAGAGAGAGAGAGAGAGTAGGAGCTCAAAAGAGCATTCAGCAAGGCACAGGGCCTTGGAATAAGAAACAAAAATCAGCATCAGAAAGGCTGGAGGGCCTTCAAGCAGTGATGGCAGACATTTAGATATGATTGAGTTTACAACTTTGGGGGGAATCTGACTTGGACAATAAGCCAGGGTAGCTGAGCATTTTTAAGGAACAGGTGCTTAGTCCCAGTCGTATAACACATTATATATAAATTGTAGCGGTTTGCTGGGGCCCTTGGATGCCTCAATCATGGAAGGACGTGGAAGAAAGCTTATTCCGGACACTATCTCCCCCAGAACACTAGAGGGCAGCCCCCCTGGCTTGCAGTGGCACCACGGGTTTGGAGCATGGAATCTCAACCCTACTGGAGCCCATGACCACCGGAAGTGCTGCCGGAAGAAGCTCATTGGACACCTGGAGTGCTTCCAGGTGTCCTATAAAATGAGCCAGCCGCCACGACTCAAGGAGCCAGAGTCAGGAGGAGGTGGACGAAGCTTGCCAGGAGAAGAGTGGAGGCAGAGAAAGAGAAGAGAAGAAAAGAAAAGGACTGGGCTTTGGCACTGTTTATTTGTGTTGTGCTGCTGTGGGGAGCAAAAAAAGTGCTTCCCCATGGGAATAAATATGTGCTGTGTGGCAAACTAATATCTCTGTTTATTTGTGTCAGGGTTAGGGCGGCTGGAGCTCCCCTGGGCTTCATAATATATATTTTACTAGGGGGTTCGCCCCCTGCTCGCTTCGCTCACCAACCCCCCTGGCTTGTGCTATGCGCCAGCCGCTTTGTGTCTCTGCCGCTTATTTTTGTGATTAGGGGGGCTGAATGCACCCCAAGGAAACGCAGTCACTCCTCTGAAACCCCCTCTTAAACGGTGATACAATGGGAAACAAATACAGTTTTTTTTTTACCTCCTCTTTGCTTGATCAGCTGCTGGATTTCTGCTGCTGCTCTTGTGCCGCTTGATCTGCTTCTCATACGGCGCTTTGAACATTTAAATGCCTGTACAGCAGCTGTCCTACTCTTTGTCTTTTATTTCTGGCCCTGGGCATGGTTAAATCACTTGGCACAAAGTCCCGTCTCACGAGACGTGAGTTCTTGATATTTTTTAGTTTATGATTTAAAAACGGAATAAGAATCTGAAAATCTAACAGCATCACATTAAAGTTCGATAAATTCTGAAAAGAGTGATACCAAAGATATATATGTAGGTTTTAAAATAAGCCTGATTTAAAGCATGTCAAAAAACGTGACATAAAATCGTTGCACTTTTAGCCTTAGGATTATATATGTATAGAGTAAATATATATACATACTGTATATATACATACATATATATATATATATATATATATATATATATATATATATATATATATATATATAGTGATATAAGGCACTTTATTGGCACCAACCTGACACAGACTAACACCAGAGGCACGGGTAAAATACACAAAAGAATTTATTTTCTTCAGCCGTGGGACACGTTCTTCCCCACTGCCCCACTGGCCTTACGCAGTCCCCAAAAACACCACCAAAGAAAAACACCCAAAACACACTCTTCTTTTCCTCCACTCCTCCATAGGGCAGCTTTGTTGTTGTTGTTGTTGTTGTTGTTGTTGTTGTTGTTGTTGTTGTTGTTGTTGTCCTCGTCCTCGTCCTCCTCCTGACTCTGGCGCCCTGAGTAGTGGCTGCAGGCTCTTCTTATAACCCACCCAGAAGTGCAGCAGGTGCTCGTTGACCTATTTCCTGCTGCACTTCCGGGTGTGGCTGCACTTCCACCCAGACGGGCTCGTTAAGCCGTGCAGCTCTATGCAGCTCCCCCTGGCGGAGGCCACAGAGCCCAAGCAGGATGAGCTCCCGTGTTCCACAAAAGTGTCCCCAACGCAACCCAGGGGGGCTGCCAACAAAGGTTTCTGAGGGATGTAGCGTGGCTCCCATGGCTGCTCCCCCGGATCCAGTGACAAAGGGGCATCCCGGCACCACAGTGGTCCAGTGGGGCTCAGCGGCACATCCCGCAAGGGCTGGTCCTCTCCAGGATGGGGAGTTGGCATTCTCCAGTCCATGGCTCTGTCCTGTGGAGACAAAATAAACAAACTGGGAGGTGTTGTCCCGGCACCTTCACAGACAATCACTCGAGCCGTGGCCACAGCAGTTGCACTCGAAGCAACGCCGACCCCCTCTCAAACGACCTCTGTGGGAACGAAAGCAGGATGGGAATTCCTGCCCCTTCGTCCACTCAGCTGAGGGCACCTGGCATCTCTGCCCCTTCGCAGCACAGCCCTCCACTGTCTGTGAACAGACGGGCTCACGCTGCACTCTGTTCAGAGGCCCCTTCTTCCGAGGTCTCCTCTTGTTCTGGGGTGCACTGACGGTCTGAGTCCCTTATGGGAAGAAGCGGGACCCCTTACCGTCTGTGCCCCTTTAGATGCCCGTGAGACCGACGCCGGCATGCGGGCTGTGATTGTTTGGCAGCTGGCACTTCTCAGCCGACTGCTGACATGCATCTTAGTCAGTCCTGCCCCAGGCGTGTGGAACCAATCAATACTGTGGCCCTTTTGCTCGCCCCTCTCATATGCTCTACGGTACAGGCATCACTCACCTGTACTGCCGTGTCAGTACAGCCAGAGAATAGAGCGTTGCGCCTCCTCAGCCATTGTGTTATAGCCCTTTGGGGCACGCCAACCTTCCTCTCCAGCCGCTCTAGCGTCTCGTGGATCAGTCCCAGGGCCTGAAATAAAGGCTGCACGGGTTGGAGGAGTTCCTTTAGCTCCCATAAAGCCAAATACAGGTTAGCCTCGTTGGCTGGCAGTGGACTCTGACTCACCTTGTTCCACTTTGCCAACCGTGAGTCCTGCAGCTCCTGCTCCTTTTCCAGCGGCGCCCTTGGGTTTTCATCGGCTTTGGGGTGGAGGTTCGTCGCTCCCGCTTGTACTTCTTTGTTTGCGGGAAGACACCCATCTTCCACCCCCTTACCTGCCACGAGGAAACGGCTTCACTCCTCCACTTTCCTCTGTTCACCAGGGAAGGCTGCGTCGGGGAGATCATCCGGGCGCTCATCCTCCGCTGGTTGTCCTGCGAAACAAATGTGGGCCAGACCTATCTCTTCTGCATTCAATACTTCGACAATGAGTACCTACCAGCTTACCATCCAATACTGACTAACACTAACCTTGGCATGCACCCCTGTTAAGAAAGAGTCAACATTATTTGGTTAATGTGGGAGTGGCCACAATGCTTTGGCTCATCCATGTATGTATTAGGATACATATGTACTTAGGTAGCACCTTCTAGGCTCTGGCAAGATAAACACTTCCACACTAGGACAAGTGGGGGTGCTGTCGCTAACTACTTCTTCTTTTTCGTCTGCAGCTCAGAATGTAAAACACCAGAGGAACCCTGACCAAGTCTCCTGACTATAGTCAGTCCATTCACTGCAAGTGAGTGTTCATCTAGAGACCTGCTTACAAGAGAGAGGGGGCTACTGTACTCCAACAAACCTACTAAACTAAGAGCACGGCAGTGGCCATTAGTTTGTTGCGATTTACTTTTCTTTGGCCACTATGAAACAGATCTTACCAGGCTGGTACCCCAACACATGATCTATATTCTGTCTAGTTCTGTGACAATATACTGTATATTTTTAGTAGAACATTAAACAAATTTTGACTAGAACAAGCCATTCAGTCTAGCAAGCTTGCCAATCCTACCTACCAAATTTCTTCAAAATAACATCCAGTTGAGATTTGAAAGTTGTTAAAGTCTTTCTCTCCACCACACCATTTAATTTGTTCCATATGTCTATGGTTATCCTTGGGAAGAAAAACTTCTGAATATTTGTTTGAAATTCACTTTTAACAAACTATCAACTGTGCCCCAATATTCTTGTTGAAGAATGTATTGTAAAGTTATAGTTGGGATCCACAGTACTAACTTCCTTAATAAATTCAAACTCTTAGATCGTGTCACCTGTTAATCTCAGTTTGCCTGAACTGAAAATGTTCAACTCCTTCAGTCCTTATTTAAAGTTCAAACTTTGGCATCCTAGTCATTTTTCTCTGGACTTTCTCTAGCACTGATATGTCTTTTTTGTAAAGTGGAGACCAGAACTCTCCAGAGTACTCCAGGTAAGGTCCCACTAGTCTGTTATGAAGCTTAAGCATAAACTACTTTGAGTTGTACTCCACACGTGATGTGTAATCTAACATTCTGTTAGCTCTCTCGATCGCTTCTGTAGTCTGTCTGGATGTAGATAGTCAAGACTCCACTATAATTCCACTATGACTGAGGTCCTTCTCATAAGAGGTTCTTTCAATTTTCACACCTCCCATTCTTTATTCTAATCTAACATTTATACTTCCTACATGTTGTGACCGGGTACAGAAATGAAAGGTCTAGCAAAAGGAAAAGATGGGACACAAACCAGGTTGTTCCATTTAATATGTTAGTCCAAACAAAAAAATCACACCTTTAGATGGTAAAATAAATAGCCACTTGGGCACAATAACAAGTCAACAAGCTCCAGGTTATCAAAAATAAGGGTCATTCCTTGAAGGACAATCCGGCGAGATTGCTCTTAGTAGGAAATGATGCCACCTTCTGAGCAGCGGGACTTCTTATAGTGCACAAACTGAAAGGAGCAGGGTTAAGTACCCTCAATGGATGGTTTCTCCGTGCTGTGGGAAGAGAAGGAGATCCTCCAACACGCATGTGTGACAATGTAATACTTTCCATTTACCTACATTAAATTTCATCTGCCATAAATCTGCCAAAGCCGTTATGTTGTTAATCTGTAATGAATCAGCTAATTCTACATTATCTGCCCTTCCTTCTAGGTTAATATCATTTGCAGACTAGAACAGCTGGTTGTTTATATACTGAACTTATTGCATATATAATACCTGCAGATTCAATGGATTGGCATCCTGTCCAGGGTCGCTTTCTGTCTTGCATCTAGTTCTGTCTGAACAGTCTCCGGCTTACTAAATAGGTTTAAGCAGGTCATACTAGCTATACTAGCTGTGTAAGCCCATGGTGCAAAAAGCCCAGGGTCCTAGAAACTACTGAAATCATCAGTAGAGATGTCAGGTAATTGAAAGGAACTACTCTGGGGATCTCTCTCCTAGGAGGTTTCATTTTGCCAACGTGCTCGCCTCGCTTGTGTATTAGTGCCTAAGCAAGTGTTTCTTTCTTCTGAGGTTTTGTTTTGCCGAAGTGCTCGCCTCTCTTGTGTATTAGCGGAGGGAGGAAAAGTAAAAGGGATACCGATTTGCTGATGTGCTCGTCTCACTTGTGTATTAGGAGCTAAGCAAGTTTCTACCTTTTCTCAGCAGTTTCACTGTGGTGACAGAGTTGCTTTCTATGAGCTTCATGCTGTATCCTTGCACTTCCAGGCCCTTCTTTGAGCTTCATGCTGTAGCCTCGCACTTCAGGGCTGGACAGACAGGCACACACACTTCCACGTGGAGACATTTATATATATGATATATTTGATATATAGTACCTGCCAAATAATACAAAGAGTACACAACACATATTTCACCCTAACTGGGACTCATCAGGTATACACGCTTTTGCATCCCCTTTTGGGGATCAGAGCCCAAGGCAAAGCCTCAGACATTGTGCCACATCTGCTGGTTCGCTTTCTTGACAGGGTGTAGAACGGAGTATTACATGCATAGATCTGATCACAATCTGACATTTGGCACTGACGGCCAAGGTTTAATCCCTGCAAGGGGACGCAAAAGTGCGTACACCTGATGAGCCCCAATTAGGGCGAAATACATGTCGTGTACTCGTTGTATTATTTGGCAGGTAATAAATATCATGTCTATGATCTGCTTCTCGCAACTGGGAGAGTGTGGTGGAAATCTGCCAACTGGCCGACCAACCACAAGCATTACTTGGTAGGTGACCACCCAAATATCAGATTGTGATCAGACTTATGCATATATACAGTATATTTACACACATTATATGTTATGATATACATCAGGTAACCTGTTGTGTTTTCTATTAAATAAAAATAAGTTGTATATTTAAACACATGATGCTGGATTATGGTGATGTGTTGATCACACATGAAAGTAAGAATCTCACTGTACTCTGCATTTGACCATACTACTACAACTGTATACTCAAATATAGTACACTATAGTAAACATTTCATTCTCAAATACCTGTAAAGCAGTAATTTGGGGTCACAATGAATAATACTAATACACCCCATTAGTTCTGCAATGAAGATTTACATCAAATAAATTCAGCTGTCCTGTAATACTTTCACATTAGCTGGAGTGCACAAAATTACTTCAGAAGCAGTTTTGCTATTTTGCCAGTAGGTGGTAGCAAGGAGCAAGAGCAGCATCTCCAACAGAAGGCTGCCAGTCAGTGATTATAATTTATGATCCATTTCTATTATAGGTGGGGTGTGCAGAGATAGTTACAGTAATAATTACCAGGACTGAAGTGTTTCCTAGGCAACCAATTTTTTGCTTCATTCATGCTCTTGCTGTGAGTGTGCCTGTAAAGCATGACATTGCTGGATTGGGAGGGTTGCTGCCCTGCTGCTGCACCAGGTTTAGGTTCGTAACTGCATCATAAGGTGCACTGAGGCATAAAAGGCTCAGGCTGGGATAAAAGCACACCCAGATGATATCAATTGGCCTTTCACTCTGTTGTTTTACTTTTAAGTAATGCAGTTTTAAAAAAATTTTAAGTGCAGTTTTTTTCCTGCTTGTTACCGAGGCTGACACTTGTAACTTTTACCTTCTTGTGCCTAATTGGAGTGGGTGAGACTGAGCAGTCCAGTAAAATGAAAAGCTATTACTCCTGTAATGGACTGCGTCCAGCTTCTAAATGAGGGCATTCCCCATTAAACTTTGCAGAAAAACTGTGAATAATGTAAATAATAGGATTATCTTGTGTCCTTACTTCCTTTTCCTGTAGCTGCTTAATTTATATAACACAATTCAAGGACTGATTGTGCAATTTAAATCTTTTATTTTATGAAAGACACTATAAAAAAACATCAGTAAGCATGCAGGATGTCGGATCCCTACATACATTTTATTTTCTTTGTAAAGTCTTCCAAATGTGTCTGTTATGTTCAAGTCAGTCCTCTCATTCCCAAATAAAGAGAAGTTCCAGTATGGCTCACCATAAGTAAAGCTGTGCCAGTGTGTTAAAGAAAAAGGTTCCCAACAATAACTCAGATCACCTTTTTTTAAAAGCAGCATGTTTGTTTTCAACATGTGGAAGTTGGCACCAAATGGCAAAGCTGATAGTAACCTAAGGTCCTAAGAAAATGCTGCCACACTGTAATCATATGACAAGCCTCAACAGAAAAGGGGGCATAAGGGGGTCCTGTGTCAAGGAGACAAGGTAATGTCCATGTCGAAAGCTCTTCATTCTGTCCTCAGAATGCACTTCTAATGCAGCAAATGGCAGGCCCCCAATTCTCCGGCGCTGAAAATCTATCCTTGGTTCAGCAACAAGTTGCCGACTCCGATTTGTGCAGCTTTCGCAGACGTGACCGAAGTTGCTTTCCATGTTACAGTAACTAACCCAGTTGCCAAGTAGTGTTTACATTTTCCTTGCCAAGCTCAGTTTAAGACCTTGAAGTGTTTCTGTTTTTTTTTTTTTTTGCATTCTGCTAAAAACCAGAAAAGAGCAGCCTACGCTACTAACTCTTGGAAGAGCTTTGGTGCTTTGCATTTGTTTACTCTGCAGAGTACATCTTAGCCAGTTTCTATTGTCTTCACATTCTGATTCAAAAGATGCCACTTAGACAGGGGAATCTGGACTTGGACTAATGGAGGGGGTCTTTGTACTGGTGACTTATCCGTCCTCTATACTCAGAGGGGCAGAAGTCTGAACTCAACAGGCCATTATTGACCTGGACTACTATATTCCTTGAATGCTGATTATTACTTACATTTTGTACACTTTTTCCTACTTGTGGTGTGGCAGCCCAATAACATGATGTTCACAAACACAACTGTACCACAAATTAATAAATAAAGAATAAATAAAGAAATATTGGGCTTGGAGTATTCCTGGATAAGTTTCAGTCTTTATTATCATTACCGTCTTCTGCCACCAGCGATGCTAAGGTAAGTTTCTTTCAGAACATCTGAAACATCACTACTGACACACACACTCTATTCTCCACTTTCACTTCCCTTCTTAATTCTCCTCCACCACTTCTTTAATCTCCTTGACTGCTGCGGACTTTGCTAAATTCTTCCAGGAAAGATTAGCTGCTATCAGCAGTCATCATCACTGCCAGTCATCATGCCACCTCCTCCCAAGCATCACTCAGCATTCTTCACATTCTCTCCACTCTCTGCCACTGATGGTTCCAACTTCCTCTCCATTCACCCCACTTCCTGCCAACTTGGCCCCATCCCCTTGCATCTCCTTTAGGCCATCTCTCCCTCCCTCGGTTTTGTAATTACACACATCATTAACACCTCACTCAACTCAGGTACCTTTCCTACCATGTTCAAACATGCTCTGATAACCCCACTCTTCAAAAAAGCAACACTTGATCCATCCCAAGTTAGCAATTATGAGCCTGTCTCTCATCTTTCATTATTTTATAAAACACTTGAACAGGCTGTGTCTAGCCAAGTCTCTTCTTTCAATGCATATAATGTGTTGCTTGATCCCAACCAGTCCATCTTCAAAAGAAATTTACTGTACAGAGACAGCTCTACTGACTACGATCGACCAGCTACAATTAGCTGCCAACATGTCATGAGTTCTCATCCTACACTAACAGCAACATTTGTTTATACCGGGGATAGCACATTTTTCAAACAACAATGTAGCTCAAAGGGCTTTACAAAATGACAAACAGAAAATTACCAGAAAAGAAAAACAATTAAGATTAGGCAATAATTTTAAAGAATTAAGTAAAAACAAAAAAGGTAAGGTCAGATTGTCAGAAGGAGAAACAAAAACAAAACACAAAATCTGTAAGGGTTCCAAGGCCAACAGACCGTCAGGCCTCCAATGGGTATTTTATCTAACATAACTATTCCTAAATCAAGCCTGTTAGTTTTCATGCTTCGCATGATAGAAATTTGATGAAGTTGGTCTCATGGATGGCTGAGACACCAATCTTCATTCCATCATCTCAGAGGGCTGCAAGGTGCCGTGATCAGGAGGTGGAGACGCAGATCACCATGACAGAAGAACCGGATTAAACAGCAGAGAATAGTAGGGGTTTGTACAGATTGCGGATCTCTGAAGAATCTGACACTTCTATGCCCATGCTGTCTACTAGGAATACATCTGAAATGTAGCCATGAAAAAGCCTTATTAAAATAATGGGTTTTCAGGAGTTTTTTTTTAAATATTCCACCGTATCAGCGTGGTGAATTTCTCTTATTAAAGTATTCTAGATTTTAGGTGCATAATAGCAAAATGCTGCCTTACCACTTCTTTTAAGCTTGGCTCTTGGCATTATAACTGACCACCGTTCAAAGATCTGAGGTTACGACTTGGAGTGTAGGGTGACAGGCATTCTAAAATATGGGACAGAGCAAGTTTGTTCAAGATTTTATAAACGATTAGTAGTATTTTAAAGTTAATTCTGACTTTGAACGCAAAACTGGTGAGATATGCTCAGATTTTCTTTTTTTACTTAAGATTCTGGCTGCTACATTCTGCAGTAATTGCAAGCGATTGATGTCTTTCTTAGGTAGTCCTGTTAAGAGTGCATTACAGTAATCTAGTCATCTAAAAATGTGGATTAATTTTTCAGTGTCTTGTAATGTTTTAAGAGGTCTAACGTTTGCTATATTCCTGAAGTGAAAAAATGCAGCCCTAGTAATCAGGTTAATATGCAATTTAAAGTTTAGGTCACGGTCAATAATTACCCTAAATTCTTTACCTCTGCCTTGACTTTTAAACCTAAGGGATCAAGTTTATTTCTAATGCCATTGCTATATCCATGTTTGCCAATCACTAAGGTTTCTGTTTTTTCCTTATTTAGTCTGAGAAAGTTACTACTCATCCATTTGGAAATACTGCTAAGACACTGGATCAGAAAGCCAAGAGCAATAGGGTCATCAGACAGTATAGATAAATAAAATTGTGTGTCATCTGCATAACTGTGGTAGCTCACCTTGTGCTCTGAGATAATCAGACCTAATGGAAGCATGTAGATTGAAAAGAGCAGCAAACCCAGAATTGATCCTTGTGGTACATCATATACAATATCTTGGGTCTTTGAAGTACAATTGCCACAATTAACAAAGAGTTTTGTACCTTTTAAGTAAGACTGAAACCAAATTAAGATGCTGTCAGAGAGGCCCACCCAATGCCTTAAGTGATTTATAAGAATACTGTGGTCTATGGTGTGTCACACATGTGCGCATGGGAAACAGCTAAAGGGCCTAAATAATAGTAATTCTATGCCAAACAAGGGGGCGGCGGAGAGTGCTAACTGTTTCTCTCAGTCTCCTGCAGATCATTCTCTGGAAATCCCGCTTCGTTCCGGCGCCAATGATGATGTCATTTCAGGCCATGAAGACATCACTGCCGATTATGGTGCCGATGACGTAATTTCCCATTCTATCTGTTAAAACCGCCATCTTGTCTCAATGCAAGCCAGTTCTGTTTTGGACTCTGTTCTATGAACATCGCTAATTTAAAAAATTAAACTTTTGTAGCCGGGAAAACAATACTTGCCCTAAAACTTCATGATGTCTGTGACTTGTTTATGTGACAGGTGTTAGATGCTGTACTCAAGTCTAAGGGAAAAAGAACAGATATATGGCCTCTGCCCGCATTAACCCACAAATAACTTACTACTTTAACCAGTGCAGTTTCTGTACTATGCTTGTTCAAGTAATCATTAAGCTGCTTAATAATTGCCTTTTCTAGAATTTTACTTACGAAAGACAGGTTAGAAATTGGACTAAAATTGTCAAAGACAGAGGAGTCAAGATTATTTTTCTTGATCCTACTAGATCTCTCCTCTGTCTTTGACACAGTCAAGCATGAAATCTTTCTTGCTAGCCTTGGCATGACAGACGCTGCTTTCATATGATTTGAGTCTTACAATTTGGACAGGTCACACTGTTTGTTCTGATGAGGAGAGATGTCGAGAAGTGATCAGACATGCACTAGGGATCCCCAAGGATCAGTGCTGGGGCCTCTACTCTTCTCTCTCAACGCCACCTCACTGGGCTCCATTATCCAATCCCATTGCTTCTCATATCAATGCTACGCTGACAATTCACAGCTCTACGTGTTGTTCTGTCTTGAGAACAAAATGGTATTGGGCAAAGTCTCTGTATGTCTTATTGATATTTTAATCTTGATGAAGGACCACCATCTACAACTTAACTTGGTAAGGGCAGAACTTCTATTTATCCTTGTCAACCAGTTTGTTCAACTTCCCATCTCTGTACAGTTTGGCTTATTTTCATCTGCAAAGTGAGTATGCAACCTTGAAATGGTGATTGATGAGCAGCTATCTTTCTCTGCCCCCATTTCCACTATTTCTCATTCATAATGATTCACTCTGATTAACACCTGCAAAATCAGACTTTATCTGCCTAAGTATGCAGCACAACTTCTGGTCCAGGCTTTTGGTCAACACGTCTGGACTACTGCAACTCACTCATAAATAAATATGATAAATATATGGGCTTGTTTGTTTAGCTAATAGCTAAGCTGTCCCAATATCTCATCCAGATACTTCTTAAAGGTTGTGAAGGTTTCTGCTTCAACTACATGGCTCAGTAGTTTGTTCAGATTTGCAAACCTCTTTGCATAAAGAAGTTATTTCTGGCTTTAGTCCTATATGTACTTCACTTTAATGGGATGAACCTGGTCGCCCTCTTTTGCACAGCTTCATGTGCTGCTATGTCTTTATTGTAGAGTGGTGGCCAGAGCTGCACACAATACTCCAGATATATTCTCATTAGTTCATTATATAGTCTAATTCTTGTTTTACAGTATAGTTCTTATGATATAACCTTAACATGTTATGATATAATATTTTGATATAACATTTTATTTGCCTTTTTAATCACTTCTCCACATTAATTAGAAGATGAAAATGTTGTGTCAACATAAACTCCTAAATCCTTTGCAGAGGTTGCTTCTCATAGAACAGTTTCTCCCATATTATTTTAATAATTGATGTTCCTTTTGCCCACATATAGCACTTTGCACTTTTGTATAGCAAACTGCATTTTCCAAGAGTTCACCCGGTTCTGAAGCTTTCCGAGTCTTTTGTTGCCTCCTCAATGTCTGCCATTTCTTCATTTCTCCGATTTTAGTATCATCTGCGAATTTCACATGTTTTCTAGCTACACCAAAGCCATAGTCATTGATATAAATCAGAAAAAGTAACAAACCGTGGGCAGACCCCTGAGGGACTCCAGTGATGACCTCACTCCATGTGGAGCACTGTCTTATCTGTACTTTGAAACTCCTAAGTAAATTATGTTATATGCTTTGTTTTTGTCAACTATTTTTTTTGTTAAAAAAATAACAATAATTATGATTGGTTTGTCAAGATTTTCTTCTCATAAACCCATGCTGGATGTTATTTACTATGTTATTTTCATATAGGTATTTTTCTAATTTATTTCTTATTATAGTTTCCATAATTTTGCTAGGCAGAGAAGTAACACTTATTGGTCTGTAATTAAGATCAACCTTGAACATAATGGAGAATAGATTTGCCTCAAAGCAAGTCTTTCTTACTTTTAGCATGACCGAATATAAAGTGTGTGTGCACATACTGTATATATTTGTTTTGCAGCACATGCAAGTGTCATTTTTCAACCAGGATATGTTGCCTGACTTGTGTTTATTTTCTCTTTCTGTGCCTTCTTTCTTATCCATCCATCCATTATCCAACCCGCTATATCCTAACTACAGGGTCACGGGGGTCTGCTGGAGCCAATCCCGGCCAACACAGGGTGCAAGGCAGGAAACAAACCCTGGGCAGGGTGCCAGCCCACCGCAGACTTTCTTATTATTGTTCAGATATTTATTGCATTTATGTATATTTTGTTACTTTTGATCTGTTTATTATTCTGTAGCGATGTATTGATGTGTTCTCCTGTATTTTGTGGGTGGTACCCCCAAAGAGGCGGGGTCACCATGACATCATGGCTGAAGGACTGCCCTCAGCCATATAGTTGGAGGCTGGGGATTGACATTTGGTGTGTTAATGTTACATTAGATTAGATCTTTTTTTTTTTGTCACAGACACTGCAAGAGCATAGTGAAATTCTTGTGTCACAATTATGGGAGGGGGTGCAGGAAAGTATATACAGGTAATACATCAAATAGATGATGTATAAGTAAATAGGTAGAAAACACATGATTTGCAGAGAAATGGCCTAATGATGTAGTTCAAAACAAAACTCTATAGACATATAGATTGCACAGTGTGAACGAGCCCCGGACACAGACAGGCAGACATGGTACGTTGCACCGCCACACGTTTATTTACACTATATACAACAAAGTTCTGTGCCACACAAACAAACCCCAAGACTCCCCCAAAGTCCAGGCTTTTCTCACAGCCTTCTCTATCTCTCTCTCTCTTCAGGCCTCTCCTTGCCTCCTCCCAGTCCTCGTCCTTCTCCTCACCCGACTCCAGTCCTTAATGAGGGGAAGCGGCTCCTTAAATAGGCAGGTGGCTGATGACCACACCCTGCCACCTGCCACAGTACTCCCCCACAAGCTGAGGCCCCTAGGGGCCAGTGGCCCATCCCGCAAGGGCAGGTCTTCCTTGGCAGTAGACCGCCACGCTTCAATTCAGGGCCCGGTCCTGAAAAATAAAAATAAAAACAGGGGGCAGAGACGTTGCCCTGACGCCGCCACTCGGCGCCCTTCCACCGTATATGGGCCAACGTTCCCCCCTCCGACCGGCACCCCGGTGCTTGTGTCCTTGGCCTCCCCTTCCGAGACCACCGTGTCCCCTGCCATGGGACCGCCAATGGGACCGCACATGCTCCTGTCCCATCAGTCTGCTGCGGGGTTTCCCTCTGCCTCGGCAGAGGGCGGCCCTTCTCGGGACGTGTGCACCCAGCAACACGTCCCTCCGTATCGGAGGAGTCGGCTTTCCTTCTCCTATTCCTCCTCTTTCTTTGGGACACTGTGACAGTTCGGCTCTGCCTACAACAGAAGGACAGATCCTGTCCCGCCTGCATCCGTACAGGGCCGGTTCTACTCACCGTCCCCGCTGTACCTCTCCGGTCGGAAGATCCAGCGTCGCGTTGTTCCGTCTGTGCCAGCAGCGCCTGTCCTGAAACGACTGCCTTCCCCTCCGGCTTCAGCGTCTCCGCTTGGAGGGCACATAACTCTGGTGGCGGCGATCCGGCGAGCAGGAGGCATATCTGCAACCTCCGCAAAACCGCTGCCAAGGAGAGAAAGTCAGTCGACGGTGAGCTAACCTGTCGATCAGTGTCACTCGCTGACTGCTTCCTATGGGCCTTTCACTCTGGCCCAATCGGGTTTCTCGCTGGCATGAGATGGACATTCCCTGGTCCCGCCTCCATCCATTTGCTGGCGGGCACACAGGACACGCTATCCAATCCCATGCCTGTCACAAGGAGGGACTTCCGGTCCGTGGCCATCTCGTCTCCCCTCCTAATACGGGAACGAACCTCCGGACGGCTCCGCGCCTGCTGCGGCTGAGTAAGCAGCAGCCTCTCCTTCCCAGCAGCACCCTTTGCTGCCGCCGCGTCGTCCAACCTCCCCTGGGGAACATGGCCCTTTGGCGGACCGGTAGCGGACCGAGGTACGAGTCCTTCTTGTGAGGTTGTGCGCAGGCCGCCCCTGCAGCCCGTGGGTGGGCTCCCCTGCTGTGCCGGGCCGTCCACAGACTTCTTACTTATTGCAGGTCCCCGCCTTGAATCAGACGGAGCATCCTGCGCGACTACGCCACTGTGAACGAGCCCCGGACACAGACAGGCAGACATGATACGTTTCACCACCACACGTTTATTTACACTATATAAAACAAAGTTCTGTGCCACACAAACAAACCCCAAGACTCCCCCAAAGTCCAGGCTTTTCTCACAGCCTTCTCTCTCTCTCTCTCTCTCTCTTCAGGCCTCTCCTTGCCTCCTCCCAGACCTCATCCTTCTCCTCACCCGACTCCAGTCCTTAATGAGGGGAGGCGGCTCCTTAAATAGGCAGGAGGCTGATGACCACACCCTGCCACCTGCCACAACAGTTTAGCAGTAATAAAGAGTACAGATGACAGTACACATGTAGAGTAAAGCAGAATTACACATAAATCAGCAGGGAGGTAGAGTACAGAACAGGTTCAATGAGTTTATGACTTGGGCGAAGAAGCTTTCCCTGAAGCAGTCAGAGCAGGTGGTGTGGACCTGGCAGTGTTTACCAGGCCAGGGCCACCTAGTTCCTTACTAAATGTGTGACAGATATTCATTCATGAACACTGGTGCTGGATGGTCCATTGATCTGTGACACAGAAAGTTTAACAAGAACTAAACTAAAAATGGTGTGTACAGTGATCCCTCGCTATATCGCGCTTCGCCTTTCGCGGCTTCACTCTATCGCGAATTTTATATGTAAGCATATTTAAATATATATCGCGGATATTTTGCTGGTTCGCGGATTTCTGAGGACAATGGGTCTTTTAATTTCTGGTACATGCTTCCTCAGTTGGTTTGCCCAGTTGATTTCATACAAGGGACGCTATTGGCAGATGGCTGAGAAGCTACCCGGCTTACTTTTCTTTCTCTCTCTCTTGCGCTGACTATCTGTGATCCTGACGTAGGCGGTGTGAGCAGGGGGGCTGTTCGCACACCTAGACGATACGGACGCTCGCCTAAAAATGCTGAAAGATTATCTTCACGTTGCTACCTTCTGTGTGCAGCTTTTAAGTATGCTGCATGGTGCTTCGCATACTTAAAAGCTCAAAGGGCACGTATTGATTTTTGACTTTGTCTCTCTCTCCCTGCTCCTGACGGAGGGGGTGTGAGCTGCCGCCTTCAACAGCTTTGTACCGGCGGTGCTTCGCATACTTAAGCCAAACAGCCCTATTGATTTGTTTGCTTTCCTCTCTGTTTCCTTTGAAGAGGAAGATATGTTTGCATTCTTTTAATTGTGAGACAGAACTGTCATCTCTGTCTTGTCATGGAGCACAGTTTAAACTTTTGAAAAAGAGACAAATGTTTGTTTGCAGTGTTTGAATAACGTTCCTGTCTCTCTACAACCTCCTGTGTTTCTGCGCAAATCTGTGACCCAAGCATGACAATATAAAAATAACCATATAAACATATGGTTTCTACTTCGCGGATTTTCATATTTCGCGGGTGGCTCTGGAACGCAACCCCGCGATGGAGGAGGGATTACTGTATTCAAATTTACAGGTGAGAAAGTCTGGAACTCTTAATCAAAAGACCAGTGCCTGCTTTGCAGTAATGGTGTCTAAAGGAAAGAGCTCATATCGTATATATGAGAAAACGTGCAGAGAAGTTCAGAAGTAAGAAGATATGCTGTTAAAATACAACATTCATGAAGGTAATAGAATTTCAAAAGCATGAGGCAGAGAACAATCACCATACATGTGGAGAAATGTAGCCGGAAAATTGAATGGAATATGTCTGACAAAGAGTATCAGAAGCCAAAATGTATATGAGGTGTGTGCTGGAATGAAGGCGTGGGCTGGTGTGCTAGTGTATGATTTCTAACCTGGCCTGGTGGCCGCCATATTAAAAGGCCAAGAAGAAAGGCAGGCGGTTCCCTTCTTTTGCCAGGAGGTTGGTTGGAGGGGCCAATCTCAGAGTGAATATGCAGGCGTCTCAGCAGGAATGGACCAAAGATCCTTACCCAGACAGGAGGCCTGTGTAACAGAGCATACAGAACCCAAACAGATACCTGCAAGGTACACTGGGAATTATTGTCCCATGAAGCAGCCCTGGTTCCGTGGATGCTGCAGGGTTCTGTGATCCCTGCTTAAGAGAGCTTCTGCCTGGCTCAGAAGTGCTTCCTAAAGGCAATGCTCTGATACCATCTTCCATAAAAGGAGCCACTCAGCCTCACTCAGGTGAGTTGGAGTTGTGTGGGAAGTGGACAAAATTTGCCTGAGGGGAGTGAAGGAAGAGGAGAGAAGAGAAGAGAGAAAAAATTAGAGAACTGTAATGTAATTGTGCAAACCTTGTTATGAAGCCTGTTTGGAGGTATTGCTGAAATAAGTCATTTAGTTGCACCTGGGACTTGTGTTTGAAGAGTTCTGTCTGGGGTTGGGGTTGTGCAGCACCCCCTACAGACCACAGGTGTAAGATATTAACAATGTACAATGTTAAACTGAATTTGTTGGTGATTTAGATTTTCAAGGCCTGAGGAATAACTTTAAAGGCATTTCCGAACAACAAAGGAGGTGTAGAGTGAAGGTCATAGGACCATAGGATCAAAATTAAATAAATAAAGAGGAGCTGGTAAGAAGGATCTGACCTGCCAAAGGCTCAGGTTCTTGGAAAGAAGTACAGTCATACTTTTCTCCTATTCTCAGGTATATATTTTGTCCCTCTCTTCCATGTGGAATAGACTGAAGCATGACTCATCTGTGAAGATAATCTGATGGCACTGCTGAGGAATCCATTGAAGCCTCTGTCTGGCCCCAAGACATCTGGTGTGACATTTAAGAGGTGTAAGCAGACATCCTTTGAAAGGTTATAGTATGGCACCTGTCCTTCACTGCCCTGCCACTGATGTGTCTGCCAGCAGTTTCTAAAGCAGCACTGGTGGAAAATATGAAATAATTTCTGTGATGTGTTGGTCCTGCTGAGATATAATCCCTCAAGGGTAACCAGATCTTGGATGGCCATGTGTCCTACCAGTCCAGTGTCTGGCAAAATTGCCACATGACATCTCTTCCTGCAGCCTCCTGGTGACCCACTCCCATCCTTCTGGTGACATTTGAGACATTATGGAATGCACAGAAAACTAACTAAGTGTGGCCATTTTAAAATGTGATCAAGTTAAAATGCCCCCCTTCGCTACTGGATTGCTGGTTAGTGGGCCAAAATAGAATAAAATCTTTTTGTGCAAGTACATGAGAGAGAATTTTTTCATTTCATAAATGATTTATTTTTCCTTTAGTGTCTAAATATACCATATATATACTGCTCAAAAAAATTAAAAGAACACTTTTTATCAGAGTATAGCATCAAGTCAATGAAACTTCTGGGATATTGATCTGGTCAGTTAAGTAGCAGAGGGGGTTGTTAATCAGGTTGACTAGAGGGGCAACAATGAGATGACCCCCAAAACAGGTTTAACAGGTGGAGGCCACTGACATTTTTCCCTCCTCATCTTTTCTGACTGTTCTTTCACTAGTTTAGAATTTGGCTATGGTCAGTGTCACTACTGGTAGCATGAGGCGATACCTGGACCCTACAGAGATTGCACAGGTGGTTTAATTTCTCCAGGATGGTACATAAATACGTGCCATTGCCAGAAGGTTTGCTGTGTCTCCCAGCACAGTCTCAAGGACATGGAGGAGATTCCAGGAGACAGGCAGTTACTCTAGGAGAGCTGGACAGGGCCATAGAAGGTCCTTAACTCATCAGCAGGACCGGTATCTGCTCCTTTGGGCAAGGAGGAACATGATGAACACTGCCAGAGCCCTACAAAATGACCTCCAGCAGGACACTGGTGTGAATGTCTCTCAGCAAACAATCAGAAACAGACATCATGAGGGTGACCTGAGGGCCTGACATCCTCTAGTGGGCCCTGTGCTTACTGCCCAGCACCGTGGAGCTCAATTGTTATTTACCATAGAATACCAGAATTGGCAGGTCCACCACTGGCGCCCTGTGCTTTTCACAGATGAGAGCAAGTTCACCCTGAGCACATGTGACAGACGTGAAAGGGTCTGGAGAAGCCGTGGAGAACGTTATGCTGCCTGTAACATCGTTCAACATGACCGGTTTGGTGGTAGGTCAGTGATGGTCTGGGGAGGCATATCCATGGAGGGACACACAGATCTCTACAGGCTAGACAACAGCACTTTGACTGCCTTTAGGTATTGGGGTTAAATCCTTGGACCCATTGTCAGACCCTATGCTGGTGCAGTGGGTCCTGAGTTCCTCCTGGTGCATGACAATGCCCATCCTCATGTGGTGAGAGTATGCAGGCAGTTCCTTGAGGATGAAGGAATTGATACCATTGACTGGCCCCTACAATCACCTGACCTAAATCCAATAGAACACCTCTGGGACATTGTTTCGATCCATCCGACTCCGCCAGGTTGCACCTCAGATTGCCCAGGAGCTCAGTGATGCCCTGTCCCAGATCTGGGAGGAGATCCCCTAGGACGCCATCCGTCGTCTCATTAGGAGCATGCCCCGATGTTGTCAGGCATGCATACAAGCACATGGGGGCCATACAAACTACTGAGTATGATTTGGAGTTGCTGCAATGAAATTTTGGCAAAATGGACTAGCCTGATTTTCGGGGTGTCTTTGAATTCAGCCCTCTGTATTTTGATAATTTTCATTTCCATCAAACGATGTGGCATCCTTTCATTCCTAACACATTACCCAGTCCATATCAGTAGAGATATCCAGCGGGATTTTTTTTCCCATTGAGATCTGATGTGTTTTCAAAGTGTTCCTTTAATTTTTTTGAGCAGTTAATATACACACACACACGCACACATTTATTTATTTATTTAAATCTAGTAAGCAGTTTTCTACAGAGGAATAGATTAAATTTAACTAATCCTTACATTGCAACTACTTGATTGATGATTGGCAGATGTGAAAGAAGCTCAAAGGCTATGCTGATACCAAGATATGTAAAAAATGATAGTTCGGCCAATGAATTCAAGTGAGTGACAGCCAACAAGCCCAAAGGAAACCTTCCATGCTGCATGCTTCAATTCAAACACTTTGTGCTCTGGTGAACATGTAAGCTCGCTGACCGTGTAAGTGACTCCCTCACACTTACCTATCACAGAATGCTTTTTAGTAGGAAAGTGTCATTGCTCTTTATTAGGATTTGCTTCTCTGTGCTCTTGGTCTAGGTGGTCATTTGGGAATGGTGAGAAAGCTTTGACTCTAAGAAAGACCCTGCTATAAAGGGGTCCATGAGTGACTTCCGCATTTCACTATTGACCCCCATATTTCAGCACTCGCTCTCAGTAGTCTGAACATAGCAGCTCTTTATTTTGAGTCCTTATACTGTTGCTGTGCCAAGCTGTTAGCACTGTGCCTCCTTAACCAAAGGCATAGTGTTTAGGTACCGGCAATGAAACAGTCACATATACACTCATCATTCCTGCTATAAGACATCTAAAGATAAATGTGTAACCATGGTAAATTAGTACACATTCTGAACACATTAACTGTGAAAATTATTGTCGGTAATAACCTCATAGTTTGCTAATGCCATTCTGCCCAGATCTTCCTGCATTGTATATATGTGGCCTTAACGTGCTATACCTCCAAGATGAAAGATTTACAGCAAGAATTACAAAGCCCATTCTTTTCTAAAGACACACATTCTTGTTCAGGCTTTGTCTTTACTAATCCCCTCATCGTCTTTACTTCATGCTTTTCTGATGTTCTTTTCAGTTTTTATTTCTGTATGTACAATGCATGGTATTGAAAATAATGTTCACAGTGAAAGGTGCTATATAAATGATGGATTTATTGGCCCAAAAAGTGACATTTTAAACATTTTGGATGAATTTTAGGATTTATTTCTTCAATCTAGAATGTCTTGTTCTTTTGTCTTGATAATCCAAACTGCTTGTCAAAACTTTTAAACTGTACTGTAAATAAAGTGGATCAGTAACAAGTAATGACTATTTTACTGTCTCTATTGGATTTAAACTTAACCTGTCCAAGGTGACACAGTGGTTAGTGTTGCTGCCCCGCGGTCCTCAAGAGCTCAGTTTCAATCCTGGCTGTTATGATTTCTCATTATTTTTTTTTTTTTTCTAGTATTTGGTTTTACATATTTTTCTCATTTTATCACTTAATTTTGGGGTTTGAAGTATGAAGAATTTGATTATGTTTTCCACTTTTCATTTTTCTTTGACTTAAAAACTTAAAAATTATATCATGCTACCATTTTGTTTTTTATGGGCACTTTAATTTTTGCGGCATTTAATGGACTACCACATGAAAACTACAACTTGTGAAGCATAACATCACTGTAACTGATGGTACAAAGGCCGCCATTGTGCACTGCCAGGTTGTCAAAGATTCTGGATACAAAGCAAAAACTTTTGCAGTGGTTAGTTAGTGTGGTTAATAGATTTAAGGGTTTAAAATCTTTACCTGTTTCCTTGCCTTGATTTTTATTCATGCATACTGGGCTCTCTGCATACTTTATTGTGTTGTAGATTGAATTTTATATAGATAAATTTGCCATTTTTGCCCAGCAATCTACACCCAATAATGACAAAGTGAAAACCTGTTTTCAGAAAGGCTTGCAAATGTATTAAAAATCAAAAACTGAAATCTGTTATTCATATAAATATTCAGATCCTTAATTTAGTAGTTTGTAGGAACCCCTTTGGTAGCAATTACAGCTTTGAATCTCTCTAGGTGAGTCTCTACAGGCTTTGCACACCATGATTTGGGCAGTTTATCCCACTCTTTCACACTGACCTTCACAAACCAGTGGGAAAAATCAGTAAACTTGAGATTTCTCCACAGATGTTCTATGGGGGTTTGAGTCTGGGCTTGGGAGGACCATTCAGGGACGGTCAGAGTCCCAAAGCCACTCTAGTGCTGTCTTGGCTGTATGCTTCAGGTTATTGTTGTACCACCCCAGCCTTAGCAGGTTTTATTTAAGGACCACTCTTGTATTTGGCTACATAAGCACCCCTATGGCATGATCCTGTCACCTCCATGTTTCATGGCAGAGATGGTATTAGGCAGATGATGAGCAGTGGTGGCTTCTGTGTGGTTGTGTTTGTGAGTCGGCAGTGTAAAAGGCCACTACTTCATTCAGGATTGCTTCCTGCCTTGAGCCCAATGCCCTTGGACTCTGTCCTCTTCCTTCCTCCACCATGACCCTGAAAGATATTAGTAGGGTTTAAGAAAGAATGATTAGACAGCCACACTTCTAAGAACGCTTAATGAATGTCTTTAATGATTATTATTTTTTTCCCCTTGTAAAGTAATAAAAATGTTTATTTTCCTCACAACCAGGTTACACAATTAGTTTGACTCGGCTAACTTGAAATGCCACATTATTCTCTTTAGTGATCCACCCATTTCTGATTCTTTGATGTCTATTATGTTTATTTCGGTTGTTTTTCCACCTGAACTGTCATCCTGGATCATTACAGCTAAGAATTAAAATGAAATCCATTTTAAAAATGCTGCTTTTGCTGTTCTCTTACATGCCACTGACATAGTACAATAACCTTTACTGCACAAGCTGAAAATGCATGTGCTTCTGGAGAATCAATTGATATCACACAGCTCACTGCAAGGATGTCAATACATTTATCTGGAATTTAAGACAAAGCAAAATGTAAAAATCTATGAGGGCATGCAATGAGGCTGGAAAGAAAAAATTATTTTGGATCAAATATAAATAAATAAATGTGTGTGTACTGTGAGTACAGTGTACAATTATATACAGAGCCCTCCATAATGTTTGGGACAAAGACTCATTTTTCCTTGATGTACCCCTCTACTCCACAGTTTAAAATTACAAATCAAACAATTCAGACGTAATTAAAGTGCTCATTGTAGACTTTCATTTGAGGGTATCTTTATATATAATCTTCATTTGGATCTTGATCTTTGTTTGTCCGCGAATTCACTGCCTTGTGTGGTGTTCCTGCTGTGTTCAGTAGAGGGCAGTAGTGATGGAGGAGGAGAGGAAGTGAGGGGGAGGATCGTTGGATGAGGTTGGAGTGTGGTGATTAAAGAGGACTGAACTAAAGGAGACTACGTGCTGTTTGTACTGGCTGAATACACAACACCTTGGTTGTTAGTTTTGTTTACAAACACTGTCGATAGCACTCTTTGTGTTTAGATCTGGCGTCTACACCACTCTTTGTGTTTAGATCTGGCGTCGACACTGTGCTTTGTGTTTAGATCTGGCGTCGACACCTGCTTCATTGTCGAGACTGTGTTTTTTTGTGTTTCTATCGACCGTCGTTGGCAGCACTTCGTCCAAATTGAATGTTCACCCACTTCTTGGAGTCGGCAGTCAGAGTATATAAGTCAGACGCACTTCTGTGATTTTCCATCAGTCGGCGTTTGAAGTTCAAGAAAGAAGCATTGGTTCTTCCTTACTCTTTGGATTGCCACAAAGCAACCTGTGAGATTGGAGAAAGGTTGAGAAGAGATCGTGAGAGGAAACGACAGCGTCATGAAAACGAGACGGACTGTGAACAGAGAGAAGCAGAAATGCTCCTCCATCACCACATAATTACTATTCGGACAGTAATTCCGAGTAGGCCGTTCCTATCGAATCAATGTCCAAGGGTTTTGTAATTTTGTTTCCCTTATAAAAAATCATAATGCTGTGCGACGAAGGGCCCAGTTCACGACTGGCAGCCGTGTTTTAAACAGGGAGCCCTTCACAGACAACTTTAACATGCGTAACGTAGTTGGGCGCACATGGCTAGTTTACATATATTTTGGCTAAACCATGTAGAAATGATAAAAAATTTTTCTACATGGTCCTCCAGTTTCAGGAAACCATAATGTTTGGCATAACTGGTGTCACAGGTGTTTGTGATTACTCAGATGGGATACATTTCGTCATTAGTGCAGACATAAAATACCTCGGCTTTGCTTCTACCCTTTGTTGTGTGTAGTTGCCATTGTTCAACATGAGGACAAGATCCGTGCCAATGAAAGTCAAAGCTGCCATTATGAAGCTGAAAATCAAAAATAAAACCATTAGAGACATCTGTAAACCTTAGGATTACCAAAATCAACATTCTGAAATATCATTAAGAAGAAGGAATGCACTGGTGAGCTCAGAAAATGCAAAGGCTGAAATGGTAGGCTGAGGAAGACCTCCACTGCCGATGACAAAAGAATCCAAACTATGGTAAAGGAAAAGCCTCAAGCACTTGTCCGGTAGATCAGGAACAGTCTTCAGGAGGCAGAGGTGGATGTGCCAGAGACTACTATCAGCAGAAGACTTCATGAACAGCAATGCAGAGGCCACACTGCAAGATGCAAACCACTAGTAAGCCACAAAAAAACTCAATTGCCAGATTAAAGTTTGCCAAGATGTACTTAAAAGAGCCTGCAGAATTCTTGTGGACAGATAAGACAAAGATGGACCTCTATCAGAGTGATGGCAAGAACAAAGTGTGGAGAACTGCCAAAGATCCAAAGCATACCATTTGTTATGGCTGCCACTGGTACTGGCACACTTCTGTTCATTGATGAAGGTTTAAGGTTTAAGGTTTCTTTATTTATTCATGTTTACACAAGAAAACATGAAATTTGCCTTCTCAGTTGCATTTAATAACAGAAAGAATGAAATAAAACAGACAAATAGAAACAAGAAAGGTTAAGGTAAGGCAGTTAGATAATACATATTTACACCAAAAAAAAATATATATATCGAAACCTTAATCATTATCTCCGATATTTCTTATTGAAAAGTCATATGGCACTAGGAAGAAAGGAGTTTCTGGAGCGATTTGTGTGGGTTTTCAAAGCGACTGTCCTTCCTGATTTACTGAACTTTAGTTCTACATGTAATGGATGTCTGTCATCAGTTGAGATGATTTCCAGTTTCTTTAGCATTGCCCTCTGACACACACTAGTCAAATCATCTACATCAGCCCCAATAACTTTAGCTGCATACTTCGTAATCTGCTGGAGCTTTTTTGAGTTTTGGTTTGTCAGACTATTAAACCAGGCAATGAAACTGAAAGTAATCACAGACTGGATCATACTGCGATAAAAGGACAACATGAGGTCCTTGTCTACTTTAAATAGTTTAAGTTTATGGAGGAGAAATAAGCGCTGGTTGCATTTACAGAATAATTTTTTTGTATTTGTATTCCAGTTAAGATTGATTGATGATGTAATCCTCAGGTGTTAAGGAAGTTCCACCAAATTCATTGGATGGCGCTTCATCCTACAACAAGGTAATGATCCCAAACATACTGCCAAGGCAAAACATGAGGTTTTCAAAGCTAAAAAATGGAAAATTCTTGAATGGCCAAGCCAGTCGCCCGATTTCAGCCTAATTAAGCATGCCTTCCATATACTGAAGAGAAAATCTAAGGGGACAAGCGCGTGAAGCAAGCAGGAGTAGGAGATGGCTGCATTAGATTCTTGGCAGAGCATCTCCAGAGAAATACTCAGCACTTGATGATGATGTCTATGAATCACAGACATCATTGCATTCAAGGGATATGCAACAACGTTCTAAATATGACTGCTTTAATATACCTGCCATTGCTATGTCAGAAACATTATGGTGCCCTGAAATGGAGGGACCATGTAGAAAGCGTGTTGTGACCAAAATGTTTGCAAATACCATTAAATGAAAGTCATTTTAACTCACGTCTAAATTGTTTGATTTCAAATTTCAAGCTGTGGGAAGCTGAGGGGGGAAACCAAGGAAAAATATGTCTTTGTCCCAAACATTATGGAGGGCACTGTATACATTGTAAGAAGAAACACCATAAGACATTGCGAAGGGTTGGGGCAGCCACCCATATAATTTTTCCCGGCTGCAAAACTGTTGCAAAATCATAGACATGTTGACACAATCGAGTCCAAAACAGAACTGATTCATTATACACAAGATGGCAGCTTTAATGGTCAGTAGAGGAAGTGATGTCATCAGGACCGGAACCGGAAGTGGCATCGTTGGCTGCCCCAGAACCGGGTGGAATTTCCCTAGAATGGTCTGCAAAAGATCAAGAGGGAGAATTAGTGCACTTCGCCACCCCCTGGTCCAGCATGGAATTACATATACTCAAACCCTTTAGCTGTCTCCTAAACACGCGTGTGTGACAACATACATTACATTTCCTGTATGAACTGTGTATTTGTGGTTAATAAATAAGGAGCTAAGAAGTTACAAAGGGAAAAACTGCTCTATAAGGAATGTACGGCTAAAAATTCCATCACTAACCATTGGACATATGAGAGCATGACAGCAATGGTTAAAATGGACATTAGGAAAGATAAAAGGCAGTTGGAGAAAAATATTTCAGGAATGGAGAAGGTTGAGCCAAATAGACTCCTTCAATATTTTAGCAGAAAAAGGGTAGGCAAGGAGGACGTGAAGAGTTTTAGGAATGGTAAAAGCGAGCTAGCATATACAGATAGGAAAATAGCGATTGTTTTGAGCTTATATTCTTTGGAAGTTAATACATAAGAAGTCGATAACTTCCCAAAATTAACTAGGACTACAAAAGAGGTACTTAGTCATTTGGAAAATGTAAAGGGAAATGTACTGCTCAGAGTAAATAGACTGAAATCTAACCAATCACCAGGACTGATTAAATGAATCCTTGAGCACTTAAGGAAGTTAATAGGTAAATATATAAATCCTTGACACATATTTTTTGAAGATCTCTACACAATGGGGAAATTCTTAAAGACTGGAGGCGATCATATATTATCCTGTTGAATAAAGATGATAATCTCACAGATCTAAGTAGCTACAGGCCAGTAAGTGTAACATACTGTATATTACACGTAAATTAATTGAGGCAAATATATAGGAATTGAACAGATTATGTTTAGAACAAAGGGGTTAGAGGACAGTCACTATGAGTTCAGATGAGGGGGGGATCATATCACATTAATATGCTGGAATTCTCTAAGAAAGCAACAGAATATGATCAAGAGCTGCATATAATATTTTTTATCTTGATTTTCTGAAGATCTTTGATAAGGTACCACATGTAAGGTTAGTAATCAAACTTAAAGTAGTGGGAATTCAGGGCATGGCCTGTAGGTGGGTGAAGAATTGGCTCAAGTACAGGAGGCAAAGGGGTATAGTGAATAGAACATTTTCAGAATTAGGTGATGTTAAAATTGTTTTTTAAGACTTAAACTTAAAAAGCTTCAGTAAATACTTATGCCATAAAACAAACATATCTTTATTTTTTTTTAAATTGACCTCGTTTTCAAAACGGTGTTTTCCACTGGATCTGATATTTTGCAACAATGGGCCAGGCGACAGCAGATGATTAGGACAAGGCCAATGGCTTTCACCTGTTTTGCAAGATGTTTGACATGGTGTTCAGCACCGGCTCGGTGTCACAAAATGGGTCACATGTTTTCCCACCATTGCAGAGCCAGATTTTGCTCTTCAGTGTTGCTGGACCCCTGACATCATTGCTGCAACATCTGCTACGTTGGGCCCCACTTCCCTGGTCTTCACAACAGGTAAGGTGAGGACACAGCTGAAGAGGTTACACCCTGGAAAGGCAGCTGGCCAGGATGGTGTGTGTCCCCAGCTGCTGAAGGAGTGTGCAGATCAACTTGCTGAGCCTCTGCAGATATTGTTCAACTTGAGTCTTCAAGGTGAGAGGGTCCCAGCTCTGTGGAAACATTGTGCTGGTTCCCAAAGCTGGGCAACCAACTGAAATAAATGATTACAGACCAGTTGCCCTCACATCTCACATCATGAAGACATTGGAGAGCCTGCTTCCACGTAGCCTCAGAGCACAAGTCCAGCATGCATTAGATCCCCTACAGTTTGCATAGCAGGAGCACATTGGTGTTGAGTATGCTGTCCTCTACATGCTACACCAGACTCGATCCTTTTTGGATGAACTGAGTAGATATGTGAGGATGTTATCTCAAACTTTATAATGCACTGGTGAGGTATCATCTGGAGTACTGTGTGCAGTTTTGGTCTCCAGGCTTCAAAAAGAACATAGCAGCACTAGAAAAGGTCCAGAGAAGAGCGACTAGGCTGATTCCAGGGCTACAGGGGTTGAATTATGAGGAAGGATTAAAAGAGCTGAGCCTATACAGTTTAAGCAAAAGAAGATTAAGAGGTGACATGATTGAAGTCTTTAAAATTATGAAGGGAATCATAATGGACTGAGACTGTTATTTTAAAATGAGTTCATCAAGAACACAGGGACACAGTTGGAAACTTGTTAAGGGTAAATTTCACACAAACATTAGGAAGTTTTTCTTTACACAAAGAACGATAGACACTTGGAATAAGCTGCCAAGTAGTGTGGTAGACAGTAAAACTTTAGGGACTTTCAAAACTCAACTTGATGCTTTTTTAGAAGAAATAAGTGGATAGGACTGGCGAGCTTTGTTGGGCTGTATCATCTGTTCTCATCTAGGTTGTTCTAATGTTCTACTGATTATGTTTTTTTATTTTTTTGAGTGCATTCAACACCATCCAATCCTTCATTCTTAAGGATAAACTGGAAAGGATAGGTGTGGATTCCACCTTCACCTAATAGGATTCATAACTACCTGCAATCTGTTAAACTGGGGAACTGTGTCTCTGGGATGGTAGTGAGCAACTTGGGGCTCCACAAGGGTCTGTTTTGGCTCCATTCCTGTTGACATTATACATAGCAGACATTAAATATGTCAGACTTTTGCCACATACAGAAGTACTCTGATGATACTGCTATTGTTTTGTGTATAAGGAATAGGCAGGAAGTTGGAATATGGGGAGCTGATTGGAGCTTTCAGTGACTGGAGCAGTAAGAGTTGCCTGGTTCTGAACACAATAAAGACCAAAAAGATGATTATGGATTTCCGCAGGTCCAAGCTCCCCCTTCAGCCTGTTAACATCCAAGGGGAAGGCGATGAGGTGGTGTAGACTTATAAATATCTAGGTGTCCACGTTGATGACAGATTGGACTGGTCTATGAACACAGATTTCTTCTACAGGAAGGTGTAGAGCAGGCTGTTTTTCCAAGAAGACTCAGATCATTCAATGTATGTGGTGAAATCTGACAGTTGTTGCCAGTGTCCTCTTCATTGCTGCCTTGTGTTGGGGAGGCAGCATGATAGGTAAGAACATGGTACTGGGTAGGACTGTGGACTCACTGGGAATTGTGGTGGAAAGGTGTATGCGGATCAAGGTACAGGCCATCCTTGACAATAGCAGCCACCCTGTCTACAATAATTCGGCAGGTAACAGAAGTAAACACAGCAGTCGTCTCCTCTCACTACGCTGTAGAACAGAAAACTTCAGAAGATGTTGCTGCAAGATTTTATAACTCTGTTGTCAACATGAGTAATTCATGAACCGGTCACCACTCCATTATTTATGTATTTGTGTTCTGTTCTCCTTGCCTTTTTAATAATTTGTAGCAATTTTTATTGATGTGCTTGAGCTACAGGACTCCTGAATTTCCCTGAGGGATAAATAAAGTATCTATCTATCTATCTATCTATCTATCTATCTATCTATCTATCTATCTATCTATCTATCTATCTATCTATCTATCTATCTATCTATCTATCTATCTATCTATCTATCTATCTATCGCCATGGACGTCTGGGGTCTTTGCCTGGCCGGGACACCTCCAAGCTGGAAGGACTGGGGAACAAGCATGGCCAGAGCGTTACCTCCCCCGGAGTTCTAGATGGCAACCCCTCTGGGTTGCAGTGGTGTCTAGGACTCCCGCAGGGCTTCATGGGAGTTGGAGTTTGGTGCAGCCCTGTTGGGATCCGTGGGCACCGCCAGGGGGTGCTACAGCTGCTCCTGAGCCTGTAAGGACAATCCTTTCATCACACCCGGAATTGCTGCCGGAAGTAGGTCATCAAGCACCTGAAGCACTTCCGGGTACAGTATAGAAGCAGCCAGCAGACACTACTTGGGGATCAAGAGTCGTGTGGAAGGGGACAAAGCTAGCCGAGGTGGAGTGGAGGAGAAAGAGAGAAGAAGAAGAGAAAAATATTGTGAAGTATTTGTTCGTTGGGACTGTGTTTGACCCATGGGATCAGTGTGCCTGTCTGTGTTGGGTTGGGTGGCTGGTATGCCCCCTAGAGTTAGATAGATAGATAGATAGATAGATAGATAGATAGATAGATAGATAGATAGATATCACTTCTGGACTATCTATCTATCTATCTATCTATCTATCTATCTATCTATCTATCTATCTATCTATCTATCTATCTATCTATCTATCTATCTATCTATCTATCTATCTATCTATCTAATTTCAGAAATGAATTCTGCAGACCTAAATCTACAAAGCACACCATTTCTTTTGTGTGTGAGGATTTTGGTGCAGATCAGTGTAATGAGCAAAACAATAAAAGAGATGTTCAGATTTCAAGAATGTCTTTGTTACATTTGAAATCAGTGTGTAACATGGCTGTTAATCCTTGTCAAAGCATTGCAAACTCCTTCATGAAACTTCCACCATGACACCCTGCATCTCCTCAGGGAAACTGCTCCATGAAACTCTCCTAAAACAAATTGCTATGTACACAACCCAAACCATTTTGCTTTTGCCCAAACTCTGGTGAGCTCAAGATTCTCCAGCAGAAGAGTCTGCTAAGGCTTGTGACCAAGAGGATGTGAGAAGGTTAAGTGTCCTGATTTTGCAAAGCTATCATTCTCTCCACCTCACCCTTTTCAACAGCTTTATTGACCTGCTTTTGTGTAGTCGGTTGGTTGCACAATGTCAATAGCCTTCAGGATTTTTTTATATTCAGGACAGAATAAAACTGCGGATGGCACAGCAGCCATCTAATCTCTAGAGCCAACCACATTCATTCTTTTCAAAATAATTTCGAATGTGAATGTCCAAAACTGATAACATGTGCCATTAGCTTTTGGAGGTAAATTAAACATTCTTCTCATTACAAGCCTCTACTTGATACTTTTACTTAGAGAAATTCATGAAACCACAGACACAACACTTTGGAACTATGACATTTGTTATTTTTTGTCGTTGTGAACTACAAATCATTTTCAGGCCTACCCATTTATGTTTGTGTATTGCTGGGAAGAAGGATGCCAGCTCTTAGCAAGCCTGCGCTGGGCTGTGGAAAACTGACAATTTAACTACTGGCAGTAAATTAAGAGCCCACCTCTCTCCTCCTCTTTGTGGAAACAAAATTTGACTAATATTAGATTTGGCCTTTTCCTGCTGCTACTCTTGCTAATTGATTTACAAAAAAAAAAAAATGTTTTTCAATTGTGTCATATCCACATGGCATTTAAAAAGTCTGCAGAACCTAAGCTGAATATTTGATGTATCATAATAATGTGAGTTCTCTGTGTGTCGGTGATAATTTAAATTTACCATCTCCAAAGCACCAATATACTGTACAGGACCTCACACATGTAGACTGTAACGGCATCCCATAATTCTACTTACATCCATGAATGGAGCTTATTTCAATAGAAACAGGTGCCAGACAGACACCAACCCTGGATGGCACTCATGGAGCGAGTGCGTTCAGATAGAGCCAGGGAGCCTAAACTGTAGGCAAGCACACAGAGTTTGGCTTTTTGCACTTTCCAATTTCCCGTTTGGAACTTTCTTTATTAAGCAAGAAAAACATTTAATAAAAAAGTACTTTTCAAGTAATGTTTAATTAAAATGAAAAAAATCTGTGGGTGTGTTACATACATAGTGCCACAGATTGCTTTAATTCGGTCTCAACAGTTCTTCGGTCTCCTTTGCCCCTCACATTGTCAGCCCACTTACAGACCTTGTTCCAAATCCTAGCAGTAAGTTTACCTGTCATTGAACACATAGTTCTCCTAATTATTCCAAATTTCCTCCATTCCTTTAAAAGCCTAACTAAGCCTTATGTTTAGTTATATGGGTGTTGCTGTCCTGTCTGGTCTTATTAATTTTTAGACAGTTTACATTTGCTTTTAAGAGTTTACTAGCTGTGCTATCTGTCTGAAATAGACCTCAGTATTAATATTTGCAGAACACTGGAATGTATTAATAAAATACATTGCATTTGTCATTCCAATAGGTGGCATACCACAAACATCTTAATACATAATTCGCCTGCCTCCTCACTCACTCACTTACTCACGTCCGTCCGAAGTCGAATGCGCAGTCTCCTTCTGCGCAGCTCCCGAAAAACCTTACGAGACCAACATCCAACCCCAACATCGCGGCAGGAGCCAGCCGCAAAAATTCAAAGAGAAATGCGACTTCGATTAAAGCTCTAGAGCACTGAAAGGCAATTTCGACTACAGCTCGAGGCCTAATTACACATTCTGATTCAATTACGCATTCATTCAATACACCTATATCAGGTTTGTGGTGCTTATACTTACTACTATTCTATATTGTACTGGAACATTCATCATTCAATATTATACTATAGGCCTGGAAAATTCATCAACTAACAGTACAAGCCTGTACAGTAATGAGTAAAGCGGACTACAATCATTACAGAACAACTTCTTCGTTACTTATCATTTGTTCTTCATACACTGCTGACACAAACTCATGCCCGTTTCATCTTACATTGTCGAAACGGGCTCTTTGTCTAGTTTGTAATAAAATACATTACAAATGTTTGTGATGCACCATCTATTGGAATGAGAGAGACATAGCAACCAGATGGTTACACAGATACACAGACACTTGTCCTTTATTATGGTGAATATTTTTTACAGGTTGGCACCCTGCCCGGGATTGGTTCCTGCCTTGTGCCCTGTGTTGGCTGGGATTGGCTCCAGCAGACCCCCATGACCCTGTGTTCGGATTCAGCGGGTTGGAAAATGGATGGATGGATGGATATTTTTTATTGTTATTCTACTGATGCTTCTTTGGTTTCTTTTTTCATAAGGTTTTTGTATGGCCATGGCTGTCATGTTTCAACTAGTCTTTCTCCTCTGGCTGGGGTTCAAAGTCATATTTCTTGTTTGCTTTGCCCATTTTTGTCCTATTTATTTACTGTATGTGAATGTTTATTTTGTTTATTATGTGCATTATTCTTTGTTTTTGTCTGTGACTACAAAATGCCTTGGTTATGTCCCATGTGTTTTATGAGTGGTCCCCTCTACCTGTTAGCCACCACCAGGAACTGCCCTCCACCCTATAAATCCAGAGGGTGTCCCACAGTTCCTGGCAGTTTATTTCAAATGCGCTAGGGAGTGGAGTGTTTACTTGTGTCTGTATTGTGCTTATTTTGGGCTTATTATGATTACCTGGATAATTTGAACCTTTGCTCTGTCGTTTGGCCATTCTTTAATATTTGTATTAGGACTTTGCTTGCCTTTGGTGGCACAGTGGTAGCGTTGCTGCCTCGCAGTAAGGAGACCTGGGTTTGCTTCCTGGGTCCTCCCTGCGTGGAGTTTGCATGTTCTCCCCTTGTCTGCGTGGGTTTCCTCCGGGTGCTCCCACAGTCCAAAGACATGCAGGTTAGGTGCATTGGCGATCCTAAATTGTCCCTAGTGTGTGCTTGGTGTGTGGTTGTGTATGTGTGTGTGTGTGTGCCCTGTGGTGCGCTGGCGCCCTTCCCGGGGGTTTGTTCCTGCCTTGCCCCCTGTGCTGGCAGAGATTGGCTCCAGCAGACCCCCATGACGCTGTGTTAGGATATAGCGGGTTGGACAATGACTGACTGACTGTGCTTGCCTTGGATTGCCGTGCCTTTAGGCAACTGCTTTTTGTGCTCCACAGAGGTTCTTGGGATACTGAGCATTTTTTGTTAAAATAAATCTTTTATTTTATTAAGATTCTTTCAGGCCCTTTTGTTTCTCGTCCAGGATTTGACACTAATCCCCCCTAGTGTGCAATTTTAGAAGTCTTTGTGTCTTGTTTTAGTGCTCCCAGTTCATAACAATGCTTAGGTGAATATGTTGTCATTATGCAGATGGTTGGTCATGTGACATGTGTAAAAACACATTTTAAACATTTATTTTGGTTTATTGTTTTTATTGTGTAGGTTTCATTGTGAGGTTTTTAGATATTAAAATGTTTTATTTAGTTCCTATTCTGTTGTATTGTTTTTTTTACATTGCATAATAGCATGTGTCACATGACCACAATTGTCATTAAATCACAGGATGCAATGGTATAAATATGGTTGTGATTTCAGTGCACATTATCACTCAAGTGATAAACATCTTGACTGTCAAATCTAGGAACAGTTAGCCTCTTTCATGAGCAGATCTTAGCATCAGCTTTTGTTTTGATCTTCCTTTATGCCTTTGATTTCTGTTTTTTTTTTACACTTGTGTTTTGGATGTCTAATCTTTCAACTTATTTTGACTCTGACCTAGGTTATCCTTTTTACAATAATTTTTGACTCAAGTTATTATTTCCTGGTCAATCACCATTTTTGGAAAAAATCCTCAAACACCTTGTGTCTCATAACAATATGGAGGTCACACAATATACTCTGTCAGCAACGCCCGCTTATATAAGAGTGCAGCATGTAGTACTCTGCATCCAAGCTTTTCGTTTCACTATAAAGACTAAAGTTATAATTGGAGTTATTGTTCCGGAAAATGGCTGCGTGAAGGGATCTGTAAAGGATCAGGAGACATAAGCAGCAAATAACATGGTCAAAATGATAAAAAAAATGTCAGAAAAACCAGGAAGGCAAAAAGAAACTAAAACAACTAGCCAGAAATACAACCAGAACTCAAAGTAAACACACAGAAAGTCTTTAAGCCCCCAAAAAATCTTTACGTAAACCAACTCTAACAATGTAAAAAATTGTTTTAGAAATATCCAGAATCTTGGACTCCAGGATGTGCATGTCACAGCCTTAAATACATTTTGAAAAAAGAAGTCAAGATGTGCCACTTCCTGGTGTCACGTGATCGTATGCACAAAATGACCACTGGTGAATCATGGCCAAACAGATAATGGTGGAAAAATAATAATAGAATTGATATCAAATCACAAAATAAATAATAGCTGTGTATTACAACAGTCCTAAAACTAATATTTCTTGAAAACACTTGAGCACATCATTGGAGTGTGAGGCAAATAAAAATGACTTTAGCATTGCTGTTGTGAGCTTGGCTTTTGGTTTTATGTTTCTAACTGTGCCGTACGATGAAAGTTACGTAATGAAGGTCACATGACATACAGTGTCATCAGGTCCTACCTATATAAGATGGTGGCATGCTTTTATGAGCATCCAAGTTTCAGAATAATTAAAAAAAAACTTTTCATTTTCATGCATGCATTCTTTGGCTTGTCTCACAGTAAAACATTTTTATATGTGTATTTTGAATTTGTGTTTTTTGTTAAAGGAGAATTCATTATGAAGGTTTTTATCTCTGTGTTGATTGTTTTGACAATTTATTATTATTTTTGTTTTATTGAGTTCTTGGTTTACACACCGCTAGTATCATGTGTTCACGGTCATCGCTTTTGCGACATACTCGGACCTGGGGTATAAATATGGTGGTATTTCTCTTGTATATTATCCCTTGATTGGAGAAAGAAAACATATTCTTCTTGTTGGTTAATGTTTTTTTCTTCAAAGTAGGCTTACCAACAGATATTGTTTTTGGTTTTGAACTCCTTTTTTGTCTTCAACTACGCTCCTTATTTTGCCTCTTGGTTTTGGTTGCCTTCTGACCCAGATTTCCCTTTTCAACTACAATTTTTACCTTACGTTGCCATCTCCTGATTAGTGATAAGCTAACTCTCTGAGGTTACCTTCACCATGAGTTTGATGAAATCACAGAAATGTTTGGGATCTTTGGAAACTTTGCAAAATATGTTGAAGTCAATGGAGAAAGACAAACTGAACTAGTATCGACTAAATTATAATGGTGCAATGGTCTTTTTGGAGTCCCTGAGGGCCGGAGAAGCCCCTACCAACTATGCTGGACTGATCAATGTGGCCAAAAATGTGATCTGAGCTGTGATGCAGGAGTGCTAACCAGTGTACAGCTGTGCCTAAAAGAACAAAAGGTGTAGACAGAATTAATACCACAAACTAAATACAACAAATGGCTACATACTAGCAAATAAGGAAATGAAATATTTAACATTACACTCACACAGTTGTCTTCTTAAGGCACACGTTCGTAGGGCCACGAGGCGGCAGCCTCAAACTGGCTCATTCCAATATTTGAAGTCATAATTCCGTAGCTGGAACATCTTTTTTGTTTGCCATGTATCTGTGTAGTTGCAAGAAGAAACAAATACATTGTAAACAGTAATACATAATAAATCTTTCATTATTATTATTTCACAGGGTCTCCTCTGTTTTTTGAGGAGTGGAGAGCTCCTTTAAGGTTATTTTGAGATCCTAGCTAGGCACATGGCTAATTATGTATCAAATAAGGCATGAGGTACTGCACAGGGATCTATGTTATATATCCAGTGGTAGTACTCATTATTGTCAGCTAATGTACCCTTCAAATGAAAACACTGCATTTTTTACATTTCTTATTTAAACACATGGAGATGGAAATTCAACTAGAGTACTGATCAGGTCCTGACTGCAAAGATCTTACAGAAAAAAAAGCAGCAGGCATGTGTGAAAGTTCTGCCCATTAAAGCATCATGGGGAGCTGGGAAAAATATTCCTCTAAGCCTGCTACACAGCGAATTTCCAGGAAAATGTTTGGAGAACAAAGTCACCAGCGAATACAGTATATTCACTGCAAAAAATAATTTGATGAATTTTACCAATCAGCACTACTATTAATCGGTTCAGGTGCTCACAATACCCCTGTGACACATCTGTATCATAACAGTTAAGGAGTCTGATTTTGTTAGTTCTGGCTTTTGACCTTCACTCTGCCTTTGATTCAACCAAAGATTTTTGCTCAGTGTTTAGTTTGCCCTTTTGATTCTGTGTGCTCCCATTGTCTTATTTCTTCTCCTGGCTGTACTCTCTCATTTATTTATTTTTTATTTTATATATACTATTTTCCTTAAAGTGTGCATAACAGCTGTTAAAAATACAGAAGAGCTCCTTGTAAAGCAAATGCCCTCAATTGGCCTCCAATGTTTCTGTTCTGTTCACACTTTTATTTCAAGGCCACCTAGCGGTCATTTTAAGTATTGACGTGGTCAAGTTGTTCAGTTCACCTTTCTTAAGAAGGCAGTTTATGACACCAGTTCTTTCACATTAAGCCTTGGCGTAGATATGCCTGTGTAAGTTTCTCTTTTAAATAATTATTTTGTATATGTAATTAAGATGTTTATCTGTTACAGTTAATTTATTAATAATGTATTTCTTTATTGATTGATTGTTTGGCATGAGCTTTGTACTGAAAACACCCTTTGTATTGTGTTTTGTAGTTTTACAATCAAGAATGAAAGACTTATCAGTAAAAGCCTCACTCTGAGCAAGAAACAACTTTACTGGAGTTATTGTTCACTATCTGTCTAGCTTTGCACGGACACACAATCGCAAGGGCAGAATAGTTTCTTCTCTACTGCTCCCAGCTCAAGGTACAGTTCACAAATGTGGGTTGCAAGATCCCACCTGTTCTGAAAGAGTGTCTTTGTTGCTTTCTGTCAGGATGGCGTAGTTTATCTACATTTGTGCCATTTCCCCATGGCGTCTCTGTCTCACGTGCCTCTGAAATGTTTGCTTTCAGGACATCCTGTATTGCAGTAAAGATTGATGCTCATTCTGTTCCAATTTCCACCTCACTTTCCCTCAACTATCCTCGTCAGCAGCCATTGGAGCTCTTGGGTTTCATTCATTCACAGTTCCTATTCCCCATCATGTTCCATTCCTTGAAACTGGCAACCTTTTGCTAGCTTGGGCAACCTACTGTATACCTTCTATAAATGCACACGCCAATAGCAGAACAATCTATACCATCAAGACTGTTAAACTTTATCTGAATTAATATGTTAACTGTTCAACAACAAATCCACTTGCGTCAGTCTAAAAAGCTAGAATTCAGTTGTCAGTGATGAGCCTAATGGTATTACAATGCCAGCAGCACCAGCTGGGTAAATCACTGCATGCCATCCTATTTTACTCTACATATAAATGGCTGGATATTAATAGAAATGAATCTGAAGTTTTAAACATGTTTCATGCTGTGGTCAGAACATGGGAATGTGGACCAGGTGGTGCTTTGGGATTTACCCCTCAGAGTCCGGGGGTCAAACCTAGATTAACCGTCAAAAGAGCCGCTTAGTTTCAAAGCCGCCACAGCTATGCTGCCGCACACTTTTGCACATTTATACACAATTGTCTTTGTTTGCCAAATAGCAGGAAAGTTGATTTGTGGTGGCAGAGCTTTATGCTGATCTGTGTGCTCATTTGTATTTACTTTTACTTTTTTTTTTAAACCACTTGGTTAAAAACCAAAGAAAAGTTAAAACAAAATCTCATTGAGTTAAAACTCTGTTGAACTGCTGATAACATTTTGCGTGGCTACAAAGTACATTTTATAGCAGATAACGCAGTTGAACAGAAAGTTTGGAGACTTCCTTCTTTTTATAATTACAGAATCCGGTCCCTTTGAGACTCAGAAAGGGGATGAAGCTTATAGGATTTCAGAAATCTATGATGGGCAAGATAGATGTCTGCCACACACTTCTGTTTGGCTTAGATATACCCTTTGTTTTCAGTTTTTGTTTTCTTTTCTAAATATATAAGCCTTTTGCTGAGTGAAAGTTAGAAGTTAATCAGTGAGTTTTTGAAATGTTTTAAATATCACTTGACACATGACAACAAAAGGGCTTCTTAGAACTTTACAGAACAGTTTGCATTTAGTTGAAGGGGTGGTATGGTGGCACTGTGGTTACCACCCTTGCCTCACAGCTTCACCATCCTGGGTTTGAATCCTTCACCCCAAACATTGTCCATTTGGAGTCGGCACATTCTCATCATCTTAAAGACATGCAGGTTATGTTAATCAGACTCTAAACTGGCACCAGTATGATGTCCAGGACTGTTTCCTGCCTTGAGCCAAACGCTACTTGGACAATCCCCAACCTCTGCGCTTGATTAAGCAGGTTTGACTATTCAGTATGGTTTATAGTTCACTGGTTAGCACCGCTGCCTCTGGACTCTGGGACTCCATTTCAATTCTTAGCCTGTCCCACTATGCTTGAATACATTAAGATGAGTGACAGTAAAATGCTTCTGTGAGAGTTGTGCCACTGTTTACAGAAAAACGTTGGTTTATGATGGATGGACGGTTGAAGAGAAATTTTGCAGTTCCTATACTGACATAGAGGGGCTTGCTGGTGCAGCCCTACAATCAGAGCCATCTAAACGTATAGGCACAATGAGCACTGGCTGGGGACCCCAGGAGCATAGAGGGGCCCACCAGGTCTCTGATGCCTATGTATGTTTCTGTTTTGGGATCAAAACAGGGGCCCCAGTGCACTACTTTGCCTGGCCACCTATGATGTTGTTAAGATGGCCCTGCCAACAGTACTGGGTTCAAATTGAAACCCAAATTCTTTGCTTGCTTGGTCTTGTGTAAGGCTGCATGGTGACTATAAAATGACCCTCTATTAGTAAATGTGCCCCGTGCCAATTGAATGTGGACCAACTCTCTCCCAACACCACATCACATCCAGATATTCTTTCATTGTATGCATGAAAACTGTGCAAAGGCACTTTCATTTTCCGATTTTTTGGTGAATATGCTTGCATATTATAATAAATCTATCTTTTGTGCATTCTTTGATGTTTTATTTTTCTTGCTGCAAGCAATTGATACACATCAATGCAGTTATTTTGCTGAAAGATAGAAGCACTGCCTTTCTAGGCAGCATACCTGGTTTCTTTTTTTCATAATTCTCACTTAGTATTTTTTTTTTTTCTCCTATAATTAATACGTTTAGAAACCGGCAAGACCCAATTGCCTAAATTCCCAGGCTATTATCTGGGTCATATTTTCGTCTTTCTCCTCATCTTGTTTACATCTCCAGTATATCTCAATTTCTAGTACTAAAGATTCCCATCACCACAGGCCGACTCTGAGAAGTGAGAGATAAGGGTAAGCCGCTTTCCAACGAAGTCAGAGCACAAAAGGAAAAAAAAATGAAGGGTCTGCAAAAATGTAAAAATGAAAAAAAAATCTAATGAAAATAACACAATGCAACATCTTATTATTTTACCTTACAACCACCAGGGGCCTTAATCCCGGTTTGTAGCCTAAAGAACAGGTAACTTTAAATATAAAAAGAAACTGAGGAAGTCTGAAGCCCCGCGCCTACACTTGGTGTAACTGGTGCAAATCAACACTTTTTTTTAACGTTTTTAGTGACAGCGCGCTTCTCGACATGACCCTTAGTGTCGCCGTGTTATCGCATTCCCGTCTCGGCCCATTCCCGAGCGGTCGGGGTGTCCTGCGTCGTTCCGATCACCTCCCTTCAAAACAATTTCCCCAGAATTAAAAGATTAGATTTCACGAGCCCCGGGCCGTTGTATCAGTTACTGAATTTAAAGAAATCCTGTTCTAATTAAGCAGAGCTGATCAGATGAGGCAGAGGCGGCGGCGGCGCCGCCACTTAACAGCCTGCAATAAAACGTAAGGAAGGAAAGTCGCTAAATGAGTAATTGGCATGTGTTGCAAAGTCTCACACGACAACGCAGTTGGAGACCCCCCAAAATGGCTCAAGGAGATACCTCACGTGTGCACAAGATGCAATCTGCCTATATGGAGATAGAAAAACAGGAGAAGCGGCGTTCTCGAGAGCTCTCGTCGTTATCACCTGCAGTCATCGCTTAAGGGAAAATCCAGCGGGAGCTTTCAGGTTCTTCTTTTTTTCCTTTCTTTCTTTATTTCCCTCTGCATTCATAAATGTGACTCCAGCTGTAGGTGTTGGTTAAAAAGTATGCCAAAGTTCAAGTGCGGCCCCGACAAGAAGAGAACGCTCGACTTCCAGCGGCTCACTAATTGCTGTGCTACTCCATTGATTAGTTCATCAGACGTGAGTGAGGACAGCTTATAAGGTGAGCACACTGCACGGACACGGAGACATTGCATCACATTACATTACATGTCCGTTTATTTGCCCGGTAGACGGTTTATAAGCTGAGTACTCTATAGAGCACATTGCACGGACACAGAGACATTGCATCACATTATATTACATGTCCGTTTATTTGCCTGGCAGACGCTTTTATCCGAAGCGACTTCCAAAAGACGTCAACATAAACATAAGTCTGTGGGACTGTTTGGGAACAAGTGTTACAGGAGAAGGCTATAAAAATGATCACCATAAGTGAAGAGCTTTAGGAACAAAGTACAAGTTAGCTTCAATTAAACAGTTAGAAAACCGAATCTAAAACTTAGAAATTCACCAAACAAGAGTCTTCATAAACATGCTGAGAGACACAGAATTTTGAATGGAGATGAACAGCACAGTCCACCAACCAGGAGCTACTGGATCAGGGGGGTAAGTATGGGGTTTCGGAAGCTGAATCTCTCCATAATGTAATCTTAAAGGGAGATATCACCCTGACCCCCACTTTGGATCTTATTTCAGGGGGAACCCTTGAGGAATGGCTTATTGCTTGCCCACCCAGTTGTTTCCTGGCTCTCACACTTTGCAAGTTCTGGCTTCGCCAATGGGGTGGATTGAGATTTGGTATTGGGCAGAGGTGGCATCACCAATGCCATTCATCAGCAGACCTCAGTAGGTGAGAAAGAGCATAGGACCATATGTGTCCAAATGTGTATGTGGAGTTTAAGGGGTGGCTAGGGTGGTCTGGCCCCACCAATCAATACACTTTGTCATTAAAATATTTTGCAAGTGAGAAGTATTTTTTTTTCCTTATTTTTTAACACCACAGTTAATGTACATATGTTATGAACACCCCACACAAAGGCACAGTCTTGGTTCTAATGCCACAATAAGGAGTCCAGGGGTGGCACCCATGAGTTCCATGTGTGGGTTTGTGCTGGTTTCCTCCCACAGTCCAAACACATACTGGTTAAAGGCTATGTCACATTAGTTAACTGATTTGAAAGTTTAAGCGTTTTCTGTTATTTATTTGCTTCATCAAAGAGACAGGTATCACATTTTTGTTAATTATTTTGTCATGGGGTGAGTGTGATGTTATACGGAGATTTGCTCAGACTGCCACACTTCTGTTTGTACAGACAGCCATAAATTCCGGGAACCTACTGTGTCAATCGCACATGCTCAATTGGTCTGTTTTGCTTTTGGAAGTAGCTAATGAGATGTGTAAAAGAGGACAATACAGTAGACAAAATGTACAAGCTGAAGTGACCTCTGTCAAGCTAAATCTGAAACAATAAAGCAGTCTGTAATTTAAACTGTACAGAATATTCCTCTGTCTGTTATAAGGATACGTGACATGCAAGAAAGAGTTACTTTGTACAGGACAGATTATGCTATTCATTGACCCGTCTATTCACCATCTATATTCCGATTATCCAGGGCAGGGGGTAGCTGGAGCCCATACTAACAAGCAATGGACACATGCAAGAAAAGACCCTGAGAAGTAATATCAGACAGAAACTGTCAAATGGATGATTGATGACCTTAAACCCCACTCCAAATTATGATTTAAGAAAGATGATGTGTGAAAATATGATTTATGAAAATATAACATTACATTCCTTTCCATATACATTCCTTATTCCTTGAATATTTTGATATGAATGATGGGCACCATTCAAATTATTTTAATAAGTGCTCAAAGGTGCACACTTGCTTGGCTATGTATTTACAAGCAAGAGAAGCGTATTTTTTAAATGAGGCTCCTATTATTAGTTTTGAATCTGGTGTGCTTACAATGACGTTACGTGTCAGGACAGGAGCATAAGTTTCATAATTTTCATAATTCATAATTTGGGGATATCGTATAAATTTCATAATTTATCATTCGGGGTGGGGGTACATTTCATAATTCATATTTTTGGGAAGGGACTAAATTTCATGCATACCATTTCACAATTCATATTTTCATAAATTGTGTTTCATAAATCATAATTTGGGGGTGGGGTTTAAGGTTTTCAATCATCCATTTGATGGTTTCTGTCTTATATTTCTACTCCCCTGGACAGAGCGCACCCCATCGCAGGGTGAACACACATAGGTGACAGGCAAGAAAGTGTGTGCCTGTCCTTAAAAAAGCCAGAGAAACATTCTGTACAATTTCACATATAGATTAGTTTGTAGTTTCATAATTAGTTTGAGAGTCACTTCAGTCTGTACATTGGCGATATTCAACTGTATTGTCCTCTTTTATATGTCTGACAAAATGGAGTGATTCAGCATGAATGATTAACATGGCAGTGCGTGTGAGCAAATCTCCACCACGTGGCACACTCGCACTATGACAAAATATTTTAAAAACAAAAATTAAATATCTCTCTTCTGTTTTTTTTATTTACTTCATCAAAAACACTAACTTTCCAATCCCTTAACTAAGTTGCACCTGAATATTACGCCATGAATTTTCTAAGAACATACCTATTTTGTCACCATTAAAATACTGTATATTGACAAACTTTAAAAGCAACATTTTCTGTCATTAAATATAATGAACAGTAGTTGTGTACTTTTCCAAAATTTCAAAGCTTTTAATGTGTTAAGTGACACTTTATATTGTAAATTTAAATAACGATCAATTAGCCATATTTGAATGTGATGTAAATATGTAGCAGTACAGTTGAGACTAAAAAAATAAAAATTATTTTTATGGTTGTTCAGCCCCACCCAGCCCCAAAGTCAAACTCCACCCATGGTGGTAGCTCATTGGCTATTTGTACACAAACTCAATGGCTTTTAACTTAATATGTGGCATTAAATGAAGTCAATGCAGTGATGCAAAAAAATGAGTGACATGTACTCTTCTTGGCTGGCCAAACACCAAATATGCCAGTGCATTTTGAACCATCTGTAGCAGCTTGGTGACACATGCTGGAACTCCTGCCAGTAGCGAGATGCAGAGCCCAGATGTGACAAGACCAAAGCCTGGATTAGTGCTACATACTATCAGATATGGCCAGATCTTATTGATGATGTGTAGAGTGAATCTGCACAATGAAAGACTGTAGTAACATGGTCACTGAAGGACAGCTGGTCATCGATCATATTGATTTGGCGGGTGTTCGCAAAAACGAGTCAAGCTGAACAGACAGACAAGCTGGGATAAAAAGAAGATTCTTTTTATCCCAGCAGATTCTGCAGATTGTGTTCCTTCGTTCAGGTTGTAATATCCGTGAGACACGCAGAGAATTCCATCTGATATTGTGTGGTCATTTGTACAGAACAACAGATACAACTGTGTATCATTGACATAGATCTGAAATGAGAAACCATGGGACTGGATGCTAGGGCCTACTAGTGAGGAGATATATATAGAGATGAAGAGAGGGCCCAGCACTGATCCTTGAGGCACTCCCTTGCTTGCCAGGTACACCTTTGACATCTCTTCTTGCACGAACACATGGTAGCCAAGAAGTAATAATAATAATTCATTACATTTATATAGTGCTTTTCTCAGTACTCAGGCCTCGGGCCACCTAAGTCCCAGTCATGCCAAGGTCAGAGAGGGTGGCAAGGAGGATCTGGTGGTTGACCGCGTCAAAGGCAGAGGAGAAATCTAGCAGGATGAGAACAGATGACATTTTGGTAGCTCTAGCCTGCCATAACATGTTGATAAAGGAAAGTAGAATCGTCTAGGTGAAATGGCCATTCTTGAAGCCTAAATGATTAAGATCAAGCAGTCAGCTCTTAGTGTTGGTAGAGACAAGCGCTGACACACACACAGACACCCAGACACACACACACAATCTGGACATTGATCTGAAATGTAATCTAAGGGCATTAGTAACATAATTAAAGGGGGAAGAACAAGGTGGCCATTCATTTAGAGAAGGCGGCCTATGAAATATTTGGGATATTTTCGTATTAAAAACCAGAACAGTATCACCAGTTCAGTATGCACTAAACTGCTTAAGCTTATGCTAAAAATAATTGAACTGTATAGCATAAAGCGAACTAGCCTTCAGGTTAAAGACTGAATAGAAGGAAGGAGAAATCTTAAGTAAGCAATTTCAAAGAATGTAGTTCCTAATCAACATTTGTGCTGTAATACGTGGAGAGCAAGAGTCATTGCCAGAAGTTCAAAAGGCAAACGTATGGTATAAGATCAGGCTTTAAATTGGACCAGCGTGTACTGTATAAGCTATGACACTAAGAGTGATTTGAACACATTCAGATATTGGACTATCCATTGAAGATAAATACAACAGTAGGCCTTTGTAGGTGCTGTAGAAACTTCTTTTGACTGAGGAAAGAGAATTGCTAAAGTGAAATTAGACAGTGAATTGCATTTATTTGCATTTGTAATGCATCATACATGTTCACATTAGCAGGTTACAAAGCATTAGCAGTACGTTATGTATTAGGGTGGCAAAGTGGGTAAAATTGCTGTCTAACAGCAATTTAGTTCCCTTCACCATTGCAATCTTTGTAAGTTGGCCTGCTGTCTTCAAGTATTTGTTGGTTTTCTCTTTTTTTTTTTTTTGCCCCAATTTCTTTTCACTTTCTAAAAGTGCTCATGTTAAGTTTTCTCAGCATATTTAAAGCATGTGTTCTCTTCAATGCTTTATTGCTTCCTGCTGGCATTGATCGTGCCCCTCTAGATAGTCCTTTCTTCAACCCAACAGGGAAATTTAGCTTTTACAAATGCTCAAGAAGTTCTCTCTCTAACACCGAATTGGTTGAAGATGGTTCACAAACTCAGCATGAGAAATGGAGAATTAGTAAAGTTCCCAAACACTTGCTAGTTACTTTGCAGCAATACACTACAGTCGTGTACTTACTGGTGCAGCGTGGTGTCTGGATGGCAAGAGTTTACCAGAATGGGACAGAGCCTGGCTGATTGACATCACTTTAGCATATATGAAATTTCTAAAACTGATTTTTTTTTTTCGGTCTGTTCCAACTTATTTTCCGCTATTTCCTGGGTGATATCATTTACATTGGTGTTAGTTGCTTGTCTGTGGAGGCGTTACCGCTGTGCATGCTCCAGTCTTTGACACAGCTGCACCATTTTATTTAAGGGCAAGGTTTCTAGAACGGAAGACTGACAGCCACTCTGCCGCTGACATGACTTCCGTTTTCCGTCCTCCTGGACCCGCCCTTTCCTGCCAAGTCACCACATAACCCTGAAAAAGCCATGTTGGCTTGAGTTCGTTAATCTGAAAAGATGCATCCGCAACTTATTTTGTGTTACTGATTCTTGTAATTATACGGTGTCATTAAAGTGGTGCCCCAACTCTTAACGTTGCCTGCTGGTCACACTCAGAGACAGAAGAAAAGATGCAGTACATACCAGTTCAGGAGCAAAATGGCTGCGGGGGCCACATACAGTATGCCCTGTAGTTTTGGAGTGTGACCAGATGAACATTAGTCACAAGGACCAGTCACAAGAAAGAGTGAGCTGTGGCCCAGATGTAAGAGTAGAATATTCCTCCAGGATAGTTGTGAATAGATATCCAAGCTATTGGCAGGGACATCTGACCCTGTCCTTGTAAAGTGAATGAGTCCAGGGAAATGTCAGAGGAACACCACGGACTGTGCTGGAGAGCAGCCTTGGAGACCTGGACCTTTATGGGTAGCTGGTGGCTTGGTAGTGCAGGAACTCCAGGAGACGCCAAAAGAAGGGGAGAGAATTGCTAAACCATTCAGCTATACCTAACCAGTGAAGGATAACTGAGTTGAGAGGCAGAAGCTAAGTGGGGAGAACACTCAACTGGTAGAAGAAAGAGATACCAGGGTATGGCAAAAAAGATGGAAAGATGTCCTATGAAAAAGTTGTGGTTTAGTTTGCAAGTGAGGGAGTTGCCTCACCGGATAGGCAGGTGGTCACGGCCTGTACAGGCAGAATAGGTGAATTCTAATAAACTGAAAGTGATTTGCTAACAGGAGTTCAACCCAAGATTAGAACTCTGCTTGGAACTAAACTGGTGTCCCTCCTTTAGCTCAATTGCAACAATCTTTGTTGCTAGGTTTATTAAATTTGTTCTGAATTGCAACCAACACAAAGCAACAGCTACTCCCCTATAGTGGCGTCTGAATTAGTAAATTAACTTAAACCTGCTTTAAACACTTGGTACCACACTTGGGTAACTCACTCAGGAAGGCCTCTGAATACAGCAGAAATAACATCAGCGTTATGTTCTTAAGGTATGCATTTATAACATGAATATTTAATACTACTCGTCTGTCATCTAGAGCTATTACTTTGTTAGTATGTTTGTTTTAATACAAGTGTCATTTTATTTATAATAAAATCAAATTTAAAATCTTTATCAGCAGAAATCAAATGCTTAGAAGGTCACAGGAAGAATATAAGTTATGTCAGAATTTAAATTTCTAATTCTGTTTAGAATGAAAACTTTTAACTTTAGTGGTCATTAGTTGATGTCTTTTGTAATGATTTAAGTCAGTGTCACATTAGGTGACTTCTAGTCATGGGGCGTGTCAGACTTGCCAACCGTAGCTGCTGATCAGTTTAAAATGACTAAAAAATAAAATATTTATTTTAAGTAAAAACAACTTTATTTACCTTAGTTATAAATGCATTAAAAAGCAAAAAAGTAATTTTTCTTCAACCACAAATGTTCGTGGTTATATGTGACTAAATAAAATTGCTAGGTGTGCATAAATTAATTGATTGATTGATTTTTGAAACTTGTTTAGTATGGGGGGGAATAACAATGTTGTTTTTTGTTTTTATATTTTATGATGAAAGTAGCTATTCTATTAATTGATTGAATGAATTAATTTATGTGCGCCCCAAGATTTAGTCACATATAACCACAAAAATTGTAGTTAAGGAAAATACATTTTTTGCTTTTTAGTGCATTTATAACTAAAGTAAAAAAAAATCATTTTTACTTAAATTTTTTTATATAAAATCGTTTTTACTTAAATTTTTTAATATATTTTTTTTACTTTTGAGCATTTTGCAAATGATTTTTCTTGTAATCATTTTTCATGTATGGGAAGCTTCTTTAAAAGTATTCCATAATACATCTTCTTTGCAGAATTATTTGAATACTAAAAAGAATTATATTTTGGTCTCTGTTTTTCTGTTCATGCTCTTATGGAATTAGTGCTCGGTCGCTGCGAAAAAGTGCGATAAGCGAAATTACAAAATCAACCGGAATGTTCAAGCAAATTCTAGAAAAAAACCCGATCTAAATCCGACAAGTAGTTCTCTTATGAAACGTGGACAGAAGACAGATGTTGGATTTTATATATAGAGCGATATTGTGTGATGGGCACAGGTGAGCTGGTCATGTGGCAGCTTGTTTTGTGTCTCATTATTGTTTGTCTGCTAATTAAAGAAAAAGAAACAACTAAGGGGCTGGAGTTGAGTTCATTAAAACTAAGGCAAAAGAAATTAATTAGCAGCAAAAACTGGTCACTAATGAAGAAGATGGTTAGAATGAAAACCTGCAGCCACCCCTGGCATATGGGGACCAACTGACTTGAGTGTCCATTTGAGTCTCAAAAGATGGCCACTCAGTATATGACCCATTCCTGTATGTTTATTAAGAAGTGCAATATCAAATATGTGTTTTGTGTATTTAGAGGAAACATATTTACATAATGTGTGCATATATACTGTATTTGTAAAATGTTAACAGCTGTTTCACTCTTTGTGGAATATCTGGTTTTACCATATGCCTTATGCATTTGTGCTTTGAATTATATAATTTAATCATTTGATTTTTTTGTACAATCTACTTTAATTAATTGTGTTTGCCAGCTGACCTGCTTTTTTGCTCATCAGGTCACATTAAATTACCTTTAAGTGATATGTTGGATTTTTGTTGGGCTTATAAAAAAGAGTTATGCTTTTTGCCGCTTGCAATTTATATTTGAACAACTGAGCCTTAGTTGCTATCTGAATGAAAAAAACAGCAATTTGAAAGCATTTTTTGGGTTTTTGGGAAAATTAAGTAAACAAGTAATATTCCTTTATGGGCTCAAGAAGCATTTATGTTTGTCACTGTCTGAATGTTGAGATCAAATGAAACTTTTGTACTCTCAGCCGACCTTTGACCAAAATTAAATACATGTTTCAGCCCTTGGCCACATATCTTCAATGATTTCTTTGTTTTTGGGCCAGGCACTGTCCCAGTGATGGAATGCGCTTACATTCTCTCATACAGATGTGGTATGCTCAGAGTGCTTTGGTGCAGAAAACAAATGCCGTCCCACAGTTACAATTCAACATAATGCCTCCCCATAAATTACACTTTATTTCACTTTGACTGTATGACATTTATTATTAATTAATATACAGTATATAGAAAACATCCATATATAACGAAGCATATTGGACTTTGAAAATGCACAATAACAGAAAAACATGAAGTACAGTACACAGTTTAGAGTGCTGGCCTTACAGACATAAAGAGGAAGCTTTTGCTGTGGTCTGAATTTGTTTGGATGTTTGTGTATTGAAAAAAAAATCATTAAAGATCATATTCATCTACATATGAACTGACACCTTTTACTGTTAAATAAAGCAAAACAAATTTAATACTTTTCTTGTTAGTTTCACAGTACAAGACTGCAATTCTAAAAATAGTTTGAATAGTGAGTGCTTTTCATGAGTGTACTTACAATCTAACCTCTCTCTTTAGCCCTTCTACTGCTCTAAAACCATCATCCATCTCTCTTAAAGATTTTGCTTCCTTCTTCACAGCCAAAGTCACTAACCTCCAAAAACTGTTAATTTCCAACTTGCTCTGTAACCACCTATACACTGGACTAATGTTGCTTTGTTACTAAAGTTTGACTTCTCGTATCAATACCAGCTTTCAGGCCTCGGTACTGGTGCCAGTTGCTCGGGTCCCTGGTGCATTGTGATGTTCTACACATTGATATCTTCTTGATAGCCGTGAAGTTCTGGTTGCAACAAAGTATGTAGTTTCATTGGATTCATTTGTTCAACTGCAATAGCAAAGGGAATAGGGAAGTAGAGGTAGGGGATTGAGAAGAAAGCAGATATTTACTTCTGCTAACGAAAATCCTGAAAAGCTGGTACCATACCATTTTGAAATGTATTTTTTTTTTGTTACTTTTCCAATACTGGTATACCGTACAACCCAACACTATACCCTATTCTTTAATCTATTCTTCAGTCAAACTCTCCTTCCTTGGTCCCATAGCGTCTCTTCTCATTTTAATGTCCCACTGACCTTTGGTATCCTTTTTACTGATTTCAGAAGTTTCATGTGATCCCCATTCTCAATAAACCCACTCTCAGCTCATCTGCCATTGAGAATTACCATCCTGTTTCCATTTTTTCATTTACAGTATGTCCAAGAATCTAAAACACACAAACTCTTTTCTTATCTTTCTAACAACAATCTACTAGACTTTCTTCAGCATGGCTTCTACAAGGGTCACTCTATTGTGAAAGAATGAGTCTCAACACATGAAAAAGGTTTGGGGCAGCCACCCTTATATTGGCCCTGGCTGCAACAGGCTATTCAAATAAACATTGAAGTGCTCTGTTTGAGTTCCAAGACTGAACTGATTTAGTAGTGACAAGATGGCGTCTTTAAAGGCCAGAACTGGAAGTGACGTCAGTCTGGTCGGCGGAAGTGACGTCATTGATGTTGAATCAGGTAGGTTTTCCCATATTTGGCCTGCAGAGACAACAGAAGTAGGTTTAGCACACCCCGCCACTCCCTGGCCTGGCGGGTAATTACCTCCACTTGGTCCATTCCACTTCCTCCTAATCGCACGTCTGTGATACTATTAAGATTGCATTACTTTCATTCACAAATACTCTTAGATCTACTTCTCTATCCCCTGCCTTTATCCTTCTTGATCCTTTATCAGATTTTGGTACTTTTAACTAGGTCTTGCTTGTTTTTTCCCTCAATAAACTCAGAACCTGTAGTTCTGCTTTGTACTGGTTTCAGTTCTACCTTTCTAACCAACTTTTGTGCATCATTGTCTAACTTCTTGTATTCTCCACAGCAACTCTTCACAGGCACGCCTCAAGGATCAGTGGTGAGCCCATTTCTCTTTACCCTTTACATTCACTGCTTAGACAATGTTATTTCTTCTCCTGGCTTCTCCTATCACCTCTGTACTGATGATGCACAGATCTTCCTCTCATTTCCCTCTTTATAACCTATAGATTTCATCCCAGATCTTCAGCTGTCTCTCCTCCATCTCATCATGGATGAATGTTCATCACCTTAACCTAGCTTTCAGAGTCCGAGATCCTGTATTTGCCTTCTGATTCTCCTTCCTCAGATTTGTCTTTAAGCATGGCTCTTGAAGATGTCAACCTTTCACTCTGAGCCAGGAATCTTGGTGTGACTATGGACTTCATTCATTTAATATTTCTTCAGTGACCCAATCATGTCATTTTGTTTCTTCATGCTATTCAGAGGATCCAACCCTTCCTCACTGAATATGTCAAGAAACATGTTTGGGTTATAGTATCTCTCTTCTGGCAGGGCTTTCTTCAAAAGAACCAACCTGTCCATCTCCTCCAATTGAATCAGCTCAACTGCTGTTCTCTGTTCCTTGTTTTACTCCTCTACTTCGGTCTCTTCACTGCCATCCTGTTGCTTCAAGGATCCTATTCAAAATTCGTGTCTCAACTTCTCTGAATGGTTCTACGACTCTGTATCTCCTGTCTTTGGTATCTCCTTATGTCCTTTCAAGAAGTCTCAATTCTGTTTTTGCCTGTCAGCTGATTGTCCTTCCACTTACTGCACATGCCAAGAATGGATCATGCTTTCAATTTTATGCTACAAGGATGTGTAATGATCTCCCTTTGGAAATTTGAACTACAGCCAAATTACTCATGTTTAGGTGTTGTGAAAGAATCAACCGGACACACAACGAAATTTGGGGCAGCCACCCGTATAGTTTCCCTGGCTGCAAAAGGCTTTAAAGTAGAGTACAATGTGTACTGGTTAGAGTCTAAAACAGAACTGTTTAAGTATGGAGGATGAGGGGTTTTTAAAGCTGGTTCACAGGAAGTGACATCCTCGGGGCCGGGACAGGAAGTGACATCCTCGGGGCCAGGGCAGGAAGTGACGTCCTCGGGGCCAGACAGGAAGTGACGTCCTTGGGGCCGGGACAGGAAGGATTTCTCGTGTTTGGTCTGCAGAGAGAAAACAGAGAGGTTCAGTGCACCCCACCGCCCCTTGGCCTGGCGTGGAATTATCATTTCCTGGTCCCTTTGGTTGACTCCCAAGTGCATGTGTGTGACAGTGTCTTATGAAAACTCACCTTTTCATTCGTTATTTTGGCACTACTCAATGTCTCTTCTACACGATTGCTTGCTGACAAAGTGTTTAGGATACTGTTTCTTGTCTTACTTTAACTACAGCTATAATGTAGTAGTAGTAGTACTCCTTCATGCTTGCTTTTTTATCTTTCCTCTAGGACAATCACGTCTGCTAAATTAGTAATACAGTAATCCCTCCTCCATCGCGGGGGTTGCGTTCCAGAACCCCCCCGCGAAAGGTGAAAATCTGCGAAGTAGAAACCATATGTTCATATGGTTCTTTTTATACATTTTAATCCCTTATAAACTCTCCCACACTATTATAAACATTTCCCGCACAATTATACAGCATAAACACTTTGCATTCTCTTAGATATTAGGTAAGATTCGTTGAAATTATGTATGTAAACACAGTTTATATACAGTAAAACCTAAATATTATTTTAAAGATATCGAGCGTCTCCGATATCACATATGTTACAGCCATTATGACAGACAGGCCACCAGCAATAAATACGTACAATGCAAGAAAAATTGTATACAGTAAAATGTGTGTACAGTGACACTAAACTATGTACATGTAATAAGTACTGTACGTAGATAATTAATTATGGTTACTCACCAACAATGACACGACGACTTGTCCGATAACGATGAGTTTCATTTTTCTGCACAACAAAGAAGAGCGTTACAGCTCTTCTAAAGGAGCCTCTTCAGGTGACTGTGTAGCACCGCCGTCATTCTTCTTCCATCAGTCTTCAATCCAAATCCCTAAAGCAGATTCCATCCAGACTACTGCCTTATCACATCCACTTGCAACTCGTTTTGCGCCCTGGTTAAAGGACACTGCGGCTATAGATCTTATATGCTTTTCCTCCTTTTTAAATAAAAAGAATCGTGGACTCATTGATGCCGTAATGGTGTCCTGCAGCGGTGTAGCTGTTCCCTTCCTTCAACATATCCAAAACTTTTACCTTTTCTGCAATCATTTGCATCTTCTGTTGGCTCTTGGACATGGCCCCAGAAGCAGTAGCAGGAGCACGTTAATGCTGAATGAGTGAGATGAGACTTCCTGGTTAATGCAGCACTCCGTCGCTGAGCCAATCAGCACACAGGAACTTTAACTGTGCTGTCTGATTAGGTAGCTTCTCAGTCATCCGCCAATAGCATCTCTTGTATGAAATCAACTGGGCAGACCAACTGAGGAAGCATGTACCAGAAGTAAAAAGACCCATTGTCCGCAGAAACTCACGAAGCAGCGAAAAATCCGCATTATAGATTTAGATATGCTTACATATAAAATCCGTGATAGAGTGAAGCCGCGAAAGTCGAAGCGCGATATAGCGAGGGATTACTGTAATAATAATTAAACAGTTGGCATATAGGCTGACAATGGCCATAGAGTTGAGTGTCAGTCTCGGGGGCAATAGGGAGTACAAATGGATTTATGCTCCTCATTGTGTACTGGTCACTATGCATTATTCAACAGTAGCTGACTGAGTAATCCCAACCTGTTGTAAATCTCAGTTTTGTGCTTTGATTATTCTTTTTCATTGATATTTATCTTCTGGTGACATTATTATGGTGCCATTCTGACTTCTGCTCTGTTCATGTTCTAGAGTACTGTAGTTCACAACAATGGCATTGCCAGTCACATTCTGTGATGGTGATGCTACAGGTCATGTCACAATTGTTAACATTATTTAAGGTGGTGTTGTGATAGCCACACTATCCAAGTATATGAATTAAACTTCATAAACAAAAAGTCATGTATTTATTGAGGTGAAAGATCTTTATGCAGTCATAACATTTTGCAAAGGTCTGTTTTTTAACAACTTTTGGCAATGTTTTGTTTCACGTTATCGTCTCTGGTTCTGCCACTTGCCTGTCTTCCAACCATCCTTCTCTCAAGTCCCTTTTTGGTTCCTCATTTCCCAGCCCATAAATTAATTTTGTTCTTCGGGACAAGCCCATCAACCTGCTTATAACACAACCCTTGAATTTAATGTGTTATCCTGTCTTCCTTATTACAGCGTGCAGAACAAAAGCCTTGATTAGCTCATGAATAGTGATATTTGGTAAAATCAGAACATTGAACAAGCCATTCTAAATGAAGTCATACAATTTAGATTTTAAAGCAGAAGTAAAAAGAGAATCTTAGACTTAAATATAATACATTGTTATAATTTCACATTGATATCAAAGAACAAACCTAAACCACCACAAAGTCTTGTTCTCCTACTGTTGTGACTGGTTTGCTCTTTTCATAAAAGAAGAAAAAATGAAAACCGATGATCTTTAATTTTCTTGAGAATGAGGTAGAGGTTTTTTTCAAATGGCATAGAGAGAGTACTCAGAACTGGAGCATTAGTTATCAAAAATGTAAATAATTTACCTGAATAAATTAGTTTTGCCACTTTAGGAAATGAGCCTTTTACTTGATCATAAAAAGTGTAGGCAATAATCAAGCTTGCACCTAGATCTGAAATTAGATTATCACCAAAACCATACGAATGTGCCCCCATGGCGTCACATTCATGCAAGGATGTATGACATGCATTGCATCTCATTATGGTTTGGCTGCTGGTTAAGGAAAAAAGAAACAATTCTAAATCTTAAAAGCAAGTCCAATAAAATTAGGGAAACGGAAGCTTGTTCTATGTGGAGCAGTAACTTGTTACAAAGAAAGAGAATGTGACTGGAATAAAAACCTGCAGCCACTGCGGCCTTTCAGGGTCTAATTTTGATACCTATTATAGACTTTAAGCATTACATCTTGTCACAAAGATGAGTCACAGACATTGTGAAGGTTTGGGGCAGCCACCCATATATTATTTCCAGAAGGCAAAATTGAACAGAGATGTTCACAAGTTTGAGTCCAAAATAGCACTGATAGTATGGAGGTAAGATGGCGGCTTTAATGGACAGTAAAGGAAATGACGTCATCGGGGCTGGAACTAACGTCATCATTGGCACTAGAACTGGAAGTGACGTCATCATTAGGCGGCGTAAAAAAAAAAAAAAAAAAATGGAAGTGACATCATCGGGACCGGAAGAGACATCATCAGTGGTGCTGGAACCCTGCGGGATTTCAAGTGAATGGTCTGCAAGAGATTGAGAGAGACAGTCAGCGCAACCCACCGCCCCCTGGTCTGGCGTAGAATTACTATCATTTAGGCCCTTCAGCTGTCTCCCAATCGCACGTGTGTGACAATCTCCTAATTTGGACTGAAGAGTTTTTAATATAAATTTTAATGTGTTTTTTCATTCTGGCAGGATGAAAACATTAAATCTGTAGTGTTATTTGAGCATTTTATATGTAACATCATTTAGTTAATATTTACATTAACTATTTAGCTTTGGTCATTTCATTCTTTATTTTGACTTTAATTGACAATTTATTGTTTATGTAATGCTTTGAGTACCATCACGACCAATTCACTTGTGCTATTGACGTCACTTAATAGAACACTATAAATATGGCAGAGTTCATATCACTCTCTATTCCTCTCTGGATAGCAAACTCAAAAAACTTGAGTTTCATCTGAAGTAGGCCTTAGTCTCAGGTTTTTGAACACTCTTTTAAACTTCAGCTTTGATCTTTGCGTTGCCCTTTGGTTTTGTTGCCTTGATATCTTTGCCCTGACATTTTTGACATCTGTCTGCTCTTTTTGACCACGTCTCTAGTGTGTGTGTTTATATCCCCTGGTCCAAATTATTTTCCCACAGAAATTCTGAGATGGTGCATTTCATAACAGCAGTGTAAACCATTACACCACATGTTTATAGTTTAACATACAATAAGCTGATTTTTAAAAGTACTACATGAGACAAAGTTGCTATACAGGGCTACAGTGACCAATCCTTTTAAAAAAGAACTGATTAAAATTGTCAACTTTTACTGTTCTTTCCTGTTTTGGAACTTCATTTGAAACCCTTCAGTCTTGAGCTGTTTTCACATTACACAACTTCTTGTCGTTCAGTATGTCAGGCTTGCTGACTGCAGATGCTGAATTGGTCACCAGACCTTGTCAACTTACATGACTGAAAATCACTGGCCATGCCACATTTAGTGACTGCAGGCTAAGCTTCCAACACAGTCATGCTTCCCCTTTTCTGTGACAACAGATAACATGTTCCCTGATGGGGCCAACTGCAATATCGCAGCTAGGGTTCATACTTTTTTTGTGTCTTTTGAATGTTTGATTATTTCTTTTGTTTATGATTTATAGGATTCTTTACATTTTATGTATCTGTATGTAAGCCTGTGTTATGTTTCATGTGTTTTTCCCCAAGAGATGGGGCCACTACCAGTCTCCGTCAGTTCCTGGCAGTTCATCCCAAATGATTTTTGGTGAGTGTTAATTTATATATCCTTCTTAAGTTAGTGTACATTGTTTAATTATCTTTTGTATACTATTTATTCATGTTTTTCTTTGCATGTAACTAATTCTTTGACATATTGTAAAGCACTTTGAGCTACATCCTTTGTATAAAAATATGCTATAGAAATAAATGTTCTGTGCTTATTGTGAATTATTGGCTTTCCTTCCTGTTTGCTCTGTCTTTTTTTGGCGACTTCATTTTACCTCTTTGTTCTCTAGGAATCTTCAATGGAGCTTTTTTTTTTTTTTTTTTTGGAAGAATAACTCGTTTGTAAAGATTCTACAAGGTCCTTTTTGTATGTAGCAGGAGTTTTTGACAAGATTTTCCCCTCTAGTAGACATTTCTGGAAGTGCTTTTAGGACTTATGACTGCACACAACATCAGTGCTGCACAAAGGGTTAAAAAGTATTGGTCTTAATCTCACTTTTTTCCATTCTGTCGCAATACTTAAAAAAAAAAAAAAAAAAAAAAAAGAGAAGCTCATCTGCCTTATGGCTCATGTTCTGTTTGTGAGGTCCAAAACTCCCGTGTTCCTTCCTCGTTGCTGCATTATATGAATTGTAGATCTGGATGAGCATTCATTGGTTGTCAGCTCCAATGCACACAGAGCCCGCCTCTACCCAGTCATGTGATGTGAAATCAGACAGGCCAGACAATGTCAAGAGGTGATCAACCAGTTCATTAACACCTCAATCACTTCTTCTAGACAGTAATATCTAATAGGAATCGGCACTTCAGATCATTTTATCAAGTAATTTTCCAACATTAAAGTTCAAGAGGAAACATTAAAATGAATAGCGTGGTAGAACAATCATTCCAGCATTTTTGTATTTTTCACCATATCTGTAGTTTTTCACTGCCATCTTCTTAATTGCTTTGAACATACATGATAAAAATGTTAAGCAACTAACAGTTTTCTTTGACTTTCTCATATATTATAATTTTTATTAATTTAAAAAACGTAATCCTCTGGATAGGCTCATTATAACACTTACTAAAGTCTGTGCTAATGATTTCACCTTCTTTGGTTCGTAAAACAGCACATACTTTAGGCCTAGATCACCTTCCCAGGAGCTCTGTGCTCTGCAATGAACCTTAAAAACAGAGCACTGACAACCTTTTTCTGATGTATTAGTGAAGTCTGTTATTAGTTAAAAATTAATATTACCTTTTTACATTTTGAAACATGTGACATGATGAAATATCACTGTTGCCTAGAAATGAAAAAAGTGGCAGTTATTTTCTTTTTCAAAAATCAATAGTTTAGGATGCTGCTTTGTCTTATCTCCTATGGGGTCAAAAGAAAATGGCTAAAGGAAGTATGAAAAACTAATGCTGATATTTAAAATGCATTTATAAGGAATATAACTTTTCTAGGTTAATATGGCAGATCAATGAGATTTTCAGTTTAAAAGTAAGTATTTTACACCACATATTAAAATGTTTGTGATCTTAACACTGACTCTGGCTCTTAATACATCAAAAAGGGGACTTTATAGTGGAAGTCCTCAGAAAATTTATAAGCAATCATCTGTGATATTTTATTACTGTCCGAGTTTTCTCCACCATAGGTAAGTTAAGAGTTTGAGATGTAAAACTAAGTTCATGAGTCGAGATTACACTCCTGTCCCTTGCCCTTTGTCACTGGCTTGCCAGTGATAATCCAAAATCCAGACATGAAATCGAAATCTGCCATTTAATTCTACTTTTAAAAGAGATATGGTACAGTTGCAAAGGCTGCAGGCCCTGTTTCTTTCTCATGATGAATGGCCCTATTGCTATTTTAAATTATTTTGTACAGATCTCATTTAGGCCTTTGAAGAAGAGATTCAGCATGTTTATTCATTTCAAATTCACATTGCCTTCAATATCTATGCCTACGCCTGCAAAGTTTGCTACCCCCCTCCCTCCCTCCCTCCCTCTCTCGACTAAAAATTGCAATTTGCACAATATACATAAATTGATATATGCAGAATTTTTGATAGGCTGCATAAATTATAAACTGCTATTAAACATCATTATTTTCTTAACCAAGAAAGAAAGAAAAATAAAGATGCACATACAGTACAGACAGAAAGCGCTGGATATATCTGAACTCTATGAGATTTATAGGAATATTTTTAGAGCTGTCTCAATTCAAAGGCATAATCAGATAAGGTTAAAGATTACATTTCCCTAATAAATTATATGTCCGGAGACAAAGTTTATATTGCTTTGCTGACACATTTTGTATCTAGTGTTAACAGTGACAAGTGTTTTTAAACCTGTGATTCCTGATTATAGGGAAAATAACATGCTATTTTGGAAACAAAGAGCCAATCAACAGTAACACCTAACTAATTAATGCAGTATAAAAATACTTACTTTGTTGTGACTAATACAGGAGTCAGACTATCAAAGGCGGCATTGTTTCCAGCCTGACAAAGTTATTTTTAATTAACATTTGTACTGTAAACAGCCGCAAAACTGATTTGGTTTTAAAATGTTGTGCTGATCTGTCATAGCCTTGGAGATTTGATCCATAATTGCAGTGTACTAGGGAGTTTATTACCAGTGAAATATACAGCTAGCAAATTGAAGCTTAGGGTTAGTGTTATATATAAGAAAGTATATATGTAGCTAAATTATTTAATGTGGTGACATTTTTGGTGATGGAGCAGAATAGCAAATATTCACCAAATTACAAAAAAATGAAAACCTTAAGCATGACATTTAACCTGATTTTGCCATTGCTGTGGCTGGCAAATGACAAGCAAAGACAGATAAAAAAATTTAGAGGTCACTCATTTAAGGGAAATGGACAGACTTACTGTATACTAAAGAGCGACTTGCAACAGAAGACTTGTCCTTATGGAATCTCCCAGCACTCAGAATCATAGAAAATGTGTAATATATAAAAGTAACAAATACAAATCTGGTGGAGTATTCTTTTAAGTTAATTTTGTTTTGTTTTCCTTGGACAAAGTATTGTATGGCGTTTTCTCTCTCTCTCTGCCTTTAAGTTTTTAAAGTCCATTAGATTTATAATTCCTTTAAATTGTCAGTTGGAAAAAAATTTTTTTTACAAATCTGGATTTGATTCATTCAGTTTTTGGAATTTCTGTTATGCTTAGTTCAACTGGCACATTCTGGATCCTCTCTGCATGGAGTTTGCATGTTCTCCCTGTGTCTGTGTGGTTTCCTACCACAGTCCAAAGATATTCAGGTTAGGTGAATCGGCGATATCCTAAAATTGGCCTCTGTGTGCGTGTGTTCGCAATACGATGGACCGGCGCCCTGTCCAGGGTTTGTTCCTGCTTTGTGCCCTATGCTAGCTGAGATGAGTTCCAGAAGACCCCCACAACCCTGTTCAGGACAAAGTGGGTTTGAAAATGACTGACTGGCTAGTTCAACTGGTTTGTTAATTTTATTGTTATTTTAACCATGTTATTTTGTATTCTGCTTTTTCTATAGTCAACAATATTTTGTAACTGTCATTATGTTACTGTAAGGGTTTGTTCCCTGTCTTATGTTTCTTTTTTGTGCCATCTTTATTTTAAAGTATTTTCATTTCTCTGTGGTGGGTTGGCTCCAGCAGACCCCCGTGACCCTGTGTTAGGATATAGCGGGTTGGATAATGGATGGATGGATGGATGGATTTTTCATTTCTATTGTGATTATCTATTTTTATTATTATTATATTTTTATTATTTAGAAAGAGCACCACAGATGCAATGTTTGCTCTGAGGATATTGATGGAGAAGTATAGAGAAGGCCAGAAGGAGCTGCATTGCGTCTTTGTGGACCTGGAGAAAGCATATGACAGGGTGCCTCGAGAGGAGATGTGGTATTGTATGAAGAAGTCGGGAGTAAAGTGGCAGAGAAGTACGTAAGAGTTGTACAGGATATGTACGAGGGAAGTGTGACAGTGGTGAGGTCTGCAGTAGGAGTGATGGATGCATTCAAGGTGGAGGTGGGATTGCATCAGGGATCAGCTCTGAGCCCTTTCTTATTTGCAATGGTGATGGACAGGTTGACAGACGAGATTAGACAGGAGTCCCCGTGAACTATGATGTTTACAGATGACATTGTGATGTGTAGCAATAGTAGGGAGCAGGTTGAGTAGACCCTGGAGAGGTGGAGATATGCTGTAGAGAGGATAGGAATGAAGGTCACTAGGAACAAGACAGAATACATGTGTGTAAATGAGAGGGAGGTCAGTGGAATGGTGAGGATGCAGGGAGTAGATTTGGCGAAGGTGGATGAGTTTAAATACTTAAGGATCAACAGTACAGAGTAATGGGGATTGTGCAAGAGAGGTGAAAAAGAGAGTGCAGGCAAGGTGGAATGGGTAGAAAAGATTGTCAGGAGTGATTTGTGACAAACGGGTAATAAGCAAGAGTGAAAGGGAAGGTCTACAGGATGGTAGTGAGACCAGCTATGTTATATGGGTTGGAGGTGGTGGCACTGACCAGAAAGCAGGAGATAGAGCTGGAGGTAGCAGAGTTAAAGATGCTAAGATTTGCATTGGGTGTGATGAGGATGGATAGGATTAGAAATGAGTACATTAGAGGGTCCGCTCAAGTTGGACGGTGTGGAGAGGAGAGATGCTGGGTATATTGGGAGAAGGATGCTAAGGATAGAGCTGCCAGGGAAGAGGAAAAGAGGAAGGCCTAAGAGAAGGTTTATGGATGTGGTGAGAGAGGACATGCAGGTGATGGTTATAAGAGAACAAGATGCAGAGGACAGAAAGATATGGAAGGAGATGATCCGCTGTGGCAACCCCTAACGGGAGCAGCCGAAAGAAGAAGAAAGAAAGACTATATATATATATATATATATATATATATATATATATATATTGTGCTTGTATTTTTTCTTATGTTCCTTATGTTTTGTGAGTGGGGACCCCCTAGTGAAGGGACCACCTTGATTTTACTGCTGAAGGACCACTTTCAGCCTTTATATTCTGGAGCCTGATCCTTCAGTGGTTCATTAATGTTTGGGGAGTTGTGTTCTATTGTGAGGGTTGATTTCAAAATTTGATTTTTTTTTCTTCTGTTATGTGATTTGGATTTAGGATTTCGTATTGGGACTTGTTAGCATTGGTTTGGCTTTTTAGGCAAGTCCTTATTAGCAATTTTTTGTTAATCTTTGGTTTATATAAATATATTTTCTTTTATTACGATTCTTTGTGAACTTCTTTTTCAAGCCAAAGGTTTTTAGTTTGTTTTTTATACCCTTTGAGGATAATTTTGATATATTTAGGAACATTTACAGTTAACTGAAATGTAAAAGCTTTTTTTTCTTTTTTGGGGGGGTCTGGACAGGCCCAAAGTCTGCCAGTGGATTTGGGAGTCAGGCTGTCTAGGGTGAGGTGTCTTCTGGGTAGTCTGTAAAAGGCCCTACCCTGACCTCTTTTAGAGGTTTCATACAATTCTTCTATTTTGTGTGCTGCTCCATCATAACAGTTTACTGCTTGATCAGAGGTTGCTGGTCATGTGATATGAACATCATGTGACATACTTGTCATTATGCCTCACCTATTTAAGAAGGCAGTATGCATGTTTTGCCGTTTGAGCATTGCATCAACACAGTATACAGTACCTGCAGAGCTGGGATATCCTGAAAGGAGTTTCCTCCAAGACAAAATTGGCGAGGCCTCCAAAAAGAAGCTATGGAGCAGGCCAGAACCACACCTTGTCAGCCCAGCAGAGGCAATCTTTACTTCAGCAGACCCCTAAGGCTACCTGGTGGCTTCACCTGGGATAGGCCCCAAAAATGAGGAGCTGGCAAAACAACTGTAAATATCTTAAAATGAAAGCAAAAGTCACAACAAGGAGAAGGAGGAATTGTATGAATGGGGCAAATGAAGACTCTTCATAAAAAGAAGATTTATTGATAAAACAGCAAAATATACAATGGAATGCTCCAAATTCAATAAGAGAAGCAAAGGAGTTGCCTAAAAGGCAATGCTAAAAGTCCCAACACACAATCCAGTAATTTGAATTCTTTAATTAAAAGTTAGATATCAACAACAACCAGAAAAATCCAATAATAAACAGCAACACTTATAAAATCCAGCATTAATAATAATAATTCTTTGCATTTATATAACGCTTTTCTCACTACTCAAAGCGCTCAGCAATTGCAGGTTAAGGGCCTTGCTGAAGGGCCCAACAAAGCAGAGTCCCTTTTGGCATTTACGGGATTCGAACCGGCAACCTTCCGATTGCCAGTGCATATCCCTAGCCTCAGAGCCATTAAACGAAGGATCCCCACTCCCAAGCCTTTGCAGTCAGTTTAAATAGCCTGAGGGAGGGACTAGGAGTGGTGATGTCAGAGTAGTCCTGCCTCTTGGAGCTCCACCACACAAAAATACAAGGAACATAGCTATATTTCAGGTGACAGTAGATACTTTAAACATCACATATGAAACCATCCATCCATCCACTATCCAACCCGCTATATCCTAACTACAGGGTCACGGGGGTCTGCTGGAGCCAATCCCAGCCAACGCAGGGCACAAGGCAGGAAACAAACCCTGGGCAGGGTGCCAGCCCAACACAGACATATGAAACCAACAGAAAAAAAACCAAAGGTCATCAAAATTACCACTAGCAATAAAACATGAAGCACATGATTTCAACCAAATACATGACGGTGGAAATCAAAAGGGTAAGTGTGAGGACCTTTGTATGCATATTGCTTTTGATGACTGGTTTAATTCTTTGATCCTTGTGTTCTTTTTTTGAAACATGTAATAATGCATGGAAGCCAATATTAGAGTATCCAGATTGTGGTTTTGGTTAATCCACTGATTGGAACTGTTGTCAAATTGATCTGCTTTGGCCAACTTATAGAAACAAAATTGTATTCTGTGTACAGAGAAGGATACATTTGCTGGCTAGCTGAAATATCATGTGACCCCCCCCGATAGTCCTTGTTTCTTGCACTCTAATTCAAAACACTTTTCCAGTTTATTTTTCAATACAATACGCACCCACCAGAGGGAAAAAACTGCACATTTTACTGGCCACACTATGGGTTGTCTCTTTTATAGATGCTTTGTAACTGGAGTCCTCAGGGTTTTACTGTATTATAGCTGGATGTTAGGGACACGTATTCAAGGTAAAATACATGTTACAGTATGCTGTATATTAAATTTATCTGTACTGTATGTGTGAGCATAGTGTACATGAGATTCAGTGTTTTCATGCAAATTATGAGATCATGTTGCCGTAATGACATGAAAGAATGCTTTGATCACTTACATACCATCTACCCTTTTAATATTTTCTCTTTCCAGTTAATGTTTAATTCCCTTTTGTTTTATTTTCAGTTAATTAATATTATTTCTTAATATTTCATGCATTACTAGTAGATAGTTTAATGCAAAACATGCTTGTGAGAGAAGCAAACCTTCATTTCACATTATTACTCGATGCACATCCGTGTTAAAACATTTCTCTGTTCATTTGTCTTGTTCTTTTGTTTACCAGTTTGTCCTATTGAATCGATTTTTCTTAATAAATTTATACATTCAAGGTGCTGTTCTAGAATATTATACCTTATACATATATTTAGATAAAATTTTCAGTGAATTAACTATGAATGAATTTGTGAATGTTTGTTTTAAATTAAGTAAAAAGAATTAAATACACAGAATCGGCCCTTTCTTCAGCTCATATAAATAATATTAATGCAAAACACACATATACTAACACCTCATTACTTTGTGAATTTATTTGTCAGCATGCCCTAAATGTGTGAATTGGTAATATGCCAGAAAGAAACCATTTTGACAAGGAACCTTTAATCTTACACAGAGATAAATTTCATTGTTATTTTATTATTCACTTTATGCATTCTGGCGGAAAGCTGAGATTTTTGTTTGTTTTTCTCCTTCAGATCATTTATGATCGCAATATTACTAACCGTTTTTACGAACTTCAGTAATATTAAACCTGAGTGTGTATTGAATATCAATTGTTTATTAGTACTAATCAATGAACAGTTATAATAAAAGGTCTTTTTGGTTTGGGAAGATTATATAAATAAAATGAAGTGTAAGACTATTTCATCAAATTGTGCTAAATGTTGTAAAAGCCATACAATATATTTTATAGTACAAATGCACCCATATTTAAATTGTACATAAATGTAGATACAGACAAGCAGATTTAATAAACCTTGGCACTGTTTTTCACAGTGCCTTCATGCCAAGCTTAGACTATGGTTTGATTCCCAGTTTGGAGCTGGCGTGTTCTCCTTGTGTGCTCATAAGTTACCTTTCACGGCAGAAATCCAGATAAGCAGCTTGACTGGTCAGCACAAACTGGGCTGGTGTTGACATGGGAGTGGGACAGGGGGTAAGGGTCAGGCCTTTCACTTTTGCTCTCCATGACCCTAAACTGGAAGAGGCAAATAGAGACTCGGGAACACACTGATCTTCACACCGTATTAGTGTAGAATGAAAAAAATCACAGATATAAGGCTATACCTGTCCGTGTGTGTCCAACTGTTGGCTGAAGTTCACTCTTTGAAGCCTAAGAACTCTTTCTAAGGTCCTTTCTGTGTGAATCCTCATTAAAAAGAGTACATTCCGCTATTTAAAAGTATTCGATTAGTTGTGAATATTCACACTGCTTCAGTTTTTTGAATCCTGAACCAACACAACTTTAACTTTTATCATATCGATCAGGTAGTTTGAAAGTCTGTCATCTTGCTTTTACTGTAAGTTGATACTTTAGCCAAGTTGATTTTCCCAAAAATTCCATCACTTACATGACTTCTTGTTCCATTTCACGGAAGTCACACATGCAACCATTGGGATATTTTTATATTTTTAAAGGAGATTATATTCCACTGGAATTTCATTTATCATAAAGGTTTGTGTTAAAAAAAAAAATAGCACAGAGTAAAAGCAGGGTGTGTAGCTCATTTAAAGCCTTGTGTAATGGTGAGTGCATGCAACTGCGCCACCAGGCTTTATGCCATGCCGGATGGTCCCTGCTTTGCTCCTTTGTATTTGGCAGCATTCCCATCCATTGCATGGTGGTAGCAAATCTGTCAAGAGAAGCTGTAATGGAGTTGTGCACAATTTAGAGCAGAGCAAGCAGATTAAAGGTAGGCCAGGGGCTTGACACTTTAAATGTGTCCATTGTGTCTGTTGGGTGTTTTATAGTGGGGGAAGCTGGGAAACAATAGTTATTAATTTCCTTATTCACTGTAATTCTTGCAGTGCTTATGTTTTGCTTCATGGCTGAAGAAGTCCAACGTTCACTAAATCACCTCTTCTGTTTTTTGTACAGTAGCTCACGGTTAGAAAAATGAATTTTGCATCTTCTGGCTGTCACTCATTTTGAATCAAATGCACAGTTTTTGCAACTCGGAGCCCCCACACTCACTTTTAAAAACTGCCTTCCAGTTTGGCTCATATGTGGTGCCCGAAGTCTTACAATTTTAATTTATTTATAATAAAATAATTTTATTCATTTTAATCATTGATAGCATCAGAGCTCATTGGAAATGGAGTTTATTACACATAATATTAGATTTCAAAATATTAGGAACAATGTACAAATCTTTTTAAGTAATGATTTTTTTTTGGTTAATATTTTATCATTGCACCAGCATTCTACATCATTTACCATTCACTTCAAAATATACCAAAATGCTGTACCTGAGGTTATCAAGCAGCTAATGGTTTTATTTTTTCCTCAGATGATTTCTTAAAATTGCTAATACTGCATATTGTTACATCCTCTTGTTGCACATACTGTATCTAGATAGCAGATGGATTTGTTACGTCTTATTTTTTTATAGTTATGTTTGCTTTAAGATCAAGTTCCAGTTCAAGTTTATTATCTTGTGTATATAATAAAAGGAAACTCTTCCTTGTGTGTCTCCTCAGAATAGTGGCAGTGATATAAAGCCAACAAAAAGAAATGTGCGCTCACAGAAAGTATATACATCAAATGCAAACATACAGTAGCAAACAAGTACGTTAAACCTTTGGATTATAATGGTGTGATGGTCTTCTTCAGTTTTCCTGAGGGTTAGGGAAGTGACTTCTAACTATGCTGGACCAATTATTGTTGTCAAAAATGCAAGCTGAGTATTGAGGTGGCGGCTTATCCACTGCGTCAGCATGCCTAATCAACACAAGATGGAGATGGAATGAATACCACATACAAAATACAACAAATGACTACAAACTCTCCTTCTTCCATTAAAAATAAATGCCTTGTAATTGGTAATAAATCCGAAGCAATCAGGTTGAATGTACTATGTGTGCAAATACTAGGCCAAATGAGACATGGAATTTCAGTGTGGTTTGGAAACAGAAACCAGGAGGATGAAAAACGAAGCATGAGAGAAAGCATACTGTGTCTTACAGGTGTGCCATCTACAGTTAACATTTGCTTTATATTGATGCTTTCAGGGTAGAACCCAACTCTTTGTGACCAAATAATGGAAAAAACATGTGTAAATGTGTGTGTGTGTGAATGTGCATACCCACCAATCAGCATGAATCCACTTCTCTCCAAGAAGACATCAGGGACAGACTGATATTCTGCAAAAGGTACAGGGATTAGACTGCTGAGGACTGGGGCAAAGTCATTTTCTTTGATGAATCCCCTTTCCGATTGCTTGCAGCATCCAGAAGAAAGATTATTAAAAGAAGAAAAGGTGAGCGCTACCATCAGTCCTCTGTCATGCCAACAGTAAAGCATCCTGAGACCATTCATGTGTGCGGTTGCTTCTCAGCCAAGGGAGTAGGCTCACTCACAATTTTGCCTAAGAACACAGCCATGAATAAAGAATGGTACCAAAACATCCTCTGAGAACTTCTCCCAACCATCCAAGAACCCTTTGGTGACAAACAATGCCTTTTCTGACATGTCATAAAGCAAAAGTGATAACTAAGTGGCTCAGGGAACAAAGCATCGAAATTTTGGGTCCATGGCCAGGAAACTCCTCAGACCTTAATCCCATTGAAAGCTTGTGGTCAATCCTCAAGAGACTGGTGGACACACAAAAACCCACAAATTCTGACAAACTCCAAACACTGATTATGCAAGAATGGGCTGCCATCAGTCAGGATTTGGCCCAGAAGATAACTGACAGTGTGCCAGGGTGAATTGTAGGGGTCTTGAAAAAGAAGGGCCAACACTGCAAATATTGACCCTTTGCATAAACTTAATGTAATTGTCAATAAAAGCCTTTGAAATTTATGAAATGTTTGAAATTATACTTCAATATAGCATAGAAACATCTGACAAAAAGATCTAAAAACAATGAAACAACCAACTTTGTGAAAACCAATACTTGTGTCATTCTCAAATCTTTTGGCTACGACTGTATAAACTTTTATTCACATTTTTGATCCATCAAAGCAGCCACCTTTTTCTGATATAACAGCCAAACTGTGGCAATTCAGAATGCCAGTCACTCTGCAAGTCACCAACTCTGCCTCTAGCAAAAGAACCCCAGACTATCACACTTCTTCCTGCATGTCCGACAGTTGGTGTCACACACTAAGGAACCATCCTTTCACCAACTCGACGGCGTACACAAACCCTGTGTGATTAACCAAATATTTTTAACTTCAATTCATTGGTCTATTAGACTTTCTTCCAGTGTGCCGTAGTCCACAACCGGTATTTCAAGGCCCTATTTTGTCCTTTAAGGAATGGCTTTCTTACTGCCACTCGACCTGTCAAACCTGCAGCACAAAGTCTCTTCTTTGCAGCAGAAACCGAGACTTGCTTTCTTCGACCACTGTTAAGCTTTTCTTGAAGCTGTTGTGCTGTAAGGTGCCTATCACACAAGCTGGTGACCCTCAGAAACTTGTCTTCTGATTGGGTTGTGACTTTGGGTCTGCCACATCTCTTCCTATCAGAGTCTCTTCCAGTTTCCAATTGCCTTTGGATCATATAGGACACCGTATGCACTGGCACTTTGTGATTATTTATTTTTTTGCAATTTCTTTAAATGAAAGGTCTACACTTCTAAAGGGTAATAATGCTCGTGTCTTAATTAAATTAATTGCCATTTTCTTGCCTGGAATGTACACCTTTCAAGAGTGTAATATTATCCAAGTAGTACTTCAGGAAGTATGGTAACACATTACGCTCCAATTCTGCTTTAAGACAGACAGAGGGTTTTGAAGTAATCAGCAGAAGTTGGGACACTTGTGGAAATTGTTTGTTTCAACTTACAAGGCTTAATTTTCTTTAGTTGCTGCAGAACATCTGTAGATTGTAACCTATTAGTTGTTCCCTGAAGAAGGCCCATTTGTAATATTCTGAAAATTCCTCTTTTTTCAGTTTTTGCTAACCTAAACTTTACACCCCTGCCAGTTCACTGCTTTTCACCATTTTAGGTAATTCATTGCATTTCAATTGATCAAATTTGAAGAAAATCTGGAAAAATGGAGGAGTTCTAAAACTTTTGACACATATATAATATGTGTGCTTACTAGCTGTGCATATAAAACAGGTAATCAACATGGTCCGCAGTGTTAATTTATACACACCATTATTTGGAATAAAATGCATAGTATATGTCATTCCAACAGGTGGTTCATCACACACATTTCCAGTAATAAAATGCATTTCATCACAAATATCTGTTGGGATGACAAATGCAGTGCATTGTATTACTAAAATGTTTGTGATGTGCCATCTGTTAGAATGAAAAAGACAGAGCAACTGGATGGACACACGTACACTCGTCCTTTTATTAAGGTGGACCAATTCATTCATGTCTCTCAAGCTGCATGACCCATAATAAAACTTTATAGTTTTTTTCCGTATTTTTAAAATCCTTCAGATTGCCAGACTCTGTGTTAGCAAACAAATAGTGGTGAAGAAGAGCTTATTTTTAAAGTAGAAAACATAGACATGGCTTTTTAAAACAAATGGTTATTGATGTTAACTTTTACTTTAATTTGCTGGATCTCATGGGAGAATAAACTGAAATGACTGGCCTTGAAATGTGTAGCCATGTGGTTATGAAAAAGATTAAATTAAGAAAGATGAATAAAAAAAACAAAAATATGAGAGGATAGTTGGGATGATAAGGAAAGCCGAAACCTGCCAAGGTTAAAGACCTCTCCTGACATGAAAGGGAGGAAGAAAGAATCTGACCTCATTCCCCTTCAAAGAGAGCAACTGCAGTACAAGGCATTTCAGGTATTCTGCTGAGATTTTTGCCATATAAAGTTTAAAAAAAAAAAAAAGAATATAGATGTTGGGCAGATGGCAAAGAGTTTCTGCCGACTGTCACACTAGATCTTCATTGTCATTACAGCTCTGTAAGCATCCATTAAAGCACAAAGGCATACTAATTGGCAGTGCAAAAGTGAGGATAAAAATAAATGAAAGTATAATACTTTTTTGCATGACAGAATTTTTTTTCATGTCAGGATTGCAATATTAAATGGATTTGGGAACCAGGGTGTGTCAGATTGCCTGTTCATGTCCATGAGTATAGAGAGCAAATCAATAAATGAGAAAAAAAATAAAACACTAAAGCAGCGAAAGCCAGTCAATGGATAGAACTGAGAAGAAGAGGAGGAAAAGAGAAAGATTCTGGTTAAAAGAAGGTGGTGAAGAGCAGTGCTAAAACGCGAGGTTGAGGTTTGTGTAGTAAAATGTTAATGCCATTGGCCCTGAACACAAGTAGTCCATGTTGACACTCAATGTGCTGCTTTAGAGCACTGGAACGCTCAGGCAGAGAGAGATGGAACACATTGGTACCTTGTGGCTCATGTGATGGGGGCGTAACAGGCTAAAGGTGTCTGTGGGAACTCGAGCTTTTACAGAAGGGCTTGACAGAGACAGGGGGATAGCCAGTCAGCCTTGTGGCCTTTAGAGTATGTGGGGAAAAAACCAGAATACATAAATAGTTCATACAATACAAGAGAGTAAGCGTAAGGGCAGCGCACACATGCTGGAATTGTCACAATGTTTTTGTTTTCTTTTTGTAGTATATAATTGGAACCATCTGACAATTGATCCATGTCAACTTTATTGTTCAGAATTTTGAAATCAACCCACGTAATTTTTTTTTTTCAAAAATGCAGTTTTTCTTTGTGTTTTACAGTGACAAACAGCGCACAATCGAAAAAGAAAAAGGATTTTGGATGAACTCATTTTTGTTTCTGAACTTCTGAACTCACTATAAGGTAGTCTTATGGATTCATGAGATGTGAGTTGCTTATTAATAGATATTTCACCCACAGCCAAAATATTAGGTAGCTTTTGTGTGTTTGTTTTATTACATACATACAAGTCTGTTCTAATTTTTATTGGCATTTTGAAATATGGGCAATACAACTTTACATTACTTTTCTATGAAAAACTTTTGTTTAGGCTCACTGTTTTATTTTAGAGATACGTTTTGGAAATCCCTTGACACCATTTTGTTTTCTTGTAGGAGTCAGTGTTTCCGGTCCTATTGCTGTGGTGCGGAAGGTGCTTTCTGGGAAACGTGTTCACAGGCATTGCTCTGTGTGGTGTCACTTATACTGGTGTTGCACACTTATTCATCGGCCACTAAATCGTTTTGTTTGTGTTTTGATTAAGAACTTCCTTTTGATGAATTTATTGTTTGACTTTGACTTTTGTCTAATGATTTGGCATTGACGAACGTTACTATAGATTTCTTGGTTTGTTTGTTTGAACCTTGGTTTGTTTGTTGAACCTTGCGTTGTTTCTTTGGATACAATACAATAAAATGTATTTTTGTATAGCCCAAAATCACACAAGAAGTGCCGCAATGGGCTTTAACAGGCCCTGCCTCTTGACAACCCCCCAGCCTTGACTCTCTAAGAAGACAAGGAAAAACTCCCAAAAAAAACCCTTGTAGGGAAAAAATGGAAGAAACCTTGGGAAAGGAAGTTCAAAAAGAGACCCCTTTCCAGGTAGGTTGGGCGTGCAGTGGGTGTTAAAAAGCAGGGGGTCAATACAATACAATACACAGAACAGAACAAATCCTCAATTCAGTATAAAAATAAAAATTTTACAAGTACGGAGCAGAATTTAACAGTAGATAATATCCCATAATATGATTTGGATTTGTTTAGAGTCCTGGAGACCTCAGCCATCAAGCTGCCTCCCCCATCTGGTCATTCCACAGCTGAAACAGCGCATCCTCCATCAGGGATGACTTTACCTTAGGCAGGCAAAACAACTTGGCAGGTGGGCTGTGGCAGCAAGTGCCACATTTGAGTACCGAGAAGAGAAACAGAATAGGTGAGGGTTAGTATCCAACTATAATTATCATGTTACTAATGTTTTACTGCTAATGACTAACAACAGAGATGCAGTCTGTACAGTTAATCAGCAGCTCTAGTCAGGATATGCTAAAATGAAGTAGTGAGTCGTCAGCCGGGATTTAAAAGCTGAGACCGAAGGGACATCTCTTATAGTAGCAGGCAGACCATTCCACAGTTTAGGGGCCCTGTAACTAAAAGCTCGACCTCCCATTGTTATTTTATTAATCCTTGGAATCCTAAGCAGACCAACATCTTGAGATCTTAATGTGTGCTCTGGTTTGTAAGTCATGATAAGTTCAGACAAGTAAGCCAGACCTTGGCCATTTAATGCTTTATATGTTAAAAGAAGGATTTTGAAATCTGCCCTAAACTTAACTGGGAGCTAGTGTAAGGATTTAAGAACTGAAGTTATGTGTTCGTATTTTCTTTTTCTTGTAATAATTCTTGCAGCAGCATTTTGGATTAACTGGAGACTGTATAAAGAACAGTTTGAGCAACCAGTGAACACCACATTGCAGTAGTCAGTCCTACTAGAAATAAATGCATGAATTAATTTCTCAGAATCCTGTTTATTTAGAAAGCGCCTTAATTTCCCAACATTTTTAAGATGGAAGAAACATGATTTGGACAACTTTGTAATATGCTCTTTAAATGACATGCTAGAGTCAAAGATAACTCATAGATTGCGGGCTGATTCAGTGAAATTAATGGGGATTCCAACTGAGTTAAATGATGACAAAATTTTGTTGTGTTTTATCTGTGTTTAAAGACAAGTAGATCTCATCCATCCACTCCTTTAATTCATTAACACAAATAATTAAAGATAACATCGGAGAATCTTCATTTGATCTAAGTGAAAGGTATAACTGGGTGTCATCTGCATATGAGTGAAAATGAACATTATGTTTCCTAATGATAGATCCCAGTGGAAACATGTAAATTGAGAATAGTAAAGGTCCCAGTACTGAGCCCTGCGGGACACCATATCTCACTTCTGTGTATAATGATGGAGTACTGTCAGCACATTTCTGTACATATTGGAATCGATTTGATAAATAAGAACTAAACCAAGCGAGCACGGTGCCTGTAAGGTCTACATCATTTTCTAGCCTGTGCAGTAAAATAGAATGGTCAATGGTGTCAAATGTTGCGCTTAAATCTAACAACATAATTACAGTGGAGTTTCCGTCATCAGAGGATATCAGAATGTCATTTACAACCCGCATTAGTGCCGTTTCTGTACTATGACAAGTGTGGAAACCAGACTGGATGAGTCACAGGATCTCCTGTTCCATCTTTCTCTTGCTTTCTTCTGCTTTATTTCTTGGAGTAAACATAAAAAGTTCCAGCAAGAATCCTGACCTGAAATTATGATGAATTGGAACTTTTTCATTTTTTAAAACATGTGAAATTAATTTCTTATATTTTTGTGGTTTGGGGTCATTTTAATTTTGTAATTGTCTAAAAAATGTTATTTTTATTAAATATATTTTTTCTACCATTTTGGTTTTATTTATGGGCACTGTCATTTTGGACCACGTTTTTGCTTATGGTTGGTGTTCCTATTGCCACCATGTGACAATGGGGGACATGGCGCGATAGGTATCAGCCTCCCTGTCTGCTATAGAAAGCATGCTTTGTCATACTTAGTATTATTTATCTGGAATCCATTTTGTGTTTGGGGTTTTGAGGGAGTTGGAGAACACCCTGGTATTACTGTGCTTATTTGTTATTCTGAAGGTATTTGAGAAATCTGTTTTTTGACCAGGAGTTGTAATTCAGGACTATGCTGAGAGCTGGGCAATGCAGCAGTAAGTAAAACGTTATACTGAAGTAGTGAAATGCATTATGGTTTAAATCTTGTATCTCATTACTGTTACTAACTCAACTAGAACTATGTTATGTATGTTACCCATGCTACTAAACTACTGATATGTGTTGGAAACATGTTAAGGTGGCGAGTGTGGCTACCCAATTTGCACTGAACATGCACACTATTTTCACTCGGGCGTAAAGTACAGTAAATTGTATTTTACAGTACTGCCCTGCACTGTAAATGTGTGTTATTTTATAGAGTTCTACTATTGTTCATTTTACTTAAAGACTGTATTGAGGTCAACTTTTTCTTTATTAGGAAAAAACGCAATAAATAAGTTTCCACCAACTATATTTTAGTTTAAAGAAGATGGAGCAAAGTGATTCATAATATGTATCCAGGGACTTTAGGATTAAATATATTAGATTAGAAGCTTTTATTGTCATTATACCATGTATAATGAAATTACAGAGCAGCTACTCCTTCAGATACAACAAAAAATAATCAATCATTTTATACGGTAACTATAAAATACTAAATATAAAACTGCTAAAACTACTGCTACATATAAAACTGCTAAATGACAGCTACATTACATTTTTTGAGTTGTAATTTATAGTCTTTTGATCAAAGAGATCATAAGAAATTATAATTACAAAACATATTCTTTGGTATCCAATCAAATGAAAATGCTACAAGCAACATCCATTGTATAATAGAGTGCTGTGAATATACTGATGTATTTCAGTTTTTTTAATTATATCTTTGTTTGTGAGAAAGTAGACAAATCTGTGCACAAACATGATGACTGAAACTTTACCTTAATTGTTAGGCTGAGGTCCCACTATGCGACTTCTAGTCGTGGGCTATGTAAGCCTTGCCGACCACATTTGCTGAGCTCATCACCGGACCATCATAATTTACACAGCTGAAAATCACTGGCTATGTTACATTTACAGAATGAGGACTGACCTTCCAGCACAGTAGTGTTTACCCCTTTTTATGACCGTCATTCACATGCTTCCTGTTGGAGCCGGTGCTGTATGAAGGGTTAACAGGTACTGTGAGTTCAGCCACAGTCTCTGGCCTTCTTTTTTCTATTCTGTTGTGATATGTAAAACCTGAGACATCAGACAGATGAGCTTCTCTTCTGTTTGTGAGGTGTAAAACGCCAGCATTCCTTATTCCTCGTCAGTGAAATTTTGGCATTGTAGTTAGGGATGAACAATTATTAGTTGTCAGCTCTCATGCCCACACTGTCCTCCCCTACAGCTAAAGGCTAAATCTGCCTATGTGATTTTTTTGGAACAAATTGTAGACTAGTTGGGATGAGCTACTAGGCATGTCACACTAGGTGACCATCTTCATGGGAATGTGCTGGCCATTGTGCCTGACTCTTTAAGATTATGTAAATGAAAGCTGTTACTAAAAATCGCTGGAAAAGTTGTGTAAAGTGACATGGTCTTTAGTGAACGTGAATAAGTAAAATACAAAATGTGATTTTTTTTTTTTTTGGTCCACCATGAGCCTTTTATTTAAATAGGGTACAGAGACAAATTCACAGGCATTTAGATTGCTTTACACAATTGGCAATGCAGGTAATTGCCTCTACCTGATCAATAAATACTTTTCAATAAGTGAGCACTAGCAGTAATTTACCTTTTACTGGCCATGTTCCAATGGTTAAGTCATTTTTTTTAATCATTGAGTTTTTTTTTTTTCTTTTATTGGGAATTTTTTGTGAACTAAACACCACTACTGGCTGATTTGTGTATTTGAAACTGCACAGAGTTAATGTTAATCATGAATTCACTTTAGCTGATATTTATTTTTTACTATAATACTGAAAGGTCAGTTGGGTGTCATTCATAAACTTTCCAAATGGTACATACACATAGGGGTTTAGAGAGTAATGTAAAAATAAAGTAACTAGTGATATGATTGCTTTTTCTAGGAAGCAGTAAGTAATCCATTTATAATTTTAGACAAGGAATTGCAAATTTGTAAAGGTTTACTTTCTTTGAATAACTACCCCAGTTCTGGCTAGGACAAACTTGAAGTGCATTTTCTGTCTTAGTTACTATATTATTTTTCAGGTAATAGAAAATGATATGTATAAATGTTAGGAGCAGGGAGGGTCATTTTACATACAGTATAAACAAACTATGGCCAGTTCTTCTATTTTCCCACCATCTTATCCAGTTCTGTATTGCAGGGAGATGCTGCTTTATACCAGAATCAGAGACACCAAGCAGGAACAAATCCCAGTGCAGGCAGTACCCCATTATAAAGTATACTCCACTCTTATGCTGGGCCCATCCAGATTCTGCAAGAAATGTAACACATCTGTCTTTAGGAGGAAAAACGGAGTCTTTAAAAGGAAAATGGACGCAGGCACAGGGAGTACACGAAACTCTCCATTTAGGAGAGTGCTTTAGAGAGTGCTTGAGCCAGATTTTGAACCAAAATGACCGGAAAAAAGAACAAACCACTTGACCTTGGTGCTGTCAGTGAACAAAAATAGATATTTTGAAGTAAAGTTGAATTTTAAAATTAAACAATTCCATGATGCTTTAAAAAATATGAACTTCATATTTAACTGATATCTTGTAATATGGTTTACATGATTTATGCTATTAGAAAGCACACGTTTGAATTATTAATTTATTATTTTAGTGTTTGTGTTATATATGAATTTTATTTTTAATTTTACAGAAATCTAGTTTTTAATATCTGCTGAGCAAAATGTATCACCTTCATGGTTACAATGGATAAAATTAATGACATCGAAGAGCACTGCACATAAAAAGAGAAAAACCTCAGTAAATAATACCTATTCATATCTTTCCTCAGTAAAAGTGAGGCAATTTTCAGAACTGAATATTTATAGAGATGTCTGCATGAATTAGTTTAAATAATTAAAACAGAGACTGTCTATCTACAGCATTTAAAGATGCAGGATTCTTTTTTACGGCTCATTTTACCACATCAAACTTGTTAATAACACCATAAAGAGAGAATTATCAGTTGATTTTCACTTGTATCCATCTCCTTTTTTATTGTTATTCTCCCCAGTAACTTGGTTTTTAAGCTGGCTGTCCTTGTCTATCCTCAGGCCTCTCCTAGTTATGTCTAACAAATTGGGAAAGTCAACTTTATTTCTTAAGCTGCTGAAAATGTAAAAGTGGTTTGTGTGATGAGCAAAGCAAGTATTTGAATGTACCCTCTTATTGTCTGCCAACTGTTTTCCTAATTTAAAACAATTTTGTATAGTAGAGGCCAATATCTACATAGACATTGAAATGTGATGCTGCCACATTTTGGCATGGCTGCCCTATTATTTCATTTTAATCTAACAGATAATGTGAATGCTGATGCTATAGTTATATATTTGCCAACTATAATGGAACTTTGGGGCTAAATATATAGTCAGAGTATAGGAAGTAAAGATGCATTTCTTTTTCTAGAAACAGGTTAGAATGAAGGCTACACAGCAGAAATGTTATGTTTCTTGTGTTTCTCACATTCCTTACTTTTCCTCAATGTGGGGATAATGTTTACTTTTTCTCTTTTTCAGATATTTGATGATGCATCCTTTCGCTTACTCTACTAGTTAGAGTGTGGACTATAAATTGATCTGATGGATTATGAATTGCATATTGATATGCATTACACATATTTCAGTGGCTTTCTTGTTGGAAAAGGATTGGCATGGCTGTAAAAGTAAAACACACAATGGAGTTGCAGAAACAAGGTCACGTCCAGGAAGAGGTAAGCACAGTAAATGTTCTCCAAAATGGCAACAAGCAGGACCACCAGGGCAATGAGGGGGGAGAGAAGGAGAGAGACTTTGGATGACACATGTAACCATTGAAGTGTAGATAATCCAGTAGGTGCTGTTAATTGATGACTGTCTTCATTGAGTAACAGATGTTTGTTATGAAATAAAGAATTCTTAAGGATGGAGAGTGCCAAAAATTCTCAAAATGCCCACTAGACAAGGGAAACTGCCAAACCCTAGCTAGTCAGGAAAATGGCAACATAGTATCTTTATAAATAACAAGATTTAATAATATAAAACAGTGCTCTGAAGACAGTGAGGCTCTGTAGAGTGCTAAAAGCACAGCAGGGGATCCCTGAAAAGGCAACGGCAATCCCAGGTCAACAAATACCATTTACAAATACAGAAAATGAAGTCAAGAACTGGGCAATAGGTCCTTAAAATCAAGTTAATATCACAAAGAAAGGAAGAGTTGCACAAGAACACATTCAATGAACCGCAAGGGACTCTGGGTTTTCCTCAATGTTTACAGGGTTGTCCCTTGCAGTGATCGGCAGATGACCCTGCCTCTTGGGGGACTACTCACAAAACACAAGGAACATAACAGAAGATACTTTGACACGTAGCAACTAAATAAATAAACACTATTAACATAAAAAGTAAGCAAAATAGACATAAAAACAGCATTTGAACACCAGCCAGAGAGGAACCTTGGCTGAAACACAACAATGTTACAATGTAGGCCAAGTTAAAAAATCTATTCTGCTTTGAATACATTTTTTCCAGTATCAATATTAAAATTGGACATTTTGAATATCAGAGTTCATTAGGGTATAATTATTTTGGTTGAATTATGCTTCTGGAAGTATGTAATTATTATTATGCTTTTGTTTAAAAGCCATGCCATTTTGTTTTTCCATGTGTGCCACTGTATTGTGGAAGTGTTACCATGATGCCTCATTTAGTTACTAGAGTGTGAGTGGCGTAACATTATTGGCACAACGCTATTCGAGCGGTGCTTTAAATAACCACTGCTTTGTGCCTGATGCATCCAATTGTAATTAAACTAAAGAGAGCTGTGCATACTATTTTATAAATTCTGATCTTGAAAGCTTTTGCAGTTCCTCTTTGACTTAGCAATTTGGTTAGCATTTTGGCTTTGGTGACCATTATTCTGACTTACTGGTTAACAACCCTTTTTTGGGATTTAGACTTACAATTCATCTCCTGGCCAGTTTAATATTCCAAAACTGCTCAGCTTTGCACTGGCAGTACAATACAGGGGGCGTCCAGAGCTAGCAGGAGATCATAAGACCTTGTGGCTAATAGGATGCAGTGCATTATTCCAAGTTAGAAGTTGGATCAAGTCCCATTTTTTAAAGAGGAGGACTAGCCACTATCACTTAAGATTAGGTATCTCCACTTACACTGTACTTACCACTTAATTACCTGTATAATTACAGAGAAACTAGGTGTAATTACATTGTATTTACTGTTTAACATAATGTAATGCTGTTGTTAAGCACACAACTGAAATTGCTATTCCACAATTTATATACATATGTACTGTACTTATAAAAATTGTGAAATAACAATTATTTTTACCACAATGAGGGAAGTCGACAAATCAACCGGAATGTTCAAGCACGTTATAGAAAAAAAAGATCTAAATCCGTTAAATAGTTCTCTCGTTCACTAACTAAGCAGAGTTAAGGTTATGCCCACCCCCCTCCCAGCAGCCCGATTAGTCTCTCTTGGATTCACGCTAATAAATCAGTACCGCAAATGAACTATGATACTTAGCGAGATGAGAAAGTCGCAAAATCACTGAAATGTTCAAGAAAATTATATATAAAAAAAGATCTAAATCCGTTGAGTAGTTCTCTTGTGAAAAGCGGACAGACATACAAACCAAATTTCAAGCCCCAAGTCCTCATGGTTCGGGAGATTTCGTGATGAGTGAGTAAATGGTATTTGGCTTTTATATATATAGATTACATAGTAAGTACAGCGTAGTTAGGAACAACTAATCTAAAGTGATACCAACTAGCTATACATCACCTCAAGAGATTAGAGGCCAGGTGCTCCAATATTTTAAAGTGATGTCTGACCTCAAATTGGAGTCATAGAGGGGTTACTAAGAGTTGACAGCAGGTCTAAAGCCCTTCAGAATAATAACATACAGCAAAGAGCCCCAAATTGCAAAGGATGGACAATGATACATGTTTAAAACGTAAGGACTGGCAGAGGCCCAGCCAAAAACTTTCATCTTATTAAGTGACACCACACAATCTCTGTGTGGAATTTAGTGTGCTGGTATTGTGACTTTCGTTTTCTGTCATTTTCATCTTTATTTGTTAGTATTTTTTTTATAATTTATCATCACACCCTCATCTTTACTTTATATATATGTTTTTTGTAATTTTGGCCTGATTCTTTTCTCCTGAATCATTTCTTTAGGAGTAACCTGGGGGCCTTAGCTAGGGCACTTATTGCCACAAATTCAGTCCTGTGGTATTAGCTACCTACCTGTCAATAAGTGTGTTTGCCATGCTTTGTGAATCTCCATTTTTTATGTTTGATGGTCTATTTTTGTCATTTTCATTTAGATCTTTTGTTTTGCTTGTTTTTGACTTGTGCTTTCTATTTTGGGCTCTTTACTTATGTATTTAGAAATTTGTATTTTTGATCGATCTTTTGACTAGCTCATCAGCTTATAATGGTCCACACTCCTCTCCAAGGTTTTGACCTTTCATGGTCATGGTCAGGTAATTGATGTGAATTCTGCACCTATTGGTGTATGTACCTTGGTAGTCCTGGGGATGCCACATGTGGTGCTGGAAACTGTGTTGGGGGGGGGGGGGACACTTTGCCACCACGGCTGTCATCTGGATCTAGAGTAATCATAAATGAATTAAGGAGTGAATACAGTATAATTATGTTTCTTTAATTCAGAGCCATTTAAAATGTCTTTTATCCAGTTTGTTTTGACACAATTATGGCATTCTGGATTTTTTCTTTCCGCCTTTCTGTTTATTAAAGAAGGGCATTTGCTTTTGTACAAAATGGCATGACCTATTTGGAATATTGTTAATCCTTTTGACTTCAGCACTTACAGTAGATACTGCAGCATTTTCAAAGTACTTTGGCATTTTTGTGGTGCAGTAATACATCGCACAGGGATGTTTGTGTTCTGGGGGAAAAAAAAAAGAATAGGAAAACAATCCTTACATCTTTCCCTTGATATCAAGGCCATTGTGACAATGACATAATTAAACATGACATACTCATCAAGCACTGACACTTCCTTGTGTGTTTTATATTTCATCACTTCTGCAGATGTCTTAAATCCAATGAGCAAAAGAAAACAACAATACAAAGCAAAATGAAAAACCTTAATGCATTGTTGAGAAACAAGATCAATTAAACTAATATTACCATATAAGAAAATCTTGGGACACTCTTCTTAAGTTTTATAATAATACAAGATAATAATAGTGCAGCCATCCTTAGAATTACTAATTGACAAATGAAGCCACATGGGGTAGATCCTTTTGTAAATGCATTTCTAATGAGCCATCCCATAACTTGTATTAATGTGTATTTTAGTTTCCCATTTAACCTTTTTTTTTATTATGGATCATTTTTAAACTCTTGCCTTTATTCTATAAGTTATTTATGCCATATACAGTATGCATAAATATTATTATTATTATTATTATTGATGTCCTTACACATCAAGGTTTGTAATCTTTAACTTATTAAAGCCTTATTAAGAACCTCCGCCATCCTGCCCAGTCGCTGTTGTCATTCCTTCCTTCTTGCAAATGATACAGGACCATTGGCACTTGTACCAAAAGATTCAGAGTAAGATTTTATCCATATATTGAAAGGTTACTGAAAAGCCAGTCATATGAACAAATACTGTAGGTATGCTTGTATATACTGTAGGTTACATACTATGTATGCTGTTTATTTATTTGACTATTTTTAAATATATTTTTAAATATATTGATATAGAATCACTGTTCTGACTGACAGTGTTGCAATAAATGTAAGATGTAAAGATAAAGTGCAACACAGGTGAAGAGTTCAGGCACCAGCTAGTCATCCCCATGTACTGTTAAAAAAAAAAGTGCACTAAAAATTTAAAGCATTCACCAAAACGTCTTACCACATGAGAGTCCATGAACAAGACTGGCCTCTTTCAAAAGTGGCGGATGCATCCCCAGAAGGTGAGGTGCTTATTGCAGAAGTGTCATCGACTATTTGGATCCTCTGGTCTGCAGGTAAAGGATGAGAGTCTGTCAATGACAGCACCCTCTGTTGGCCCAGGGTGGAATTGCATTCAGTGCCCAAGCCCTGAGAATGCCCCCTGCTCACTCGTGTGTGACAGAGCATGTAAGGGTTTTGTCGCACTATGCACACATGACAATTAAAAAAATTCTTATTTTTCCCATGCTTCAAAGTCACTTACTGTATATTGTTACATGTATATCTCCTGTGATGGTAATTAAAAACATTAAAAACTGCCCTGAGATGAGCTCACCTTTTTGTGTAATGTCACAAAAAAAATTCAATAATTATGATACTAAATGCACACTTTTTTGAAAATTAAAAAAAGCCTATTGTCCCTCTGAATAAAGGAAGTTCCTTATACAGTACTGTATTGAGAGCAAATTTGTTTTGTATGGGTAGCAGTGTGCAACAATGACTATTTGAGTTCTAGTGATTCGTTCTTGAAAACTCCCCATGCATGTATTAGAATTATACTGGTAAAAGTATGTTCTAGTGAACATTTGCATCCAAAACTGATAACCATATCAGACCAGCCAAAAATCGACTATTTCTACTTATAGTTGGACTGATGATCTGAAAAAAGATATTATTTTAATTGAACCACTTATGGTCTTCTACACATTTGCTGAGTAATGTGAGTCTCCATTAACTGTCCATCCACCTATTGACCCATGCTTTATCCTTTATATCCTATGCAAGCAGCATCAGGCAACAGAAACTGAAATGAACCATCTCTAGACAGAAGAGAAGTCCATCATAGGACACATTTTTGCACAGATTTTGTGAGATATATGAGGCCATCTTGGCATCACCCTTTAATTAATGTACCCAATTAAGAGATAATCGAGGAAACTGTTCTTGTGCTCAGAGCGTACTGAGGTAGACTGAAGCTTCCAAACAAACCTTCTCAGCATAAGTGGGTTTGGAAAATGGATGGATAGATGGATGGACTACCAAGTGTGAACCCACATGAATTTGGGAAGAACATCCCAAGCTCCACAAAGACAGAAACTCAGCATTAAATAAACTCAGATGTCTGGAGTTGTGAGGCAGCAGCGCTAAACACCATCCATTCGTGAAACATGATACTTTTAACAGGATTGTTTTCTTTAGCTTTTACGAATTGTGGAAATTCAGTCAATTGCCACTAGATTGCACTGTTTCTTTGAGACGGAAAGCCAATGTTTTGCAAGATGTATTAGGATGAAACATACATACCTGAATTGTAACTATTGGCTTATACTGTATGCATGCATTTAATTTTTATTTAAATCGGGCTAAGGAAATTAGCTATTGAGGCTTACCAAAATGATTTTGTGCATGCAGGACAATATTAGTGGCTCTTGTGCTTACCCAAACCTGCAAGCACTCTGACCCATGACTCTCCAAATACCGTAGTGTGGAGTCAGGATTTACCTGCTGGCTGAAACTTGACCACAGGCCTTCCCAGTTTGTATAATTATTATTATTCACCTTATAAAAGTCATTAACCAACTAACAAATAGATCTAATAAAGCAGAAAAACTTTGGTATCTGGCACGGTTGGTCATTTTATAATCTTACATTTTTCCAGTCACACTTGAATTGTAATATAACATTTTTGCATTATTAAGCAAAGTGTTATCTGTGCTTTCAGTAGGCCTAATGCCACTTACATTTTACAGAACAAGTTGGGCATTTAATCAATTACATTTCTTAAATGTTTGTGTGTGCTTGACTAACACAAACCCGTAATTGATAGGTACATTTAGTCACATGTCTGAACTGTCAACATTCTATCAACAATTTATCATAAACAATGAAAATGAAATAAACACCAACCTTAGTTATGTGCTTTAGACAGCAAAAAATATGTTCACTTCCACTGCTGAAGGTTTGGGGATATTTATGAGTTAAAAAGCCTACTAATTTAGCTGCAGAGAAAATGAATGCATTACGTATTTTATAACAAAGTGCTTCCACTGACTGCTATTCCAGTTTTATAAACATGGAAACAGCAAAAGAATATGAAGTAGGATTGGGCAAGTACTGGAAGAGGGCGATGTCCTCGATTCATATGTTAGTGGGCAACATGATGGATCAGCCTGGTATACCATTGGATTTTTGTTGAAAAGAGTGCAAATTGAGCAAAAGTTAATACTATATGCTATAAGAATCATGCAGCCTTCGATTTATAGTGTCTCTAACATAGGGCATGTGACCACAAATGGTGATACTAAAAGACATCATCAAGCCAACAGACGTTTTCATATTTAGAATCTATCACTAACACTAGTTAGCCCTCTAATACAATGCTCTGGGGAAAGCTGCCTTTTCTTAACATTGGTAAATTCCAGAGGTTTGTTTTCTCAGCGACTTATCCCTGCTAAGGTTTTCAATTCCCAGCTGACCTTAACTGGACATGATAATGCAATACACTACTAGCTCAGGCCCATCCAAATTTGGATCCCACATTACACCCACATTACCAGAATAGGAGAGAGTGAGTGGGAAGCTAATATGTAGCAGTGGCATTATCATGAGTACAGAGTACAGTGCAGTTCTTACTTGATGTATGACCAGCAAGCACCATGTCACACTCTCTGGAGTAATGATAAAAATGAAAGAATTAAAATATATAACTTAATTTATCAGAAATTATGAATCTGCGTACCTGATGTACTTCTTACAACTTTTTATCCAGTTATCCCAAGTGCAGTTGGCAATCCAATTTGTCTCAACATTATGTTTACAACACTGAAGTCACACTACAAGACTATGGCGAACTCCAATAGTATTAGGCAAAAGAATGGAACCATCAGGCACCAGATGTATAATTTACAAGGGGGTGCACAAAAATAACCGGAATCTGTACCTGGCGCGCAATCTAGACTTAGTTGTGAATTTCACCGCTAGGTGTAGCAAACTTATAGTATTCTGTGGCAGTCTGCTTATTAAATGTGTTCTGAGATTTTTGTGATGGGTGATCATAAAGAACAGCAAGTTAAATTTTGTTTTCTCTTAGGGAAAACAGCTGATGAAACTGTAGTGATGCATGAAACTGCTTTTAAAGAGGAAGCATTAAGTAAAATGAGTGGTTTTCGCGTTTCAAATGAGGGGAAATGTCACTTGAAGACCAACCAAGATCTGACCAATCTTCCACAAGTAGGAATGATGAAAATCTTGAAAAAGTTCACAATGTAATTTACAAAGATCGTCGTCAGACTATTGAAGAGATTTCAGAATTGACTTTTGTGTCTTGGAGTTTTTGCCACCTTCCCTATTCGCCTGATCTTGCTCCGTGTGACTTTTTCTTGTTCCTGAATATGAAAAAAGAACTCAAACGAAAGGGTTTTTGTACCGTGGAGGAAGTCAAAGAAAAATCGCTGTTTCCACCAGTGGGAAAACTGGTGGGACAAGTGCATTCTTTTCCAATGGAGAGTACTTTGAAGGAGACTAAAGTTTCATTAAGTAAAAATTATTAAAACATTTTTTTTATTTCAATTCTGGTAATTTTTGGGTACCCCCTCATATATGACTGAAGACAACCATGAGTGAAATTAACTTAAAATTGGATGAAAACAATTAGCCGGCTCACCGAGTGTCACATTTCTAAACCAATCCAGCACTTTATGAAAGTGGCGTTCAAAGTAAGGGTGGTGATTTTAAACTTAAAAGATCAGAGGTGCTCTCATTACCCTGCTCCAACAGACAGCAAGCTCCTGATTTACGATGAACCGTCCACAGTCAAAGTCTCCAAAAGCACCCTATTAGACATATAAATGTGTGTTGCGTGTGCATAGAACACATTGCAAAAATAAGCATAACCTGTTGTAAAAATTAGCCTAAACTAGTGCAAATGGAAAATCCTTTTTGTAGCATCAGATTATACATTGGCATTCAACTGCCTTATACTAACGGTAAACGTGAGTGATATGTTGTTACAGGTGTTGTGTATGTGTGCTCTCTGTTGTTATGATGATAGTGTAGGCCTTATGTAAGCTTCAAAGAATTGGCAGCTACATCCAAAGAAAAAATTAACAACACAATATATATTTAAAGTAAACGGTGTGCCACATTTCCGTCAAAAGGACTGCCGTTAAGAGAGCTGATAACAAAGAGCCACAGGAGATGCATACTGTATTTCAGAACTCAAAACACCAAAATCAAGAAATCTGCTTAACTACACATGGACACGTTTACACAACATCCACCTTCTGACTGCATGCATAAATGAATAAAGAAATTTCACATTACTGTCTAGTTGGAAATGTAAACATGCCATGACAGAGTAGCTGCAGCATTTTAACACGTTATATATCCATAGACCACAATTTTTAGCTAAACTCTATTTGCTGCTATGTCATATAGTGATGGAATAGTTAAAATGAGTAAAAGATATTGTGTGGAGCCCAGTAGCTGTGGTGGTCTACGTGTGTTTATGTGCGTATCTGTTTGTCTGTGTCCACTGTCGCAGCACTCATTACAATGTGTAAATTAATTATTAAGCTTCTGTTTCCTTGTGCTAATGAGCGCCTGAATGGGTAAGAGCAGTTTTAGCTGTTTTTTTTTTTGTTTTTTTCTTTCCTCTCAGCCTCAAGTCTTTTGCTCTGTATCTTTTGCTGTCTCTCTGAAACCCTGGCAAGGGTTTAAAATGTACGGACTGGAGAAATTGGGGTCGGGTGTTTTAGGAAGAAGCCCTGAGGTGTGTAGCCTTTACAGCGCAGGTTTTGGCCACTATTCACTATACACTTTTTAACAGGCTGTCTCCAGATGTGTATTCTTGTTTGAGAATCACATCTGGCCCCGTGAGACCAGCAGGTACCAGTCTATCCTAAGGTCCACTTATGTACACACTAGCAAAATACCCGCGCTTCGCAGCGGAGAAGTAGTGTGTTAAAGAGGGTATGTAAACATATATATACATATCTACATATACACATATCTACATATACATATCTACATATACATATATATATATACATATACACATCCACATATATATACATACATATATATATATATACACATATCAATATATATATATATATATATACACATACATATACACACATACATACACACACATACATATATACATATACACATACATACATACACATACATATATATATACACACATACATACACACATATATATATATACTGTATATACACACATACAGACACATATATATATACATATACATATTTACAAATCTACATATATATATACATATCTACATACTGTATATATACACACATATATATATATACATATCTACATATATATATAGACATACATACATACATATTTATATCTATCTATCTATCTATCTATCTATCTATCTATCTATCTATCTATCTATCTATCTATCTATCTATCTATCTATCTATCTATCTATATATATATATATAATATACAGTAATCCCTCCTCCATCACGGGGGTTGCGTTCCAGAGCCACCCGCGAAATAAGAAAATCCGCGAAGTAGAAACCATATGTTTATATGGTTATTTTTATATTGTCATGTTTGGGTCACAGATTTGCGCAGAAACACAGGAGGTTGTAGAGAGACAGGAACGTTATTCAAACGCTGCAAACAAACATTTGTCTCTTTTTCAAAAGTTTAAACTGTGCTCCATGACAAGACAGAGATGACAGTTCCATCTCACAATTAAAAGAATGCAAACATATCTTCCTCTTCAAAGGAGTGCGTGTCAGGAGCAGTGACTGTCACAGAGATAGAGAGAAAAGCAAACAAATCAATAGGGCTGTTTGGCTTAAGTATGCGAAGCACCGCGGCACAAAGCTGTTGAAGGCGGCAGCTCACACCCCCTCCGTCAGGAGCAGACAAAGAGAGAGAGAGATAGAGAGAGACAGAGTTTGTTTTTCAAGCACAAATCAATACGTGCCCTTCGAGCTTTTAAGTATGCGAAGCACCGTGCAGTATGTCGTTTCAGGAAGAAGCTGCACAAAAGATAGCAACGTGAAGATAATCTTTCAGCATTTTTAGACGAGCGTCCGTATCGTCTAGGTGTGCGAACAGCCCCCCTGCTCAATCCCCCTACATCCGGATCAGAGATAGTCAGCGCAAGAGAAAGAGAAAAGTAAGCTGGGTAGCTTCTCAGCCATCTGCCAATAGCGTCCCTTGTATGAAATCAACTGGGCAAACCAACTGAGGAAGCATGTACCAGAAATTAAAAGACCCATTGTCCGCAGAAACCCGCGAAGCAGCGAAAAATCCGCGATATATATTTAAATATGCTTACATATAAAATCCGCGATGGAGTGAAGCCGCGAAAGGCGAAGCGCGATATAGCGAGGGATTGCTGTATATCTATATCTATATCTATATATCTATATATATATATATATATCTATATCTATATATCTATCTATATATATATATATATATATATATATATATATATATATATATATATATATATATATATATATATATATATATATCTATATCCCCGCGAAGTACTGCTTTTAAATTTTTATTAATGAAGAAAAGAAAACCTTTTTAAATTGAGGGAAAATATACCAATAACAATTTGTTAAGGATCTGTTTTTTTGTGAAGCAGCCTTAACACAGCTTTTCCGCTGTTTTATAAACGAACGCCATATAAGGTCTTCCTTTTTCCTTGCTTCGCCAAGGAAGGAGCCTTTTTATTTAATCCACGGGTTCTTAGCTTTTTTTTTTCTTTTTTTACGATTGTTATAGTTCTGTTTGTATACCACGTTGTCAGTTCAGCACTCTGGTTGTAATATGACCAAGCCGTGCAAGCTTACTGTTAAGAATGCAACATATAGTTGTACAGGAGAAAAGCAATCTTGCCTCAAATCAATGACAACCTTTTGTAAGTCTATGAAGTTAATTTAAACTTTAGGTTCACACGGTGCTTTCTTTCCGAAGTACCTGCACTCATGAATATGTCTGTATGCGTCAGTCACTCAAATCCCCGTGCTTCGCACCGGCGAAGTTCTGCTTTTAAATTTTTATTAAGAAGAAAAGAAAACCTTTTTAAATTGAGGGAAAATATACCAATAACAATTTGTTAAGGATCTGTTTTTTTGTGAAGCTGCCTTCACACGAGTGATCACTTCGAGCTGACTAACCATAAGTGTTACCTGGTAGGTAACCACCCATACAATCAGATTGTGAATCAGAATACGAATGCCATGAATGTAATTGCCCCGATCTACATGCTGTCAAATAAACGAACCACATGCCGTGGTGCAATTTTAGGGGCTTCGCCTCTAGCGCTGACATCCGAGGTTCGATTCCCGTAAGGGAGTGCAGTGAGTGGGTGGTTACCTACCAGGTAACGCTTATGATTGGCCAGCAAGTCAGCTAACATCAGCCACGATGCCTTCAGTTGTGAGAAGCAGATCATAGAATGGTTGAAAATAGTTTACTGTCAAATAATGCAAAGAGTACGCGACACGTGTTTCGCCCTAATTCTTGGCTCATCAGGCGTACACACTCACCTGCACTCATGAATATGTCTGTATGCGTCAGTCGCTCAAATCCCCGCGTTTTGCACCGGCGAAGTACTGCTTTTAAATTTTTATTAAGAAGAAAAGAAAACCTTTTTAAATTGAGGGAAAATATACCAATAACAATTTGTTAAGGATCTGTTTTTTTGTGAAGCTGCCTTCACACACCCTCTCAGCTGTTTTATAAACGAACGCCATATAAGGTCTTCCTTTTTCCTTGCTTCGCCAACGGAAGCAGCCTTTTTATTTAATCTACGGGTTGTCCGCTGTTTTTTTGTTCGTTTATTACGATTGTTATAGATCTGTTTGTATACCACGTTGTCAGTTCAGCACTCCGGTTGTAATATAAACAAGCCGTGCAAGCACACTCTTGAGAATGCAACGTATAGTTGTACAGGAGAAAAGCAATCATGCCTCAAATCAATGGCAACCTTTTGTAAGTCTATGAACTTAATTTAAACTTTAGGTTTACACAGTGCTTTGTTTCCGACGTGCTGCATTCTACGTGCTGTTAGCTAAGACCTGGCACTTAAAAGTTTCTCGCTACAGCAATTTTTAATCCTTTACAAAGTCATCGAAAGTCTCGTTTATACCTCGTGTCTTCTCATTAAACTTGTATCTCGCGAATATGGTATTGCAAACGGCAGCGGTAGCGTTTCTGTATACTTAATTTAAACTTACGTTTTACACTGTGCTTTGTTTCCGCAGTATCGAAGTGATCACTCGTGCTGCATTCAGTCAGTTCACGTAAGCCGCTCTCTTGTGCCTTCTCAATTGTGTAATGAATGTTTTCTTCATCGCTCTTTGGGGCTCTTCCTTGTTTTCAGTTCACGTGATTATGTAGGAGGCGTGATGACGCGATACGTGACTCCACCTCCTCCATTAGAGTATATTGACAAAAAAGAGGTTCCAGTTATGACCATTACGCGTAGAATTTCTAAATGAAACCTGCCTAACTTTTGTAAGTAAGCTGTAAGGAATGAGCCTGCCAAATTTCAGCCTTCCACCTACACGGGAAGTTGAAGAATTAGTGATGAATGAGTGCGTCAGTCAGTCAGTGAGGGCTTTGCCTTTTATTAGTATAGATACATACCTGTACATACACTCACACATGCTGGGCCAATTTATTTCAGTTAAAAATATTGTTAGTCTTATTCAAAATGAGAAAAGTTATTATGTATAAACGTTTTTATTAAACACATTACGTTCCACTTTTAAAGTACACTAAAAAAGGCCCAAGCAGTGAAAATTCTCAACACCAGGGCAGGCTTTGTTACCAGCACTATTAACATAATGGAGTGCTGGTTACAGACTGGTACATAGTTTTTCAATTCATTCATGGAATTTGAGCACCAGCAGATATATTCTGCCTTATGCATGAGTGACAATGCAAACATGCCAGCCAGGCACCTGGTTAGATTCAAATCAGAAGGGAAGAGACACATGCCCCACCTAACGTTCATGGCAGCAGTCTGTGCATTGTGATTCTGGCACGTTAATTGCGCATTTTGAACATGGCTCCAGAGCTCCATATGTTGTGAAATGTTCATCTACTGTACCGGATTCAGCTTTATGCACTGCTCTAATCAATTTAACAAGATAAATAAATAATCAAATTGAAATGATGATTGCTGATCGACTTAGGATTACTAATCTTTTAATACCCATGACCTCTATATGGTGTTTAGGTAATCATTTTTCATTGCTACTCTTGTATTTTGTTTTTTGGTCCTTCCCTGATGTGTTAAAGTGCAGTGTTAGAGTATATATTAAGAAAAAGAAAAAAAAAAATCAAATTCTTTATTTTAACCTGACTTGTCTGTGATTGGCATCAAATGCAAAGAGAATGCAGCTAATCCTCATGAATGTAAAAGTAGCTCATTGACTCTGAATTGTGTTGTTAGCAGTTTAGTAAGCAGGCATATAAATATCATATTTATTTACCCAAGGTGAAGCCATTCCTCAATGTTTCTTGCCTTTCTTTCTATATACTGTATTTAAAGGGCACTTTTCTCTATGGTTTGTGATTTTTCTTCCGCCTTCTTGTACATTTTTCTAAGAAAGCACACAGTGCCTATCAAAAATTGTGTTTTAAAACAGCGCCTAAGCCTTATTCTGCCTAGCAGCATTAGTCAGAAGAACATTTTTAATAAATTATACATTGAAACAAAGAGATAGTCTTTTTGTTCTTGCACATGGGTTCTTTAAATTCCTTTAAAATCTTTAAAATTGTCCATTCACTCAAACTTACTGAGTGTAGCAAAAATGTCAAAGGCATAAAGTCAGAGAAGATTGAATAAAATAATGCAGAAAGACAGATTAGTCATGCACAGACCCACACAGCTTTTCAGCTCACACAATACCACTTTTTATAACTGCTCTATCTTTACAAAGAGTACGTTCAATATATTGAGGATGATACATGGTCAGCCATGTAATCTGCCTTTGATTTTCAACACTCATTTATCCTGACCCTTTTCATGAGTGACACTGATGAGCAATTCCTCTGCTTCCCATGCATTGTTATATTTACTGGATGGTTATAGTTAATTAAGGAAAACAAAAATAAAAAGGGACCCATTCTCCCCACAAGGAGGGCTTCACATGCTCTATTGAAAAAGTAATTCAGGTCAAACTGATGTTGACACATAACAATGTAAATGCTGAAGATCTCAAAATATGCAGCTTGAATAATGGCAGGTTATGAAAATGAGAGTCAGGCAGCTTACACTGCGGCCACAAGCTTCCAAATAAATCCAGTAATAGAGCCTCTGTTTTAATAAAATAGAAGCAATTCTCACCCCAGAATGCCCGATTCCAATAAATGTAAGTCAAACAAAATCATCAAAGTCTTTGTTAAACCTGGTAAATTAAGTAAATAAAGCAATGCACGAAGAACAGAGGAAGCTTTCAATTTGTCTGAATTATGTTCACTGCATGCTGGCAATTTAAAATATTTACTATACAGTATTTACATATATTTACAGTATCTATGTAGAGAGTTTAACATATAGTATACAAGTTTACGCAAACATTCTACATAAATATATGTAATTCATATGTAAACCTGTATAAATATGTATTTGCCCACTGGTCTGTAATGAAACTTATGAGACTGATATTAAAGAGAACTTAATAGATCAATTCTGGCTCCTTGAATGTTCTCAGTCAGTCTCATTAATTTCAAAAAGTCTTAATCATTTCATGATAGACTTCATATATGTACTGTAATGACCTGGGGTTGATGGAGGAATGGACTAGAACTCAAATAGGGTTAAACGGGCCAGGAGTTACACAGCTGTGGAACCTCTGACTCCTTCCCTGGTCATGATCCAATGCCACCACTCCATCTTACAATGCTCCTCCCATAAGACTCTCTTCCTCACCCTCCAACTAGATAATTTCTCTCCTCTACCGCATACGTCACACATACCTACAGTATTTAGAGTCTCCCACTGCTCACATAAGGTCTGAGTCAATATCCCTCTTTCTCCTTGAGCTGATCCATATCTGGATTCTTCTTAAGACCCATGAAGAATCATGTGCCAAGTCCCAAGGGTCGTAGCAGAGGAGAGCCTCATAAGAACTTATGTTGAAACAGGTAAGTGTTCTTTCTAAAGGGCTTTACTTTCCACACTTTTGATTTTGGATAACATCTCCCCATGGCTATGGCACTATTTAACAGTCTGTGGACACTTAGCAGGGCATCACTCAGGTCTGGTCTCCATATTTTGCAATACTATTAACATACATACACACATTCTCAAGCCCGCTCCAACTAATTCTAGTTCGCTGGAGGCCTAGGCAAAATTAACCTAAACTATGTGCTTTTGGGGATGGATTGTAGGAAAACTAGAATACCCAGAATTAAACCTATGTAGGCTTGAGGAGAACAGAGTGCAGTGGTAAACATTGGTTATAATGGCATAACTTAAAGTCACATGACCTCGCATTTGCTTTCTCCCTCATACATCTTGATCACCTTCATTTTTGTGTCCACATCAATTGCCTTTTTCCTGTAATTTTAAGACAAATGTAACTGAACATAGTCAAAACCAGTGCAGGTAATAAACTTAGATCAAGATGAATGAGTAATGGCCTACAGAGCTGGCATGGTGAAAACGGTCATTTGCCCGAGTGATGCAGTAATGGTCATAAGTTGAATGGTTGTAAGACGCATAGATCATAAGTTGTAATGATATATGATAAACTGCTTATATTATTGCATTATAGTTGTAAATTAGTGAAAGCCCTCTCAGCCAGCACTTACTGAAGAGTGCTATTCAAACTGAAACTGAAACAGAAATTGAGATTTTCAGTCATTTCATAGTTGCCACTAAACCTAAACCATGTCTTTGGGATACAGAGTAACAATCTGACTATTCTTAGGAAAACCCTTACCCATTCAAAGGGGGACATGCAAAGTCCACTCAGACTATTGCCCTATGCAGTGTTGTTCCTGCGTTGAGTGGCTGTTCCTCCTCACCACTCCAAAGTTGGATATTGGGTTGTCAAGACTCTGGGTAAGGGGCAACACAGAGTGATGTATTTATTAGGAAGGTATTTCACAATATTTGGACCTTCTTTCACAAACTAGCTTGAGTGCCATTTATGTGTATATTATCAGGTTCTGTGTTTTTTACATGAATAAGTTCTATGACATACTGTAAGATTGCTTGGCAGCTCTGAATTGACCTAGTCTGAATATAGAAATGTTAGCAAGTGTACATTGCCACAAACTGGGTTCTGTCACCTGTCTGTTGTTGTGAGAACAAAGTCTGCCTCTCATTGACTGTATTCTGGAAGTAGTAAGCAGTAAGACTCATGTTTTGTTACAGAGGACAAGCAGATGATGACAGGCTAAATAGACAGCTGAAAAGTAACCCAATGGAAGTGTATGAGAATGAGTGTGCTCTATGATAGACTGGCACTCCATCTAGAGTGGGTATCAGCTTGGCACTCACTGTTAGGACAGACAAATGTTGGCCCTTGTGATGCTTCGAAAGAAAACTGTGTGTGTGTGAGATTCAGTTTCCCCTTTGTGTTTCTCTCAAACTATCACTTGCTCTGAGTTTCTGTATACATAGAGAATCGAATGGAGCCATTGTGGTAGTCCTTTCCAACTAGAAAAGCAGCATTTTGCGACTAGTTGATGAAGATGTCGCATTTACTAGCTAAAATAAACAGCAGGTGAGTCTGAGATCAAAGTACAAATAAGTAAAGGTAAAATAAAAGACCTGGTTTACCTATGAACCCAACTACTGTATACAGGTTTTGATTTCCAGTCTGTCTGAGGGGATGGCTCATGCACTTGTCAACCACAGTACCGCACCAAATCACTCCATTTCTCACCTCTTCGCTCTCTACTCTTTAGACTCTAGCCTGACATGTCTTTCTCCAATCATTGAAGCAATTCGCTCAGTCCCTGCTCTGTGCTTCATTCAAATATCTACTGGCCAAAACAGCTTCCTGGTATCACTTCTAATGTCAGGTGTGGACTACCATTTGATCAGAACCCCTGCTTTCAGTCACTGGTGTAGCTGCACTGCTGAGCCTTCAGTTGTTCATAAAGGGATTGGCTTCCAAGGCAGAGCCCTAGATACCTGCTCTATTAGAAGGTCAGGAACCATGAACCCTCTAATGGCTAGATGGTACTTTGACTTCTAATGTTTCCTCTCAGTCCTGACGTGCTTTTCAAAGAGAAAGTCGGGTGCTGCATGTACTGATGTGCCAAGTCACCTCTAATCACTGAGGGATTATTGTATACATATGGTTCATAGGACACCTATTGGGTACACTTCCCAAAAGTAATACCCTGCATTCCAACAATGAGACTTCCTCTCTTTCCTAGAAGTCTACCTTGTGCCATCCTAGTTATGTTCTTGCCCTCACCACATATTCATTCATTAATTTTACAAAACCATTTATTAATGTTGGGTTAAATATACAACTACAAAGATGGAGTAGGTGGAGTGAGACAAGGAAAGTGAGCTGGGGGACCAGCCAAGCCCTCATTTGACACTGGAATTGGAACCTGGAAAACCAGACAAAACCAGATTGATTAAGTCATTAGCCAGTAATGGTTGCTTAGTGGAAAAGTTCTTTAGGAAGACAGATGCAAAAAAATAAAGGTGGAGTCAGAGGTTCTGTTTTGAAGCAGAACATTCTTGACTTGGGTAGAAATCAAGAGACACCCTAAAATTACAGAATGAAACCGTCCTTGTAAGACATGAATTATTGTCACATTTATATACATACAGTATAACATGAATTTAATATAAATAAATATATATTTATATAAGGTATATGATCTCATATGTAGTACAATGAACAACAGCTACAATCTCTTTCATTTTGAATATGAATTAATAGAAAAATGTGTTGCTTCTTAAACAATCACATTACCTTACATATTGTACAAAAACAATCTTTCTTTCTTTCTTTCTTTCTTTCTTTCTTTCTTTCTTTCTTTCTTTCTTTCTTTCTTTCTTTCTTTCTTTCTTTCTTTCTTTCTTTCTTTCTTTCTTTCTTTCTTTCTTTCTTTCTTTCTTTCTTTCTTTCTCCATATTGAACAAGTGCAATGGCAGGCAAGGTGTATCCAGAAGGGACAGAGTCACTTTCACCAAAACCTTGCCAGTTTACCACTTGCAACACCAACAATAAAAGACTAAACATGCCTTATTGTACCTGAAACAGTGTATGATGCGTACTAAATATTATGACTGCTGTGTGTCCTAGGATAATTGATTCACCCACACAGCCATTTACTCCCTGAGCTGTTCATTTTACAAATTCTATAACCTTTTAGAAATTCTTTCAGTGAAGAAGATTGCTGCCTGGCCTTAGATTCATTATGGTGATTGAATCCTCTTCAATAGAAAACTGTTTAAAGAGAGCACAGCTCTGCGTGTCTCCCTGAGACTGAAGGCACATGGGTTAAAAGCTTGTCTGGGTGGCATAATTCACTGCCGCTGTGCCAAACAATCACATCTTATTGTGACCTTCATATGATACAAAAAGGCAGCACTAAAGAGCTCCGATCTCTCTTTTTTTTTTTCATTTTCAGCTCTCCGCACCCATCACTATTTATAGCTTCTCGCATCAGAAGCTATTTAGAATACCTAATTAAATATCTAATTAATAACATTGTAAGGGGGGAAACTATTGAAGAAGGAAGATTATAATTATTTTGGAGAATTTAAAGCAGCTTTGTTTACAATGGAAAATTATATATATTTTTTATTATTCAAAGCACCTGAACCTTTGCTATTCATCATCAGGGCAGTGGGAACACAAATTACTTTTCTTTTGCGGGAGATGAGCAGGGCAGATCATAAAAAGAAAAAATTGAGGACATACTCTATCTTATCATAAAGGAACATGGTGGTGTTGGATTAGTTAGGATTTTACACCATTACATATTGCATTATAGCTTCTCGTGCTTGGCCTATTGTCATTTTTTTTACACTTCAAACAAGAAATTGGGAAAGTCTAATTAGCCTATATAATTACAGCCTGATGAAACTCTCCAAATGCATGGCAGTTAAATGCAAGGTGGGTTCCCAGGCTTTCTTCCACTGCTTCTTTTTTCCTCCCAATTTCTTCTCTGAGGATTTACAAGAGGGCTGCTGATTGACTTCAAAATATTGCCCTGAGTTGCATTACCCCTGTGTGCTTGATCTGTCATGTAATCAGATGCACATGGATGCCTGAATGCTGTCCTGTTTGGGAGGTGGTCATAGGACTTTCCTTGTCCTTTGCAAATGACTGCCAAAGAATTAATTTATATTTCTCCTTATCTCTTTTTTTTACTTTAAATATTGTAATCCCATTAAAAAGATCCTACAGGTACATAAGATATGGAACAGACATCGGCTAATTGAGGCGTTAAGCTCATTGGGGTTTCCCACAATCCTTTAGTCATTTACCCAGAGTATTAGTGTTCCTCACCACAATTAAGAGGCCAGGTGCAGAAACCTTGCGTCTCACTCAAGCTCACTCGAGGCTGATTAAAGTGTGCTTAATACCCACCAGTTTGTTTCCTCTTTTCTTCTCTGCATGTGTCTGTTTCAGAGGGAAGCAGTGTTCAAGCCTGAAAAATGACTGCTGCTCACGTGTACCACATAGAATCCACAGGCTTCAAAGAAAATGCCAACAGAAAAGGAATCGTACTATAGACCAATGCTATCGATGTAATGTAAAGAAATGCCATTCCAGGGGACACCATGTATGACTACAATCGCGTTCAGCAAGAAACACGGCCATGCGATAGAAACAGGAATGAGGACAATTCATTTTTTGGAAATAATCAAGCTTTAGTGTTTGCTTTGCTGTACCTCAATTATTTTTATTGGACCAGTTTCTTTTTTTGGACCTGTCACATGAGGAAAGGTGAGGAGGAGATGGAGGCTTTAGTGGGGAAGTTATGTGGGGAAAAGTTGGCCTGGGATAGTCTCCTACCCCTAGACGTGGTACTACCAAAGGGAAGAAGAGACTTAACCTGATCGAAGAGGACGTGAAAGCAGTAATGGATGAAGAGAGGTCCATTAAAGTAGTGGGCATGAAGCAGCAGGAAAAGCAGACAAGGTGGGAGGTGGAAGTGACATGGATTGACATCTTGTTCCAAGTCCAAGTAGTGCATGCTGCCCTGCCAAGTCAATCCAACTTGTATAGCTGAGGGAGAGTTGAGACTATGAACAGTCCATTGTGATCCAAAAGAATGACCATAGAGCATATCTTGAGCTCAAAAGCTATTAAAAAGGGTTAACACCGCTGATGATATCAATACCTTTAAAAGATCTAACAGAAACTATCTCTTCAGGGAACAGCAGTAACCAACAAGTGCGATTTTGGTGACCTTTGTGATGGCTGCTAAACAGTCATTTACAAGGAACACACCAACAACTATGATTTTGATGTCTGTATACAATTGGCATTTCATGACCAACTTGGAGAAAATTTCCAAAGCATGTAGTTGAGACTACTTTAAGACCCAACATCATCCAGGTCTCAGAGTCAAACAAATATGTAATCTTTCTGGAGTTGTCGATGCGGTGAAAAAGGCATTTAGATGAGGCCCATGAGATGAAGAAGAATTGATTAGCAAATGTTGGATACAGGGATGGAAAGAAAAGTGCACGCCCATACAGAAGATCTGAAGGAGTTTTGCTGTTGAATTCATTACAGAGCATTTCGTGAATCTGGCATCACTGAAGTGTGGAAGAAGCGAGCTATCAGAAATTTCACTGAGGCACTATAGCCATTTCCAGGATGGCTCTGAAGGAGCAGGGAAAGTCCATGTGGATCTGCAGCCCCAGCTAATTGAACACAAGCCATGCCTTGATGAGCCATAGCTGGGTTATCTGGGTGAGGGTGTCTGAAGTTGTAAGATCAAAACATCCAGTGAGCCATTGTCACCTCATTTACAAGAGAGAGAGGTGGCTGCAGAGTTGGATATGGAGAAAAGGTAAAGCTGAAATAGACTAATCAAGACAGCTAAACACCAGCAAAGGGGTAGCAGCAGGGAAGAAGAAGAGAATGAAGAAGAAGTAGAAAAAGAAGAATTTATAATCCACGAGTTCTATCAACCTGACTCAGAGCAAGCAGGTGGTGCTCTAGGTTTTCCTGCAATTAAAGTATAAGTACATCCTTAACTGGTAACTTTAGCATGGTACTCATATGCTCCTGATAGCACCATGAACTAAAGAAAAAGGGAATGTTAACAGGTAGTAATGGCACATAGATGGACTGAAAGGTAAATGAGAATTCAAGCTGGAGCCACAGATTACTTGAAGTATGAAATCAATCTAAAAGTTCAAGAGCTGGGAAGGAGCACCAACAGATATCCACCATAGCACTGCAATTTTCTACAAACTATAATGAATTTAAAAAGAATCATAGCCATATACCCGTGGACAGAAACTGCTGTCTCATATTTGGACCTCACCTCAATGAATAGTAAAATAAAATGGTTGGAATGTTTGGACAGATATTTAAGGGCTGCATCGTGACTTAGTGATTGCTGTTGCTACCTTTAAGCTCCAGAGACCTTTATTTCATTTTCATTATAGGCTTTGTCCTCGCAGGTGGCGCAGTGGTAGTGCTGCTGCTTTGCAGTAAGGAGACTGTGGAAGATTGTGGGTTCGCTTCCCGGTTCCTCCCTGTGTGGATAGCGCTTTGAGTACTGAGAAAAGCGCTATATAAATGTAATGAATTATTATTATTATTAGGCTATGGGAAGTTTACATGTTTCCTCCATGTTTGAGTATTTTTTTCCATGTACTTTAGTTACCACCTACATTTCACCTTTGCACCTTTGGTTGATCACAGAGTTGTAGATTGTTGATATATTCTACAAAACAAGTCTGGAAATCTCTTAATCCTACAATACAGAAATAGACCTCAGTTCCTTAGAAATGAAGGTTTTTTCAAAGAAGTCACTTACCCCTACCTCCACACAATTTTTACATAGGTCAATGCTTAAATAAAATGTAGATTCATTTCACAAATTTGTCTACATGAAATATGTTATAGTAATTAACATTTTAACATACAACCCATTCCATACCATTCTCAAACCTGCATGATATATTGCAGGAGCATAGGGCACTAAAGGTTATCTTAATACCTTTGATTGCAAGGTGCTACAGCATTCCCTTATCATATATCCATCCATCCATTTTCCAACCCGCTGAATCCGAAGACAGGGTCACGGGGGTCTGCTGGAGCCAATCCCAGCCAACACAGGGCACAAGGCAGGAAACAATCCTGGGCAGGGTGCCAACCCACCGCAGCCTTATCATATAAATGTAACTTAATAAATGAAGTCCCTTTCACCATCTATAGTGCCTATATCAAGTATTCACTTCCTTAGAAGTTTTAATTGTTGTACAACATATAATCACGGTGGATATAGTTTGTTTTTTTCTGACACTCATCAGCAGAAAAAAGACTCGGTAATGTCAAAGTGAAAACAGATCTCTGTGAAGTGGTTTAACTTAATTACAAATACGAAGCACTAAATCACTGAATACGTATTAACCCCCTTTAATGTTATACACTTAAATCAGCACTGGTGCATCAATTGTTTTAGATGTCATATCCTTTGTTCAATGGAGATAAGTTGCCTGTACTCAAAAACGTTTCAATTGATTGTCGTAGAAATGCACCTTATCTGGAAAGTCCAACTTGGGGCGAGTCTGTATGGTGTTCTAACCTACACAATGATGACAACAGAGTATAGCAGAGATATAAGTCAGCCTAGAGAAGATCACCCACAAAAACTGAGTGATCGTGCAAGAAAAAGACTAGTGAGGGAAGCCATCAAGAGACTTCTGAGAACTCTGAAGGAGTTACAAACTACACTGACTGAGATCCCAGAGCCTGTGCCATGGTGCTTCACGAGTCGCATCTTTATGGGAGAGTGGCAAACGGAAAGCCACTAGTTTAAAAAAATGTACAACATCTTGGCAGAAGGCACATGGGGGATGCTGAAGTCAGCTGGAAGAAGGTTATATGGTGTGTTGAGCTTTTTGGCCATTAGACTAAATTGCACATTATCAAAAACACAGCATCCCCATAGAGAGGTGTGGTGGTGGCAGCATTATGTTGTGGGGTAAAATGAATGCATCAAAATACAAGGAAATCTTTTGAATACCTGATACTGTTTGCAGGAAACTTGCCCCGTAGGAGAACATTTGTTTTCCATCAAGACAATGACTCCAAGCAAAAAGCCAAATCTATACATAAATGGCTTAACAGCTATAATGTTAATGTCTTCATGTGGAGTCAGAGCCACATTTTCAGTCCAACTCAGAATTTGTGGCTGGACTAGAAAAAAGGTTGGTCGCTAACAATCTCCATGCAACCTGACAGAGCTTAACTAGTTTTGAAAAGAATGGAGAAAATGGTTGTGTCTAGAGGTACAACGCTGATAGAGACCTGTGCATACAGGCCTAGGAACATCATGGCTACCAAAGGTGCATTTACTAAATACTGACTTGAAGGGGGTGAATCCTTATGCGAGCAATTATTTTGTATTTTATATTTGTAGATAGATAGATACTTTATTAATCCCAAAGGGAAATTCACATTAATTTAATTATTATGTAATTAATTTAGTTTGCTTTGTAGAGATCTGTTTTCACTTTCACATTGAAGAGTCTTTTCCAGATGATCAAGATCAAAAAAGTCAAATTAAATCCATTGTGTGTTAACATTGTATGATAATAAAATATAAAAACTTCCAAGAAGTGAGTCATTTTTGTAGGCATTGTGTAATCTCCAACAGTGTTTTCTGATGAAGAGAGAAACACAACACTTTTTACTTTGTCATACACATAGTATAGAGAAAGTATAGGAATCGTGAAAAAATTTGAACTCAAGATTTTGATGAATCTTGATGTTTTTGACATTTCTGAGTCTGAAAATACAATTTGTGAAGTTATGCCTGTCTGCGTGTCTGTCTGTGTGTAAACACAATAACTCAAACACTTTGACCTAGGTCAATGAGATTTTGTACACCTGCATAATATCAAAAATAAGGAATCCTATCAACGTTTGGGCCACTTCTGGCAACTGGAAGTAGCACTTTAAATGAATACTTTTGTGAATTTTCAAGTAAACTGTGGTTATAATTACAGATATATTATTCAAATTTTGTAAAGATATTTATATATACAGTGGTGTGAAAAACTATTTGCCCCCTTCCTGATTTCTTATTCTTTTGCATGTTTGTCACACAAAATGTTTCTGATCATCAAACACATTTAACCATTAGTCAAATATAACACAAGTAAACACAAAATGCAGTTTTCAAATGATGGTTTTTATTATTTAGGGAGAAAAAAAATCCAAACCTACATGGCCCTGTGTGAAAAAGTAATTGCCCCCTTGTTAAAAAATAACCTAACTGTGGTGTATCACACCTGAGTTCAATTTCCGTAGCCACCCCCAGGCCTGATTACTGCCACACCTGTTTCAATCAAGAAATCACTTAAATAGGAGCTGCCTGACACAGAGAAGTAGACCAAAAGAACCTCAAAAGCTAGACATCATGCCAAGATCCAAAGAAATTCAGGAACAAATGAGAACAGAAGTAATTGAGATCTATCAGTCTGGTAAAGGTTATAAAGCCATTTCTAAAGCTTTGGGACTCCAGCGAACCACAGTGAGAGCCATTATCCACAAATGGCAAAAACATGGAACAGTGGTGAACCTTCCCAGGAGTGGCCGGCCGACCAAAATTACCCCAAGAGCGCAGAGACGACTCATCCGAGAGGTCACAAAAGACCCCAGGACAATGTCTAAAGAACTGCAGGCCTCACTTGCCTCAATTAAGGTCAGTGTTCACGACTCCACCATAAGAAAGAGACTGGGCAAAAACGGCCTGCATGGCAGATTTCCAAGACGCAAACCACTGTTAAGCAAAAAGAACATTAGGGCTCGTCTCAATTTTGCTAAGAAACATCTCAATGATTGCCAAGACTTTTGGGAAAATACCTTGTGGACTGATGAGACAAAAGTTGAACTTTTTGGAAGGCAAATGTCCCGTTACATCTGGCGTAAAAGGAACACAGCATTTCAGAAAAAGAACATCATACCAACAATAAAATATGGTGGTGGTAGTGTGATGGTCTGGGGTTGTTTTGCTGCTTCAGGACCTGGAAGGCTTGCTGTGATAGATGGAACCATGAATTCTACTGCCTACCAAAAAATCCTGAAGGAGAATGTCCGGCCATCTGTTCGTCAACTCAAGCTGAAGCGATCTTGGGTGCTGCAACAGGACAATGACCCAAAACACACCAGCAAATCCACCTCTGAATGGCTGAAGAAAAACAAAATGAAGACTTTGGAGTGGCCTAGTCAAAGTCCTGACCTGAATCCAATTGAGATGTTATGGCATGACCTTAAAAAGGCGGTTCATGCTATAAAACCCTCAAATAAAGCTGAATTACAACAATTTTGCAAAGATGAGTGGGCCAAAATTCCTCCAGAGCGCTGTAAAAGACTCATTGCAAGTTATCGCAAACGCTTGATTGCAGTTATTGCTGCTAAGGGTGGCCCAACCAGTTATTAGGTTCAGGGGGCAATTACTTTTTCACACAGGGCCATGTAAGTTTGGATTTTTTTTTTCTCCCTAAATAATAAAAACCACCATTTACAAACTGCATTTTGTGTTTACTTGTGTTATATTTGATTAATGGTTAAATGTGTTTGATGATCAGAAACATTTTGTGTGACAAACATGCAAAAGAATAAGAAATCAGGAAGGGGGCAAATAGTTTTTCACACCACTGTATATAAAAAGCAAACAGATATACCAGAAGTCGTATTTTATTTAAACCATCCAAATTTTCTGTATCATGGAAATATAAATGTGTACACAATATTAATGCATATTCTTTCAATAACTATTATTAATTTTATTTTAATTTATAAATCATCAGTTTAACAATAACGTGTAAACATTGAACATGCCATGTAAATATAAAGATGTAATGGGAACAATAAGCTGCTACATCCCCGTCATGTTCCTGGTAATACATTTAAGTTTATGATTTTTTTTTTATTTCCATTATCATTATCATAATTAAATGTAGCTAAACACAGTTTTACCTATAGCAATTTATTGCAACAAATATTACATAATACTAACATTTTTTCTATCTTTTTAGGTGACTATAACTCATTTTACTTTGCACGTAATCTAGGTAATGCGATCATGAAAAAATTCCACCACCATTGAAAAAATATAATTTTAATATAAAGTTTGATTATAAATAGAGATTAATGATTGATATTATCAATTCGTTATGATGAAAAACAAAGACATGATATTTGAGAAATATTGCACAACAGGAAGTGGTTCTGGTGACCTTTTCCTCTATCTCAGTATACGAGAATGTTGAGGGGAGGACGCTAACAATTTTTAGCTTTTGAATCCCAGTGATAGGTTTCTTAAAGCAACATCAGAAAATATTGACTTATTTAGGAGTTGTTGTCACCTACATACTAAATTACTGTCATTTTAAAACATATTGACATCATCAGTGCATCATGCAATTTTAGTACTAAATCAAGACATCAGAAAGAAGGCCTTGGAATGAACGTCTGCAAAAAGCAGATATGTTTATTACTATGTAATACAATTATTACAATATAAATTAAATTTTGTCAAATACCTTCGTATAAAGCGTTACTTAATAATGCACATTTTGGTGCATTAAGTGAAATGTGTTAATTGCCCATTTCCCCTAAATAGAAACAGAATATAATAAAGCAATAAAGACTTATTTGCTAAAGTGTCTGCATATTTGTCTGACTTATTAATCTCAGCATTCATATATATTCTGAATATTAGTAATAAAATAACTGCTTGCATATTCATCCATCCATCCATTATGAAAACTGTTCAGTTCAGTCCAGGGTCACAAAGTCCAGAATGCAAAGTAAGAACTAACCCTGAAGGTAGTGCCAGCCATTTGCAGGGTGCACTTACTCATACGCTCACTCATACAAGGACCAACTGCTACTTTCCATTTAAGCTAACCTGCACATATGTATGGAGAAACAAAGGAACACACAGAAATGTCCATACATAAATGCACAAATGTGCAAACTCTGCATAGGCAGTGACAAGATTGGGACTTTAATCAAACGTTCAACCATGGTGTTACTGAAATGAAAGCATAATATTTATCCTTTTCTTTAATGATGATGATGTTTTGGCTGCTGTTTGATATATATCTTTATCGCCGTAACCTTCCTTTTACCTTTATACTGTAGCAACACCTTTATCTGTTTTTATAAATGTACTGCATAGAATTTGTTCCGTTGATTTTGAAGCTACGTCAGGTTTCCATCATTAGTGTTGTGCTACGCGGCCCGGACACAGACAGGCAGACATCGTTATAAGTCACCCAACACACGCTTTATTTACAACTATTATGTACAGTGCAGCACACAACCCGCTCTCTCTCTCTCTCTTCAGGTCGCCTCCTTTCCTCTCCTCCCAAGCTCCGTCCTTCTTCACTCCTAACTCAAGCCACGGAACAGAGGGAGGCTGCCCCTTTTATAATCACCCGGATGTGCTCCAGGTAATCTTACGCTGGCACTCCCCAGTGTGGCGGAAGTACCGGCTGCGCACCCGTAAGCACTCCGGGTGTCCCTGGTCGTCTTCCCCCCAGCACTTCTGGGTGTGGTGGAAGTGCTGAGGACCAGGGCTTTCCTGGCATTGGGGCGCCCCCAGACGGTGACCATGGACCCCTATAGGGTTGAGCTTCCAAGCTCGGTTCCCATGGTCCCCAAAGGCACCAGGGCGGTCGCTCCCTCGTGGTCTGGAGGAGGCGTAATGCCTCCTCCGGTCTTTCTGGCCATCCTGGCTGGGTGCTACCCCCAGCTGCTTGCCACAGTGTATTTCCTGTGTTTTCTTATTTTCCGTTTGTTCAGCTGATGCTGTGTTGTATGGTGTCCCCAAAGGACAAGTGGCAGAAAATTCAAACAAAAAAACACGTAATATGTACAAAATGTGAGGAGTTCTACCGCTAGGGTGTTATTGGTGAGTACCCAGAGACTCATGATGGCAAGGGGCCTTTTTATCAAAAGGTCAATGACACAATGAAATATCCAAGGGCCAAAATAATCGGGGGGAGGAGGGGGGGATTCATGATGAAGTGATCGAGTCTTAAGTCAAAATCAAGAGTGACAAATACTGCATTGCATTAAACGACCTAGTGTTTGTGTGGAGCTAAGTCACCTAGGGGCCTGTTGGGGGTCTTAAGCCGGCCTTGGGTTGTCAGCATTAACATGTGCCATGCACAGAACCAGTAGTCTGCCAGCATTCAAAAGTGGCAGGCACAAAATCAGAAGGATGACAGCATTAAAATGTTGTGAGTGCAAAACCAGAGTGGTGGCAGCATTACGAGGTGGCAGGTTCAAAATCAGAAGGATGGCAGCATTAAAATGTGTTGTTTGCACATAACCAGAAGGGTTGGCAGCATTAATAGGTAGCATGCGCAAAATCAGGAGTTGAGTTTACGGAAAAGGTAGGTGTGCATAGAGAACTAAACAAGAGTGCCGTTTGGTGGACTTTTAGTCACTTTTGAGTGAAAGACTGACCACAGTTATGGCTTGCAGACTGGAAAAGTTCATTCTTTTTTTATTTGAAATATGTGGAGTCACACATGTGCATTGTAGGGTCACCTTCCGGATTCAACAGAGTTTGTGAGACCACTCCAAGATGAGAGGAGGTAAAGTTGCCAACATTATCACCTGCTTCTATCTCCACTGCTCCGAGAAGACGCCCAGTGAGGGCAACTGACCCTTCCAGGCCAGGTCGTATAAAGAAGAGAATGTCTCACTTTGGATTGAGCCAGACCGGAAGATGCAGCTCCTCAAAGACCAACACACTCACTCGAGCAGCATTTCTGAAACAAGAGAAGGCTGTAGCCTATATTTCTGTTACTTGATACTATAATGCACTTCTTTTTGTTTGAGTTTATTTGTTGGATTAAACGGGAAGACCCGGTGGGTGTCTCAACATTTCTCTTGGATGTGATTCTTTCTACCATTCGACTACGGTAAGTAACTCATTTAATGATTGAATTGTATGCTCTGAAAAAATGCTAACTATATATGTCATTACAGGAGAGTACCATCATGAAATTTGATTGCACTTCCTATACCATTGTCCTAGTTTAATAAAAGTAAAACTATAAAATCTGTCCATTTAATGTTGTGTGCAGGTACAGTGGGGTATTTTGTACATTACGATTCCAGTTGCACCATTGAATAACCAACATAAATGAACATAAATGCAGGCATATGTGTCTGTACTCATTCATCTATCTTATGAGGGTGAGGAGGAGCACTGTGCCCCCCAGCTACACTTTGTACCCATCAATTCACTGGTATTACTTAGTCTCCATTCCACTAATCTCCTTTAGGAAAGGGTTAAAACACATCTCCCGAAAAATCCGAAGTAAAGTATATCTGTGCCAAAATATGTTCACAGCTACAAAAACAAGTTCATGCAATTTTTTTTTATAAAATGTAGAAATCTTTATTTTGTATTGCTTTCTGCTGTTTTTAAAGTGCACTTTCAGCATTCAACTCCAAGCTGGGAATTTTTGGTCTTGCTTCAGCAGTTCCATATGAATATGCATAATGCATTAATCTAAGAACATAATGGCAGCACATTGTTGCCGAAGATATGAAGCAGTGCTGTTAAATGCAGTAGTGCATTGTGGCATAGGCATGCATTGTTGCAGAATGTAACTCGACAGCCGTCCACATATCACACACAGCTGAAGCCAAGCATTCAGTTTCTAGCAGGGCTAGCCTGGGCTCACGCGGGGACACGCTCTGTCTGCTCAGCCCGCTCATTTCCCTTTAAAGTGCTGCAGGCCCAAAAGTTTAGAAAGCAAAAAAAAAAAAAAAAAAAATATATATATATATATTATGACCAGCGGACAATGTGTCCTCTTGGCGGAGCATGCAGCCTGTGAAGTCAGGGGCTCTTTTCTTTCTATTTTATTAACATCATGATCAGCACAACAAGTCTGGCAGAATCTATTATTCATTAAGTGTAACCAATATAAAATTTAAAACAGTGTTTTTGTCAAATTATGTAAGGTCAGCATAATTTTTTGCCTATTACTAATATCTATATCATCTTTGCCTTAGTCAGCTCTATTTAAATATGCAATCATTTACAGCTTTTGACTATATGTGTGCGCGCACCCAATTTCCAATATTCCACTAGTACATTTTTTTTATGCTGACATCAATGGCAAGCTATTAAAGACAGTATTTCATTATTGGTTCTTCGTCCCCAGTGGTTATTTACAATCCTATATATACTAAGCACTGATATTAAAGGAAACCATTTTAATGAGGTGCTATCTGCCTTAGCAATATGTCTCTCTCAGAATGAGATTGTGTTTAAAGATTTTATCAAGAAATGGCTGTTCACTGGGGTTATGTTTTGTCCATGAAATATGCATTTCATATCTCTTTCATTTCATTAACATAATTTAATTTGTGCTTTGCATTCTGTGCATAATACATATTTGATTTACAAAACAAATATTTCCATTAGAAAATGAATTTCATGCAGGCAAAAAGCAGAACTGAATGATGTATTGTAGGGAAATAAGAAAAAATGTATTATCTCAACCTACTTAAAGAAAGAAAAAAAAAGGAAAACCTTGGCAAGGGTAGAAAGGGCACTTAGTGGATATATATGAAAACAGTTCATGTGACATTAAATTTAAATATTTTTCCAGTGTTAAAGTACAAGATTTTCCATCTTCTGTGATTAGATTTTTGTTATAAGCATCCAGGCGTATATACTGTATCTATCCCAGCATATGATTTTCATAGTTTCTAAATAAGCTGAATGTTTTATTTTACATATATATATATATATATATATATGTGTGTGTGTATATGTGCGTGTGTGTGTGTGTGTACACAATATGCTTCATGTATTAACTACAAACTAGAAATGACAAGTAAATTGAAATCATCAGCAAGTGACCTGAGCGGCCGGTGCCCACAGCTTATAACCAGGGTCCTCAGAGCTTGGAGTTTAAGGGGTACTACTCAAAGCTGGGTATTGCATGTCTCTATCTTTGCTAGGGTGCAATCTTCCAGCCACTAGTTGGCAGCACCGATTCCTGCTATTTACCTGCTGGCATGTCCAGTCCAAGATGAGTTCAAGATTCCTGTTCTTCTAATGGAATATCAGGACTACAGAATTGTGACCTGCTGACTGAACCTTTTAGAAATGAACCTCAGATGGGCTTCATATTGTTGCCACAACTTTCTGGCAGTGAGGAACGTTAGCTGGGATACTGAAAGGGGGAGAGCATAGTGAAAAAACGGGCACAAGAGAAGTAAAGTAGTTGACCTGCTACTTAAGTAGGAAAGGTTCTGCCCATATGTGTCGGGAGTTAGAGACAGGTTTAAGTAACATGTTATTTGCTTATTTCTTATTGTGATTTTACATTCAGGTTATAATTGTATCTGAGTTCATATGGAGGCAGGCAAAGCTATAGTGAGTCCCCTGACAGTATACAATCTTTAGATACACACTCACATGCATTTCAGACTATTGAGTAGAGACATATCATGAGCTTCATAACAGTTTTGTTCCAGAAACCCTTGCATAACTAGACATTTATAATCCCAAAATGGCTCCTTTATCTAGACAATAATTGCAACCCCTAGGCTATTCATACAGTACATTGATACATCAATGAACATTTTAAAAATGTAACTTCTGTCAATTTGTGTGAAATTGAAAAAATATTTAAGCATACAATATTTCATTTATTTCAATGACACATGCATCATTTCTTGTATCACTGTAGTTCACTGTAAGAACATTTTAGTTGTGGGTGAAAGAGGACTTAGTTGGTCAATGAAGAAGAACGATGCAATAGGTGACACAAAAAATGAAAATCCTTTTAGCATTTGAGCACTAGCAAGACTGAAAGCTGAGGGACAGAGAGAGGAAGCACATCATGAGAGTGCTGCACAGCTGGCAAAAAGACAAATACAAAATGTTTAATCACTACTGACCTATTAAGACAGTTTGTGCAAAACTAAGATTATGTAAGTCGCTTATTATTTAACGTAAAGTGTGTCTATACTGTGTACACTAACTTCTCACATAAATATAGGATATATTAAACACCAAGCAGAATAGAAAGATAAATCTTTTTTTTCTGAACTACACTCAATCATACCAGGCCAATTTACAGTTGCAAATGAACCAAACCTGCACATCTTTGAATATTAATATTATGTATATATTATATAATCGGCTGATGCCTTTATCCAAAGAGATATTTAAATTGAGGGTTACTGTTTGGGCATGAGCAGGTCAAGTGACAGACTCAGGGTAGTACAGTGAGTTCAGGGGCCGAAGTTGAATCTGCAAGCTCAGGGTTTAATGTGAAATGCATAAGACAACCTGTGTATCTGGGTACTGAACACAGATATTTATATATCTTATATATAAATGTCTACATGTGGAAGTGTGTGCACCTGTCTGTCTGGCTCGGAAGTGCAAGGCTACAACATGAAGCTCAAAGAGCCGGTAAGGTGGCCCCAAGTTAACAAAGAAAGAATTACGAGGCTACAGCATGAAGCTGAAAGAAAGCGACTCTGTCGCCAAAGTGAAACCACCGAGGACAGACAAACGAGAGAGAACCTCTGTTAGCCAATGATAGGTAAGCGGGGTGAGCACATCCTCTAAACAAAACTGCCGACTCTATATTTCAATTTTTTTCCTGCAGATTTCAATAGTTTCTAGGAGCCCGTGCTTTTTACAGTCTTCAGGGGTGTAACCGGAAGTGACATCTTCGGGTGTGGAACCACAAGTGATGTTAAAGGGCTCAAGCAGAATTTCCCGCATTTGGTCTGTTGGAAAAAAAGAGAAAGGGTCAGTGCACTCTGCCACCACCTGGTCCCACAAGGTATTACCTTCTTTCGAGCCCTTTATCTGCCTCCCATGTGCATGTGTGTGATATATAGCTGGGCAAGTGATGAAGCAGTGAAGGGGCAGGGCAAGTCCCAAAATAGACTGGGCAAACCCTGTTTAATATGAACAAAAAGGTCAAAAATGAAAAAAATGCGCTGGATGGTGCTACAGTAACTGCTGGCTTAATGCCTTCTAAGCCAGTCTTGTGCAGTTAATTAAAGACATTTTTTCTAGCTTTGTTCCTGCTAGTCACACTGTCAGGTCCAAATGAGATGCCACCTTTCTGATATCTCCCTTTAATACAAGACAGACCAGAAAGGGCGGGGCTTCACTGGCTGCGTGACACTCAAGGGGCAGTTTCTCAATGCTATGAGGGAAAAGGGAACAAGACTATTAACAACAGTGACCCACATGCCTCAGGGAGGCCCTAAAGGCGATCCTCTGGAATGCATACATGATGAAAAACATTTATTTCTGAAAGATATACCAGCTATTCGCATGTAAATCTGCCCTGTTATAAAGAGCGAAATCTCGGTTATTACGAACAACACTTGACCACATCCTGTTCTTTTGCGAGTCACTAGCGGAATAAATTTCAATATGCAATAAATGTTTTTATTGTTTGGAACAATGTGACGACTGTTACCATACAGAATTGCTTCATGAAATCAACATCTGATATTTTTGAAGAAGAGGACGAATTGCCGTTATCTACATGGGTTTGCTAAAACAATATTGAAATTAATAATGTAAATTATTACGACTATCAACACGTGGAAGATGAATTGTTTACTAGCAGAATTCCTACTGAAAAAAAAATCATAAACGCGTTGCTTCAAAAAGAAGACGATGATGAAGATGACAAGGAGAGAAGACGTTCCTCCATTGCTTGATGACGAAAATGCCTGCAATGAATTGATGGCATTTTAACAAGGGACTGACACAAAAAAGCAAGCGTTGGATGCATTAAGAGGCAAACCATGTGACTATAGATTACAAAGTTTAAAACAAAAATGTATTTTCGACTTTCTTAGAAAAGAGTATATTGTACTTAATGTATGTTTTCATTATGGGCTAAATGTATATTTTTTTCATTAAATCACTATTACTTTAATAGACTGAGTTAGTTTTTGTCAAATTTGCATTTCCTGGTTATAGCGAATTCGACTTCTAATGAGCAAATAGTGTTGGGCCCGTCAAACTCACTATAACTGAGTTTGACTATATATATCCATCCATCCATTTTCCAACCCACTATATCCTAACTACAGGGTCACGGGGGTCTGCTGGAGCCAATCCCAGCCAACATAGGGTGCAAGGCAGGAAACAAACCCCGGGCAGGGCGCCAGCCCACCACAGGGCACACACACACACACACGCACACACACCAAGCACACAAGGGACAATTTACAATCACCAGTGCACCTAACCTGCATGTCTTTGGACTGTGGGAGGAAACCAGAGCACCCGGAGGAAACCCACGCAGACACGGAGAGAACATGCCAACTCCACACATGGAAGACCCAGGTCTCCTAACTGCAAGGCAGGCGCGCTACCCACTGCACAACATATATATATACTCACTACCGTATATAAACCCGAAAAATCAATCATAGAATCAGACCCCGATTTATGTGCCCGTTCAAAAATGTGACGCTTAATTTTTTTTTTTCTTCTTGCCTCCTCCAATCTCGCCCCAGTTTCTCAGGTGCATCAAAGTGTGTTGCAGCAGAGAAGTTACCAATTTCCTTCACTACTTCAACAACGTTTCATTTAAAACCAGCTTAATATTTCTTCCGATCAAACGCTCCATCATAGATAAGGGATGCTCTTACAATAAAGGTGTATGAGGGTGTGAGATACAAAAACACACAAAACAGTTCAAACGTCGCTTCAGAATAGTTCAGGTATTACCATGTCGTCATGTAGGCACAATACATAGTAAAAAAAGGCAACATGCTCAGTGGTTACTCTCTCAGGTGGGTGTTAGCATATCATAATCTCTTGGCCCAATAGCATCAGTTTTCCGCATTCGAATTATACGACCGACATTATAAAATACCAGAAATTATACATTAAAATTAACTCCTGACTTATCTGTGGAAGAACTTATCCACGAGTATATATATATATATGTATATTCACGGCATTCGTAGTCTGTGTCACAATCTGATTGTATGGGTGGTTACCTACCAGGTAACGCTTGTGGTTGGCCAGCAATCTGCTAACATCCGCCACGGTGCCCTCAGTTTGTGAGGAGCAGATCATAGAATGGTTGAAATAGTTTACTGTCAAATAAATGCAAAGAGTACGCGACACATGTTTCGCCCTCATTCTGGGCTCATCAGGCGTACACACTCCACTGCACTCCCTCTGTATGTATATATATATATATATATATATATATATATATATATATATATATATATATATATACTAGCCATGTGCGCCCAACTACGTTGCACGTATTAAAGTTGTCTGTGAAGGGCTCCCTGTTTAAATGCAGCTGCCAGTCGTAAACTGGGCCCTTCGTTGCACAGCATTATGATTTTTTATAAGGGAAACAAAATTACAAAACAAAACCCTTGGACATTGATTCGATAGGAACAGCCTACTCGGAATCACTGTCCGAATAGTAATTATGTGGTGGTGTAGGAGCATTTCTGCTTCTCTCCGTTCACAGTCCATCTTGTTTTCACGAGGCTGTCGTTTCCTCTCATGATCTCTTCTCAACCTTTCTCCAATCTCGCAGGTTGCTTTGTGGCAATCCAAAGAGTAAGGCAATATACACGGAGCAATGGTTATAAAAGGGGGACACATAGGTATCCAGGCTCTTTAAAGCATAAATAGGGATCACTTCACTGACATGTGAGCAAGCCAGGGTACAACTGTGAGACGTGCAGCACTCGCCGGCTACAACGTAACAATAATAATTTCCGGAACATGCTGTTACGTTGTCATTCATTTTACCCACTGTCTTTCTTCATTCATATGTTACGTAGGCACGTACCTTTTATCTTCGGCAATCTCATTCTCTAACCAGGCCTCAGGAGCTAACCAGCGTAACACTGTCCACCACCCCTTTCGTTATTCCGGCACATTGTTGACATCTGTTAGTAACAACAACATACTAAACTGGAAGGTGGTCTACGCATGCATGGAATTCGCGGACAAACAAAGATCAAGATCCAAATGAAGATTATATATAAAGATATATATATATGTTCTGTTGTTGTTTTGTTTTGTTTCCATGCATTCCAAAATTCATTATATGTTTGTATATTTGGCAAACATCATTCTAGTGTAATATATATATATGTATCTATCGGACACATGAGAATCAGGCATATTCAGTGATTTTGGGTCCATGAAAAATATTTATAAGGAAGGATCTGGGTGTGGCACAATCATTAACTAATTTTTCATTACCCTATAGTGGAGGAGAACTCTCCAGAGGACTGCTGACGTCACTTTCTCTCCCTGTTCATTAGTTCCCACCTTTTCTGCTTACTCAGCACTATAAGAAGTCCTTTGTCCTACTGATTCATACCTCGGACTGCGTAACATCCCACCTCAGAAGGAAGACTTTCACTTAAACAGCTGTTAAGAGCCATTACATCACTATTAGTGATTTTTTTCCACTATTTTGTTCCTTTTATCCTTCATTTCACCACTTGACATTAAATTGAGTTACCTGTGGTATCTCAACCAATTATGTGTTTCTCTCTCTCTTTCACTTTACAATGTAACAGAGGTGTTGCAAAAGTTCTTAGCCTTTCATGATAGAAATAACAATTAAGGCAAAAGGGTTTTCCCCAATGAAAGATTATTTATGTTCTTTCATGTTCAACACTGCATCATTGCACTTTTTTTATGTGCTTGATTCATTTCTTAAAGCAAGTAGCAAAATCATCTTGTGTTAAGCTCTCAAGTTGCCTATTCACTGCATCAAACAATTCATCACACATCTCAAAAACTTTTCCATGCTAAGGTTCTGTAATTTTGGGAAAAAACAGAAATAAGAAGGTGCAGAAATTACAAAACAGTGTGGTGTAGTGGTTAAGGCCACGGACACTGTATGACTATGAGCAAGTCACTTGACCTGGAAAACCAAAAGAAATGTAACCGACTGTATCATTGTTATAAGTCACCTTGGATAAAGGCATCAGCCAAGTAAGTTACTGTAAATCAGGTGAATCAGGAGGGGTTTCAAACAGTTGGACAGCCAGTTTCTCTAAGGTTTCAATGGTCAGCTTTGCAGTGTCCACAGGCATGTTGTGTTGGCTGAAAATGACTTGTTCAGAATGTGGGGGCAAACTCTCCTCCTCTCACTATTCACTGACATAGCATGTGCCTTGACTTTCTGTAGGTATGGAATTTTTTTTATAAACTTGAGAAAGAATAAGCTTGATTTCCAATCGATGTGAACACAGTAGCAGCTCACTAAGAACTGAAAGCTAAGGGCTTTTGCATCGTCACTCTTGTATATATTGTGAGATCCCAGCACACCCAGCACCCCCCAACAGATGCTTGACAACCCCCCAACTGTGCTGTGTGCAAAAAGTCTGTTAAAACAGGCAGGGGGGTTGTCCTCTGCCAGTTCAACTACAAGTTTGCAGCCTCACCATGTAACATGTCTGTCGCCAGATGGTTAATGCAGGGAACAATTAAAACCAGCCACTGACCTGGTCTTGCTCTCTTGCTATCTTCTCTCTTGTACTGGAAAGCTATCTGTCCTTTTAATCTGAGAAGGGAGCTAATGCAGAATGGCCATCAGCGCCACTGCTTGAGTGAAAGCCCCCATTTAAATAAATGCTTTAAGAATGTTCCTGTCTTCACAACAATAAAGCTGATTTTCTAGAAAAACCTGGACTCATCTCCCTCTCTCTTGTGAAAGATTCTGACCCACACATCAAAAGTGGTACCAGGGACAGGGCCTTGCATGGATGGATACCCTACAGCCTCAAAATGTTCAGCCTCAGCATGAGGCACCTACAGGGGCTCCAGCCCCTACCCGTCCCAGTAGTGTACCCATGAAGATGGCTGCTTTGGATGACCCTGAGTGTTTCTTATTTTGTTTTGAACACATGGCCACGTTGATGCGCTGGGGCAGGGGAGGCTTTTTTGACCAGGAAGGCCCTACAGGTCATGCGGAACCAGGAAATATGACAGTAATGATTTCATGAAGAAGCAAATCCTTCTTTGTATGGCTACGAGCTCCTTGGGGGCGCAAGTTTCAGCTGTGGCAAATCGGTTTGGATGTCCTTACCTGGGAATAGCTGCAGGACTTAGTGGACCTTATTCAAAGCTGGGTCCATGGAGACACCTTTGAGTACAGTGTGCAAGAGCTCGCTATTGATGCTGTGTTGTCTGGGATAAGCGACGACCTCTGTGATGAGATACTCCAGAGTGATGTCAAAAGTCTGTTGGATTTGACCTGCAGATTGAAAGGATCCCAAGCCACTTGGAGGCAGAGGGGCTACCCTAGTCTGGCTCCTACTGTCCAATTGTCACGTTCCCATGCTTCTGGGGGAGACCCTCTGGGCAGTGACCCACACAGAAGACATAATCGAGGAAATTCCGCTTCTGATACCAAACAGAGGTGCTTTTGCTGTTATCAGTCTGGACATCTGGCTAGGAAGTGTTGCCTCACACCTACTCAGTCCCTGGAGATCAGCTCGGCTGAGGTTTGCTGCTCTCGGGGAAAGTTCTTGAAAAAGGATAATTTTAAGGTCTCAATTGGTTTAGCTGGGAACAAGGTCTCTGCTCTGTTGGACTCTGGTAGTGACCTCTGTGTATTCTGACACGACTTACTCCTGCAGATATCCTGCACAAGCATGGAGCGTGTGAACACTGGCTGTGTTCATGGGGATATTGAGTAGTATGAGACTGCACTACTCCCCCTGAAACATAAGGGAAGGAACTTTAAAGTTTGGACTGCTGTGTCGGACTCTTCACCATGGCCTTTCTTAGTTAGGAAGAGGAATGTTCTATTCCTGTACATCTTGGCCATCTGCAAAGTGCCTCTTTCTTTAGTAGAAAGAAAGGAGCTTGCCACTGACAAGGTTTGTCATTAAATTGAGATCGATCCTAATTTGTCCAGTGAGGTTGAGTACAGCCTCTCCCCTGATTTTCTGGAACAGTTGGAGGGCTCTTTCCAATAGGCGCTTGTACCGTCAACCTCCTCAGAGGGGACTGCTGCGTCAGGCTTGGGAGAAGGATTGGCTGACACACATGTCACATATGTTTGTTACTATGAAGAACGGAAGGGACCTAGTTTCAAAACTCTGCACTTTTTAGTTAAGAATGGCTTCTTGTATCAGATGATTTCCAATTACATTTGATTGCATGAACAGTTTGTGGACCTGAGTGGTCACAGAGAAACAGTATTGAAAATTACTCACACACAGGCCTTGGGCATTGTGGGGGGGGAGTGGGGGGATTGGGGCAGTCTCAGCGCAGAGATGAGGGATCACATTTTGAAATGGTTTTATTAGCTGAATATGGGCAGAGATGTGAAGCAGTTTTGTAAGTCTTGTCCCAACTCTCAAGTTTCCTCTCATAGACCCGCTAGGGCTCCCATTTCACCAATGCCTATTTTGGACATTCTTTTCGAGAGAGATGGGTTAGGCATTGTTGGTCCACTTCCCTAGATTAAGAATGGTTATTAGTATATGATATCCTAAGGTGGCTGCTTTGAGGAAGGTTAACACACAGGCTGTTGGCAAAGGCTTTAACTGAGGTTTTCACTCGTATTGGCATTGCATGCGAGATCCTAACTGACCAGTGTATGCATTTTACCTCCTGCATAATGAAACACCTATGTGAGAGCCTTGCAATTTAACAATTGAGCATCACTATTTACCACCCTGAAACAAATGGGCCCAATGAACTATAAGTTAGGATTCTGGGCCGTTGGAAGCCTGTTCATATTCTGCATGTTAATCTTTTCAAGGACTGGCATGACCCTAATGAGGTGCTGGCCACTACCACTGAAATCTCTCAGACTGAGTTTGGTATTGGTGGTGATTTGACAAACACTCAGAAGGTTGAGTTGCTGTTGCTGCTAGAAAGGAACTCAAATGTGTTTTCATCCTTACATGGTCGGACTGCACTGGCGAAACACAAGATTGTGACTGAGCCTGGTGTTAAGGTGCAGATGTGTCCATATTGCTTACTGCAAGCAAAGAGGTCCGTGGTATGCAAAGAGGTAAACCAGATGCTAGAATTGGGTGTGATTCGCGAGAGTAAATGGCACAGTCCAATTGTTCTGCTACCAAAACTAGATGTCACCATTCAGTGGGTAAACTCAAACAAGTTTTATACATTTCCATCCTGGACCTCATGAATTTGTACAGGCATTTCCTCCTAAGGAAACCAGTTGTAAGAAGAACGCATTCGTGATCCCAGACAGGTTGTTCTAATTCAATAGGCTCCCATTTTGTCTTCATGGTGCACCTTTAACTTTCCAGCTTATAATGGATCAGATTTTGTGTCTCCATTCTGCATATTTTGGGGGATATTTTGATGATTTTTCATTTTCAATAATGATTGGTTGGTGCATCTCAACCACCTACAAGTTGTGCTTGACAGTTTGAGTCAGGCTGGGTTGACAGCTAACTCTAAAAAGTTATTTTATTTGGGGTATTCTATGGGGAACAGTTTGATTAGACCTCAGTTGAACAAAGAGGGTAGGGTGCTTCTGTATCCACATCTGTAAATGCAGAAGCAGGTTCATGATTTCCTTAGATTCAAAGGTTATTACAGAAGGTTCATTCTGAACGCCCTTTCATTGACCTGAAACAACCGCAACACTGCCTGGTCCTATGGTTGTGAAAGGTCCTTCTCTGACTTGAAAACTGCTTTGTTGTCTTACCCAGTTTCTTTTTACTCAGTTCTGAGGAATCCAGATTTTTTAAGGAGTTCATTCTGCAGAGAGATGCGAGTGGGTTTGGTTTGGGCCTATACTTTCTCAGAGTTTTGATGGGGAAGAACATCCCATTACATTTCTGAGCAGAAAATTGCTTCCCGGGGAAAATCATTAGGTGCTCTACTATTACCTGCGGAGTAGGCAGTTTATTTTGGTGATTGACCATGCTCCACACCAGTGGCTCTACAGGCAGAAAGAAACAAACTCCTGGCTCACTAGGTGGCTTATTAGCTTGATTTGATTTTAATTTTGATGTCCGTTATTGTCTCTGTTCTGTGCACATCAGTGCTGACATCCTCTCATACCTAGCCAAGCCCGACCTGGATCGTTGCTTAGTTCACACTGGTGTGAACAAAGCTGGGGGGGTGGGGATGTGTGAGTTCCCAGCAACCCCGGCACCCCTCATTGGGTGCTTAACAACTCCCCAAATGCACTTTGTTAAAACAGACAGGAGTGGTTGTCCAACTGCAAGTTCACAGGCTCACTGTGTAACGTGTCTGTCACCCGATGGTTGATGCAAGGAACATTTTAAACCAGCCACTGACTTGGCCTTGCTCTCTTTCTGTTTTCTCACTTGTGCAGGAAGGCTATCTGTTCTTTTAATCTGAGAAGGGAACAAATGTAGGATGACATCATCATCACTGCTTGTATACTGCATGTGCTTGACTGACAGCTCCATGTTGAATAAATGTTTTGAGAATGTTCCGGCTTCACAACAATAAAGCTGACTTCCTCAGAAACCCTTTGACTCACACATCACAATATACAGTATATACATACACATACTGTCATGCATGGGTTTCTAGGGACCACCTTCCTGGCTCTTATAACGTAAACAGTTTCATCCTGGGAAGAGAGGGGGCACTGATGTTAACGATATTTTCTCCTTTCTCTTCTGCAGTTAAGAAAAAAACGCCCAAGAACGATAACTGACTCCATCCCACTACCCAGAGAAAACTCCGCCCCTTCTTGTCTCAGCCCTATAAAGCCTGACAGTTCATGGAAGGTGTCATCTGATGCAAGACTGACTCTAACAGAGGTCTCCTTCAAGTCTATTTGAGTGCTAAAAGCCATGTTTTGTTACTTTTGTTTGAGCTGTTACCAGTTGTCTTTTTGGTTGCTTTTAAAAGGGGTTACCCGGGTAGTACCCCAACTTTTCTTTGACTCCATGACTTGTCTGACTGCCTGGATACCCTTACAATATGTTTATAAAATGCTCGCTCTATGGGTGCCAAATAGGCAAATATAATGATTTTGAAATAGATGTATACAAAAGGTTCAACACAGTATATAAATTCAAATGTGGGGACAATGAAATCTATTCAGAATATATAAAGGCTTAAACAGAGTGTATGAAGTAAAATTAAATATTTCAATATCCTATATATACAGTATACACACTTAAAACATTTTAACGCTCTCTTTCTGTTACACATTTTAATTATAGTATACAAACACAAGCTGTTCCTTTAAAGAGTATCATTAAGTCCTTAATAAATTCACAGAGCTGAGGGCTTTGGATAACAAGAACTATTTAACCAGCCCTAGTGAGTTCATATTAATTTGGCTTATCTTCAGCATAAAGATCCAGGTACTGTAGAAGTCAGACACATCCTCAATGTAATGAACTCAAAATATGAAGTTGGTGTTAGAACTTTAGATTTCAAAAGAAGAATAAAAAATGTTGTTTTAGCTAAACATCAAGATAATTTTTCACTGTAATATGTACTAGGATTGAGTTAAAACTTGTCCAACAAATATGCTGGAGAATTTATTTAATTAAAGAACAGCTACACTATATTTATCACACTGAGACCTCTGCCTGTGTTCTGAAAAAAGGAGAACATTTGGATAAAAGCTGAAATGGGCATAACATGCATCAGACATTTACTTAGAGTAAATTTCTTCCTTTTTTAAACAAATGGAAAGTTGATTGGATTTTCTCACTCACTCACTCACTCACTTACTAAATCACTCGCTCATTTTCCAAAGCCACTTATTCCAGTACATGATTTTGCATACTGGGGCCTATCCTGACTGTACCGGCTACAACATAAGAAGCAGACTTCCAAGGCACACTTACAGCATGCTCAAGCATGGCTTTTCACACAGGTCCAATATAGAGCTCCAGTTCACTTAACATGAAGACTTTTGGGATACTGGTGAAAGACAGAGAATCCACACAGAGAGAAATATTGAGAGAAAAATACAAACTCGACACAACCAGTGACCTTGCTAGAATTTGAACCTAGAAAACTGGACCCGGGAGGCAGTAACACTGAACATTACAAATACCAACAATGAAAAAAGTGAAAGAAAAAATGTTCTTAACTCTGGCTTGAATATTGCATGCCTTCATGTTCTCAGAAAAGTACTTGCTTTGATCCTGTCCGAATTGCTAAACATCAGCATTTAGTGGAAAGTCAGATATACTGCATGGATCAAGATGTGCACTGCTTGCTGTCTACCTGAGCAACTGACTGGTTTTCTAAAGAAAGTGTGCTATGCATAAAGAGTAGTCTTCAATTAGTTCGGCATATATGACATTATCTACGTGCTGAGCAATCTGAGTATCAAGGAATGTTTCAACCATATCTTGTTATTGAAACGAAGAAATAATTGTCCTGAGAATTGACACATTGCTTTTTTTTTTGAGCAGATGTTTAATTATTAGAAATTGACAGTATCAGTTTTGTAAAGTTTCATACTGCATCATGTCTACTGTATGCACTGTGTGTGTGAATACATATACATATATCTATATATATTTAAAAAATTTATATACGTATATATATATATATATATACATATATACTATGCTGTGTGTTTATATATACTGTATATATATATATGTGTGTGTGTGTGTGTGTGCATATATATACAAATATACCTAAAAGTGCATATAGATTTTAAAACATAAGAATAAAACTCCGTAGCTGAAATGCCACACACCATATGATGCCACGGCTACAAGTAAGTTGGCTTGTTTGTTAACATCGGCATTGGAAAAATCAATCTAATACTGCAGAACTATCAGATCATATAAAATTATGGATTCTTGGTCTAAGCATTCAGACACTGTCTGCAGAGCTGTGCAAATCAATTCAAGCATACACAGAGAGTCAACACACGCTACAATAGAAAATTGAAGCAGAACCTTTTTTATAATATGCTGCTACATATTTGTTTTGTGGATTACCATTATGAAATGAAATTTGAATAGTTACTTAAAATAATATGCAAAGTATATTTCCTGTTTTTCATCCTTTTGTTTATCGGAGCTGAAGGGTGGATGCAGCGCTGCCTTATTAAGGAAACAGTATGCACGCACTTAATAATAGATTAATAATAGATATTTCAGAGTGTTATCTGCAGCAACGGTTTTCAGTACTACTTTGCATGAATAAAAATAAAAGGCATCCACAAGAAAAAAAAAATCATTGCCCTTTCTTAATCTTTTTTTTTTTAACAAAACATAATGCCAGCCAGAAGCAAGAAAAATCAAATCTGTTGGTTGTGCCTGTGATTAGAAATAGTGGAGAATTTGTATTATTGTCATTGGAAGTTCACTTAAGTATATCATATTCTATTTAAAATCAAATCTTAATTCCTTTATATTTTCCACTTTAAAATATGCGCATATCTTACTGATCTGACCAATGGTACTGCACTGATTTAAATAGGTGATAAAAATGGTATGTAATGACATAGACTATAAATGTCAATCTTTCTTAAAAAAACCAAAGATGCATTCTCTACATTATTTAATTTTATTTTCTATTTCGTTATTGGGAGGTGCAATCACAGAACAGACCTAAATCAATTTCTTAAAATGCCAGTTTAGGTCCTCTTCTACATATGTGAGGTTCGTTTATTCCTTTCTGTGTAATTTTAGAGTTTAATCATGTAAAAGAATTCATAGCTTTTCATTTTATTGCATCTCATTTCCTTTATAGCCACCCACCCAACTGCCAAAACCCCTCTTTAACAATAAAGCCGCATTATTAATTGATTTTCCCCGTCAGAACCAGAAGTTACCTAGCTATTGCAAAAAAAAAAAAAATTAACAATATTAATTCTTTAATAATAATAATATCATAACATAACATTCTTGGACTGGTCTAATCCAGTTCAGGATCATGAGTGGAGTCCTTAGCAATAGCCAATTATGAGTCCATCACGCTGCTGTTGTGTGGCACACACACGTGGGCCAAGCCAATTCAATTCACCACTCCACCTAATAATATCTTTGGGACGAAGAAGGGAAATCAGAGTATCTTGTGCAAAGCCCATAACATTTTTATTCTTATTTCTGTGACCTTCAACAGCAAGACATTGTCCACTTCAAGTGCCTCTGGATGCCCATAGAAACAAGTGGGGCCATTCCACAAACCCTCATCTCTATACTGTTGGTGCTGTGTCTACGGTTGTTAGTTCTTGCCTTGTGTCCTGGTGATACACACTCCAGCTCCCCTCAGCCCAGTATTGCAGAAGTGGATTCAAATAATTAGTGGATGGATGTCTCCGTCAGCCAGCTAAAAGCATGAGGCCTCTTCATGGAGGTCTTAACATGGCCCAGAGCGGAGATGACATGCAGAGATACACTTAGGTGTTATTGACCAAAAAGTACCAAGTAAAGTTGAACACATGCTACACATTTTGCTCATTGCTATGTGAACGGCAAACACTTTAAATTTATATTCAAATGTATAGTGCTTTTATTTCATTTGAGTTATGCACGGTTACAAAGACAGTACAGTTTAATTGAAAGTTTAAAATACAAAATCTATCGTAATTATAATGTTGAACAAATGCAAGTGTGTGTGTGGCTAAGGTAATGAACTGAAAACTTTAAGACTGCCCGTTCAGTCCTCACCACGGGGTCATTTTACAAGGTCAGTTAACTTCTTCTTGTTCTTCTTCTTCCTCTTTATCTTTTCCCATTTCTAAGTGGGGTTGATGTGCTTGATCAGCCTTCTCCAAACTGCCTGGGTCTGCACCTCCTCGCCACTCAAGACCTTTTCCTTCAGATCTTCCTTAACTTTATCCTTCGGCGGAGTGGTGGCTCTGAAGCTAGGGATCTGCACTAGCAATCGGAAGGTTGCCGGTTCGAATCCCGTAAATGCCAATAGGGACTCTGCTCTGTTGGGCCCTTCAGCAAGGCCCTTAACCTGCAATTGTTGAGAGCTTTGAGTAGTGAGAAATGCGCTATATACATGCAAAAGAATTATTATTATTATCCTTCCACCTCCGCTTTGGCCTCCCTCACTTTCTCTACTCATCACATGTCCATACCACTTCAACCTACTTTTCTGTACTTTTTAACCCAATGCAAAAAAAAAAATACTCTTTAATTCTGCATTTTCAATGCACCTTGAGTAGGTCCTACTATATACAACCAAGGGCTTTTGACTTTTATAAGAGCAGTTTATTAGAAGAGCCATACAGTTCTTATCCAAGTGCTCATTTCCTGATTAATTATGGAGGCTCATCTGTGTTCACTGGCTTTTTAGATTTAACTCTGGGTTACATTGGGACATTTGGAGAAGCCAGTTCAAGGAGCCTAGAGGAAGTACTTCGGGGTCATTTGAAGTATGAAATGTGTAATGCAGTTATTAATACCTGTTGGGTAGCGCTGAGCTTCACAGCTCTAGGGACCTGGGTGTGAATCTGTTAACAGTGTCACCCGGTGATATAGCACTGTGGTGTTGTTTTATATTTTAAATGCATGTATGTAAGGGGACCCAATGAGACTGAGTATGGGTTTGTATGTGCATGTGTGAGGGAGTGTGGCCTGTAGTGCCACTGGTGTCTCCTCCAGGGTCGGTTCCTGCCATATTCCTTACCTTGCTGGTATATCATCTGACGTCACACAACCTCTGTAAGTAAGGCACGCTCAGGAACTGCAGAGATGACTGCATGGATGGAAGGTCTCTCAAGGGTGGCAGAGTGAAGTGGCTGCTAGTATTGCTGCCTTGAAACTGCAGGTAATTAGGGCTTGTTTTTGATTCGATTAGTGAGTTAGTGACACGTCAGAGGATTATTTTAAGTGCTCCGGGTTTCTTATTGAATTTCGAAGGCTGTAGGACTAAAAACTGGATGGAGGTGCGTGTGAGCGTTCATTCGAGTGAACTGGTATTCTATTCAAAACTGATTTTTGTTCTCTGCTGGATGTTGCTCTGGTAAGCTCCAACCTTTTGTGTCAATGCAATGGAATGATCTGGTTCACTCAAGTAACGCGGGAGTTATAGCAGATGTCAGCTCCCGATCTGGTCAGTGTCTGTGAGGAGTTTGTGCCAAGTGATGGACAGCCATAGTATAGTTCATAGTTTTCCTAAAAATGCCTTTCCAAATTCTAAATCATGTTAAGTGAATCCTAAGTGTAAGTCTTTATGATTAGCATAGGTGTATATGCCAGTGCCTGTTGTTCCATGTAAGGATGGTGTCAGCTCTGTCCCCAGTCCTGCTGGTTTCCTGTGACACTTTTAAGAGAATGGATAAAAGGAGAAAAGATGGCTTATTGGAGACAAAAATATATTAGGAAAAAAATGTTTTGTGTTCTTTTTAAATTTTCTGTAGCACAACAATCTTTCCAAATGTGCTGAGCAGTAGCCTCACCTGACCGAAGTTTTAAGTTCTTTTTATAAATTTCCATTAAACCAAATGATGGTAACACATTTTCTCTGTACGCTTTGCTGCCTTCAGATGGTACTTTAGGTAAAAATCAACACTTTTTTTTTGTTTTGTTTTTGCATTTCTGAGCCCATGGAGTGTAAAAATAAGTATGTAGGTAAATGAGATACATTATAAATGCAACCTTTTTGGCGAAGATTCTAGCAGAATGGCCCTCATCTCCTCCCACAGCTCCGCGTTGCGGTCCTGTTCGAATGAGAGCGATCATCCCCCACACAGGCAGGCTCACTTAACGCACACTCGAAAATGTGGGTACTTCACAAAGTGCTCTCCAAGTGTGCGGTGTCATTTTGGATATTTCTTTCAGTGTTGATTGTTATGGTGTCATCTCTGAGAAAAACATCTGGCCGATTGTGATGGATGTTACAGTCGGTGAGCACCGGCGTGTCTCCGAGGATCTGAACAAAACACGTCTAGCCGGAACATAGCGCTCATGGCATTGAACAAATATTACTTTAAAATCTCAGACGTAAAGCAGAGCACGTATGTCACCTCATTTGACGCCCAGTGCACCCGGGTGCGTCGTGCGGCACCCGCAAAAACAGACACCCGCAGATTTTAAGAAAGCTCACCGGTCATTTCATTAATGCATCCTCCGTTATCGCAGCTAATTTTGGGTCCGTTTCACAATGGAATTATTTTCCTCTTTCCCGTCGATTACTGTCATACTTTTTGCACTGACCTTTCTTTTTAATCTAGCTGCTTTATATTTACAAGCTACATATTACGTGTAATTTTAATGTCATCATTCATAACATCCCCTTGGCTGTCTTCCTTCGCTGCTCAATTATTCTCTTTTTTAATATTAACTGTTTTGCCGCTGTTGTATTACCATGTTTAGTATGCAAAGGGCTTTGTGATGATATAGAAAATAAACTCGGGCTGAATGTTTGATTGATTGATTGATTGCAAAATATGACAATAAGGACTGGCATATTCTATCTAAATGATCTGAAAGGGCTTACGACGCGCCTACTGAAAGAATTGGGACTTTATTAGCAATTGCAAAAGTGAGAAAAAAAGAGTGAACAAAGTGTAATATTTTAAATCTTTTTCTTTTTTTTCAAATTTGAAATTTCTCCCTGTGCCTGTACAGACCACTGACGGCCCAGCTTTGCATGTATTGCTGACTGAAATGAACACAACCAGCCAACTGTGACTGAAAATTAGGCACATTTAGTGATTTAAAACTCCCGGTGAGCCGCAGTGGCTGCAGGTTTTCATTCTAACCATCTTCTTAATTAGTGAGCCGTTTTTGCTGCTGATTAACTTGTTTTGCCTTAATTTAATTGACGTGACTTAGACCCCCCTAATTGTTTTTTCTTAATGAGCAGCCAAACAATAATGAGACACAAAACAAGCCACCACATGACCAGCTAACCGGAAAATAAAGAAAGGTGAAGGTCTCGGTCATGTTGATTTGCTCAGGTTATCAAAACATCTTGATGGCGGTCTTAGAAAAAACAGAAAATCAACAGTCTGCTGTGGCAGAATGAGAGCAGCAGCAAGTCATGATATTAAATAACAGCTTTAATTAACAGCAAGAATTGGCTTCTCATTAAGAAACTGGTTGGAGTGAAATTGGCTGGAGTTTGATGTTCCAGTTTAGCTGGTCATCTGTTGGCTCATTTCACATGTCATTTCTATTTGGCTGCCACTTAATGAAGAAACAAATCAATTCAGAGGACTGAATCCTTAAACACAGGGCTATTAAAATGAAGGGAAAAGGAGTTCATTAGCAGTGAAAACTGCTCGCTGATTAGGAAAAAGGATTAGAATGAAAACCTGCAGCCATTGCAGCCCACCAGGACCGGATTTGGACACCCCTGATTATTAAACTTTATTAGTACAGTACATCTAGGTAAATCACATCCACTTCCTAATCCTGCAGATTTAACTTGCACGTTTGGGAACCAACCCTGGCTGGGACGCCAGTTTATTACACGGCAAGCTCACATTTATTTGTATGGCACAAACTGAGAGGTCAGAATTAGCTGTACATACATAAGATGAAGAATGTGCAAACCAGAATCGAACCATTATGAATGAGTTCCTGTCTGACCATTCTTCCTGTTTCCAGATGGAGGAAAGTTGTCATATTGGAGATGAAAAGATATTAGGAAAAAAAGTTTTGTGTTGGGCGGCACGGTGGCGCAGTGGGTAGTGCTGCTGCCTCGCAGTTGGGAGACCTGGGGACCTGGGTTCACTTCCCGGGTCCTCCCTGTGTGGAGTTTGCATGTTCTCCCCATGTCTGCGTGGGTTTCTTCCCACAGTCCAAAGACCTGTAGGTTAGGTGGATTGGCGAATCTAAATTGACCCTAGTGTGTGCTTGGTATGTGTTTGTGTGTGTCCTGCGGTGGGTTGGCACCCTGCCCGGGATTGGTTCCTGCCTTGTTGGCTGGGATTGGCTCCAGCAGACCCCCGTGACCCTGTGTTTGGATTCAGCGGGTTGGAAAATTGATGTTTTGTGTTCTTTTGAAAGTTTCTGCGGCACAACAATCTTTTCATATGTGCTGAGCAGCAGCTTTACCTGACTGAAGTTTAAGTTTTAAGAAACCCTAAATAAGCAGAAGTGGATTTAGAAGACTGGCAAATACAATGGAGGAATTGGGTTTACCTCAGAAGGCCAGGACTTTAGTGCTGTGATGCAGCATTGTTAAACACTGTGCCACATATAGGTGGAGCAGAACCAGGCACAAGGTAAGGACCCAGCCTTGGATGGCATGCCATGTCACTCTCATTCATTCATTCAAGCTCATTTATCATAGGTGGGGTATGACTGACCAAACACCAGTGTATTTATCATATGAGAAGGGAAAGGAGTACCAGGAGAAAACCCACAAAGACACATGGAGAACATTCAAATACTAGGAAGCAACCAGGCGGTAATAATTACCACCATGTCACTTATCAAGTACAATGCATTCTTTCACCCAAGTAAACTCCTTCTGAACCAGATCTTTTAATGACAGCATTCTGGAGAGAAAGGAGCCCATCTCATAAGCATCGGGTGCAAGGCAGGATTCAGCCATGGATGTGTGGTTGTCCATCTCAGAGCACAATTAAATGCTCCTCCATACTTAATCAGAGTATCCATGTGACTTAATTCTCACGATTATGGACTCTGAAGAAAGGTTGGAGTGTCACGAGCAAACCTACTGAGAAAACAACAAGGCTTAGATGCCTGGAGATGTGAGAAAGTAGCACTAACTAATGTGCCACTGTGCAGACTGGCTCAGTTACCTAAAGTAAAAACATGTGATTAAACGTATCTTTTGAAACACATTAACAATTAGGCATTCCACCTGCATCTCTCTTCCTTATTCTGCACCAACATACATAGATACAGTAACGCTTTTTCTGAGAATCCTTAGCCTATTTACCATTTTTCTTCTTGTTTTTTGGGTTTCTTGGAAGAAGGAATGAGTGACAGACAGGAAACCAATGATAAGGAGATGCCAGCCCCTTACAGATCATCTTTCCATACAAGCACACCAGCTTTCCCACTTTAAGTTTTAACTGTAGGACAAAACCCAGATTCAAAACAAGCCAAGATTTGAGAAATGGCAGTACTACCCTCTGTGCCACCTTGCTGCTCCCTGCTTCTTTCTTGCTGTACCAATCTGTAATGTAATTAATTCTCACAATCCCTCTCCCTACCATCACACACCTCCCATAAAAAAATCCTGAATTCAGCAAACTCCTAAACTTCAGACATGAAGAATATCCTAAAGAAAACAAAGAAAGTGAGTGTAATTCACGTGGATCCTCCAAAATAATGAACAAGGAGGTCTCTTCTTCATTAATATAATAGATATGAAGTGAAGTGATGTAAAGGACATTGAAGTCCCCGTAGGGGTAATCTATAGTAACTGGTAAAACTTCAAATGGGCACTACATCAGCCTGTCAGTAAGTCTAGTTTATCCCTCTAGGTTCATAATTGATCACGTCAGTCCAATGCCGATCTATAGCATAGTTAGGAGTTCAGACCTGCATTTTTCAAACTGTGCCCCATAAAGGATTTTATAATGTCAGTAGCCTTTTTTAAGCTAGAAGGCTAATTTTTCTTCTATCCATCCATTTTTCTGCACCCACTTTTCCCAAGATAAGACCCCGGTGAGCAGGGGATTAATGGCAGTATTTCATGTGCTTTTAAAATTGTGTAGTAGGTCAATCTTTAAAGCCTCTTCTGAAGTACATGTAAATTTTATTTTAATAGAGTTGGTTAGAATTTGCCACCAATTTCATGCACCCTATTTCCCCACTTACAATAGCAGCCATTAAGGATTCTGACCTCGCAAAACACCAGAAGAAGCCTCTATCACAATTCAAACACATCAGACTAAATTCAGTTTACATGTACATTACATTTACATATATTAGGTTTAAAAAATTTGGTACTTCAAATACCAATTGATAGTGTGCCCTAACAATGAGGCTTATAAAAATAACAATTAATTGAAATTTACAATTTTAAAGCTACATAACACAGCAATACAGCTGCAGCCTACCCGAGTTCAAATTCCAATCTGTGTACCATCTGCATGTCCTCCCCATATCTGTGTATCTTCCACTTCCCAGAGATGCCCGTGCCTGATGTATTCAGCTGGAGTGCATTCACCTTGGTCTTGAACTAAAAAAAAGGAATAGCAGCACAAGGAAAGCTCCAGAGAAGAGCAACTAAGCGGATTCCAGGTATGAGTTATGGGGAAAGACTGAAGGAGCAGAACCTTTTTAATTTAGGCAAATGGAGATTAAGAGGTGCTATGTTTGAAGTGTTTAAAATTATGAAAGAAATTACTATAGTGGATCGTGGCTGTTACTTTAAAATTAGTTCAACAGGGACAGAAGGATAGCAGATTTAAGGGTAAATATTGCACAAATGTTAGAAGTTTTCTTCATACACAGAACCATAGGCACATGGAATAAATTATTAGGTTGTGCCATAGTTGTGCCATAGAATTTTATGGGCCTTCAGAATTTGACCTGATGTTATTTTGTAGAAATTAAGTGGATTGGATTGGTGGGCTTTGTTGGTCTGAATGGCCTGTCCTTCTCAAAATATCTCTGATGTTCATATTTTGATGTCTGAATTGGAGTGGCCTGTGACAGTTTGCCCTGTGATGGACTGACACTCCATTCAAGTTTTTTTTTCCACTTTGCATCCCGTTCTGCCAGAATAAGACCCAGCTCTCCACAAACCTTAAAGTGGATTAAATAGTTTCAGATAACAGAAGGATGAATGTTACCTGAATATTGATGACCTTTTTCCATGTTAATCAAACATGAAAAAGTCCTTCTTGCAAAGTGCATTTATATGTAGTATTTCATTTAATTATTTATCCAGGATTCCAGAACTGTGTTAATTGAGTAAGTTCTTTAAAGACACTACTAAATGCTAAAATGATTACTTAACTGTAAATACTGAGGTATACAGTATAACCGTGTGCTGTACACAAAGATGTGGACAAGAACAGCGAGAGCCTGCTTGGTGTCACTGAGGGGTTGTTTGTTACATGTCATCCTGCAGAACACCTGGAGATATTATGCATTTTTTATTTGTGAAATTTTTCTCCAGTGTTGTGTTGTATGAGATATTGAGAGCTCCTTTCATTAGGTAAACTTCACTCATAGTGAGTCAGCCCCCCATTTGATTTTAGAAGAGGATGAGGTGCTTTAAAGCATGAACTCATCCAGGCCTCATATGTGTGGCAGATGGATGCTGACCTGTGTCAACACCTCTTATTCCAAAGTAGCTGTTGCATACAATCTGACAGTGGAACTCGGCTCTAAGTAGCCTAACTCGACTGTTACTCAACTGGACTGACAACTGGTCATTGGCGGGTTGGTTTTGCAGGAACATTGCATCAAGCTGAATTCACCATCATCTTCATGGAGGCATTCTATGACATTTCCAGTCTTGCTGCCTGGAGTTTTATCATGCCGTAAAATCCAGTGGTGGACAGACACATGGCTGTTATGAAGAAAGGCACCAGATCAAGAACAATGTTCAGATTTCCACATCAAGCATGGCAACACAGATGTTCTTGTAGCAGCCCACTTCAACAGCCATGGATACTATGAGAGGGACTTTAAAGTCACAGTGCTTATGGACAACTTCAGAACACAGCAAAAGAGAGAAAAGAATGGGAAGTCAAACTCATGCTAAAAGTTAACACATTCCAAGATGGTTTTTATTAGAGACAACAGTTTTATGGCCAGATACTGTATGAAGGTTGTTTGCATCTCTCGGACTGACACAGACAACCTGTCTGCAGACCCATATTGTGTTGAAAAACTCATCAGAAACTTCAAAAGACTTTGCTGGGCAATTATCTTAACCAATGATCTTGACCATACATTATTCTCCTCTCTTGATAAATGAATCTTAGCCTGAAGAGGTCTATTAATTTTTTACATCTAAGATGTCTCACTTAAAGGGTTTCCAATGCTGTATCTGTCCTGGTGTCTTTATAAACACAGGGAACTCCAGTTTCTGTATTACATCTTGCCTGAAGAAGGGGCCAGAGTTGCCTCGAAAGCCTGCATATTGTAATCCTTTTAGTTAGCCGATAAAAGGTGTCATTTTGCTTGACTTCTCACAGATTTCCTGTGTTATTTTAAACTTACTAAATCTGCATCGTTTGACTGAATGCTGATATAAAAAACTCATTAAACCTTGCATTTTTGACACCAATCTGCATGGATCCATTAACGCATGGAGATCGACAAATTGCACAAATGAGAAAGTGTTGGAATTTATGAAAGCAGACCATTTTGTTTCTATAGTGTCCAGTATTTGCATCCCTTAAGCCACATCACACTACACATCTTTTGCAGTCATTTTTGGTAATAGCCTTCATCTACATAATCTTGGAAAATGGAAAACATTTGTATACCCAATGAAACTGTCAGACAGCATGTTAAATGGCTAACAAAATGCAGAAGCTTGCAATACTTTAGAAATATGAAACAGTGCTGAGAAATCATGAGGAGGTCATGTAATCTATCAATCTCGGTTCTGTAATTTGACATCCTCAAGGCAAAGAAATGTAGCAACTGTGGTCATTAAGTGTAACTTTCTCTCCAACAAAAAGTTGTATGGCCTTAATCCACTGTAACTTCACTTTTTGTCTTCTGCTGGCTGGAGTGTGAATTTTGTTGAGTTATTGACTGCTCTAACTCATCCACAACAACAGACAATGCATTGTGCATTCTGATATGCTCTTTTCACCAAACCTTTTAGAGTAATAGATTTGTTTCTTGACTGTTGTATATCTTCTGCTTGGCACATGTGGTGTCAGCCTCTGTCAGTGCCTTGCACCAACTTTCTTTCTTCAGCCAGAGAATGCTTTCTGCCTGGATTGTTTTGGGTTTGGGATGTCCCATTCTCAATATATTAATTAAACTGTAATGCACATCTTGCCTGAAGAAGGGGCCTGAGTTGCCTCGAAAGCTTGCATATTGTAATCTTTTTAGTTAGCCAATAAAAGGTGTCATTTTGCTTGGCTTTTCTCTACATTCATAATGGCTAACACGGTACAACACCCTAGTACTACTGTAATGCAGAAAAAGCCAAGGAAGTTTGCGGTTCCATGACAGACCCATGCAAACACATGTTAAACTCTTTTCTTTCCCAGTTTTACACACTGTTTAGCTGTGATGTCTCCAGGCACACTGTGCATCAATCAAATGGAGCATCACATGTACTAAACTGACAATGAGCACTACCTCCTAGAGTGTGACTTCCAGCCTGACAGTGGATATCTACAGTGTGATGAAATAAACAAAACAACAAAGCTTGAAAAGAGTTGGGGAATTGCCCCTTATAATGTCCAGAAGAATTGCAAAAAAAACGTAGCTATTTGGATAAAAAATCAGAGACATTTGACAACATATAGCAGTAAGTAGTTTGTTTAAATAGACAAAATGGTAGCCGGAAGGAAGTATGTGGAGAAATGTCATCACAACAGGAAAGGCGGAAGTGATGTCATCATGCTGAGACTGGAAGTGATGTCATCATTTGGGGGACTGGAAGTGTCATCATCATGCTGAGCCGGAAGTGGGAGTGATGTTTGCTCCAGAATGCCATTTTATGGATTTGGAATTGCAGATAATAATTGAAATGTTTCCTTATTTTTCTTCAATATTTCTGGTGAGAGAAGAGGAGAGGAGTCAGAGGGGGACATTTTTTGTACACTGGGTGGTTCCATTTCTCTCTTAGGCAAAGGAACATAAATATTACATTTAAAACACAGCAGATGAAGAGGCAATAGGCACCCATTGTTTTGACTGGGGTGAGAAGATAAAAGCCACATTTCCTGGGTAATCCTGGTACTGATTATTGTGATGGCTGTCTATAGGATATCGGTATTTGTTGTCTTGCAAAAGAATAACCGCTTTGAAGTTTTATCTGCTTAAACATACAAACAATACAACATTGTGATAAAAGAACTGCTCCTTCCTTGGAAAATGTTTGTATTTACCTGACTTGGAAATTAACATGTCTGAGAATATTGGTTTCTAATCAGCATATGTGTACTCATTGATAGTTGGTAACAATACATTTTGTTAACTTGTGTTTTCATTATTTGTTAAACCCAGGATATTTAGATGTGCCATTGTTTAAACCAATTGTCCAGGACTGACCATGGCAGGGACTGAAGGAGATTTAAACTTCTGGGCAGGAGAAGGCAGGTAGAGAGACGGTCCACTGAGAACACTTCCAAGACACTCGCACAGAGCACAGGGGCTCGCAGGCAGACAAGGGTTCATGGCTGTTGCGACGTGAAGCACAAGGACGGCAACATTTACCCCCAGGGAGTAAGAAGAAAACAAGAAGATGGTTGTGGGTCCAGCAAGAGAGGGAAGCCGCATGAAAGGACTGAGCAAAGCTGGTGGATGAGAAGTGAGGTGTGCCTAGGTCGCAGCAACACAAGGAGCCCAGAGTGGATAAAAAGAACGATGAAGAGACATTGACAGGGATTGTATGATTTTGACAAAACTTCTGTTGGGAAACGAGTGTCCGGTGAACAGAGTGCATCCATGGACAGTTGGACGATTAATTGTTGGGGTAACACAGTGCATAAACTGGGCTCTGCACCATTAAAGGTTGTATCCTCCAATTCTTATTTTTAATGAACTTTCAGAGTATGGACTGTGTGCTTTCCTTTTTAAAAAATGGAATTTCATTCCTGATATTGTTAGATTTTTTTATGTTCATTTATCTTTTTAAATTACTTTATTGTCTTGTGTAACAGAAGTTACTGTTGCTTTTCCTGAAATTACTGTTGTGTCTTTCATTGTGTGTTTACTCACCGCCCAATTTATAGAAACCTGTGTGCTATTATCGGTAAATTTCATGAGTTCCCAGTCTCTTAATAAAACCGGGTGGCGTAGTTGGATATTTTAATGGTGTCTAAGTTAGATTACCTGTTACAGAGGCATTGATGCTCGATAATAATGCTTTATCTTGTGAGAATTCACTCACCTTAGGGCTTGTTGGCTGCCTCCTAAGTGCTCATGTGTGATAACAGCAAGACCCTTCTCACTTCATTGGCAATGCTTTCTGTAGGTAATCATTGCAGCGTCTGATGTTGAAAAGCTATATGCTGAGTTGATGACTTGGATTTTTCCTAGTCAGAAATTGAGTCTGGGGAGATGTATGTGATGTTGCTTGCCTTTCTTGAGAGTGCCTAACCTCTGCTGGCTAGTCATTCCCTGATGGCCCGTATGGTGTTTGTCTGAATAAGGCAGGTGGCCAGTGATGTAACTACCCTCAATTAGAGGCTTACCCTCCACTGCTTGCCCCATTGCTATTGCTATGCCCAGTCAACCATTTATTAAAATTGTTACTCTGTCAAAATGGGTGGATACAAGGTAGGTCCTGACTTTTGCCCATTGCTACAAAGATAAGCCCTGGCACTGAGTGACCCTCTAATGGATTATGTAAATAGTTTATATTGAAAATTTATTTATATTTTAAGGTCGTAATTCATGGTTTGTTGATATTCACATTGGAAGAAAAATATAGGCATAATATACCGAAGAAAGTGAGACATCATCACTCTTAGAAACAGTTTTAATTAAACTGTAGTGCTCCATAAGTAGAACTTTATATGTTGGCTGGATTACTGCATATAGTCATACACTGTCTTCTAGGAAGCTGAGTTTGCCCCTGCAAAGTGATAACTGGGGATACTATTTTAAAATATTTTATTAGTGTCTATACATTTTTAATGGATTATTTGTAGTAGCAGCAGTAATAGTAGTACTGTCGTGTATATAGGATACAGTGAAATCATTACCTGAATGTCAGGCCAACGGGCAACATGTTGCTGTCTGGTGCCACGATAAACAAGATTTTATTAAAATACTGAATTTCATTAAAATGAATAGAAAATAGAAATTGCCACAATAGATAAAAAATAAGTGCTCTGCATATATCCGAACATTGTATAACTTTATATATTAGATTTGCAGTATTAGTATAAATCTAATTTTACTCTCTTATGTAATCTTACCATACAGTATATGGTCATAGTCAAATGCACGTTTCTACTTTACATAACTAATTTTTCAAGTTAGCAAAATATGTGTTGTATATTTTGATACAGTAAGGCTTGTAGCTTTAGCTTGTTTTCAGGATTAGGTTATTCCACAAAACAAGGTCTGATATAAGTACATGTAAAATTACACAACATGTTGTAAAATTTCAAAACAGTTTGACTTTTGTAAACCTCAACAAAACAACCTAAAAGGTGAAGATTTGTTGGAATTTGTCCACCTAATGGAGTTAAGCAAGAAAGCACTGGTTAATACTACATGAGATCTTCAAGTGAGATGTGCAGTACGTGTAGATGGTAACCGATAAGTTTGTCATTTAATAGAAATAAACTAAAAATCATTCTCCTGGTATGCTGTAGACAGAGAAGATGTACATGTAGAATATACAAATAGATAAATATTATTTACTTTCTTTACATTAAACCAGGAACTGAGGCTGTTCACTGAAGGATTAAACTCCATTTTCTAGCACAAATTGGGATTTCTGATTGATTAATTGCAAAGGATAAGAAATAGGAGGCAAACGTTCAGTGCAGGGATCTGTAGAACGTAGAGAGTCTGATAGTTTTCTGTTGTTTCCAGTGAAATCATGTGTCATTGAGCATAAAGTCTCTATTATGAGGTCAGACACTGACTTTAAGACTGATTGATGGAAAAGGAATGACTATTGCTTCTTCATAAACAACAGAAACTGCATGATATCAAATCCACCACATGGATGTGCAGAGAATTGTTATGTCAATTGTTGACGCTAAAATGGCCCATTATGAGTGTGTTGATAGTCAAACCCACAGCTAAAAACACAGCTCTTTGAACAAAATAGAAGAAAAGATGCAGTTCTTCTCTCCAAACATACAGTACACTGGTGATTTTTTTAAATGTGTAAAATTGTGATAATTTAATACTTTCAAATAAGATAATAGTAAAATTGGATAATTTTGCCATATAAATCACATTTAAACAATGAGGTTTTTCTATATACAGTATAGATGAAAAGAATGTGACTACATGAATGTGTTAAACAATAAACACTTTACAAAGAATTTTCCTCAGAATGCCAACTGAAAGAAAGTTAGACAAATATCAGAGACTCTGATTAAAAAAAAAAGACACAATTCTTGAAACATTTTTCTAATATTCATCAGTTCAGACCCAATTCAAATATCAGGGTGTTGTGAATTTTGCTGATATTTTACTATTTTCTGACACCGTTTTCTTTTTGGAGGCCATCTTGGTCAGGGATTGTTTTGGATCATGTGATCTCCATTCTTGTGACTTGTGATGTCATGGCTGCAGAATGACAGAAGCACTCTTGCTATTTCAGTATTGTCATTCTTCTAAAAAATATAATTTCGCTTCTTGTTTGTTTTGCTACTTTTATTCCTTTTATTTGCCTTTTGTCTTGCACTTTTATTTTGTTGTGTTGCTTGTTTAGACGTTTTGGTAATGCCTTACCTGTAGTTTTGACTCATTTCTTTGCACAGGCCTTTCAACCATCCTTTTTCTATCTGCCAGTTTAATGACAGCCACTTGCTAGGAAAATGCAGGGGTTGGTGGCAGGATTGGCACTCCGGCCACCATAAAAGACTTCATACTGCTCCATTCCATTCAAACTAGTGTGGTGCTGAGGTGTCACCCATTGCATGACTGCACTTGGGTTCTAATTTGAGGTCCTGAGGGCGTTCGTCGTGCGGTGTGTGCAACAACGTGCTTTATCAGTGCATGCTCCCAACCTCCTCCTCCTCCTCCTTCACTTTATCCTAACATAAGGGTGAACATTAAGAAGAGTTTTGTAAAGCACAGACATCTAAAACAGGGAACTACAATTTTTTAGTATTTCCATGTGAATAAAGCTTAGAGATTGCCGGAATTAACTAAAGTTGTAAAGTTTTAGAATTTTCATCATTTTATTGTTTGATCACAAGCATGGCTGAGTGCTGAACCCTAGAAAAAAGAGCAAAACAGCAGATTAGTTTTATACTTGGGAGGCCATGGCTACATTAGATGTTTTTGTTCCTACTAAATGGCTTGAGATATGTGCTGATTTTAAACGCAGGGCTGCACAATGGAGGTCTTGTGAGAACATTTAATGAGGCAATGATACCAAATTCCTAACTCTACATTTTATTTGCCTTTTACTGGTCTGGGTACAAGTGCTTGGTTGTGAATTCCAAATTGTGAATGAATGCAATCTTAGTGTTCTACTACTTTTCATTTTATTACTGAGCATACATGAAGAAATGGTCAGCACTTTTGCCTTTCTAGCTGCATATTTATTTTTTTGTTTTTGTGACATTAATTTGCCTCACTGGAAAAAAAAAAACAAACTCCAGCAGTCTTCTGTCACAACAGATATGATCTTTGCTGATTTTATTATCAATCCAACTGGAAATTCTATGAATAATCATCACTGGTGAGGATTGTCCTGTTTACAGTATTTGCCTTCATTTGTAAGACACGTTAAAGACATAACTACATCTGTAACTCCTGAGATAAAATAATTATGTTGTATTTAGATTTTTTAGGGTTGTTTTGTTTGCTGTTTTTTCACGATGCTTCTAAGTACATTTGGATTAAATAAGCATATGTTTTGTGTCAAAGTTATCCACCATTTGCTATGAAGATTGCCTTCAGTGAAGTTTCACATTTATACAGTTGAACAATTAAACCAATTAGATCTGACTCATGACTTTGCCCCTTGTTTGCTTCTACTTTTAGCAGATTAATCCTGGGTGAAGGTTTGTTTTTTAGGGCCATAGCATTTCTCTGGAACTGTAACCCATGCAGCTCATTTCTTCGGAGGGCTACACTGTCTATGCTTGCTTTGCCTGTGGGTCTTTTCAGGAGACATTAGCTGTTTTGACCATTGAGATAATTTAATAATAGGCAGTTGAAAATTAAGCAAGGAAGGCATTTTAGGAGTGTGCCAAGGTTTTGCAGAGAATTTACCAAATTAGGCTCAAATGTGGCAGCAGGATGGTGATTCTACAGAACTGGCAATACAGAAACTTATAGCAGGCTATTTAAGTGGCATAAGTCAATGTTCATTTTTAACTGAGAATGAGCAGCGATTTGACACAGAAGAAAGCAGAACACGCATTGATAAATTGAATACAAATTATAATGTGAATTTTTAGGGCAACATCACACTTTACTTAGGGACTTTAACTGGCATTTTAGAGGTGTCACAGTAGGGCAGGATGGTGGCAAAATGGTTAGTGCTGCAGCCTCTTAGCCCTATATGGCTGAGTTAAATGCCACACGAGTTACTGCCTTTGAGGATTGTAAGAACCATTTGCCAGTCATTTAGGTCATGTTAAGTTGATAGAAGTATTTTCTTAGTTATGTTAAATGTTTGCCTATAATACCCTCACAAGCTGAATTGAAATGGAATATTCTAACTGTTTCTTGTCCCTCTGATTGCAGCTTAGTCTCAGTTAGTGACCTGCCTTGCCATGTGTAAGGCATGGAGGGTACACGGTTTTAAATAGACATTTGAGCTGAGATGAAACCCTGGCAATCCTGTAACACTTTATAAAACAGAGAAACCACACAGCAGCACATTCTGTATAAGACAGAGCATAAGTCAGCAGGTTTGCAGAGAGAAAGGGAATAAGAGAGACGACTCTTAGGGATGACCAAGTGGAAGAAGTAATTGTTTGGGAGAAGTAATGTTTGAGTGCTGGATAAAATGGTATGTGTGGGTTGTTGCTTATGACTACACTTGAATCCTGATCGCTGAACCATACAGCAGGACATGGAAGAACTGCTAGTGAACATTAACACTGCTTACCATTCAATTCTTGCTACAATATATTTTTCATGTGAAGACCACCATTTTTAAAATATTAACTATTTCCCCATTTCAGCAGATTCACAACCCTTTTATGGATGATCACTCAAAAGCCTTTACTAATATTTAATTGTCACTTTGGAAGTATGCATATGAAAGTTTTACCAAACTTGTATTTCCATTTCATCGTTTTCCTCTATACAATTGCAACCAAAAATATTTATGCTATGGGTATTGATTTGATTGATTTTCAGTCATTTATTAAAGGATCATTCACTTTATTATAACCTAATCTCAAAATGTTAGTGTAGTGGAGAGAACAGTAGTGTCTGAACACAGGATTGAATTGGCCCATTGCTCTTTTTCCTTGTCCTTGATGTAATCAGTCTGAATTTACAGCTTGACTTGTCTTACTCACTATTTGTCTTCCACTCTAGATTTGTTAGGAAAGCTTGATTCACCCTGTGACACACAGGTAGCCATCTTTGTCAGGATCCACTTCTTGAAGCAAGACTTAACCTCATCTACCAAAATCTGGAGCACAGGTGAGAAGTATGCACATGTGCATACAATGAAACTCCGGCTTTGTGGTAAGTTTTTAAAGAAAGGATATGACAAGACTATGCTCATCAGAGTTGGAAAGAATGTATTTGCTAGGCATAATATTCAGGCTTTAATTCCGGGAATTTTTTATTTGGTAAATCCTATAGAAATTTCACCTTATCCTGATTACTAATACTGTAGAAAAGCCCATACTGTAATTATCAAAGTCAAAGTGAACTTTATTGTCATCTCAACAATATACAAGTATGCAGATAGACGAAATTGCGAAGCTCAGGGTCCACAGTGTAACAACATGACGTGCAAATAATAAATTAAAAATAGAATTAAAATTTAAATTTAAAATTAAAACACAAACATTGTGCAAAGACAAGACAAAGAAGTAGCAGCAATATTGACGTGTAGTTAGCAATATGAACATTGATGCAATGTATGGTATTTGGAATCTAGATACATAAATATAGTCAATAGATATGTAATATAATAAATAAATAATAAATAAATAATAATAAATACCAAAATTATCAGTGTATGATAATAGTTATTTAAGACATGTGTAAACAATGTCAGGTCAGAATGTTTCACAGCAGAAGGATATCAAGAGTGTCAAAATACTTAAAGGTCAGTATGAGATTTTCAGTTCTTCTCTACATGCACACTCGTCTTTGCAAGAAAGTGGCTCGCATGTATAAAAGTTCTGTTTTTAGAGGAGGTTGAGGCCGTGTGGAAGATCCCAGGGGGCAGCCTGGTGTTAAGGAGTCTAACAGCTTGGGGGTAAAAATTCTCCTGTAGCCTGGCAGATCTGGCTTTGTTTCTGCAGTATCTTCTCTTGGATGGCAGAAGTGTGAAAAGTCCATGTGAGGGGTGTAAGGGGTCCTGCACAATGCTGCAGGCCTTGCGGACACTGAGTTTGTAAAATACGTCCTGTAGTGAAGGGAGAGGCACCCCAATAATGTTCTCTGCTGTCCTCACTATCCTTTGCAGGCGCTTGGGGTCGGATATGTTGCAGTTGCCATACCAGACAGTGATGCAGCTGATCAGAACATTCTCAATGGTGCCTTTGTAGAACATGGTGAGGATGGAAGGGGGAAGACTTGCTCACTTCAGCTGCCTCAGGAAGTGTAGACTCTGCTGGGCTTTCTTGTTTAGTGATGAGGTGTTATGTGTCCACATAAGTTCCTCAGTTATGTGCACACTGAGGAACTTGGTACTCCTAACAGTCTCCACATCTAAACCGTTGATGCTGAGTTATTTTTAAAGAAGATTATGTAGGAGGTGCTGGTAAGGAAAATAGCAGTTTCCTTTCAACAGATATGTACATTTCATGTCTGTTGCTGTCTTTTTATTTAAAAAACAAAATGCAATAACAAAACACAATCCCATTATATATTGTCACACATGTGCACACCGTGGGCAGTCTAAGGGCCTAATTGGGAGTAAAGTACAGAGGCAGAGGTTGGTATATGGTACTAATGACTTTTCTTCCTCCTTCATAGACCACCAGAAGGAAAAGCTAAATGAGGCCCCTCCCACTTCCTCCTCTTCATCACACCCTCCAGCTGATGTCATTTCCGTCTGAGGCCTGCCTCTTCTTGTCCCCTACCTATAAATTCCCAAGTCTCCTCTCCCCTCCTCAATCTGTATTTTGACTCAGTCTTTTATGACTACTTGTTTTTTGTTAGTACCTACAGTATATAGGGTGAAGTCCCCAAATCTTTATAGTGATTGTTTGTGCTTTGTTCACAATATATTTAATACAATAATAGAGAGAAAATCCATCTCACTCAACACTTGGCCCCCTCCTGACTCAGAATACTATAACATAGCCCTAATATGATTCATCATACAGAATAAAACATCAGATAAAATAAAAGTGTTCAGCACAGGCCTGGTGTGCTTACCTTTCAATTATTTTATGAACTGTTGCCACATACTGAAAAAGTTTGAACAGATCTTTATAATATACTGTATCTGTTGTTTTAGCATAGAAAGCCTTGAGTGTGACTGCAAGATACAGTATAAAAGGGTAATAAATAGGTGCAGGTTGTGCACCCCAAATCAAAATGCCTGGGACCAAAAGTATTTTGGATATCCTCAGATTTTGGAGTATTTGCATATTTTGTCTATTTATATGCTCCTAAAACACCTTCCCTCAATTCCTTCAGTCAGTGAACTTTAAACTGTCAGGGTTTAAGGGAGAGAACAAAAGAAGTTGAGCAAAAGACTTGATGCTGTGAGAATTAAAAAGACAAAATAGCTGTTATCCACTCTCGATTTCAGTATCACAATGTAACTAAAGCTTAAGGATTAATTTGTACATTGTGAAGAGTGCAGTGACAGACAGACAGAGAAACGCACATGTCGACAGTAATCTTAACTTCCTTTAGTTTTTCATTTAGGTATTCAGTCAGAAATTGGATTCTGTGCTTGTGTTGTTAGGCATATTTACTAATTTGGATGGTTTGTGCAGTGAGATCTGTCTCTCGTGTGGCTCTTCATTATCAACTGTCTTAATGCCAGTCCTTTTCACCTCCTTTGACGAGGTGTGGCACATCATCTACTATAAATGCATACGGTATTTTACAATTGATATTTTTAAGAGCATTGCTGCCAATCCTTTCAAACTTAAATTGACTCTTACACTATTGTACAACAGCGGTTTCAGTTTCAGATTTTGGAATTTTGAATTAGGGATGCTCAATTTGTACTTCTTAATATTTGCTGTGTTAAAGTAGAATGGTAATTGCTAGTTAACTCCTATTTTTTTTTTACATAACACCTTATGACAAGTTCTACACATTATATAAATCTTTGTTGATTTTTTAAAATTTATTTAGTTATGTTTTATTTATTTTTAGACCCATCCTAAGATTGTGATCTTGGTGTGGTGTTGTACCTTCATGATTCTTAGGGCTATTTTGTCTGGAGATATGTCTTCCTGTTGGGGTTACCTATCTCAATTTGGTCTAAGGGGAGTGTGCAAGATAAACAATTATGAATATTCTAATTAAATCTTGTTTGGAACAGAGATTTTGGGACTCACACTTGGAGCCAGGCCTGGAAGTGGTATTTACCTGTGAACACCAGGTGGTTGCTTGACCCAAGCAAACAAGTCAGGTTCAGCCTGAAAAACCTGGATGAAGCCATCATGTGGGCTCCTACATAGGTGGCAATGAGTGAATGTAGGGTACAATGATAGTTGGGAGATGCACAAGAGTGGAATGGACCAAGGCAGTCTAGGCCTTGCCAGTGGAAACTGGATTTTGGGACATGAAATACAATTGCTCTAGCAGGGAATGAACCAGAGTATCTGTGGGAAGTCGAAAAAATACCATTAAGATTTTTTTAACTTGTCCAGCATTGAATGTTGAACTAAACTTCTTGATCAAGGGGTGGTACATCTCCCATTCTGGAGCTCCACTAACAAGAGAGGCCCCCAGGTGGGACTGTACATAATAGCAAGTGCTTGGTTGTCTGTTATTCCATTCAAGTTTGTTCCACTAGACAAGAGCGTTTCATCAATGCACTTTTGGGTTACAGTGAGGAGATCTTTGACTATTCATAGCATTTGCCTGTTTTAGAAGCATTGGATTTTGTTCTTGAAACTGTGCCACCAACTGCCTCTGTAGTCCTACTGGGAAACTTCAGTACAAATGTGAGAAATGACAATGATGTCTGGAGGGGCATATTTGAGAGGGCCAGCCTGACTGATCTAAATCCAAACAGTGAATTGTGTGTAGATTTCCATGCTATTATTGGACCGTGTGTAACAAGTACCATATTTAAAGAAAGTTGCTCATAACTTTACCTGGTGCAGTAATAGATTTTGTTGTCACTCAATCTGATGATCTGTGGCCATATATTGTAGACACTTGGCTATAATGTGGTGCTGAGTTACCAAATGATCAGCACCTCAGGATGAGCTGGCTCAGACTGGTAAAGGGCCAGACCTAGAGGACACTAAAATTTAGTGAGACTGAACTAGGAACGGGTAATGAGAATGAGTTCAATTCACACCTCCAGATGAAGACATCCTCCTCTAATTCACAATACCAGTTTCCATCATGAAAGTATAATATAACTGGAGCTGTCTTGCGCTCACACCATTAAAATAACTGCCATCTGAATTGCTACCCAACATTCACATTGTGAAACATGAGCTTACACAGAAAATGTATGCAACCTCCTCAGGCTGAGCCCAGCCATTACCTTCTGGGTCTACTTTGGATGTCAAACGTCTATTATTTCAATAATTCATTCATAATGTAAAAATGAAACTATATTTAAATTAAAACAGTACTAATACACAATATTCAGCTGAAGCCGTCCTAGAATTCCTGGTCACTTCTTGGTTCTTAAATGAGGTGTAGTAAATCTTTGTCAAATGAAGCTGATTAATCAGTGCCCTGTATCAGTGCCCTGATAATGTAAGACAGCACATTGTGTACTGGGATGGGTAGCTGCCATTGCTGCCATAAAAGACCACATGCACAGTAGGTAAGCCAACAGGAAGCTTTTGGTCCATCTCCTCTTTGTCTGGGATTGCAGGGTCACAGGGAGCATATACTGAACATATCATGATCTATGTGGGATTCTCTCTTTTAGGTCCATCCAATGCACTTCTGGAATTTTTGTCTTATTTTTTTTTACAACTGAAGTACTGGTATGTTTAGTGAATTGAAGTTAATTTTAATTGCACTCTTAGCCCTTTGATCACACACACACACACATATACAGTATGCACTTCAATGCTGAACACAGTGCACACACAGTTTACAAATACTGAACTATAGCATAGTTTTTACATACATTTTATCATGCATATACGTCATAGGATCTCCTTCAAGGCTAATCTGAGGTAAGCAATACCACCCCGGGGTGAGAGGGCATTCTTTCAGCTGCAGTGAAGCCCAGATGTCTCAATCTGGGCCCAAGCTGCAACCAAAATGGAGCTCCAGGAAAAGATCTATTCTACTGAACCATCAGACCACAAGAGTCAAGAAGACTGTCTTTTATTGCTGTTACCTTTGATAATTTTGCACCACGTGTGCCTGTTTTTTTAACAATATTTACGTTAAGATTAAAATGGGCAACCAGACTGGCACCCCAACACTTCTTTGAAGTCCTTAAGAGTCACTTCCACCTGTCCACAATGTATATTTAACAATGTGATGCCAATCAGATTTAGTGAATTGTTCAGGATCACACAACAAGTCAGCAGTTAGAAGTAAACCAACAGCCTGCAATCTAGACCGTAGAACGCCTTAGCCGCTCGGCCACAACACTTACCAAAAACAAACATTTACACCTACAGACACGCTTGGCATGTATCCCTTGTTGGGCTGACTCAAGCTAAAGCTCATTTTCTGTCAACCCCATACTGTACTCTAAGTGGGCAGTGTTTGGCATAAGACAAGATTCTAACCAGGATGGAAAGCCATTTTCTAAAACTATATGCTTTTCAAAAATCATTCACATAAACAGAAGTAATGTTTATTACAATAATTTCACAAAAGGATATTTTCTAGCTTCCTGTAGTTTTGAGCAGGAAAATACAGGTTTAATACATTGAAGCATAAATCAATTGAATTTCATAAATAAAATATATGCAAAACACATTCTTCTTCTGCAGCAACAGATTTTATGATGCAATGTTGAAAAAAACAGACTTGGAAAATGGATTGCTATATAATGTATAAAATGTAAATCAATAGACATGCCGGCCAGCTTTCTGGTAATGCAACCAATGAAGTTGGACACCACAAGCTTTGCGACACCCCCTAGTGTCAAGAACTCTAACTGTGGCTTTTTATATCTACCGACTTGATATGACAAATTTAAATGAAAATTCAGCTACAGTACAAATAATTTTAATATCAAGTGGGATTTCTTTGTCATAGCCAATAACCAAAAATATAAGCTGACAAGTGCAATCATTTTGGCCCATGCAGAGAAGCATTGATGGCTGGAGAACAGAAGATGCAAATCAATATTGTTTTTTTTAACCACTGAAATTCTAATCCATGATGTGAAGTTGTTCAATTTCTATTAATAAAGAAGCATTGAAAAGGAAGTAAGTAAACAAACAAATAAAACATTCCCTGTTGTGTTGGGTTTGAGGGGCCTTTAAGCTCTACTTCACTCTCTTATATACTGGACAGTGTTCATAGACCCAAATCAGGAGTCATACTGTATATTCAGCTTTAAATGAAATTCTATCACTAGCTCTCTAATTCAAAAAGACTGTGCCAATAATTTGTTCTCACCATTTAAGTTGATTATCAAGTCTTTTTTTAGTAATATTTACAGTTTCTAACATTTTACTGTCTACTGTATATGTTGACAATGTTACTCTTTGAATAATCACTTTTTAAAAATTAAAAATTATTTTTATTGTTTCCAACAACATCCAAAATTGAATATATAGAAACAGCATTACATAATTAAATATACAGTCGTATTTGCAATTAGCATTTCTGTTTGAATGTAATGCAGAATCTCTGTCAGCTGAGGATTGTTATTTTCATTATTGAGTTAAATGAGAATGGCAGAGATGCAAGTAAGTTATTAGTAAGTAATAGTACTAGGGTGTTGTACCGTGTTAGCCATTATGAATGTAGAGAAAAGCCAAGCAAAATGACACCTTTTATTGGCTAACTAAAAAGATTACAATATGCAAGCTTTCGAGGCAACTCAGGCCCCTTCTTCAGGCAAGATGTAAGAGTAAGTAATAGAAAAGTGTCAGACGTAGCAACAACTGATACACAGAAAAATAGTGTGACAAAACACAAAAGCTAAAATACAAACCCAAAACCAATAACTAGATCAAAACCAAGTTAAATAAACCCTAAATAAATTCCGTTCCTGTTGATTTGTTACCTAATTTTATTCTGAAGAATGTTCTTTTTATTTCATGAAAGTTCAGACACTAATTTATGTGCACTGCCAACTTTTACAGGGAAGTTGTGATAACAGGTTGCAAACCAATAAGCAAAAATAGCAGCACTCAGGGGGAAAAAAACACACACGAAATGTCAACGTAACAGTGGCACAACAATATTGTTAATCAACTCAAATTTGCAATGAAATATTCCCACCGGAACAAATATGGCTCTAACAGAATCCTAACATTAATCAAGTATTGAACTATCAGTTCCAGTATTGAATGAAAAGTTTAGGACATTAAAAGTTTGCTTTTGCTGCTCAAGTACAGGACTGGTTTTGTGAGTATCCGCTGTCACGCATGCGTGTGTGTGAATCATTCTCTGTGCTCTTTTGAGGTGTGTACTTCCACCCGAGAGGTAGAGATGGGGTGCTACCACTAACATTATCCTCTGTTTCTCCCTCCACCGTCCTGCCCAGTGAGGTCAATTGACCCTTCCGGTTTACCTGCTATATATCCCGCAGTTCCCAGAAGGAGGCATCACTCAATATGAGAACACACCATAGGGCTAAGCTCCTTCTCGCCGTGACTTTCCTAGGCATAGCAGCCAAGAGAAAATGTTCCTCGTGAGGACCCGGCTTTTTGTTTGTTTAACACTGTTTTTGTTGTGCTCTCACTTTCTTAAATGGGGACAACCGCGTTGATGCCTCAATATTTTCCCTTTTGTGGACCTGCAGTCCCTTCCAACTACCACACTGTTCAACAGAATTTTCCAAGTCTACAAGGTGGAAAGGAGCTGAAGGGAAGCCCTTGAGTAGTAATCTACTAACAAACCTTGCCTTACCTTAGCAAAGTGATAGTTTTCAAACTATTTAAGGAATCTCAAGTAAGATGAAACAGTGGATATTACCTGGGTGGAGGGATTTGTTGTTTATTTCAACCACAGTAAGTAACTCATGTTATGATTTGGGCTTATTTTAAATAGTTTTTTTTCTTCTTGTTGTGAACATTTTTTAAGACATTTAGTTTACAATACATTTTTGTGTAGCTGACTCCATTTCTGATATTATTTTTTTTTTAATTGTTTTAATTCAGTTTCAAAGTATTCAAATTCTTTCTGATGCAATTTTGTTTAAAAATGGGCGCTGCCATTTTGTAGGTATTTTTGTATACCTTTGCTGAGGTGGTTGGCACTGAGTGATGACTAGAGGTGAATATAATTCAGGTCAACAGTATAAAGGTCAGTGCAACACACTTCCTGTTTAGCAATCATTGCAGAGTCTGTTAAAGATTTTTTTTTCATTTGTGTTTCATTGCTTAAGAATTCGTGGTCTAGATCTGCCGGCGTCCTCCTTAGCTTATGTTTAAATTCGTTTTTTTTTTTCTTTTTTGTTCATGTTTCGCCCTTTTAATAGTATTGTCTATGTTTGTATTGTTACTTATGCTTATTTTTTGTACAATTATTATTTTTGTGAGTTGTGATTATTATTTAGTTTAATCTGAGCACATCTCTTCAGTTTTGATGTCACTACATTGGTTACCCGGGTCATTTAGAATTGACTTTAAAATACTACTTATGGTTTACAAAACCTTAAATAATCTCTCGCCATCCTATATCTTGGAATGTCTTTCATCTTACACTCCAAATTGTAACATTAGATCTTCAAATGAGTGCCTGCTTATAATTCCAAGAACTAAACTTAAAAGAAGTGATGAGTAAGCCTTCTGCTCTTATGCACCTAAAATCTGGAATAGTTTACCAATAGAAATTCACAAGGCTAATACAGTGGAGCACTTTAAAAACTGGTAAAAACCCATTTCTTTAACATGGCTTTCTCATAGCTTCATTTTAGTGTAACCCTGATATTCTGTATATGCATTTAATTTTAATGGCTCCAAAATCCATACTAACCCCTACTTTCTCTGCTGCTCTTTTTAATGTTTTTTCTGTGGTGACGATCTGCGCTACCACCACTTGATCAAAGCACCGTGCAGTCCCTACATTGTTGGGTTGAAGGTCAGAGGTCCACATGACCATCACCATTTAATTCTTCCACGTAAATCCTGAAAACCATGAGGACTGATTGAGATCATTTATGTTAGGTAGAATGCCTAGTGGGGGCTAAGAGGTCTCATGGCCTTGGAACCCCTGCAGATTTTGTTTTTTTCTCCAGTCCTCTGGAGTTTGTTTTTTCTGTCCTCCCTGGCCTTCAAAACTTACTTTATTCTTTGTTAATTAGTATTGCCTAATTTTTTATATTTTTTCTCTCTTCATCATGTAAAGCACTTTGAGCTACATCATTTGTATGAAAACGTGTTATACAAATAAATCATGTTGTTGTTGTATGTTCTGCCAGCCCTAAAAAAGCAGCCCCTCGCAGTGCATTATATGCACTTGGTGGATGGGGAGTTCTCCTCTTTATGATTATTGTTTGTTTAGATTATCTGGCTGTTTGACATTTATTGGACTCCATTTAAGCATTTTGACTTCTGTTAAACAAACTGGAACTTGATTACTGTGGATCGTCGTTTTAGGCAACTACCTTGTGCCTCAGTTGGTTCTTTGGAGGTTTTGTACCTTATTTACCTTTCTGTAGTAAATCTTTTATCTATAAACATTCTTTGCTGCCCTTTTCATGGTCAAGCTAGAGGTTTATGGTGGTCACTTTATTATTGAAATATATATATAGTTGCTTTTCTAGCTCCCAATTTTTGGACATGCCCCAGCTGAAGCCAGCAGGTGCCCAAGGAGCCTGTCTGAAGTCTGGTGAGGCTGTAATATTTTGCTTTGGAGAAAATTCCATTCATAACAAGATTTTTTTGCTTTATGTTCTCTATAATGTTTCAGGAACAGCACTTTGGATTCATTATATTATTGGTGTACGTGCCTTCCTGGTTTTGGCTTTTTTTCTTCATGTCCCAAATCAAGTTCAAACTTGACTATCCAAACAGTCTCATCTCCCAAGGCATGGGATGTTATATTAAATATGAACAAATGATGGAATGTTCAGGTGACACTCGGAGAATTCTTAAGCAAATTTGTGTTTCCGTTTTCATATTGCATGAATCCAATTTTTCCCTTGTCTATTTTTAACTACAACTTTAATATGTTGAAAAAGTAAACAAAAAATAATGAGACAAACTAGAACCAGTGAAGTATTTTCATCACGATAAGATTTTTATTTTGTTTTACTGCTTCAGCACTAGAGAAAAAGATTCTCACTTAGTTTTATCAGGCTTCTAAAAAGAATACTTGTACATAAGCTGACAAAGAAAAACACATCATTCTTTACAATGCTGGCTATGAGATCAATGCTTTTTATGGCAGAAATAGTAATTGACAAAGATAAATAAATAAAGCAAATTTGGCAGTTTCCTTAATTATATATACTGTTCTCATTGTGTATATTTAATTTGTCTTCATTTTATTATGGAATTTTAGTGTTTTTTGAGGCAGTTAGGATAGATTAGTTTGTTTACGGTTCACAAAGACTGTTTTCCCCTTAGAGTATAGTAAGGAATCATTGCAATGTTACCTGTAAAGTATGTTTTCAAAGATGTCTTCATATTGATGTTTATAGTAGAGGTTCTTGAGCAGAGCCATAAAAAAACCCCACAGAGCTGGGATTTGATGCAACTCTGTCACGCCTAATGAGCTAATTGTTTCTCTTTAGTCTTTCAATCTAGTGTTGTCTTAGCTCTGTGGAACAGACTGATATCTGTTTAGATCCTCTGAAAAATACTTATTAAGGCTGAAGACAGTGGCCTCAATTTGTAACACAGGCTAAGCCATGTATAACATTAGTTTTGTCTTTCACAGTTTAAATTAAAAGTATATGAATTGTCATCGTTTCCTGTCTTGTTTATTTAGTTCAGAGTTGAGATGATCTAAAGTGTATTGTGAAAGAAGGCAGCAGAGTATAAATAGAAAAAACTAATGGAATCACCCACTTCCCAGTCATGGAGCATGGAGTGATAAGTTTGGTATTTGTTTCGGTTATTTATTAGCAATTGTGGTATACAGCCTATTAATTTGTCACATGAAGTTGTGCGGGACAATGGAGTGGTCAGGTGAGGTTTGCAGCTGGTCTTCTTTTAAAATAACTGAATCTCACAAAAATGCTTTCCTATAATGACATGGATACACCATTTTAAAACTTACGTGCAAACTCTAGACATGGATCAATAACTTTCTTCACATATTTGGTATGTTTTAAGGCTTTTGGTTTCATGTTTGCATTGGTGCCCCTTCAAAACCATTTTAAACTTCTAGAACAGGCATGATATGTGTTAAAATTTATAAACAATGCTCCATTTTACTACATTTCTTCATGGGGCAAACTAATATATTCCATGATTGTGAAGAAATAGCTTAAACTTGAATAATACTCAATTTATCCATTTAAGGAGGAATATTGCTATATTGTTTTGAGGGAAAATACTCTGCAAATAAAAGTAATAGTCATGAGCCACCTTTGTTAGATACATTCAAGATGTACACCTTTTATTACAACAAGCTTGAAGGAGTCAGCCAAATACATTTAATCAGTTCACTGTGACCAACTAACTATTTCGTTTATATAACATAGTTGAGAAGAATTTCAGTTTACAACAATCAACATATAGATAAATAGTTTTATCTGAAGGTTCCAAAATAATCAGCATATTAGAAATCATTTGGCATACACATTTAGCTCTAAAGAGAAACTTCTTATTTATAAATTCTTAAAAGTAAAATGTATTAAATTATGTTTATCTTATCATTTCCCTAGTAACTGGTAAGGACGCAATAGTTACGGAATATCTTAGTTACTCAGGAAATGCTCACCCAGAACAATAATACATTCTCTCAAAAGTAATGAAACACACAAAGATGAACTTTTGGATTTTTCTGCTACAATTATATTAAAAACTATAAAAGAAGGGTGCCATGTTGGGTGATATTCTCTTTCTCTGTCATTCTGAACAGCACACCTCATCAGCCTCGGTTGTCTTCTGATTATTCACTATTTGAGGGTTAGTTTTATTCCTGGGAATGGCTTCCTGTTAGATTTACACACATATTATGAGGAGAAGTAAGAAAGGTACGTTGGTCTTCCTGTTATAGCTTCTATACTTTCTGGTGTTTCCAGTATTTGCTTTTCCATAAAAATAGAACGTTGATCTTATGTTAGGAAAAATGTTAGCAATAATGCCATGATGCTCCATCTCTGATACACAGGGGGCAAATTAGATGTTTCGGTTTAGCTGGATTTGGGCAAGAATCACAACAACCAAAGGGAAACTTTAATCAACAGGGAGACTCTACATTTAAGGCAACTTTTTTCCCAAGCTGACAAGGCAAGTGTAAAGGATATAATGATTGACTGCTATTTTGGACTTTGAAATAAAGGACATCCTGGGGGGAAAAAAACAAAAGAATACTCGATTGTCAGGCAAAAGTCACTGAGCCTAAAAACATCGAACATCAGAACAGAAAGTTTTGTAAAAATTTTGTACAAGTAGATTAAAAACATATCTAAAACCCTTCAAATGACCTGACAGGTCTTCCTCTAATTACACTTCATGAAACTTGTTTATATATTTGAAGCTGTATGTTACAACTGTGTAACACCGTATAAATGGCAACACAATATGGTGGCACCCATGAAATAACAAAGATAATGTATTGACACAACAAAATAATAACAAAATTTATATGAAAAGAAAAAAACATAATAGAGGAGGAGATAAAGCAAAAGTGTTTAGATGTATTTGTAACAGCACTCCAGTATGAAATGGAACAGGGACCATGTAAAGTACCTGCTGCCAAATATTAATGATCCTGTCTTCATACACTATATCAAATGAAAAATCTAATTATGCTGTAGTGACCACAGTTATTACCAATTACTAACAAACTGTATCCCACAAGATTAATCACATTGTGCAAATACGATGTGAACCCATGTGCTCTTAATCTTGAACTAAATCGCTGCTTTAAGTTGAGCAGCATTCCTTTCGTTTGACTATGCAGACATTAGAGAACATCAAACATTTCAAATTCACTGTCAAGATCTTTGAAGGGCGGAGGAGAAGGGGGGTGGGAGGGTGGATGAAAAAAACCCTTCTTCAGCATGTTGTCAACATCTTATCTACCCTATAGAGTGCATGGAAACATGGAAGAGGTCAACTCCCAAATATACACTTTCATAAAACACCTCAGTGCTGGAGTGTGTCTTATTACAGGAGACATATGGACAGCCTTGGACTGATGTTAGTTTATTGTCACTGCCTGATAGCAAGGTTTAATGGAAAAGATACAACACTGCCAAAGAATTTTAATCATTTTTGTGATAAAGTTATATGTTCAGCCTTGAAAAACTGGGAGATAATGTTTGGACTCATTATAATTCCCAGTGTGTTTAAACAGGCAGCACAGAATGCAAACAAAAGCAGATGAAATTTGAAAAGTATTATCAATATTGCAGATAGCGGATGCCCTTTCCAATCAGAACAAGCATATCTTCCACAGCAAATTCATGGTTGAGTAGTTTATTCATTTCTATTAGCCTGTTGTATGTTTTTTATTTTTAAATATGTATGCAGAATTTATGAAAAGGCCAAACAACAGTCATTAAGTTTTTTGCTTTTTTTTTTTTTAATTCACAGACTGGCATATTAAAAGGAAGTGCACGGTGTGGTTAAAAGACACACACGCACACACACACACACGGTCTGTTAATTTATCCATTTAAGGCTAACTTGTCATTGTGACTCACACCTGGTGCCTGTTAGTATATCTTTTTGGACCTGACTTTGAAAGGCTTTTATATATATATAAAAAAAGGGGGAAAAATGAGATTTTCCTCATGTTCATAACAGCTGGCTGCTGAAGGAAAATAATTGTCATTTTCCAGCTCGTAGGCCTAAAGTCATACAACATAATGAAATAAAAAAAGTAGCAGACTCAAGGCATGCTAAATCAATCGCTGCAAGATCTGAATTATTTAGCGTATGTGTGGATGGGGAAAAAAAGAAGCTGGAGAGGATAAGTACTCTAAAATGTGGATTGTTGCGTGAATTGACTGTCGACCTAAAAGTCAGGATGATAAAATGCTCCATAGGTAAGCCCAGCCCCCAACTGTTGAGACAGATTTCATTCTTCCATTTATGAAAAATGTGTTCTTTTTTTCCCATGCCCATAACTAAATTCAAAACCTTGACAGATACTCTAGAAACACGATCACATTGAAAGGGTGGTAATGTGGTAATCGCACTAGTGCATGGGAAGGCATGCTTTAGAGGAAAATGCCACAAGTCATCATCTCATTAAATTTGTCTCATCCCAGAGTGTTTGACTGCATTAGAAGGATGACTACAGATTTTTCCATAAGCAACTCACAGATAAAACATAGCTTTTAGCTAATTGTTGGTGGCTGTACTACTGGCAATGGTAGCTCATCAGTGTGAAGACTTGGGGTGAAAACTAAAGTTCCTGTTCAAATATACTATACTGTTCTTTTACTGCAACAGGCTTTGAAGAGAATATAGATGAATATTATAGAAAGCGGAGTGTAGTACCGTCTACTGTTTCACTAATTTAAATATAGTATGCATTTTTAAAATGACTCAATTATCAATTAAATATTTACCTTTTGCATCCCACATCCCAAAAAGGTTAGCTGACTCTGCTAAACTGGTACCAAATGAGAGATTGCAGGGGTGTGGATGTGCGTGTCCTGCAATGGACTGGTGGCCCATTTGTTTCTGTGTTTTTTCTGAGGCTGCTAGGAAAGGCATCAGTTCTCTGGCAACTTGCATTGCATTAAAAGGATCCAGCAATGGATGGATTTGTGTTAATACACGAGGATAACAGTGAAGAGGCAAAATTAATCCTCAAGTAATGAAACAAAATTGAGAAGCCCCAAATGTATCTCACACATTATGTTATTTCTCTAATGAATGATACCAATCCTTCTCAGTCACACACACACAGACACAGAGCCATGCACATCACCCTCTAATCTGTCTAAATACAACATAAAACATCTGCCTGCTCTCTTTAAGTTTGCCCCACTTTAAGACAACTTTTTGAAATGACTCTCACTTGCAAGCTGATACTTTCTCTTTCTACTCCTTACCGTACAGATATATTTTCCTGAAATTGCAGTTCCAGTCCCTAGCTGCAGTCTTACGGTAACAAATTTTAACCATAGAAAATCTGTTTCTTAACTCTTAAAACAAACAGATTTATTGGATTGTTAGATAGGTTGGTTCCTACCTTGCACCTGATGCTGCCAAGGTAGGCTCCAGCTTCCACAACCCTGCTACACTCTTAAAAAAATGTTTTTTTAATGTCATTTTCTTGTCCTCTACTGGGTGGTGATATGGTTCCTCATAGAGCCATTGCTTGACAAAGCACTGTTTCATTCTGGGAAGGGTTCTTTGCATATAAAATTGGTTCTTTGTGCTTTGAAAATTTTCCTTAATATGTAGAGAAAAAAATGAAATCTTGAATGTATGTTAGGCTAAATGATTAATGCTTATGTAACAGGTGTATAAAATAAAAAGTTTAGTTGTTTGGAGCTTCACCAAATCCTGATAACCTTCATTGTGTTGTACGTTTTCCTGTTGTGGTCCTGTTGTATTTCCCTACTCTGTTTGTTGTGTTATGTTACGTCATCAGTGTGAGCCTCTCCCAGTATTCGTTGTGTTAGTGAGAGAGGAGGTAAGCACGCTGTGATTCTCTGTATGGTAAAATTAACTAAATTATTTTAAATTGTTTGAGTTAATTTTTTTTGTATATGACAGTAATTGTAATATGATTTTTGCTGTATACAGTTGTTGTTTTGAAATGTTTTGAATGCTTTTCTATTAATTTTGGTTATGTGTTAATGGGAAGCATTCAACAGCCTTTCCACGTGGTTTTCTTTTGTTAATAGGAGGAATCACAGAGCTTGAATTGTCACTTTTTATGTTCTCTGTTTAATATTTCAGGTATGTTATTTTTTTATTTGTATATTGAGCTATGCATGGTTATGTATGTCGTTGCAATTTAGATTGAGCCGAGTATTCGTTGTGTTACTGTGAGAGGAGGAGGAATCACAGAGCTTGAATTGTCACTTTTTATGTTCTATGTTTAATATTTCAGACCATTAATAAAAAAGAGAAAACATCAAGAACTAAAGGTTGTTTGCATTATTCTTTCGTGGTGGTTTGTATGGCACTTTGCATATATCACAACACAGAAGCTTTGAGGGTTAACCGAATCCAAAGGCCAGGATGCAACAGTACGACGCATGCGGTGGAGACCGGTTACACTTACAGATTAAGTAAAGTTAGTCTGTGTGATTGTGTGTAGCAAGAGTCCTTTTAAAATCATGAGCCACTGATATTTCATAATCTGTTACCATCTATTCATGGCTATTTACTTTGTGGAGCCTATTACAGATATAAATAAATAAAGGCTCTTTCTAGAACCTTCATGTGGAGGAGTCGTTCAGCAAACAAAAGTGGTTCTCCTATGGCGCTGTCCTGAAGAACCACTCTGGCAGCTCTACTTTTAAGAGAGTGGATTAAGCCTGTTTGATAACTAATGGGTGGCTATTACCACACTGGTGGAGTGTATTAACCATAGTAGTAGTCATTTGTGACAGTTTTGCTGATAAAACTTGTCCTCATGTGTTGTTATAACCAAATTGCCTTATGGTTTAAACGATTTAGTAAATAAAACTATCCTTATTATGTACTGTATTAGCCGTTACCCGTGGCTCCACACGTGTAGTAGTGAAACAGGACAAACTTTAAAATCAATAAACAAAAAGGAATTGCTAGCTAAGCAGATGCAAGTTACGCTCCAAAATGCAGAGGTAGACCAACTCCGGACATCATGCGTCCCCCTCCCCTCGGCCTGCAGCCTCTGTATCGTTCCTGCAGCTGCACTATGATTCTTAGCACGATGAGAAAGGTCACAAAATCAACTGGAATGTTCAAGCAAATTATAGAAAAAAACCTGATCTAAATCCGTTAAGTAGTTCTCTCATGAAAAACGGACAGACATACAGACAGAGAGGCATTTGATTATTGTGGGGAACAGCCCGGACACAGCAAGGTAGACATGTTGGTTTCACCACACACATGTTTATTGTACATTATATACATTGTCCAAGTGCACAAACCCAGTGCCGCAGCACCAATCACCGCTTAAGTCCTTGGCCACACAACACAATGCCTTCTAGTCTCTGCTCCGCCTCCACTCCTCTCCTCTAGCTCCGTCCTTCTTCCACCCGACTCTTGCCATTGACTGGAGGGAGGCGGCCCCGTTTATACACCCCGGATGGACTCCAGGTGCATCTTGAGGGGCTTCTGTAGCCACACCCCTGTGTGGTGGAAGCTCTGACGGTGTATCCGGAAGTCCTCCGGGTGTCCCCAATCCTCTTCCCCCCAGCACTTCCGGGTGTGGCGGAAGTGCTGAGGTCCAGGGCTCCCAAGGCGTACTATTTGTCCAGGGTCCGTTCCGGCACCCTGGAACTCTCTTCTTCGGCACCCTCTCCGAGGTCTTCGTGCCCCTCTGTTCTGTGCCGCTCGTGCCTTTGTAGCCTCCACAGGTTGTGGGGTTGCCCCATCACCAGCGAAGTGTCGTCCTGCCAGACGGTCCGTCCGATGAGGGACGGCTTCCCATGAAGCAGGTCTTACTGCTCGTCCTGGGTCCAGTCCTGCAACACACAGAAACAAGGGGGCAGAGCCGCTGCCTGGACACCCTTCCCTAGAATTCCTCTGTGCCGCGCACTGGCAGCACTCCCCCCTTTGACGAGGACCCTGGAACTTGCCTGTTCGGAACCCCCTCCGCGGGTTGCGTGTCCCTCCGAATGACAATACTGACGGGACCACCTGCATTCAATTCTTTCACACTGGCTTTGGGCAGTGGCCCTTCTCCGGACGTGCGCACCCAGCTGCACGTCCCTTCCTGTCGGAGGAACCGGAATTCACCCCTCGATCCCTCCTTTCCCTCTTGGACGCCACGGCGGTTTGAGTCTGCACAAGACAAACGCCCAGACCCATTCCTGTCTGCGTCCACCAAGACCGACGGGAGACTGTCACAGGCTTGGGGCTCTAGGGCCCAGGGCACTCATCAGCCACTGTCTTGTCTGCCCTCTCGCTGTTACTCCCCTCACCTCATGAACAGCCTGCACCGCTGCATCCGCTGTTGGAGACCCACCGACATGGTTCCGATCACGAATATCACGGGCCCCTGCGGTGGGATCTCCCCTTTCCTTTACGGGGTCGGTTTCACTTACCTTCCCCACAGCGTCATCACGAACGCGGCTGCCTTCACCTCCAGCTCCTTCAATCCTCTACGGAGGACGCGTACCACCTGGAATAATGACTCCGCGGGCTGGAGGCATTCCTCCAACTCACGCAGAGCCGCTAGCAAGCACAGATTAGCAGTCGGCGGTTGCCTTACCTTTTCGTCAGGCATATCTGCCGGCTGCTCTCTGAGGGGCCTTCCCACAGGCCCCGTTGGGTCCTTCCTCGGCCCGGTATGGACATTCCTTGGGCCCGCCTCCATCCAATCATCGGTGGACACGCAAGACACACCGCCCAATCCCGAGCCTGTCCCAGGGAGGGACTTCCAGTCCGCGGCCATTTTGGCTGTGTTTCCTGTCCTCCTGGTGTGGCAACGTGCCTTTGAGGAGCCGAGCAGCTGCTGCGGCTTGTCGAGCTGTAGTGGACTCCTCCTCTTAGCCTCGCATGCTGCAGCCTCGGCGCCGACGACAGCCTGAGGATCGGCATACTGCTGCCACTGATGCAGACCCAGGCAGTCCCTGCCTGCAACACAGAAGGTAAGCTTGCCCCCGCAGGGCCGATCGCCGTTGGGCAGGGCACTTACTTCCCGGATCTTGTCTCTCCATGGCACTGTCCTCGCCATGCTGTCGTTCTGGACGTCCTCAGCGACAGTGGGCCTGCTGGAGCCCACTGCACTCCGGCAACGTCTTCGATGGTCTCCCCGCACCAGGGGAATATGACCGTTTGGTGGACCGGTGGAGGCCAGTGAAGTGAATCGATCATGCGGGGTTGTGCCTACGCCGCTCCCGCGGCGTGTGTGTTGGCTAACCTGCTGCTCCGGACTGCCCACAAAATTATTTGTACTGGGTCCCTGCCTTGTACCAGGCAGAGAGTCCCATCTGGGATGCCATTGTGGGGAAGAGCCCGGACACAGACAGGTAGACATGTTGGTTTCACCACACACACGTTTATTGTACATTATATACATTGTCCAAGTGCACAAACCCAGTGCCGCAGCACCAATCACCCCTTCAGTCCTTGGCCACACAACACAATGCCTTCTAGTCTCTGGTCCGCCTCCACTCCTCTCCTCTGAGCTCCGTCCTTCTTTCACCCGACTCTTGCCATTGACTGGAGGGAGGCGGCCCCCTTTATACACCCCGGATGGACTCCAGGTGCATCCTGAGGAGCTTCTGTAGCCACACCCCTGTGTGGCAGAAGCTCTGACGGTGTATCCGGAAGTCCTCCGGGTGTCCCCAATCCTCTTCCCCCCAGCACTTCCGGGTGTGGCAGAAGTGCTGAGGTCCAGGGCTCCCAAGGCATCGGGGTTCCCCCTGGCGGTGACCACGGGCCCCTACAGGGTTGAGCTTCCAAGCTCTGTACCCGTGGCCCCCAAAGCAACCAGGGCGGGCGCCCCCTTGTGTTCTGGAGGAAGCACAAGCCCTCCTCCTGTCCTCCTGGGCATGAACCCCAGCCGGGTTCTATATATATACAGAAATAGACTTCACCAACCAAAGTCTTCATCGTTGTCTGCTTTTTCTTATGCGGGAAGGTTATGATAAATGTGTTCTGAAATTTTTCAGGTAAAGAATACAGAATTTTTCAAGGCAAGTTAGTAACTGATCATGATGCTGTAGTCACCGATCTGTGAGTCACTGATCATGGTGCTGGAGTGCGATAATATGCAGCATGTTGATTAGCACATGTATGTAAGAATTTCTCCAGACTGTGTACATGTTAAAATAGTAACCCTATAATCTAATTATACAGGATGTTTTGAAAATCACATCAAAACTACTTCTTACATATGAACTCAAAGGAGTGGTCATCTCCAGCTGTTATCTACCTGAAGCTAGTGCCTCTAAAATTGCATAAATCCTAAAATCGTCCACATCATTTTGTATGGGGTAAGTAATTTTTGAGGCTGCATCATTTCATCCCAGGGCACATATTGCACATATTTACCCTTACTTGGTTATCAATATGAGTGTTACTTTAGGAACTAATAACAAGTTAGACAATGTATGCATGGTGTAACATTCCGGTTGGAGCATTTCAGATTTTTTATTTACTTAATCCAAGAGTTGGATATCACATTTTTGTTTATTAAATAGTTTGGTAACAATGAGTCATATTCAAAAGTAATAGTGATAACAGAATACAACTACATGTGCTAGTAGACTCCATTAAATATGTGCTTTTTAACAGCACTTTACAATGGAATTAAAAACGGAGCACAAGCATCAAGAGCAATGGTGGCTCAATAGCTTTCATACATTCAGCAATGTCCAATTCAAGAGTTGCAAAAATGGCATCGACTGATGTGTGTTAGTGGTGGAGGGTCTGTGACTAACTGTTGTTCAATTCTCTTAAACATAACATTTTTGAAAGTATACTTAATACAGTAGTAATTAGCTATTGAAAAATTATTATTATTACAAAAAGACCAATATTAGCATAAAATCAGTATCAGCATTACTTTATGAAAGGAGAAAAGGAACTGAAATAAGTCCCCCGTCTAGCTATTAATATCAGTTAACTCATGATAATTTGTTAAAATTACATAAATAAATAAGAACTTGGAAAGGAACTGATTTATTACATAACAGGAATATGACTGCAAAAGGATCAGAGGCTTGCCATGATTGTTATTATATATCTGGGATTGAAAGATTAGGAGCTGGGTGCCAGCGATCAGGGGCTTAGGCTACTGAAGCCTCCCGACTCTTGATGCCACTGTTCATTTTTAAATCCATCTCCTGTTTACATCAGTTAGGGCAGGTGCACCTTTCCCGTGTTATTAATTAGTTTAAACACCGTTTAACTTCTGGTTAATAACATCGGTACTTTACAATATAATCTGTACATAACATTGTTCAATCAACTTCAGTTTATTTACTATATCACGATCTAATTACTATATATGTTAACATAATTACTTTGCCTTACCACTTATATTCAGAGAAGTGACCTTTTTTGGACTCTAAATTGCACAGCTCCTTTTGGACTTTGACTCAGTTGCATTTGGGAATCCGAGCGGTTGTCAGATGAGTAAAAGAGGAAAATATACAAAATATATAAGTTCAATCAAGTTTAAGGTTAAAATTGAAACGATAAACTAATTTGTTGTTGAAGCTGCACAGAACATTTCTCCAGTTTTAAGAACGACAAGTTGACCAATGCTTTTCAATGGGAGATTTCGAAATTTCAAAACCTTGCAGAGTGCAATCTGTTTGAGATATCAGAATGAAAACTGAATGGTCTTGACAAAGTTCTTTGAAGAATGAGCATGCTACATTTCAACAAAACTGGTCTACGGGTGGCTGAGTTGTTTCATGCAGACAGATAAAAGGACAGACATGGGCTGTCGCAATTGGTGCTTCATGCATAATATGTGAATGCACTTAAAAACGATTGGCTACTTAAGTTTGAACTTTATCTGCTTTTAAATTCATTCAATGTACAAAGTACTAATGCAGGAAGTCAAATAAAAATGTGGTGCAATACTATTGGCAGCAAGGTGGCACAGACTTTGGTGCTGCTGCTGCCTCATAGCTTCTAGAGAGTGGGCTTGAATCCCAGATCATTCATGGTGTATGTCAGGTTTACACATTTTCCCTCCGTCCATAACAGATTTTTCCCTGAGGACTCCAGTATTGCTCCGACAGCATATGTTTGACAGTACAAAAGTAGCAAGGTATTAATGCTGTCCTTTACCTTTCTTAGTGTGTGGGCTTGCGAGTGTCCTGGATAAATACAAAGATCCGGGCCTTTAATGACTTCTTGGGCACAGCCATCAGCAGTGTGTCTGTCTGCGCAGAGAATGTCGATCTTGTCGAGAGGTTTACTTACCTTGGCAGTGACATTCATGTCTCTGGTGACTCTTCCTATGAAGTCAGTAGATGGATTGGGAGAGCATGGGGGGTCATGAGGTCGCTGGAAAGGGGTGTGTGGCGCTCCCAATATCTATGCAAAGGGACAAAGGTCCAAGTCTTTAGAGTCCTGGTGCTTCCTGTCTTGCTATACAGTATGGTTGTGAGACATGGATACTATCCAGTAACCTGAGATAAGGCCTAGACTCTTCTCTCTTCAGAGAATCTTTCAGTACCATTGGTCTAACTTTGTGTCCAATGAGCAGTTGCTCACGGAGTCCCGAATGAGGCACATTACCTGAATTGTGAGGGAGTGTCAGTTACAGCACTACAGCCATTTGGCACGATTCACCAAGGGTGACCTGGCTCGCAGGATCCTCATTGTTGAGAACCCAAGTGGCTGGACCAGGCCAAGGAGACACCCACGTAACACCTGGCTGCGGCAGATAGAGTGTCGTTTACGGAGGGTGGGACTGGACCTCATGTCTGCGTGGGGGGTTGCCAACAAGGACCCTCAGCTGTTTCATTGTGTGGTGGGTGCGGCAACGCGCTGTACCAGTGCAAGCTCCCCAACCTGACCTGACCTTCTGGTGGAGATTGTTATTGGGATAGACCCCCACAACTAACTGGTTTCAGGAAATGGATGGAAGGGTAGATGCTTAAATATCTGTTAATTAATCAAGGAATAAAGAATGGCATTTTGTCCTTTGGACTGAGTAGATCAACTTGCCTTCTTTATTTTATTTTTTGCTATTTTAATTAACTTTACACATTTTTGCATTACATCTTTAACGAGACAAAATATTTTGATGTGCTGGAAATTTTTTAAGCATAGCTTGCAATACAATTATTGGAATTAGAAAATGGATAGATGGGTGGAAATTTAAGCATGCCAAAGAATCACAGAGGTTACAAGGGCAGGAATATATGTTATCAAACAGGAGCTGGTGACATATCAACTTAAAGCAGAGGCTAATTCAGGTTCTACAATAAAAGTCAATCTAATGCATTTCCTTTTACAGTGCATGGCATGGCCAATCTGCCAATTACAAATCTTTAAAAATAATGTATCAGCCATTCACTTAGTTGTATCTGAAAACAGTATTTTGATTCAAGTGAAAACCCCTGCTGCCTGCCACCCCGGTGTGGCACACTGAACTAATGGAAGCACTTAAGTACACATCCACTTACCCTTTTGCTGTTTCCTTAAAGATTATAAGCACAACAAACAATGAATGTGAGCTGAGGGCAGCTATCATAACCCAGACAAACACGTGAAAGAAATGCCACTGTAATGATAAAAGCAAAGCGGTGAGATGTCGCAGAGATTATCATTAAGAGCCAACATAGCAGACAGCGCGTTGGGTTGTTAGGAAAAATGAACGGAAACGCTAAGATCCAGTCTAGGTGTTTCACTATTGTGCCTGGCAACTTTCAATAATGAAGCACACTAATGAAATATATTTGCTTTTAGTAAGTAATTCCATGTTAGCCTGTTCAAATAAAGAGAGAACACACTTTTTTTAGTGGAAGCCGAGCCCTAATGGAGACACACTTTTATTGCCAATGAAGCAATCTGCAGCCACCTGCTGTGAGCAGCTTTACCATCGTGATATAGTACAACTGCTCAATAGTCAAGGCTGCAAGGTGACGTCTGCTAGCGACAGCAGACCCCTATAGGCTAACAAGGTAAAATTAGGCTTGTTTATACCACATTTCACACCTATTTATTTATTTAAATCAGTCACATGCTTAGCCTACACATTTCATTTATTCAGTTATTAAATTATAGACTTTTTTTTATTTGAGCAAATAAACATCATTAGATTCCTATATTGTGTATTTCATTAGTGACAATATTCTCACTCTGTACACTTCAACACTGTTGCAGCAATCTCACATTATAAATTTCTATTTTTAAAGAGCTGTTGATTAGCAGAGATGCACAAAGCCAAGACCATTTGAACAATAGTTGTGTTAACATGACAGCAGGCCCTGGTTCTTGTTATTGCTCTGCCAGGATGGAGCTGGTTAACAGGCAAAGCCGGAAGATGATAATCTTACTTTATTATCTTAGAAATAACTCGTAATATAACTCACTTCTAATCTTTATGGGTTTTGATCTAAACACTAGCAACCCTAATTTCTTACATAAAAAGGATTTCAAGATTTTTTAAATTATATATATTCTTGAAATCTTTTGCTCTAGGAAAAGCAATTTTCCACTTCCTAGAAATGAAAATGTCTACTTCTAAAAGTGGGACTGCCTTTAAAACAGATCTAGAAAAAAATCAGCTGTTACTGCTCAGTGTCTGAAATTGGTTAAAGTCGATCTGTTCAAAGAAGACTACCTATTTATACTTTATCATGTTCTCAGGATAAATCACAAACATCAGATCTGTTATAAAGAAGTAACATATCTTGCATAGGCTTGGTTTTGTAATTATATAGTGTCTTTATCATGCGCAGGGTCATAAAAACTCATATACACTGCAATACACGAGTTCATGAATGATTGAAATGACTACGTCTTCCTTTAGCGCTGAAAGTCATTCACAGCCTTTGCAGCTCTTCGAAGCACTGATTCCAGCTGTAAAGCTGAAAACCTAAATTTTCCATTTAATTTCATCTTGGCTTATCTGAGCCATTCTGCAAATGCATGCATGTGAAGTCTTAACACTCTATTACTGATGACGAAGAATAAAAAGCTAATTTGGGACATAGACACCATAATGCAGTGATTTACTTAGCCCACAGGGACAGTGCCCTAACAAGAAAGCGTGTTCTCTGGGTTTACATGTTAAGTTTTAAGAAGGCATTTTGCACTCGACTTGCCAGTCTTCATGCCCTTGATGGTCAATTACAGTGTCTAAGGGCAAATTTGGCACTTTAATTTGACTTTTATTGTCCTTGGCAGTGTAGTGTAGTGCAGCACACTTTTCTGTTAAATGAATTAAGCATCCCTTACCAGAATATGATTGTAAAGTCTGTTGAAACACATGTATTAAGAATTTCACATTGCACATTCAATACAACTATGATCTTTATGATGACTAAAAGAACAGTAAATTAGTTATTACTATAATGTACACCTATCATACTTCTGTAGATTTTGATGACAATTATCATGGCTTGGGGTTTGGACCTTTGTATGTTGAAAATGATATTTTCTTTATATTGTACAACACAAAGGGAATCTACAAAAGGCATATTGATGCACTGTCTGTCCATCCATCGATTTTGTAACCCACTTATCCAGTTCACGATAAATGGGAGGCATTGCAAGTGAACTGTTTCTGTAAAAGTGATTAAATTATATTAAGCACCTGTCTAAGGTGTGGGACAACTAGAATGAGATGCCACGAGCAGTGCAGTTTTGCGTCGGATAGAGTAAGTACTGAAAAAAGGAAGTGGGAAGTAGCTATGACTGCATAATCTTTTATGTACAAACCCAACAAAGCTGGGTGGCCAGATTCACCCAAAACCAATACATTCACCCAAGGTAATTTTTTTCCACCATGGGTCGCAGAGGTAAAAGTCTTAGCAGTGAGGCCCATACATCCCTTGTCAACTCATATAGTGGGATCCAAAGGCATTCAGGGCATTTGGGAGATATAATTGTCCCAGCAAGCCCTGGGTCTACCCTGGGTCTCCTCCTAGCTGGTTGTGCCCATAGAACCTCCACAGGGAGGAGTCCAGAAGGCATAAGCATCAAATATCAGAGCCACCTCAACTGGCATCCCTCCTAAAGCTGAGGGTCAATGGCTCTACTCCAAGTCTCTCCTGGATGTCTAACCTTCTCACCCTGTCTCTAAGGAACAGCCCAGCCACCCTGTGGAGAAAGCTCATTTAGGCTGCTTGTACCCACTATCTTATTCTTTCAGTCATTACCCAAAGCTCATGACCACAGGTGAAGTTAGAGATGACTGACTGGTAAATTGAGAGCTTTACCTTCTGACTTAGCTCCTTCTTCACCACTACAGATCAGTATAGCAAACGCATAACTGCCCTTTCTGCCCCTATCTGCCTGTTGATCCTACCATTCATTTTTCCCTCACTCGTGAACAAGACCCCAAGGTACTTAAACTCCTCCACTTTAGGCAGTAACTCACTTCATCACTCAAAGAGGACAGTCCACCTTTTTCCTGCTGAGGACCATGGCCTCAGATTTGGAGGTGCTGATCCTCATCTCTGCTGCTTCACTTCATTCTCAAACCAACCCAATGTGTGCTGGAGTTCACAGGCCGATGAAGCCAACAGAACCACATCATCAAAAAGTAGTGACGCAATTCTAAGGCCACCAAGGGGGAGAGTTTTTAAGAAACGTTTTCAATTGCACTAATTTTAGTCTCACTTCCATTTTGTTTTTCTGTTTGTTTTGTGAGGTTGTCTCTTTATTTTACCATAGCAATTTAGTTCTGTCGTGATGCCATTGTTTTTATTTGGCACTGCCATTTTGGAAAGCGATTGGTAGGATGCTTGCATGTGTTACTACTGTAGCATCACAGTTCCCAGAAGTTTCAATGTGTTGTGAAATTAATGATATAAAAGCTGAGGTTTTGTTGATTTATATCCAAGTTTGTGGAAAACTGTAAAAAAAATTTAACTAATATAACCTCTAACAGTTCTGTGGACTTTTTTTTGCTAGGTTTTATGACTTTATATCTAGTCATTGCTACAAATTTGTTGCTCAATTGTTTGATTTCCGTTGTCCTAGTTCCAGTTATTCTTTCCACCTTACCATAACTCAATGGAGTTTAGGTGAGGGCTTTTTCTTCACAAGCAACTGAACAAGTTTTAATGAAGGACAAGTAAGTTGTACAGGTAAAGATCTGTGTTTAGATATGCTAATACTATAACAGACGACTACAATGCAGAACTAAAAGAAGCCCCTGTACTGCCACTGTAATCATATGGGCAATGGTTTAGTGGCATTGTAGATACAGTAAGAATTTACACATATAAAACCATCAATGACAATCAGAAATGAAGCAGGTCACTTCATAAAATGTAAAATAGTAACCACAAACTTTAAAACTAGAAACCAGTCAGTAATTTTGGTAGGAGCATCAATGGCCTCTATATTATAATTCATAAAACAGAATTTAAGAATGTTCTTTCTTAGCTTGAGGGGTGTATGTGTTTCCCAGAGTGCATGCATGGATAAAGTAATCTGTCTAACTATTGAATAATTTGACATAGAGAGGAGGCTAGGAGCACATGCTGATTCAGCACATTGCTGCTCCCACCACATGACAAATCAACTCAGGATCCCAGATTAAGACCCAAGTGCAGCCTAGTTCAGATGGAGTGGAACAGCATGAGGTTTTTTATGGTGGCTGGAGTGCCAAATCTGCGCACCAACCCCCAGGTTTTTCGCCTATATGCAGGGCTGGATGCAGATTAATGTCATACCCAGGACAGAGCAATTGCAGGTTAAGGGCCTTACTCAAGGGCCCAACAAAGTAGAGTCACTTATGGCGTTTATGAGATTCAAACCAGCAACCTTCCAATTACCAGTGCAGATCCCTACCTCAGAGCCACCACTACACCTGATTTGACATAGGGTTGGTGCTATTCACAGTCAGAGCATTTCTAATTGGTCAGATCTTGTCCATTTTGAAGAGAACTGATCTAATTGGTGATTCAGTGCCCCAACATGCCATTTGTAGCAAGGTGCTGTGAGCAGTAATATGTACAATGAAGTGTTTGCACAAGTCACTATACTGAAATGTTAGTCATATCTAAAATAACTAAGATGTAAATATGATGTTACATCTAACATGGGACCTCCAGAAAACTGGAGAAGTCTGTTACCCGTATATACTGGGGATCTATATGTGGGTCTGCATTGTAATTCAAGCATATCCTGTCAGTTCAAAGTAAAGTCTTACGTGGGTGTCACTACAATGAAGATTGGTTTTGTCCCACTAAAGCACCGATAAACCCCTCTGGAAGAGTCACAATGTTAGCAAATGACACAAGTTTTCAATGTTCGTTACTTACAAGGTTCAACTGTCTTTTCCTGGCTTTAAAATGACTTGTTTGCTGTGTGAGCTGCCAAGAATAGCCAAAGTATGTCGAGCAAGTCCTGTGATGCAGTTTTACAACATCAATAAGAACCTCAGAGGAATGAATCAGTTTGCTGTGTTTTCATATTTCAGGATCTTTTCAGTCCTGAACATTGTGACACTGCAGGTGTGCAATTATCTTTGCGCAATTGGAGTAGCTCATTGCTTATAAACTGACATACTCTTCACATCACTTCAGCCAGGTAATTCGGATCTTAGCCCTTGATCTAATGGAACACTGATAAAGTGACGGAGGTGTGCTTTCAGTGCAAAGTTAAATGTGCGAACAACCAGTACAGAGGAATTAAAACAAGAATGAGCCGTGAGACAGAAATCAAACAAAAGAGAGACATTATTTGTTGAGATGAGTGCACCCGTATACCCCCCCCCCCCCTTCTGTCCATGTGGAGAATGGTTTAATCCACAATTAATATCCCACACCTGGGATGCATGATAAAGCTGGTTATTCCATACACAGGTGTGAAACATTAATTGTGGGGGTGTCTACTTAAGCTGCACCCCCCCAGCCAAATAAATAAGAAAAACCAGGGTTTCTATTTGCTCAATGTGCAAATCAGTATTCTAAATGCTAATCAATCCTCCCTCTCTCTCTCTCGTAGCAATTCCAAAGGGAACAACTGCTTTAGAATGGGGACAAAAGCGGCCAAAAATTGCAGATCAATTTTGGGGTAGTTCAATGCAATAAACTAAATAGATGCGATCAAAAGTATCTACTATTGTCAGCAAGGCTATGGCGGCTCTGCATAGATAAATCCCATCCGGCATGCACTGAATCATTAAAACAAGATCTCTTAAATGGTGTCCAGCAAGAACAGTGAGGCTCCAAAATAGCTGTGGATGGAGAAGAGAAACCTTATTCATTTGCAAGAGACCTTCATAAGTAGGTCCTTACAAGGGTTAAATTGTACGTCAGCAACTTTTACATTTTTCTAATAATCCAAGTATTGAACTAGCATATGACTCCCCACCACCACCCCCCTCGAGTATTGACCCGAAGGTATAAATAAGTAATAAATTACAGTGTGTGTTTTCCAACGGCAGTAGTTTGGGTGAAATCAGTTTCAAGTGACACATAACAAACCACAACCTGCATTATGACTTCTTAAGCCCTCTTTGTGCACATCTGCAATATTAGAAATGCTAATATAATACTATACTGATTAATAATTAAACAATTATGGTCATGAATCAATAACTGCAGCACATTTTTTCATTAGTGAATTGCACTGAATAAACAAGGCATGTGAATTACCAAGTCTAATTTACAGAGAAATTATTCATATTTTATCTGTAAAATGTGAGAATCATTAATAATGCTGTTTTAAAAAGTCACCATTTAACAATTAGCACTCTAACACATTTGGTTAATTTTTTAAATAAATGAATATGATTCCATCAACTTTGACCCAAACATTAATTAATAATTGCCACATCAGCTGTTGATTTAAGCCTTGTTTTGTTTCTTAACGCCACTGCTCTTTTCAAAAGGTTAGACTCATTTTACACTGTGTTCTATATTGAACCTGCTATAATGACAGCTTTGCCTGAGCCAGATACCTATTATTTCTTTTCCTTTACATAGTGATTATTTCAATGATTGTACTGGGGTGTTAAAACTCCTTTCTCAAACAGGATTCATTAAGGTACCACTACCATATACTTTAGACATAATGAAACCAGTAAATTAAAATAAATTAACCTATTATTGCTGAGGGATAAAATTAACACTTTTGTCAAACTGCAAAAATATCCTAAGTGTCGTTTTTGTGAGTATGGATCATAATATCACCTTACTTGAGGAAGGAAAACACATCAAACTAAATGGCTTTTCACAAATCCTTCTTTCAATATGCTGATTCCAGCCTGTTTCTTCAGCAACTTAAAAGCAAAGATTTGAGAACACAGGGTGAATGCATTACTGCTTTATGTCCTCTACGAATCTGATGGAAAACAACACTGTTTAGCAGCCCGGTGACCAGGCTTTATCACATGTGGGGTCCAGGCATGGATTATGCTAGCTATGCACTCCATGCTGTTTATATATATTTAACTTCTGTTCCAGTTCCTTCCAACTATCAAAAAATATACTATCATACTAATATGCAATGTTGCGGCTGTGGATTTTTGGTGTGCTGTCAAGGGCAAAGTGTTTCAAATTTGAACTTAACTGTGAAAAACAGCTAGGTTACATGGTGTTTTGTGGTGTTAGGGTTCTAGCGTGACCCTATTCTCCTCTTAATACTCTTTATTATGTAGACCTTAACAAGATGTATCCAAATCTCTTCTCTAGGGACTTTACCTCTTACATCTAAGACACCAGGGAATCAGACAGACTACAAAAACAGACACGAGAGATTAAGATTCACATTTATTTTTGTATTGCAGATAATATGCTAAAAATATAAGCAAAGTTCAAATGTGAGTATGGGAAAAATAATTTTAATACAACCTGGTGTCACACACATGTGTTTGGGAGTCAGCTAAATGGACCAAAAGATAGTAATTCCATGCCTGACCAGTGGGTGGCAGGGTGAACTAAACCTCCCTCTTTTCTCTCTACAGATCCAACATGGGAAATTCTGCTTAAATCCAAGGGCGTCACTTCAGGTTCCAGCCCCGATGACATCACTTCCCTGACTGACCTTAAATAACCCAACATTTTCTCTGCACTAGTCAGTTCTGTTTTGGAATCGAACCTGTACACACTTGTACTAAAATTTCAACCCTTTTTACAGCCATGGAAAGTACATGGGTGGCTGCCCCAAACATTTGTTGCGTGTGTCCGGTTATTTATTTCACACTGGGTAATAATCAGATCATCTTGCTTAGACTATCAGGTAGCTTAGCTTTGGTCTTTGCTCCTGCATGGCCACTAAGTGAGGTCACCTTCTCCTCTCCCATGGATGGAAAATGGCAGAGAGGTAGATAGAAAGACAAAAAGACCAAATTTATGCCAAGCATTTGGTACTCTATCACAAGTCAGGGATCGATGGAGCATTGTAGTGCATTGCGACTCACCTGATTCAGTGACCAATCCTAGTCATCCACAACCCAGAGCAAGCGCACTCACTACTTTATACCAGTTATTATTTCAGCACAACCCCATTCCATCTCCAGCAAGACTGCCCCTTGATCTTTAGCTAGCTGACCAGTTTCAAAAGTTTACTTATCCCTTTCTGTGGGAAGTTATAGTAAAATTCAACTTAAAACCAGTTTGAAGTAGATTGATGAATGCCTCCAACCCCACAGATTGCATTCCCCAAAAGCAGCATTTAGGATAGCATTCCTAAAACTAAGGAGTTCCCAACGACTTGTTTGAAGAAAGCTGATTCTTTCTTTAAGTCACTAATTTATTCTTAAATGACAATGTACAAAGAATTATCAAAATAGTAAATCTATAGTTCACACAACATCAAGGAAAATGGAAGGAAGACATGGTTTACAGTGTTATTTTCTGCAATCTCATGATAATATAATGAAGCAGAACATCCATCCTTACGTTTTCCACACCCATGGGAGCTTAGTATATTAGGCAGGAGCCGTCCTGAAACAGGACACCACACCAATACAAAGGCACACACAAAGACATACCTAAGACCTATGTGAGTCAATTTAGTTAACCAATCTGAGTATAGGAAGGAAATCCACACAGACGTGTGAAGAACATTCAAAGATACAATGCCCAAGCCAGGAACTGAATTGAGGTCCATGTAGCTTTGAGGCAACAGTACAAACCACGGTGACACTAGATCCCATATTTGGTAATCACTGAATAATAATGCACTATAACCATAAATATGGTATTTAATTAATAATCTAAAGTGAGTTATTATCGTGGCCATTCCTGTCTTCACACTATTAATATTCATTAATTTTGTTGATTTTAGAGTGGATATATACTCTGCAGTACATACATTTTTCATTGTGATTGCTATCTCTTTATGTGTCTGATTGTACTGCACATCAGGATATAGTGAGTGTTCTCTCTCTTTCCTGCTCAAGCCTCCATCATAAACATTTTAAGACTGCATCTTCCTGTACTGCACCATCCCAAAGTCTTATTCAGGCTGGGACAGCATTGTGGTTTCCATCCTGCACCAGGCTGGTTGCGCATTAAAAGCTTCTCCTTCATACAGCTACTTCCAATTCCACCTGTGTTGCTGTTTCTTCAGTTCCTTATTGGTGGCCTGAGCTGTCTCCCAGAACTCAACACCCACAGTTGATGAATTAGAGGCCCAATAAAACAGTCTCAGATCAGTGGCATGACCAAATCCCCACTATGTCACTTGAAGTTACCTAAGCACTCAAATTCTCTTACTTGTTAATAAATCTTAATGATTATGAAAAGGTTAATTTATGATAATAGCATACTCTAATGTTCACCATTTGTACTATTTTTCACCAACAGTCAGGGGATCTGACACTTGCATAGGAGACCATAATCTTGAAAAGGTGCAGAGAAGCTGAAAAGCTTGGAGAAATGTGGTGAAGACAAAGCAGTCAGGCTACTCAATTTCATGAATGATTGTAAATTTTTCCTCTCTCTTCCACTGTCATCTGGCCATACGTATCTCAATTACTATATTATGTTAATATAAGTTTATTTCATCATGATTTCTTTAAGCTAATCATTGACATTCACTTTTGTTTTACTGTGTGTTTAACTTGATGTGTGCTTGTGTTCCTCTTGTAATGGGCAACATAGGTTAGTTGGCATCCCAGCTGGGAAGGACGGTTTCTTACCTGGTGTAGAGACCCTTTCAATGGAAGGATGTGGGTGGACAGGCATCTCCAACAGCTGGTTAGTTAGACCATTCCTGGTCAGGAGGCTGTTACAATAGATGGCCACAAAGAGACTACATCTCAGGGCCATGTGCTTCCCTAGTACAATGAGCAGCGATCCCACTGGTGTGCATCCCACCCTTCATCCCTCTGGTGTACATCCCATTTGGAAACCCACAGGGCTTCTTAGGAGTTGTAGTTTTGGTGGGTAACCCTGCTGTGGTTCTTGGGTGCTGCTACGGGGAGCTGCTGGAGGCAGACTTTCCTATCATAGAGAGGTTCTGCCTGACCTGGAAGGGCTTCCTGGATGCAATATAATAGTGCTGGAAATTCTCCCAGGTCCAGTATAAAGGAAGCTGCTCTGCTTCACCCACAAGTGAGAGATAGAAGTCTGGTTGGACGAAGCTCACCTGGGTGGAGTGAAGAAGGGAAGAGTCATATTGCTGGAACTGTGGAATACATCTGCAGCAATAAATTGCCTTATTGAAATCTGAATTCAGGAGGGTAGAAACCAGATGTAATGTCATAGTTGTTCGTCAATTATCTGTTTAGCAGAGAGGGAGGAAGAGAAAACGCATTAAGTCACACAACCGACCCCTGGCTCAGGGTGTTAGTACCATTAGACGAGCCCTGAGGTTGTCTCCCATGCACACATGTATGCCAATGAGCCACAACAGAAGAAAATCAGAATGTGCACTAGACCAAAAACAAAAAAGTTATGAAGACTATAGAAAGGGCAATGAAAAAGTTTAAAGCCTGAAACTGAAAGCACGTTCTACGATGCGGATTTTGTAAGGGGTCAAAGTTAAGTGTGGCTCTATATTAAAATAATTGAATTACAAATTCTCTAACATTTGTGGGAAATTTGTGAATTACAAATTCCTAGCATTTTTATTATAGTTCTTCCAGCTTCAGAACCAAGTCAACATGGATACTGATTTTATAAATGAGAGTTTTACTCATTGCCATATTTGTTTTTATGTGTGTTTTTAATTTAACATTATTTTTATAACATCATTAATTTTTAACCTTGTTTTGTTTATATTTTGGCTGATGCTTTGTTTTTATCCCAGTTGCCACTTCATGGCTCCCAGAAGTAAGGTGCCTTATGTTACTATATTGAGTTTATAAAACTTGCAACGCCAGTTCCTCAAAATCCAAGCCTTTGGATAGCTTGCAAAAACTTGTGCATACTTTGCTTTTCTAAAAAAGACTTTTATGTCTTTAATCTTTGGTTTGTGTATTTGGCTTTACTGTTTGATTTTCTGACATGTGTTTAGACCGTGACCTGTTTAGGCTTAGCTTTTCTCTTAACTCCTGGTCTTGTTTTTTTGTTCTCTAATAATTTCTAACCAAGTGGAACAGTTGAAAATTGTAAAATTAAGTATCATGTTCTCATTGATTTTCTAATACATGATACATGATAATATACCTTTAAACTTAAAAGAAGTGGTGAGGTGGCTTTCTGCTGTTATGCACCTAAAATCTGGAATAGCTTCCCAATTGGAAATCGCCAGGCTAATACGATGGAGCACTTTAAAAATCTCCTAAAAACTCATTATTTTAACATGGCTTTCTCATAGCTTCATTTTAGTTTAATCCTGATGCTCTGTATATGCATTTAATTATCAATATCATTCCTGGTGGCTCTGTAATCCGTACTAACCCTTACTTTCTCTTCTGTTCTGTTTCCGGTTTTCTGTGGTGGCGATCTGCACCACCACCACCTGATCAAAGCACCGTGATGTCCCTACATTGATAGATTAAAGGCCAGAAGTCCACATGACTGTTATCATCAAGTTCTTCCACGTGAATCTGAATACAATGAGGACTAGTTGTGAGGTCATTTATGTTAGGCAGAATGCCTAGAGGGGGCTAAGCGGTCTCATTGCCTCAGAACCCCTGCAGATTTTGTTTTTGTCTCCAGCTGTCTGGAGTTTTTTTTTTGTTTTTTCTGTTTATTCTATGTTAATTAGTGTTCCCTAATTCTATTTTCTTATTTATTTTGTCTTTTTCTCTTTCCTCATCATGTAAAGCACTTTGAGCTACATCATTTGTATGAAAATGTGCTATATAAATAAATGTTGTTGTTGTTGTAAAGATTTATTTACTCCTACTCTACATGAAACAGGACAAATTTAAACAGTCAATATATGAGCTACAGAATGCCGGCACCGCATGTAGTTTCTTTAAGAAGACAGACAACAGAAGGAAATGTCAGCACCAATGGGTCAAACAGTTAGTATTTGAGACACTAAAGAGATTAGTTAAGGGTCAGTTGAGTCCATTCCTCATATACAAGGTTCGAGTATATTTGCTGCACAGAATGTTGACTCCTGAAATGTAGCATTATCATATCTATTGCTCCAAGAACAATCTTGAGTTAATGAATTCAGACTGCATTTCATAACTTGAGATGAAAGTGAACACATCATTCTGGCCCAGAGTGGAAACAACAATTGAGGTAATGGAAGCATGGGTGTTCTCAACCACCCAATAAATTTAAGGTCCAAACTGGTGCCATCTGAATCACGTCCACAGAATGTTATGATGTCGAGGGTGTATTAGATATTGACATTAACATTAGATATTGACATATTGATTAGAAAGCAAATGTAATCAGTGAATAATACACAGTGCGGCAGCAGTCAATGACTGAGGGAAGATGTTGAGATACCAGACTCACCATATTGTGTGGACCTGGTTCTGCATGACCATCACATGTTCTTCAGTCTCAATGGCTAGTTCAGTGGGACACGCTATGCAAATTATGACGATGCCAAGTCATCTACTGAAGAAAGACAAAATGTTTTATTTAGGTGGCATAGAAAAGTTTCACGAACATTATAATAAATGTATTAGTGTTTACAAGGTTTAGATTGAGAAATATTTTCTTTACAGGTATTTCTCTTAATAAGTCAGAATCTTTTTGATCATCCCTTATAACTCAATGTTTGTGAACATAAGACTGCTAAATGAATAAGTTGCCCTTTTGTGGTTGAATAACTTTGTTCTGCCCATATATAACAATTAGGTCTAAGAGCTTGAAGACATCACTGGCCTATCGCAATCCACAGGGCACAACCATATTAATAACAGATGATTCAGTTTCCTAGCATCTACCTGGCAAAAAATGGAATCATCTAAAGTGAATTTACATTTTATTTAAATATCATTCCAGGCCTGTTCTTAGTATTTTATGTTGGAAGCTTTAAATCAGTACTGCCTGTCTCTGTGGCCATCCATTGACCACATACGTAATTAGTCAATTGTGTTTTGAGAATTTCACAGATACTTTAGACAAATACTTTATAACTAAATTCATTTTCTTGCTAAAAGGTCTAGACCTTTAACATTTTGTGGCCCTGTTTCTACTATTCAGTCATGCAAGAAACAGGACAGGTTAACAATGCTGTTTAAGCCAATATAGACCATCAGCGGACCTTGTCATGTAGTGGATAAATCATTGGAAATATGTTGATGAGAACAGGCCATTCAGCCCAATCAAACTCGCCAACCATATCAGCCTAATTGCTTCAAAATAACATCAAGTCAAGTTATGAAGATTGCTTAAGCCTGACTTTCTAGCACCATACAAGATAATGTATTCCATGTGTCTATAGTTCTGTGTGTGAAAATAGAATTTTGCAACATCTGTGGGAAATTTACACTCAACAAATTTCCAACTGTGTTTTCATGGTTTGGTTGTACTTATTTTAAAGTAACAGCCTGGATCCACTTCACTAATTCCTTTGATAATTTAAAAAACTCCAATCTCCTCAAGAATAATGCTTCAATTTCCACCTCAACTCACAGTGTGAGTCTAACTGTATAAATGAACCTGCTTGTACTCCAATTGTAAAAGAAATGTAAGTAAACAACTGTACCATTTTATAATTTGCCATTGATAGAGCTAGTAGCCAAGTATATAATAATAATTATCCTTATCATGTTTATAGATTATATGCTCTTATTTCCAGATGATTTACTCTTAAAAACCTACTAAATTCTTTAGGAAGTGGCCCATGAATTGATGCCTAATTAATACATAATGACATTTAGCTTCACTGGACAGGTAATCTAGAAAGACAGACTCTATAAAAAAGAAGGAAGAATTTCTTGTTACGGTAAAGTAAAAAGAGGCAAACTGGCTATGGCTGTTTTTCAAGGGAAATTAGGCACAAGAGTTCCCAGAGAGACAACTCCAGCAGTGTGTGCAAATGCATTTAGCTTTCAATACTTTGTGTTTGCAAATAAAAAGAACACAGCTGGATGTGTGTGCTCCAAATGTCCCCTCTTCAATTTTGTTGTCAAAGATCCCACCAAGCTTATGTTATCTGAATTAGCGGGCACTGGCAATCATTCTACAAAGAAGTACTGGGAATTTGAGATCAAATAGCTACTTGGAGAACAGTGTGTTAAAATTAAAGTTCTTAGAGGTAATAATATGCTTTATCCAATGGTTCCGAAAATGTACTTGGTGTTTTTGCAGCTTAATTCTTATCTTGATTTTAGCTTTATTAATGTCACCTCTACCTTTCTCTGAAATCACTCATTAATGATTAAAAAGGAGACTTCACATTTGTGGCTTTTTAGTAGACTATAGAAAAGATATGTATATTTTTAAGAAATACAAAACTCTGCCTTCATGTTGTTGTTTCTAATCAATTCCCATTTCAGTTCAGGTTCTCGCCTCTCCCTTGTACAGCACATCATTACTAATGCTGCACCTTTGCAGAAAGTGAAAAGTCCCTTGAATTATAAAGTCTCAAAATGCAGACCTCAACATTGAATCCATTTCACCCAGAGAGTTACATTCTTAAGTAGAACTGGTAATTCACATGTGAAGAATAAGGTTCTTTTAATCATATCAAAAAGTTAATTGGGGACAGAGACACCATAATGCATTTTTAATTCTCTAGCCTGAATAGTCAAAAGGGTCTGTCCTAAAGATTTTCCTTGTTGAATGTGAACAAAAGCAGATTTTTAACCTCAATTTTACACACATTTATAATGCATATTCATCTTTTACATTTTCTGTCTATATTTTACAGTAATTTTTTTTTTGTTATCTTTGCATGGATGATTTCGACTGAAAAAGAAAAAAAAAAAAAGTAATCCATGTCCGTGTTTCCTTGTATAATTCCATTTTGCGTTTTCTCATTCTAGGATCAATAAATTCTGGCTTATGAGAGAGCAGTAACAGCAGTGCTATAACTTTCACTGGGGTCAACAGATGTTCCCCATTCTTGGTGGAAGTTTGGAATTTGTCCTCACAATTTTGAAATTTTATCCAGTCATTTTCCAATATTCCAATACAGGCTCATAGAAATTGGATTTTAGTCTGGAAATACAATGTGCAAAGCAGGAAGTACTTCTGGATGGGGCATCAGGCCATCACAGCAAATTCTTACCCAGACACTCACAGTAAGTCCAACCAGGCCAGTTAATAAAGCGAAAGACTCCCATGGATATGTACAAACTCCATACAGACCTGCTGGGATTTGAACCTAAGAATACAGAACTGACAGGGAGCAACGATAACCACCCTACCACTGTGCTGCCCACATTCTGAAAACGAATCCAACAAAAATGGAATGTTTTTGTAAAAATCATTTGCTCCCCAGGCATAACAGATAGCATTGCACATAATTCACAATTTTCTCAAAACCACTTAATTCAATTCAGGATGAGTGTGGGCCAGAGCTTATCCTGGCATCATTGAGTGCAAAGCAGGAGCCCACCCTGGATGGGATGCCAGTTCATTGCTAATCTCACGCACACCTACACTCTTATAGAGAGCCAAGTGACATAACAATCTGCATTTCAAAAATTATTATCTACTTTTCTACCAATATTTTGAAACAGAACCTTTCCATAAAACTGACAGGTTAGTAGAAATAGGTTTTTAACACATTTTTCACCCTTACAACAATAATTTCCACTGGAACTTGAACTGATTAAAAAAAAATAATAATGAAAGTGAAGGACAAGGAAGGTGAAGGATTTTGATATGTAAGACTGGTATTTCCATAAATAACTGATGCAAAGATTAAGCAAAGCATTTTTGTTAGTGAAAAAAAAAATAATACACGTAATCAATGACAAGCGGATCAAAGATCTTCTATTGGGATTGGAGGACATCATATGGAAGGCATTCACAGCTGTTGTTGAGAATTTTTTGAAAACTACAGAACACCAAACCGCATCCAGCTGGTTGACAACATAGTTTAAGCAGACAAACCGATGAAGTGCAACATGTTGCTAAAGATTCATTTTTTGACTGTGACAAACACTATGAAGGGTTTCACCAGCATATTGCAACAATGGAAAAGTGGTATCAGAGCAAGTGAAATCGGTCCATCCTGGCTGACCATTGCTAGGCACTGAAACAAGAAGCATCAGAAGTTGAGTACAAACACTTATGCAGTGATGAAACACACTAAATTCAATAAATGCACGTTTCATGTTTCTCCAAATTCCTATGTGATACAGACGATCTGAAATTAGGTTTGTTTTAAAGTTGAAGCTGTCTATCATAATCAACAAAAATTGTTCAGGAAGAAAAAGGTTTGAAAAAAAAAATTGTCCAGTGTAATTTGTAAAACATTGTGGTTAATTAGAATACAAATGTGACAACTTCCATCAGTTATTCTGTTTTTCACCCCAATATAGGACATCGCTAGTTTAAATACTGTTATATTTGAGCTTAGTTTGATTGCCCTCAAATTCCTTTTCTTTTGATTATGTCATTATGTGTTGCCACCACAGCAATCCATTTTCTCAACTCTGTGCTCATCTTCTTCTCTTTCAGTAAAATTCCACAGACCATCATTGTTTTTTCTCACACTTTCTCCCTTTGTCATCTTCAGCCATATTTCTCTCCTTTATACCAATCAACTCCTTACACAGTTTGCAGTGCTTGAAAGGCAACTATAAAAATCATAAATGGGAGCAGCTTCTGAAACTACTACCTTGGCAATTTATTGTTGCTAAGACTGCACCATAATGTTGGTTGTCCTTCATATCCAACTTTTTTTAATGGCCCTAACTTGCTGTTCCAAATCGCCTGATCAGTTTATTATTAGCCATTGAACTGAAATGGTCAGTGTTTGTTTTTAGACATACAGGAATAGGTCAGAAGGTAGCTGAGGATTATTAGAACAGCACTCATCAAGAGCTTTGATTTTTCGATGTGTCAATACTGAAACCCTGTTCGTTCAGTTCATAAGTGACTGGTACATTTGACAAAATTAAAAAAAAATTAAGAAATCAAATCAAAAATGTGCAACATTTTGTTTTGCCAGAAACTTCCTTCCAGTCATATTAATCCTGATTAATCCAGTGGTGGGTCACAGGAGGCAAAGCTTATTCTAGCAGCACCATGTTGTTCTTAAATCTGCTGGGTTTTTCAGACTGTTTATGTTTGGTCCATAAAATTACAATGATTCATCACAAAGAGGAATCTAACTAAAATATTGAAAACCACCATGCAGTGCTCTTGTAATTTAGGTAAAATTAATCAACTCTTTTTTTTTACTGTATATAGCACCTTTCATGAAAAAATTATGGTTATTCTATTAAAAACTGGAATACATATAGTTTAGGTGACATAACAATAGAGATCAAACCTTGAACTTTAAAGTTCAATAATGTATTCATTTATACAAATCACTGGCCATGTCACCTTTATCAAGAGAGTGCTGACCTTCGAGCATGATTGTGCTCACCCTTTTTTGTGACAGCCAATAATGTGCTGTCTGATGGAGTTGGTGCTGTACGAAGGGTTACCACGTATGGAGAGTTCAGTCACAAACTATGATCATTTTTTCCCTTATTTCCATTTTGTTGTGGAATGTAAAACATGAGACATTAAACAGTTGAGCTTCTCTTCTATTTGCGAGGTCAAAAACAACCATGTTGCTTATTCCTCATCACTGCATTATATAAATTGCACTTTAAGATGAGCATTCATTGGTTGTCAGCTCTCACATGCACACAAGCCCACCCCAATGACTAAAGTAAGTCGTACAGGTTTGATTTTGTTGGAGTGAGTCATGGACTAGTTAAAGTGAGTTATTGGGTATGTTACTGTAGCAGATAAGGCTTTGCTCCACCTCTTGGACCCTCAGGTACCACTCCAAACACCGGATAAAAGTGTAATTATTATTTATTAAATAATAATACTCTGCACCAAGCACTCTACACACCACACTACTCATATAATAATTCTCAACAATACAAAACTCTCTCCTCCTCGCCCAGACACTTCGCCACCCTACGTCCCAGCTCAGCTCAATGTCTGGGCTTTCCTCGGAGTCCTTTATACCCCCTGACCCGGAAGTGGTTCCTGTCCAAACCCCACAAGTCCTTATTCCTTCCGGGTCAAGGTAATCAGTCCTTTTCTTCACCCCGGGAGCACGTCATGTGACCATGACGTACTCCCGGGTTATAGGGCACATACGAGCCTCCGAGTCCCCCTACAGCAACTCCTGGTGGCCCCCAAGGTATCCAGCTGCGTATAAAAACTACATAGTCCATGAGGCCCTGCTGGAACTCGAGGCACGTCCACGCTGTTGGGAGAGCTCCTCTTGGTGGGCTGGGGGTGAGGGCTGGAATATGTAGCCGGCCATTCATCACAGTTACTTTAGGTAACCGGTTACACGGGAGTGTGCCTCCAACTCGTTAAGATTATATAAATGAAGACTATGACTGGAAACGTCATCCAATGTGACATGGCCTTAACTCTCGTGGTGTAGCCAAGGTCTCATCCCTGCCTTTAGTTTATTTTTTAATGTATTCCTTTCTTTGTTATTTAAATATTAGATTGTAAGTTCTGTTTTTGTGTTCTTTTTTCTTTCTTAAACAGTTTTGTTTCGGTATTTAATTATTTTGTATTACTGTGTTATGTTAATTATGTACTTCTGACTTATGTGCTTCATTATGTTGAAACTAAGAGAATGGGAACACACTGATGCTAGAGCTGGGGGCCACCGCCAGGCCTTTATAAGCCTGGATACTCTGCAATGCTTCACTTAGGTATTGATAAAATGTCTATGGGTTAGTGTGGACCCTGATTTTAAGCATTTGTTGTATTTTCTTGGTTTTGATCCATTTTTTGAATGTGTTTTGACTTTAGCTTTTAGTTTTGTCTTGCTATGATTGGCTTTTTAAAGGTAAATCTTTTTAAGTTATTTTTCTTCTGCTCTTGTTTTGTGAATCATTTTTATTAAGAAATCTTTAAATATTAATAAACATTGCTTTTGTTTTAGTGACCATGAGGTTTGGATATTACATTGTTTGACCTCTTAACAGGGCTCTGCAGTTTGCAAAAGCCTGCTGCTTGAGTTAGGGGTAAGGCTTATTTTTGATTTCTAGGACTCACTTGAAGCATGAGGCTAGATATTGGAGACAAAGCCTCATTTTGAGTATTGACAGCCAGGTAAATCGCGTTAATAACAAACAGCCTGGCACTACAAGGCCATAGCCAGCTAAAGCCATTCATATTTCTGCCTACCAACAGCTTTAAGCAGACCACGAACATTCAGGAAGCACTTGTAAATTAAGCCAAAATCTCCAGCTTCTTGAGACGTATTGTTTTAATATATTTCCAACCATGGGTTTTAGGTTTTGTTGAGAAAGATTTTACCTGACCGTTTTGTGTTTTTCCTTGATTCAAGCCTGAAAGCAAACTTGAGAACATCACTGCCTGCTGAATTTTTCAAGATCTTGCTCAATGAGTTACTAAATTTTGTCCATTAATAATGTATTTGTACCCTCTAGATGTCTGACTCATGTTTCTGAAGGTTTTTACTAAATTACTTCATTATAGAGTCACCACTCATCATTGTGGTGGAGCATATCCAGAGTCCATGGCGAAACTGGTGGATCCGGTGGGTGCAGGGCATTGTTTTAAAAATAGTGCGGCTTAGAATTTGCGAGTGTAGGTGGGTGCTGGTGAAACAGGCAGGCAGAGCACTTAATAGGGGAAAGTTCTGCATCAGCTCAGCCATCCTTTATTAGCACTCCACTGATCGTTGAGGAGGCACCTACACTCATAAGGATATAAATGGTCTGAGTAAGCCAGAGAAGTAAAAAAGAAATCAAATGAAAAATAATCAAGTAGAAAAGAACAGATTCTGATTGGAGCCAGTGCTGATGAAAGGAGGCAATTGGTTGGTGAAGCTTCACAGAGGAGCACAGGCAGAGGTGCTCAGTGATCGATTGCTCCCGTTGAGCTTGAGAGCAAGAGCGTTCAAGTGATCCAGGGGTCCTGCGGACACCGACTGAGGGGGCTGTGCAAGGAAGTCGATCTCAGAGTGTCCTGGCTGACGCTGATGGAAGGAGACTGGGACAAGACTCATATGTGGACTGTACTCACTGATGTCTCAGCCCTGTTGAGCTTACCTGATGAAATGGGGGATCAGGGTGAATTAGGAGAGAGAGCACGAAGCACTGGGGAACAAGTTTGAAAAAGGGTGATTGTGACTAATTTTATTCCTGTTTCAACCATTAATGAATTTTTTCTAATTTACTGGATTTTAACTTCACCACTAAAGTATAGTTTTTACAGATTATTTGCTGATAACTGTGATGCACCACATGTTTGGGTACTCTTTGCCTTTAATTTTGAAAAATAAATTTGCACAATGCTCTGTTTTGACCATTAACTATTGTTGTGCCCTCGTTTGCCATAGTCCATCTTAGTTATGACTATTGATGTCCCGAAGAGACTCATGGCTGTGGGCACTCAATGAATCACAGCCATACATGTATTGGTTTGCCTACTTATTTAAGTATAAAGGGAAAGTGCTGGCCAAAATAGAGAAGAGACAGCACACATCAAGTTGGAGCCTTAAATTAGATATTCTTAGCAAGTCGGAGGCAATTGGCTGCATGCTCCTGTGAACCAGTTGTATAATGTGACATACTCTTCAACTCATTCCAATGAGTCCATTATTCTCTCCAACAACATCAAACAAGTTTGATTTGTCTTAGTCATGGAGACAGGCTCTGTGTGCATGAGAGATGATAACTAATCAATACTCATCCAGAAGTACAATTCATATAATGCAGGAATGAGGACGTTACAAACAAAAGAGAAGCTTATCTGTCGGATGTCTTGTGTTTTATATACCATATAAGATTGAAAAAAAGAAAACAAAAGAGGCCATGATTGAGGATGAACTCCCTATACCTGTTAGCCCTTCACACAGCACCAGTTCTATCATAAAGGGGGCAAACACACTTTTAATGTAGCCCCCACATACAAACCAAGGTTAGACTTGCTATCTACAGACAAACTTAAAAATATAACATCTTTAAAAGACTTGCACTCAGCATCTCATTTCCTCCTTAGGAAAAGAATGTCTTTGTGTCGTGCATGTGTTTGTCCGTCTGGTTGTTGTGTCTCTGTCATTCCAACAGATGGCACATCACAAACATGGGCCATGAATTGTTTAATTTCTTTCATATCCATGACAACTTTCAATGTCAGTATTCTTTCCTTTGATTCTATTTAATTCTATACTGTAAGTAAAAAATCATTTAGTTAGATCAGTTGTTCCAATGTTTAATCAAAATGATTTTTAGCAGTTTCGAGGTTTGTGCTTCAACAACTTGGTTATGGAGCTTTCTTCCAGATTTTCAAGGCAATTCATGTATAGAAGTGCTTTCTGGTTCCCATTTTGAATGCAGTTCCCCTTAATTTTCATTGGTGTGCTTGAGTGACTCACTATTTACTTGATTCTGCTCAATGGTTTTAGTGATGCCTTTGAGAATTGTGAAGTCCTGAAATATATGACCACACAATTTTCTCTGCTCAAGAATGAAGAGGTTTATTTCCCTTAGCCTCTCAGAATAGGAGATTCTGTTCAGTTCAGGGATGCACTTGACTGCTTTTCTCTTCTGCTGATGCTACTTCTTTTTTTGTAATGCGGTAAACAGCATTGTACATAAGTCACCAGATGTGGGCTAACTAGTGCACTATGCAGTCTAAGCATAACATTACAATGTATGCTAAAACTCTAAATTCTTTACAGAGTTTGCCTAATGTACATAAACATCACCATATTTAATATTCCTGTTAACATTTCTCCATGTCAAACTTTAAAGGATACGTCAAATTTTGAAATTTTTACTTCTTACCCCTTCATTCTTGTGAAATCCACAAATTTGCTGACTATATCAGAATCTGTGCTATTAACGTAATTTAGAAGGACGCAAGATGCAAGCCCAGATCCCTGAAGGACTCCACTGAGCCTCTTACTCCATGTGGAGACTTCTCCTCTAATGTGTACTTTTTGCCAATTGCCCTTCTTGTAAGTTGCCAATGATGTCTATTTTCATGTGTAGATTTTTTGAAAGAATAAAATAATTAGGTTGTATGCATTGCTTTTGTTGGCTACCACAATTGCTTCTTCAAAAAAATGTAGACGATTGCTTTGACAGGATCTTCCTCTTATAAATCCATGCTGGCTGCTATTTAGGACACATTTAGGATATTTTCACATGCATAGTCTTCTAATTTATTGGTGATTAAAGCTTCCACAATTTTACATGGGATAGAAATAAGACTTATCAGTCATTAATAATTAGGATTCATTTATTGGACCAACAATTGGAAAGTTCTGGTCATTATAATGACTGAAAAAAGTATAACATTGATGTTGTTTATCCATTGTAAATTTTCTCTTTCAAGCAACTTAACATTAGTCATTTAGTGTTGTAGCTTGAAATATTTGGTTTCAGATCTCGATCAAAGTAAAAAAAATTGTACCAAAGTACGTTATGATAGAGAGAATAAACATAAAAATCCTATTTCAGTTATCCTAATATTTTAGGTTGTTCATGTGCTGTGTGGGAGGGGATGTTTGTATATTCTTCCGGTCGAACTTTCCAGCGTGCTGGCTTTCCAACTACCAAAAAAGAAGAACACTTTCCCGAGTGGAGTGGACGTGGCTATTCAGGTCTGGTCATTTTCAGCAGCAGACTTTTATAACGGAGGATTTCTGGTAAGTAACCTAGTTTCTCAACTGTTCATTTTAAGTATAAGAACTCATAATTAAACATTCTTTCAAGAAAGCTGTAGAAACGTTTAATAATTTTTGTTTTATATTTTAGATTTATACTGTAAAATGCTTGTGTATTTGTGCTAGATTTTTAAATTAATGTAAAAAAGTACAGCATTGGAATGTGTTATGTTCATAATATTTCTAATAGCATAAAAACAGGTTACAACCAATAAGCCATTTTAAATTGTAACAACTTAGAAAATAGATTTACTTTAGTATAAAACAAGTGAATTGCACCCAATCACTCTAAATGATTTGTCTCAACTTAAAAATTGTGGGTTCAATAAGATAAAAAGAATTATATTGGTTCAGCTTGAAAATATTAAGTGAGAATCATTACCTTAATTATTTTAAGGTGAATGGAGATTATACTTTTTTCAGTGTAGGTATGTCTCTCATAATAGTGTGACTGCCTGAATGTGCTTAATGAAGGTTGACAAAAGATGGGCATGGGATCTAGTTGTGTAAAATGTTGGGGTTACCAATAATCAGTTACATATATAAGAAAATACTTTCAAATATTTATTGTACTCATTTTTGTGTGTAAATGTATCTTTCTTTGTATTATATTATTGTCCCTGTTCTGAGAAGGCATGCAGGTAAGAATTCTGTTGTATTACATGCACTACTTACTATGTACATCTGACAATAAGCTTCATAACTTTCTTTTGGCTTGTGGGGAGGACCCTTTGAGGACTTCGGGCTGTACCTTTCCCTTATTAAGCGGCAGTCATTTTTGGTTTGTGTGGAGCAGAAATCTTTTGGCCAGATCCTTTTAACAGTGTTTTTATTTCCTTTTACAACCTATTGTTCATTTATATATTTATACATTATATTGATTTAAACTACTACAAAATTTATATTTTGCCTATTGTTGGAAAGGGGACGCTACTGCTTTTTGTCTTGACAGTCCCAAGTAAAAATCTTGGTTACGGGCCCTGTTTCTGTTGTGTTTATCAATTCTCCTTTTGTCTGCATTCCTTTTTTGCAAGTTCTGAGTTTCCACCTCCCCATGCCATTTGAAGTCAATTTGAAACGTCTTTATGGGTGTGTAAGCTAATGTGCCATGTGATGAACTGATGCCGCATCAGGAGATAAATACACTACCTGGATAATCTGTGACTTGTTTATTAATTGGAATAAATAGGTGTGAAAATGCCTGGATGAATGAACATCACATAGATACTGCCACTCAGACTAAATTTGTTAACTAGAGAAACAAAAGGTGTAATGGATGAACTGGCATCCCATTTGGGATGGACCCCTTTCCCTTACCTGGCTAAGAGGCCAGTATAACTGATGGTCTGGATGTGACTGGCATCCCAGCAGCAGAATGGGAATCTTTTACCTGACTGGGAGGCCATCACAGTGAATGGGTGACCTGAGCCAAGAAGCAGACCTTTTCCCAGTCATAGGGCCAGAAGTAATGTGGAACAATGGGAGAGTGCCTCCCATTAACAGATCAGCCCAACATACACTGGGGGGCCGCATCCCTTGTGGCAAGCCCTCATATGGATGTGGACAGGGCAGCACGGGAGTTGTGACTCCATAGCACTGCCCTGTTGGTTTCCTGGGTGCTGCCAGCGAGAGCTATCGGGAGATGAATGCCCTGTTCCAGGGTTGTTCTGCCTGACTTGGAAGTGCTTCCTGGAAACAATGGTTTGGGCACTGGAAGTATCCATGGGTCAGGCTTAAAAGTGTGTCCTCCAATTTGCCAGGAGAGTCAGAGTTGGAAGGAGCTGGATAACGTTTGCAAGAAAGGAGTAGAGGAAAAGGAAGAGAAAGAAAAAGAAAAAGTATGCTGTACTGGGGAAGAAACCCATGCAAAGGCACTCTGTTAAATAAAAGGGTGATTTTAACCCAGGACTGTTTCTGGTGAAGTTGTGTAAAGGCTGGCTTTGAAGAGAACAGTGAAAGCAGTGTTCACTGTTCATGGGTGTCCCCTGTAGGGGTAGTGTGTTAACATATTTTGGACTGGAAAAATGTGGAAAAAACTATCATTGTTTTATTTTCACCTTTTACTTTGCATTGTGAGTTATTACTATTCTACTGTACACCAGTGCTTTGCTGTTTGTAATCTCTCTATCTAAAAAATTAGCTGTTATATTTGCATCTGTGAGTCAATATCCACATTGAAACCCCATATTCTTCTGACTTAAAAAAAATAGAAAACCACACAATTGGGCTCAGTTGTTCATTGGGTTGTGTTTTGTGCGTTTGCTGTTTAGAAATGTCATGGTTTTGATTTTTTCTCTATCATTTTTGCCTCATTATTAAATAAAAATGTTTACATAGGAAGGTTTACACAAGAAGGTTGTAACTGCTCCTCTAGCATCCCTTCCTCTGGCCCTGTTTCAATGTTTCTGTAGGTAAGTAATCGATCTTTAAAAATTGCCTTATTTGTGTGTTTCTATTGTGTATTTATATCACAGTACAAGTCCTTTCCAGTAAAAGGAAATGTAATTGGTATCCAAAACTCAATAGTATTGTTGTGTTTACTTTCATCCTGAAACTAAACATAACACTACGGAGTCTATTAAGTGTTAAACAAGTAGGTTATTCAAGTTTCTGATCCTTATACTATGCTGAAGTCCTTGTTGAACTATAATACAGGTGTTTTTGTGTGTGTGGACATCTTACTAACCAGGTTAATAACTGACTTCCAACTGCACTTTCACTGAGTCAATCTGGTCAAAAGGACATAGAACAACTACAGTCTTCAATTGTTTTTAACCTCTTTTTGACATGTAAATATCAGACTGGACTTGCTAAAGTACATTAATCTTTTTCTTGGTTTTCAACAATTCATTCTTATTGCTATAATATTCCACGTAACAGTCTATAAACTGGAAAAGTCATTCAGCACAATGAGAAATGTGAAAACTTTTCTGAGGACAAGTATGTTAGATACATGTTTATCTGGGTGTGCGTGATGTGTTCACAACACTAAGATTCTTCAGTGTAAGAATGAACTGTCAAAGTTATTAATAGATTTGGTCAAAAATTGAGTGCCTACTACATCTGCTGCCCCAGCTACAGTGACTTAACTAGTGAACTTGTGAACAATCAATTTTTTGCATGCATCCTGTTGTCATAGTCTTTCATTTCCAAGGTAGACAGATGTTTGAAGCTGTAAAAGATAAGACAAGAGACAGAAAAAGTTTTGGGTACCCTCCCCATATGAGGTTGGGAGCATACGCTGATTACAGTGCATTGCCGCACCCACCACACATATACTTGAAACAAATTAAAAAATTGGGAATGGTCTCTCCTAGACATATACTCAGATATGGGGATGGAAGTTTGAAGAGTAAACCACAAGATAATGATTATATTTTTATTTTACTAGGGTGCTTCGCTCGCCAACCCCCATTTTTGGTTTTCCGGATACACATTTTTAAGATTTTTTTTTCTTTAAATTGTTGCTATTTCATTAGTTTCACTTTTATTTCAGAACTTCGTTAAAAACAATATTTGGAATCTTTCGGGTCGCAATATGCTGAATCTTTTAAATGAGGTCAGTGAGACATGTGTTTAATGACTTTGTACCATAATTCAGGATAGGTTTCTCTGTTTGAAATTTCAGCACAGACAAAGCGATCGACATCATCAGCAGTTAATAATTTTTTTTGCAAAGTAACCAATAAATGCATGTGAGGTAAACCCCGTTTTTGAAATTCTCTGACTTAAACTTCAAAGCCTTACAATATTTACATACTTCTGACATATCACCTATATCCATATATTCGATCTCTATGCGCCTTTCCGTTATTTCTCCAAGTAATAATTTCTCTTTTTTTGTGCTAATACGATGTTTACTTTCTTTTTTTTGACACTGCACTTTTTTTTTTCTGCTTTCATATTCTGTATCTTGCTCTGCATGTGTTTCGCACCTACGTTTTTTTTTATTCTTTTGAATTCCAGTTTCATTATCTATAACCTGCTCTGCATGTGTTTGGCCCTCTTGTTTTTTAACCTCTTTATGACATTTTACTTTGTTTTCTACTCTGTCGTTTATTTCTGACCTCGCTTTGTCCTGCTTTTTTTTCAATGACACCTGGTCCGTGGTGATTATTTTCCCTTTTTCGAGTAATAATTTCCATTTGTTTGTGCTACTGCGATCTTTACTTTCTTTTTTTATACTTTCTAATTTTCCCACTTTCATATTCTTTAACTTTCTCCACATTTTTATTGCGCATACGTTTTTTTTGAGCCTTTCAAATTCCACTGCTTTCATAATCTGCTCTGCATGTGTAAGTTTGTGAACATGTTTATGAAGTTGCGAAGGTGAAAAGACTTTGTTTTCCACTCTTTGTCTTTTATTTTCGACCTTAATTTGTCCTGATATTTTTTCAATTACACCTGGTTCTGATGATTAATTACCTTCTGTTTGCGCTAATGCGATCTTTACTATCTTTTTTTTTTATATACTGTAGCAACTGACGTAATAAAGTGTCACAGAAGTTCTATTTGAACAATCGCCGGCTTTGTAACCCCAAACACAACTTTCTAGCACCCTCTCCGACCCCACCTCCCCCGGGTCTCGCCCCCCACCCCCTTATCACATCAATCAATACCCCGCTATCAGTCTTCCGTGCTGTACTCCGCCCAACCCTCAATCGGACCTAACAGTCACTTAAAACAAAAAAGGCTTCAACTTGGCTGGGATGCTACAATACTTTAGAATTTTACTGCTTTCATATTCTGTACCTTTCTCTGCATGTGTATCGCGCCATCGTTTGTTTGAGCCTTTTGAATTCCACTGCTTTCATAATCTCTTAGTTTCCTTTTTTTTCTCTCCAATGCTTTTGGGTCTCTTTTCTCCGCTCTGCTCTTTCATTTATACACTTATTCATATATACACTTTATATGTACTGAGAGCACAGGATCTATGTGTGCTACGTGCATTTACATGTCTGAGTGTTTTGCTGGCTGGCCGTGCTCTTATTTGATAAGTAGGGTGTGTCTTGCAAGAATCTCATGTTCCATGACCCCGCGAGACAGCCCTGGGACAATCTCTTGGCACCAAGTCTCATGTTTACGGTCTCCGCGAGACACTTCGTGGCCAGTTTTTTTTGTCTCGCAGGTCTTTTAAATGTCTTCCGAGAAGATCACGTATCGTCGCCCTGCTTGTTTTTCCAGGATTTTTTTTTTATAATAGAAAGATGTACATTAAAGAACCATCAACAACAAATCAAATCAAATGAATAATATATTGAACAATTATTAGAAAAGTAAAGTTGAATAAATCAGACTCTGCAGCAACATAAATAAATAATTTGCCATAATAATTATTTTGGAGAACAGTTCAGGTAAATTACCACTTTCAGTAAGCGGAAGTAGGTCAAAAGTTGCAAGAGACTTTAGTAATGTGTGTAATGTAATACTTGTACACAAAATTTTGTTTACGTAAAGCAAAAACTTTCTCAAATATGTATGTATTACTATTTGAACTTCAAAAGGAAAATTGTGATTATCTTGAAAACCGGTCGTTTTTTGAAAAATCAAAAAAGACAAAAAATTCGTAGAATGTGGTGCGTTGGTATAATAAAATGTGACATTATCAGATTTTTTATATTTTTTGGGAAATGTTTCAGGTTTAAGTACCACTTCTGGTTAGCGGAAATAGTTCCCAAGCGGATATAAGTCTACGTTTTGTACCTAATACTTCTATGCAACATTTGGTTGACCTATGTGAAATTGTACTCAAGTTATCGTGTTTAAATACACACACACACATACAGATACATAGACATAATTCCAAAAATGGTATTTTCGGACTGAGATTCATCAAAATCTCAAAATCTAATTTTTGGACAATTCCAATACTTTCCCTATACTTCAATTATTTTCTGACTCAGGGAGGTCTAAAACGCAGAGATTCATCAAAATCTTGAAATTGAATTTTTGGATCATTCATATACTTTCCATATACTTCATATACAAGAAAGTAGAAAGAGCAGCTATTAAAGGTCTTCACAGACTGAGTTCCAAACCGAACTGACTCAATAATAGTAAAATGGCGTTTTTATAGTTGGGGCCGAGGAAATGATGTCACTGGGACCGAGTACCGGAAGTGATGCAACCGGGACAGGAAGTGATGTCATTGGGCCCAGACCCGGAAGTGATGTTGACGGGCCCAGGCAGGACTTCGTTCAGGTGGTCTGCAGGAGAAAGAAAGGAAGGGTTAGTACACACTGCCATCGATTGTTCTGGTGTGGAATTACCATCTTTCAAGCCCGTTGACTGCCTCATATTCACACATGTGTATCAAAGCACATGTGTAAGTACCACCAATATGACTGATGATATTCATTCACTTCATTTATGATTCTTTTAGTGTCAAACTGAATCATTATCAGCAAATAAAAACTCTCACTAATGATTCTCTTGTTTATCATACAAGTACAATACAGCAAGAACGTATATTAGAATCAATTGTTTTTATTATAAAATTTGTTATTGGTATTTTTCAAAACAGAGTATATAAACATAATCATGCCATGTTATTTTCCTTAACCAGACCAGGGCTGTGCTGGAGCCTATCCAAAGGGCATAAAGCAGGAACAATCCTTAGACTGCACCCCAGTCCATCACAGTGTGAACACACTCATGCACATAACACACACACACCAATTTGCTTTAACACATACTTTACTACAGCTAATTGATTGCACTGGCAGGTGTCATTCACCGATACTTTCAAGTTCAAACTGAGTCATTTCCTGAGAGTGATACTCGCATATTATGAACATCACGTATGAAAACAGTAAACAAAGAATGTGACAAACTAATCTGTGGGAAATCCATTGAAAGGGTCTTCTTTATTCGGAGTTTGGTGTACCTTATCTCCTATAGTGGCCATGTTGTCTGTCACATTGTTGTTCACATCTGTGTCGGTGACTCTACAGAACTGGACTGCACATTGGTGCTAAAGCTGCTGATAACGGCAATATCAGCTCTCTCCTGGCTCTCTGTAAGGTCACTCTCATTAGTCTGCACTATTTACGACCTGTTCAAAATATTTGTTCAAATCATTTTTTTTATCTTTAAAAGATGTCTGGTATAATTTTCAGCACATCACTAACTTTTACTTCTGTCTCCTTTGAAATTTTTATTTCTGTTGCATCACTGGGCTCTCGTTTTTAAATGACTGTCCATGTGGACTTTTCTCTTTGCTGCACTGTAATGCATCAAATGCACAATGTGAGAAAAGGTTAGACACCTGTTCTAATTATAACCCAACAATATCAACCAACCAAGCAGGACTCATATCTGATTGAACATGTTTATAATCAAGAGGATCGATGTGGAGTTAGGGGTGTGTGCTGAATAGCGCATTGCTGTAAGTTCCTGTACTTATGGCAAAAACTTTGATATTTGCTGTTATTAGACATTTTTTCTTGCTTGTGCAAAGGCCCCTTTGTGAACAGGGCCCCAGGGTGAAAACGCAAGTCACCCTGATGGTAGATCCGGCCATGCACATAATGATGTTCTCTATTCACCAACCCAATATTGGCCTTAATTGGGATATAATGTCACTAACTAACATGCTTATTGTAAAAAAATGCATTTTAAAATCAAGAAATCATATGTTATTAATGGTTTACTTTGAAATTATATTTTATGAGATTTACTTTGTAACCAGTAACGGCACACTGCATGATAACGTGCAGTGAATACACTTGACTTGAGCATTCCTAGTTTTCATACTCTTTCTCTGTATGTTTAGCATTCATTTGCTCAGAGGTAGATACGTTTGCTGCTTCTTGAGCAGCTCTTGTAGATAGATAGATAGATAGATAGATAGATAGATAGATAGATAGATAGATAGATAGATAGATAGATAGATAGATAGATAGATAGATAGATAGATAGATAGATAGATAGATAGATACTTTATTAATCCCAAGGGGAAATTCACAATTTGTTTACTCCATCATGGCGGCCCACTTCTTCTCTTCTTTCATCGGCATCTTTTCACGTTAAAACTGATTAAGTCAGTGTTTGTGTTGCAATTACTTAATACGTTTTCTTTAATTGTTCACTTAAACTGGCACTTAAGTCTTCAATCTGCCTCAAGAATGATTTAAGATATGAAGAGGTAGAGGAAGTGACGGCGAAGGTGATAGGGAATGAGAACGGCGCCTGTAAGCATGTGCTTCACGGCCGCCCTGCTGGCCGCTGCCGAGGGTTGATTCTACAATAAAATAAAAATAAAAAGAGGAATAACCTTGGAGGTCAATCATCACCTCAAAAGGGGATAGTAGACGTCACGTAGTATATGTGTACCAAATTTCAGGTCAATAGTTCAAACGGTTTGCGAGCTACAGGTGATTTAAAATCCTGGACGGACAAATGAACAGCCACAGTAGCTTATTATATATAAAGATATTGGTGTACAATTTCAACCAAATATACTTAAACCTTGAACTTCATATTAGTTCCATTTGTCTCTTTGAAACACCAAAATTATATGAATCCTTACGAGGAGGATATATCTTTTTTTACAGTTTCATATTGAAACATTCGACACCAAGTCATTCTTTGCCTAGGTTTATGAATACAATGCAAATATCCACTGTGTGTGATAGAGCCTTGCAGAATGAGGAATAGAGCAACAAGCAACCCTGGATGGGTCACCAATCCACACCACTTTTGCACACACCCTTACTGTTGTCAGTTGATCCAATATAAGTATTCATGGGAGGCAACCATGTTGTTATGTGCATAGAGTACCAGGCTGGGAACTGAACCCAGGTCCATGTATCTGTAATGGGCTGCCATGTTGCACTGAAGGGAACACTGAAAACTCGGAGCTGCTCTCCTTTGGTAAAAGAGGTCTTGAAGGAAAGAGTCATTTCAAATGGTGGAAACAAACTGAGGATATGATTAAAAGTCCAGTCATACGTGTATTGACAGCAGACAGCACTGGACTATTAATCTAAAGTTAATATTCCCTTAGAATTTAGGGCAATAATCTTGTCTATTTGATAGGAAAATTGTTAATTGTATTTATTTTTCTTGAATTAATGTAAAAGATCATTCATAATTACATTTGAAGGTTTGATTGACATATATATATACCTTGTCCAGAGGAGAGATGACATTCATTATTGCAAGTTTTGCATGTTAACATTCAATTTCAGCTGCAGGTCTGTAAAAGGAATGAGAGCTGAAGCAGCTGAAAGAAGGCAGCTGTTAGTTGGTTACACAGTGTATGATGGAGAATAAAGACGATCAGGCTCTAAAGGATAACAAAGGAGCGCTATAGAGATTAAACACTACTGAATAACAATGACATGGGGCTCCATATGTCTGCATTTAATTATGTTTCAACCCTAAATGAGATATTTTACATTTTAAGAGCCAAAAAACTTTAGGGACACTGAACAATGCTGTACATAAATTCTTGGCTGCCCAAGGGAGGTTTTCAATATCGCGACCCAAGTTTCTGGAAATTAGTAGGAATAATGCCTGTATAACAAGAAAATGACCATATATTGTAGCTTTACAGCAGAAAATATAAGACATAAAAAGAAAATAAAGAATAAAGAATTAAACTAGATATTAGGCATTATTAAAAATGTTCTTTTTCGTTTTAAGTGATTTTCTCTAGTTAGGTGTTAGCTATGGGAACAAGGCAGCTGCTTGGTTTGAATGCACAGTAGCCAATGGGCCTATGGCTAGGATAGCATAATGTAACAGAGATGAAGAAAAAACATCAATATTTGGAAGCAGCTTACATCATATCATAAGTTCAGCTCTCAATTCTATAGATTTGGGAAAAGTAAAATTCATGTAATTATATTTTTGGATGTTGTAGGTAGCATCAGGTTATTAAGTCAAACTTTCATCTGATGTGTCACTACAGAATTTGTTTTATGCTAACAGTGGGGGGTTTATTAGTAAAACAAAAGAGAGCCACATTTTGGTTATCTATTAGCATTCTGCATATACCAAGAGTGAAAAAGCACACAGGCACTTACCATCACAACAAGGAATTTTGAGTGGCTATTGTCTGATATATAATTATATTTTTATTATAACAAAGCTTCAGGCCCCTGTTCTGCGCAAAGCAATTTCTAATAAAGAGGCTACACAGAAAAGTGTTGACATACAAAATTATAAAAATATACTAACAGCATTTGGTGTTAATAAGCTATAATCACTCACCTAATTTAATCTGGTTGCCATGGAAAACAAATACCACTTGAGGCCTGAGAGGGTATAACAAATAAAATAGATGTGACCATGAAAAAAATGACAGATCTCCTTCCCTTGGTGACATTTAGTCCTGTGCCATCTCTACCTAATTTGTGTCAGCCTGTTGAAGACAGCTGTCTGTGTAGTTAGCGTCATGTAGTTTGTAACAGCAGAAATTGTGAGAGAATTGGCCTAATTGCATGGAATGATTGATGCTAGTGGAAACCACATTAAAAACACAAAATGCACTTCCTGTTGGCACACACTTGATTCTTGTAATGAATTAATTCTCAGAAGACACAGCTTACTGGTTCAAGGGCTTAGTAATTGAGGGCGTGTTTTTTTTTTTTTAATATAAACAGCAATTCATGGTTTTCCAAAATGTTTTTTTTTTTTATCTTAGATGGGTTTATGGGATACAAAGGGTGCAATCTTCTTATAATCAAACAGGGAATAAGCGTTTGAATAGTACCTTATTAGTGATACCTAATAAATGTAAATTTATGCACATCACACTACAGGTACAAGTATAATTTATGAAATAAATGGAGAAAATATCCACAACATCTGTACAGGCTAAGACAAACGATTTTACTGCCATTTTCCCCTTTGTATATTTTATAAATAAAAGGGTATTACGTTTCTTGTCAACCCTTTAAATGCAACTAGAGTTTGTATGTTTTTTTTCAGGAGCTCACTTTTGTTTCCTATATTTTCCATTAAGGATAACTGGGAAATAGAAAAAAACAAATACAAAACATCATACAATACCTGGAAATACATACGCCATCATGAATAAGCAAAATTTGTAGACATTCATTATTTTAATGTAGCACTTTTTTAATTTTATGAACCTGTGTCAAGATGGAGCCGGAGGCTGTACCAACAGAATTGTGTCCTGGATGGGATGTCAGCTCATCAACAAGCTTATTCCTCTTCACATCTGACCAATTAGTATAACTTGCCATATACAGTACATTTCTGGGATATAGTGGTTATCTGGGAAAAACATATACTGATGAGAGGAAAATGTGAAAAATTTGCGGGGACAATCATCCAGCTGAAAAATCATGCCCAGGTTTCTGGAGTTTACTGGCAGCAATGCTAACCACTGTGACATCCCCTACAGTCTTGTACAAGCACGAGAAGTTTGAACTGATCAGCGTTTGTTTTAACAGATACTCACATTTAAGTCCTCAACCATTTTCTGACTCACAGGAGGCCAGGTTAGCACACCATGGACAGGCACTATTTCACTGCAAAACATTCTTCTATAGCAGTATAACTCCAAGTCAGTCTGTTCACTTCTAATATATGACTTTAAGATGTGGGACAACACAGCAGCACCCTGCAGACAAAAGAAAAAAAATGCAAACTTTATGAAGATAGTTTCTAGACCTAGAGTTAAGCTGTAGTCCTTGGAACTGTGAAAGTGCAATGCAAACCTTTTGTCTCAACGTTGCTCCAGTTTCAGTAAAGAAGTACCATATATACTCGAATATAAGCCGAGTTTTTCAGCATCCAAAATGTGCTGAAAAACGTCACCCTCGGCTTATGTTCCAGTCAGGTCCCGCTGCCCCCCGGTATACGAACAAGCCAGTGGCATTTCCGCACGTGTTCAGTCTCTCCCTGTGCATTCCCTGTGCAGCGAGCGCGAGAGAGAGACACACACACGTGCGAGAGAGAGAGCGTGAGCAAGAGAGATACCATGTTGTTTTTGTTGACCCTTTTCTCCACTTACATAGCTAGTTTATACTGTTTTTCTTTGAAATAAATACTCAAAAACATTTAACCTACTGATGCCTCAATTAATGTATGGTAATTTTATTGGTATTTATTTTGATTATTGAAACTTACCAGTAGCTGCTGCATTTCCCACCCTAGGCTTATACTCGAGTCAATAAGTTTTTCCAGTTTTTGTAGGTAAAATTAGGTACCTCGGCTTATATTCGGGTCGGCTTATACTTGAGTATATATGGTATATAAAATCTTAAGATATAAAATATTTCTTAGATATTTCTCTTAAAGTTGTTGTATGTAAATTTCAGTTTACCTGCCCTTTATCATTAAATGCAGTTTTTTAGCAACATACATCAATAAAATATTGGGAAAGGGCCAGGTTAGAGACAGAGGAACACCTCATCTATCTGTCTGTCTATCTATTGTGGTCTATAGGGGGCATCCCGGGATATCAAACCCTCGACATACAGTAACTGCATAGAAACCAGTCACTGATTCAGATTATCTTTTTTCACAAGAATACCATTACTGGTTTTCACACAATTATCAAAACACACAATTAACTTTCTTAATCTTGGTCTTCCCTTCATCTACTCTCCCAGGCAAGTGACTCTGAGGAGAGGAAGCCCCTTTTATCCAGGACCCAAGTGGACCTCTGGTGGCAGGACATTGCACAATGGAAACACTTCCAGGTCAAGTGGAAGCCCCACAAAGCAGGGGTAGCTCTTCCCAACCCAAGGAACACAACTAGGCTGCCCAAAGGGACTACTGATCCCATCATGCCCTTCAGGTGGGTGCATGGGTTCGCTGGTCCAAGAACTGTGCCATCTACTGTAACGGGAGAGCATAAATTCTGGGAAGGCAGTCATCTGAGCATCTGCACAGTGTCACCTCCTATTACACTATCTATCTATCTATCTATCTATCTATCTATCTATCTATCTATCTATCTATCTATCTATCTATCTATCTATCTATCTATCTATCTATCTATCTATCTATCTATCTATCTATCTATCTATCTATCTGTCACTGGGGTACCTTATCATAAGAGAGAAGTAAACATTTGCACAACATTAAAGAGTTAATGAGTACTGTAATTCTAACAGGAGGTACGTATATATGTCCGAATCAAGGTGTGAATTATGCCGTGGTTTCTGGGAAAGTAGTAATGAGAGGATTGACTCATAACTGCAGGCAGGTGTAAATTTACCTAGAGGTGGCATGTGAGCGGATTAAAAAATATATATGTTTTTGATCAGGTTGACATATGACTTAAAAAAAGTAAGTAAATAGTAAGTAAAAAAGTAAATAAATAGACAGCAGTGTAGCCCACTGCTGAGATGCATTTACCCCTCAAAGATTATGTGGAGGACAATCTTTTTGCTTTTTGGGAAAATCAGAAAACAATTTTTCCTCATCTGCACAAACTTTTGAAGGCAATTCTTTGTATTCCCACAATAAGTTCCAGCCGCAAGCAGAATTTCAGTACAGCAGAAATTTCCAATTGACTGAATCGTACAGTAGTCTCAATTTTATCTCTTCACAGTGCTGCTTAACCCTGCACAAACTTTGCCAAACAAATACAAAAAGGAAAGTGAATGCAAACCTTGTTAAATTTATTAAGGCCTAAGCATCATCTTGTTTAATTTATTTGTGTCAAAATACTTGCATGTGGAGTAGCACATGTCCTCTTTTCCCTTGTTCTTTTGTGTCATTAACTGTGTGGTAAAGATATGTTGATTTCGTTTGGATTGTTTCTAATATCTCAGTAAATCTAACTTGAATTAATGTGTCCTTACTAATAGAGAGGGTTTGGACTGGGCTTGGATCAGACTTCTTCCCTTCCTGGCACTAACCATCTCTGTTTATCTGGGCTTAAGACTGGCACTAAGTTTTCTTCCCTTTTGTTTGCTGGATTTGTTAAGATCAGTAATTTTAACTTTGTTTATTTGAGTTGAAGAGGTATGGGTTGATTTTTCATAACTGCAAAGAGGTGTTGGTAGAAGAAAAGCTGACCCATGCATTGCTACGGGAGGATAATTTTGGGGTGGGTAGGGCTGGAGGTTTCTGGTCAAAAGTTCACTTTCTTCAACCTTTTAACCGCTCACATCATATTTTATGTATATAAAGATTTAAACATATGCTTATAATGCTCCTTCATCTGTAGTGATGCTAATTTGTAAGTCTGTTCCTTTTATTTTTTATGCTCTTTTGTTCTGCAAGATAGCCTTTGATTTCTGCACCGGCATTAGGAGACTGTTGAACAATGTTCTCTTTTGCACCATCAATTTTTTTGTAGCGTATTAAATGAATGAGCTGTTAGATGATTTTTACTTGACAAACATGCTGTCAGATCTTAAAGAAACTACAGTTTCCTGAAGCAAAGCTGTACATAGGACATTAATCCTGTGAGTACTTGCTTCCTTTGACACTTGGACTGCTCTCACCTGTTGTCACACAGTGCACCTTAAAAACTCAGATATTTTAACTCCTTTCCTTCTGAATGCAAAATTAAAGAAAACCCGACCCAAATCTTTTTTCTACTGTACTATACCAGCAGGTTTGATGGTGCTTTTCATATCTACAGGTTCCAGTTTGTCAATATGCTTTGAGTACCTGGTTCTTGGAAATGTCATTATACAAATAATGTTGTTCCATTGTGACTGTTAACATGCAAAAAATACAAACATTTTCTGATGTTCTGATTTATGTTCACATTCAAAACAATTTTTTTATTGAGATTTTATTGATCGTTACAGGCATTTTGTCCTGTGATCTTTATTATGTACCTGCAAGATACCAGTCTCGATGTACACCTCTACCTTGAAGAAAATAAGTGTTAATTTCTGGCACTATTCTTTGTAGAAACTCCTTTTGGATCATATCTGTCAACACAATGACAATTTTATGAGACATGCTATAGATTTCTGGTGTAAACTTTTCTTTGCGCAACCCTTTACTACTGTCCCCACTACTGGCAAGTTTAATTAGCCCAAAGGTGGGATTAAAGTAGCATCCAGCCTGTGTGCTTATATATTGTGAAAAAAAAACATTTAGGGCACCATCACCCAAAAACATGGACAGTCTAACTGAAAAAGAAACATAGCCTCAGCTAAAATGTGCAACAGAATTTGTCAGTTTATATTTTAGTTTTGATTACAATGTAACTGTATTATTTATTATTGTAATTTAAATGGTCAATTTTTAATATTTTAGAGATCTAATTGTAGCTGTCACAAAGATGCACTGATTCTCACTGTCTTTAAACAGTGATTTGTTTGTTATTTAAGGATGCCAAGAATGCAAACTGCTGTAATACGTTTATTTAAAATGTTATTTCATCCTGATATTTTATTAATTTTATTTTTAGCCATATGATATGGCAGAGTGGCACTCAATGTCCTGAGTTTTATTGTCATTAATTCAATGTGTTTTTGCACAGTTCATCCAAGTTAGTTTTGGTCTTCTGCAGATCTTTCCACACCTCCAACTTGAGCATATTAAGGAAACTGGTGACTTGTCCTTAGGTAAGTGTGTATGTATGTTGTGTGTTTTACGATTTCTTAGACTTTATTCATATTTTTTAATCAATACAATAACCTTCTGATACTTTTTATGAAGTTTTTAATACTGATGATTCCAAATCAGTGTTTGATTTAAACTTCATAAATATAATTTATCATTACATTCTGTAATTCTTTGCATCACCATTTTGTTTTTCGTGGGAGGTGCCACTTTGTAGTACCCGTTCTTATGACTTGACATTGACTTGTGAAGTGGCTTGTCCCAGAAGTTGCATGACGTGATTTCATTGACATGATGATTTATAAACCAGCACTCTTCTACTGTATGCCCAAGATTGTGGACACTTTGTGAAACTCTAATGACATAGTCTTGATTTCTGGCAAATGAATTAACACTCCCGTTTATGTGACATTGATTTTTGATTTACGTTTTGGTACTCATTAAAGATACGCTTACTTCTCTTGTTTTGACCCAGCTTGTTTCTGATTTACATTCCATACTCCAATCAGTCTTTCTTTGCCCTTATGGTCTGCTATTTTTCATTTTCTCTCAGAAGGGTTTGGGTGTATGGAATAACATGTCTTGAAATGAGCTGGCATCCATTCAACGAGTGGCGCTGCTCATTTCCTGTGGCTTCCTGCTATATTGTAGTTTAAAAACAAAAGCTAACAACTGAAAAGCAATAAAATGAACATTGAGTATCAAAATAATTTTGTTGGTATTTTCCATGCAGATGTAAGCATTTGAATTAGGTTTTGATGACTATAGGCCCAGCATGGGTGCTCCCAAGCCTAACATAGCTTGTCAATTTGGATTAATTTATGTTTTGCAAGTTATTGTTAAGTCAAGATTTGAAGGTCCCCAAAGTATTGTTATCTGCTTGGTAACTTATTCCATGTGCTTATTATTCATTTTGTAAAATATATTTTGTAACATTGGCATGAAAGTTTCTGTAAACGCGCTTCCATCTGTGCTCTTGTGCTTTTAATGAAGAACTTAAATTGAAGGAATGGCTGATGCCCACCCTAGTAATGGCAATCATAATTTTAAATAATTCCATCGTAGTCACCTCTAAATTTCCATTTGTTCAAACTGAAAATATTTAACAAATCTTTTGTTATGGCTCATAACCTGCAGTCACTCCTGTAGCGCTTCTTGGAAGTTACTCTGGTGCTGTTATGTCATTTTTGCTATTTAGAGACCAAACCTTCACATGGTACTCAAGATGAGTGTACTGAAAGGCTAAAGAGTGATTGATATCCCTGGCATGAAGTCGACACAGCATGCCATGGAACCCAACTTTCAGTTCATTTCTTAAATTACTTATGTATATTATCTGGATATGGGCTTCACTAAATAATATATGATATGAGTTCACTAAAATAGCTATAATTTAATTTCAACATTTCTATTCCTTCTGTTACTCTTTGGTGTAGTTTATATTTATTTTTGTTTTGTTTTTTTAATGAAGAAACTATTTTTTGTATTTAATTTCAGTTTATGTTGTTATAGTTGAAATTATTTCACTTTTACTAAATTATTTCACTTTTACTAAATTATTTCACTTTTACTAAATCTTTGAAATCACTTTAATGCTTTTGTCTGGCTCCTCCAGACTAACCATTATGAGGAAACCCTCATGTATGATATACCGTTCTACTTATTTTGGTATCTTTTGGGGGTTCCCCACTATTTTGACCCCTCCTAAACCAGAAAAAATATTATTTGTAAGTCATTTTTGGACCAGAGTTTCTACAGGAAATTACACCCTTATGATAAAGAGTAAACCAATAGATGTCTTCAGTAAAAATTATCAGAAGGACTTGAAGTTGTGCATATCACATTAACTGACCCCAGGGGTCCACCGCCTAATGGGATACAAGGGGTTAAATTTACTCTATTCTGCAAAAGTTGGAAAAAAATGCGGATTAGTAATATAGGCACACAGAGTGTCATTTTATGCTATTTTGAGGTTGCTAAATATAAATATTATGAAATTTTTGATATACGATTCTTTGCCCCTTTAAGAGCCACTCCCAGAATGTTAAAAATGACAGATTTCAAACACAAGCATGTGGGGTGTTATTTTAAACTATTTCAAGGTCAGTGTATGAATATGATGTTATTTTTGATTTTTGGTCCTTTATTAGCGATCTAGCACTGAGTGGACATCTATCAAAGGGTGAAAAATAACAAATTTCTATTACAGTTGAGAATATTTAGGCTTTAAACATTTAAACTGAAGCAGACATTTTAATATTTAAAATATTTGATGCAGCTATTGTTTTTTATTTATGCACTTCTACCTCATTTCTTATGAACACCCCAAATGGAGGCGGTTTACGCTAATTTGGCCTTTTTTATTATTGCTGCCATTTTGCTATATGCTCAGATGACTGGAAATGTGTAGGAAATGATGGCACTATGGTGACAGTATAAAGGTCACCAATCGGTACAACAAAATCTAAAAGTAATTCTTTGTAGTTTAGTATTTCTGTTTTTTATGTTCAGTTTACAAACTGACTAAAATTTAGTTTAGTGTTTTGCTGTTACAAAAATGAATTATTGATTTCCCAGTAATGAATTCTAGCCCTTTATTCTGACTACATTATATCTTGTGGTCCCTTATTTCATCAGTCTGCCTCTGTCAGTCTTTAGGTAGAACAATAAGTCCATCTCATAAAAGTGTTGGTAATAAAAACAAAAACAAGGAAATGAGTGTTGGGGTCCCTTGGGAATCCTTGTTTAATTGTAATCTCTGTAGAGAGAGTAAAATAAACAATAATAAAAAAAGAGCGGTGCCACAATTGCAATTGCTATGTCACTATGTCAATAAATGCAAAAAAAAGGCTTCACATATTCCTTCTTAGAGGGTCCTTGAGTGAACACCGACTTACGAATATGTATGGCGCAATCTGAAATGTGGTGGGAAATAACTTCAATGGTCCTCTGGGTTTTTCTCTTACATCTAAGGAGACAGTTGGAACAAAAGTTAGCGGTGGTGTCACACTTCATTCCTTCCTCGTAATCGCCCAGCACCACCCAGTAAAACGCTCCCTATGCCCACATTTCTATCTGTACTTTAAAGCTGCGAAATGTTACATTTACAGTATTTATATTGAACATCAACAACTTTAAATCTGTTCCCTTCTGTTATTAATTATGTTCCTTTTTGTTTTATCTTTAATGAAATCTCTGCTGCTTAGGTTTGACTTGATCACTGTGAAGTACAGTATATCTTTCTTGGCTTTTAATGGAAAAACACCAAGAACCACGCCATCCGCTAAGTTCTAGCTCTTGATGAATGCAGATGGTTGTGGTAATGTAACAATATCATTTTCCAATGCTAGAGCACTAGCAGGTTAAGTGGCTTGGCAGAAGGCCTCACTGTAAGTTGGTGGTATAACTGTGTTTTCAGCTTTGTGGTTTACAGATCAATGCCACTGTGCCAAGCTGCCTTATCATTTTAAAGTAGCAGTATTACCTTATTCTTGGAGCAATATACCTTCCTCGTGTTTAGTTTGTTTTATTATATTGTATTGTTGCTTCAGTTTAAATTTTTCCCTAGGCTCATATAGATGAATGCAAAACAAAAACTCTTCCTTTATAGCACACTTAACAAAACTGAAGGGATAATAAATGGAAAGAAGCACAGGGCCGCAGGAACATCCTACAAGTAAAATTTAAATAAAATGGCCTTTTCAATAGTCGGGGGTGCAGGTAAAAGCAGGTCCCACATTACACAATTGTAATATACTCTGTAACACACTACTTTATGTTTAACTAGCTGTTCTAATTACTTTGCCAAGCCCTGAAGTTACCTGTCTTCTAATTATATACGGTAGATCCAGTTCAGTTGAAAACAATATTTTACACTAGAGAATGTTTCAAATAAATAGAGTTTATTAAAAAAAAAACAAAGTGGGGAACTTGGGAAATTCTACTAGACAATAAACACTTACTAGACACATACCCCAGCTAAAAAAACTGAAAATCATATCCGTCATTGGCACTCCTATTAAATTATCAAGAATAATTGTCAGCATAGTAAAACTGGCAATATTTAGATCTAAGCCACATTTTTTTCTTTTGTAACATATCATATTAACACAAGGGTTTTAGTGAAAACTAGTTGATATATTAGTTCATTTTGTTCAAACAGATTACTGTTAATTTATACCACCTATAAAAGGAATTTACCACACTTGAACTTTTTATCATGTCTCTATATTTGATAAAGCTTTATTACTCTGTGTGCATATAAAAAAGTAAAAACAAAGTGAAAAACAGATCATTGTAAATTAGGTAGAACCCGAAACTTGAAAATAACTGATTCCATTAGTATTTACTACCTCCAAATCAATATTTCGCAGAGTGTCACCATTGACCTTGAGGCTTTATTTATGAGTCTCTCTCTCTCTATCCCAGTTTTACACATCTTGACAATGCAATGTTTCTCTATTCTTCTTTCAAAATCCAAGTCGTTTCAGCGGTTAGCAGAGAACAGGTTTGAGGCACAATTGTGACGGAGGTCTTGGCATTCACCAGGGTCACTCCAGAGCACGGACATCTGTTTTGAACCATTCTAGTGTGTCTTTCACAAGTCATTGTCTTGATAAAAGATGAGCCTTCTCCTAAGTGCCAAGTAACTTGAAGATCACAGTAGGTTTTCTTCCTGGATTTCTCTCTACTTTCCTGTATCCATTTACTCTTTGTTATAAGAAGTGTTTGAGGGTCTGACGCAGAAGAGCAGCCTGCATTCATCATGATGCTACCACCACCTTGTTATTGTGCAGTGTTATAATCTCAAAGCCTGTTGTCTATCCAGAACTGTTACTATTTAACTTCATTTTTTAACCTGGAGTTAAAATTTCACAGAGCAGCTTCACTCGATGCACTGCATGGTTTTAAAATTCTTTGAATTTCTTTCATGTCTTTAGAATTTCCTTGTAGCTTACTCTTTTTTCTATATTCCCAATTTCTTTTAGAATTCAATGTACTGTCTGTGTTTTTTGTATACAGTCTTTGACCACCCAGATCAACCAAGGACCTGGCAGGAACTTCTAACTGAATGCTTACCCTAAGTTTTATTGTACTGCTTTAGACCTTGACTACACACACAGAGTCTGTGAATGAGGTGCTTCTGAAACATCACAAACATATTTCTAATGTGAAAAAGGCCAGTGTTGCTCATACAGTCGTATGTTTGAAACCGCAAAACACATACTTTTTTGTTAAAATACTGTTAGTCAAGAGTCTTGTCTTCAGTTTTAAAAAGTTGATTCCTTGATGCTTTAGTTTCCTGTTTATGGTGTGCAGTGATTATTCTTTAGGTATCTATTTAACAATATTTCAGCCAAAACACATTTTGCACATTTTGAGAATATAGCTAGATAGCTGTCATGTGATTTATGTGACATTGGTAATGTAATTTTTTTTTTCTTTTTTCCATGGATGTTTGTCACACCATTTGATATTGTAAAGCGTTGTCGTCACTATTGGCTTGCATTATATCATAAATTTTTATTTCTCCATTCTGTGTGGTAGGTGCAGCAATGCACTGTAATCAGCACCTGCTCCCAACCTCCTTATTTTCTTGAACATCACTACAAAGTGCATGGAAAAAGCAACAAATACTTTTTTTATTTTTTTATAAATAACTATTTTTTAACTTGAGTTTTTCAATAAAATCAAGTGACTATGGGTGAACCCTATCTAAATTTTCATTAAACATAAAAGAAAAAGAGTTTGTGTATTTTTGGTTTCTGACTTATTAGGTCTAACAATTATAAATGTTATTTGCCCCTTAATAAAAGTTTTGTTTAATTAATGTAGTTCCATTTGTCTTTTCCTTTTCATTTTCTTGTCCTGCAATTAGAACTTCTGCAATGTAGTAAAATAAAAATATGTGTTTTTATGAACAGACATACTTGTTGGTCGCAGGCGACACGTTACTCAAAATCTTAATAAACCTACATAAATACTTTTATATATTGTACTATATGCTTTCTGAAAGCGATTAATCATATGCCAAATACCCACTAATTAAATCAATTGTTTTAGCTTTTAAAGCAATAACGCACTAAAAAATATAGTTAAGGAAATAAAACAAAACACCATATCTAAAGAGGGAGGTTATTTTAAAATTAATATCACATTATACATTATCTCCACAGCATGCCCGAACAGACAAAAGCTTCTTGTCATGTTCATGTACAGTTGATCTGTTCATGACACAAGTGTAATTTAACACTCTGATATTTTTACCAAGCATCAGAAATTATATTTAAGATGCAAGGCAATATCTTTGTTAGCAAACAAGTAGGGGCTAGTTAGTGAATATTAGTGCATATCATTTATCAGAAAGTTAAGGGCAGAACAAAGACATTACACAAAGAGTTTTTGCCTTTCCTTTCAAGGAATAATGTACCCAAAATGATAATTAAAAAATCTTAAGGAAAAATAGAGAAAAAATAGAGCATTCAGGCGGGATGAAGCTTTTGAACTGAAGACATGCCTCTCCTATCATTCATTGATCAGGTGCCTGTTCCTCATTTCAGAAGCGTTAATTGGCTTTAACACACTTCACTTCCATGAACTACTCAGTATTCCCCTGTATTTATTTAATGGTATTTTAGCAAAAAATACTTGTGCTCTGTCCCTCGTGAGCATACAACTGGTTATCTGAAATGTGGATTAGGCAACATGATTAACTTGAGATTTTTTCATGGACATTTTAATACTGATTACTGTTCTTCAGCATTGGCCAGCTACTGCCCAAACTTTGCAATCTCTATTTTCCATGAAAACATAAGATTAGAATTTTTTGTTGAACATCTCTACATACAACACAAGGTAAGTAACAGACACAAAAATCATAATTTTTGGGCAGAGTTTTCCTTTAAACTAATTTTAAATGAGTTCCTAGTGTACAGTCTGCACTTGAATGACATGGCCACTGCACTACTAGGCAGAAATACCCACACACACACACAAGCCATGTCTGCAGTTGCCACAGGCTCACCAATGGCTGTGGTAAATGTTGAAAGAAGGTGACATCATTGAAATAAGACCCTTTCCAAAAAGCAAAAAATTAACAGAGCAATGATACAAATTAATTTATAATAAGTAAACAGATAACCAGACCAATAAAATACAAATAGTGTTACTCTATTCCCATAACACAACAGTTATTTATATAATTTTGGAGTTTCTCCTTGGAGTTTTGATTAGTGGGGTTCCCACATTGTACATTTAAAATTGTGGAGTGTTCCCCTTTGGGGTTCTGAATGCGAACATAAGATCAGAGAGCTGGGAGAGAGATCACCTTTGACTTCTGAGCACCAAGATATACTATACTCACATTAGAAAATGTACCTCCACTGGACAACACTGTGCAAACCATTAGTGATAGAAATCACACAATGTCACACTTAAGATTATCTTCATCACATGCAGCTTATGCAGGTATTTCACATTATTGAAAATCTTTTAACCTAAGAGAAAAATCAGAAAAGAAAAAATAAACTAAAACAGGACTGTTAATCTAATACAAATGATAATATACCAAAGAATATATAAAGAATATCTTTCTAAATCTAGTAATAAAGCGTAATTCAGATAGATCGTGACTATTAGAAAGATGACTTAACAAATGCCAGTAAAAATGATTTGGGTCAAGAGGTTTCTTATACAAAAAGAAATACATTTTTAGCTCACTGTGTGATGAATACCTGGGTCACTATTGAAAATGATTATTACATTCACTATCCTCTTTTCATTTGCAGTTTGAACACCCCAAATGAACAGATCTCTTTCATAATTTCTTCAGTTTCATCGAATTCCTATGATGGCATTTTGTATAAGGCTAAGACTTGCCCTGCCCTTCCTTTTCCTGCATACAATCTCTGTTCTGTTCTCTTTCGGCCCCCTCTTGCTCCTACAGTGCACTCCTGCTCTTGACCTCAATATCTAATGCAAGCAGGACCTCAGAGATTTTAATGAGGAGTCGACTTCTTTCAATATTTTGTAGCTGTTGTTTCTTATATACGTATTATGTATTATGCAAAGACAAAAATCTTAACATCATTTTTGGGGCTGTGATGAAATCTAAATTGAAAATAGATTTCTTTAAAATTAAAAATGGACTGGATATCATTACAAAAATAAATGTTATTACAGCTGCCTCAAAAAAAAGGATTTCAGTACCATCAAGGAGTGACTTTTAGTGCTGTATTCATCAAAAGATTATTTCATAGTTTATTATATTAAAAAGAGTGGCCCCCAGAGAACCTGCTGACTGGTGTATAATGAAGAACCAGTAAAGCCCATAGCTACTGGTCTAGGTGGTACAAACAAACATTCAAATAACATTTTTTAAACTGAAATTTTTCCATGTGAATGCCATCTGAATAAAACAGTACAATGTAAGGATGTGTGTTCTGAGTAATTCAATAAATACTGATGCTCTGTGCAAGAAAGGACAGAGCCAACTATACTTCCTTAGAAGGCTGGCGTCCTTCAACATCTGCAATAAGATGCTTCAGATGTTCTATCAGACGGTTGTGGCGAGCACCCTCTTCTACGCGGTGGTGTGCTGGGGAGGCAGCATAAAGAAGAGGGACGCCTCACGCCTGGACAAACTGGTGAGGAAGGCAGGCTCTATTGTAGGCATGGAGCTGGACGGTTTGACATCTGTGGCAGAGCGACGGGCGCTCAGCAGGCTCCTATCAATTATAGAAAATCCACTGCATCCACTAAACAGTGTCATCTCCAGACAGAGGAGCAGCTTCAGTGACAGACTGCTGTCACTGTCCTGCTCCACTGACAGACTGAGGAGATCATTCCTAACCCACACTATGTGACTCTTCAATTCCACCCGGGGGGGTAAATGTTAACATTATACAAAGTTACTGTCTATTATACCTGCATTTTTATTACTCTTTAATTTAATATTGTTTTTTATTAGTATGCCGCTGCTGGAGTATGTGAATTTCTCCTTGGGGATTAATAAAGTATCTATCTATCTATCTATCTATCTATCTATCTATCTATCTATCTATCTATCTATCTATCTATCTATCTATCTATCTATCTATCTATCTATCTATCTATCTATCTAAAGGGAACAGCAGGGTGTGGCCGGGAGCAAGTTGAAGCTTCTGGTCTAGAGGACCATACAAATTGGTGCACCTATCCCTTTAGGAGTGTAAAAGTATGATAGGTAGTGGTACGTTGATAGCATGGGTCTAAGCAAGCAGTAATATATGGTGGCCTTGAGCCTACAGGGGAAGGCACTGAAACCGATTGGCTGATGTTCATCATTTGACTATGGAATTGACTGTAGATTGGGATCCCTGCTATAACTTGCTGTATGAGGAATTGAGTTAAAGAAAATATTTTTAAAGGGTGAAATTATAGGCACATAACAGCTTAGAATAAAAGATAGACCTGAAAGCATGATCTTGAAGTTATAAGATGGCAGGCTTAAAATGCCCGTTAGGAGGTTTCCTGATGGGTCCATAAAGCCAGAAGATTTGTTTATCTTTGAATGGTATGCTAAATAGTGAACTTCTTGTGTCTGTCTTCCATCTTTATTAAAATTAAACCTTTTTTTTTCCCCCAAAGATACATGTACAGTGGTTTGTGTCCTCTAGGCCTTACTGTGACAAAGCATATATGCACATACATGTATTTCAGTGTGATCTGATGGCCTTTCCTTTGCTATAGAACTAAATAATAAAATTAAAATCCCAGCTTTTAAAATCAAATGGAATTCGGCATCTGCAAATAATTGTTTGAGCTGAACTGTTTTTCACCCCTTACCAATCAATATGCACACACATTCATAAATTGATAATGATCAGTCAAAGTGGCAGTCCAGTTTTATTATCCATGTTAGCATTCTAATGGATTTTTGGGGGAACAATGCTCCTAAATATAATATGGTTGCTTATAATCTTCTAACTAAATTATATTGAGGTATTTTAAGCACAATACTAAAGGACTCAGAATGCAAAATGCTCCTCACCATTTCCTGTGTTTAATGAGAAATGGTCAAAACTGATGTTGGCATAGCCACGTTTGTAATACAGTATGCAAATGACTGGATAGTAGGTTTTATGTCTGCTCTCAGACTAATTTACTCTGCTATTTATTTAGGTGTCGGAAACTCCGAAAATAATGTAACAGATTTACCCGGGTCTGCAATTAAGCTCATAAACAAGACTAAAAAAGGAATCTATTCATTTTCTTTTTGATTAAAATTACAGCCACACTCCTAGAGCTTTGGGGGTTTATATATTAAATAATGCATAATTTCATAATTATATAGAAAATATAGATTTTTTTAAATAGGGTATGAGGCAAAATTGTAACTTTAATTAGAGCACTGTGTAAAATATCTCTAGGGTATGATAAAACAATGTTAAATACCCCACAATGAATGTAAAAATACGCTTAAACAGATAATGAAACACAAATATAGAGCAAATTGTCTTTGCAGTTAGTTGATGGAACTTTCGCTCCAAAACAAATTGAAATTCAAGTGAACAACACATATTAATTGATGACTGTAAACATTATGTATAGTTTCTTATGTATATTTTTTTTTTGTGGTTGACCTCTTTTTTTTTTTTAAGAAGTTTATTTAATGACAGAATGTCATGTCACAATGTAATGGTTAGGTATGGTGAAGTGTGCCAACGTTGTTGCCTTTTTGACATTTATCAGAAAACATTATTTTTTTGCATATTATTATATAAATAATGAAGAATAGCATACATGTGAGTAAAAAAGCACAACCAACTGGAATGATGTAGTAATAAAATTTGAATTATATGTCATTAGACTTTGAAATTGACATTTAGCTAAAAAAAGATAATATGGTTCTGCCATGTCATTTGTATTCTGGGAATATTTTTTTTTTTCAAATAATACTAATAATAATAAAAAATGATTAGAATTTTATTGCTTTAGGAGCTGTGGATGTTTCCGTTTATTTGCCAACAGTAGTTTACTTAAAGAAAATATGTGCTGCATGAGGAATGGCTCACTGATTTAAGCAGTGGTGCATTAAAATGATGCAGTTAATTAGATCATAAAAACAGAACCAGTTGAGTATGAAAGTTTAAACAGAAGCCTCTAGTAATATTGTCCTTGATCACTTTCTGTAGTTGTGGTTTTGATTTATATCGCTTTTTCAGTGCAATTCAGTATCTATTCATTTCCTCCACTTGCTCAATGGAAACTGAAGTTTACCTTAACAGGAATGAATGCAAGACAGGAAGTCATCAGTGCCAGCGTTGCTTACAAATTCACACTCACTCATCCTGTCATGAGTCATCCTAACTCGTACATCTTTCGGATTAGTAAACAAATTGTAGATTGAAAAAAATGTTGCAGGTGTTATGTTGCTGGATACCTCAATTTATGATGTGAAAAACATATGTATATCCATTTTTAACAATCAAAACAGGAAGCTCTAGAATAAAATGGTGGGTTTCTGAACATACCGACTGGTCACAATGTCAGGCAAGACAAAGTATAATATAAACCAACAAGAACAGTGCCCAAGACACAAAAGATCCCTGCAGCAGATTTTTCCTGGAGATTCTGCTCACTCCAGAGCACCAGATTTCTGGCACTAGAAAACAACAAGAAAACTTTGTTTTGGCACCTTTTTAGTTGTCCGTGTGATGGAACTGTAATCAAAGGAGCACACAAAGGAGTTGTCTAGATAACAAGTGAAAAGTTAAAACCAGAAGGAGGAAAATCTGGAGTCTAGTAAAAAGTCAAGTATCAAAGTACTCAGTCTAAAAATGAAAGTGAAAGTTCTGGCTATCTAATAATCACTTCACTATATAAATTGCTACTTAAACAGAGCTTTTTATTTAGAACAGTCCACAAACATAGATGTCGGGCTTCCTGTGCTGCCATCTGAAATAATGATTGTGCAATGATGTTATGCGGTGCCATACGAGTAACCACGTCATAGCAGTGAAATGACCATGGAGGAGAAAATCACATGGAATATATAATTCCCACGTGAAAACATGGCCTGAAATGGTGATGGGATGATATCACGATCATATTGATAAAATACCAAATATAATAGAGAATAAAATTGAAAAATTAATCCAAAATAGAGACATCAATGAACAATTAATAGTCATACTAGAATTTTGACAATTATGTTTAGAGGCTTTCTTACGCATAAATAAAAATGATAAAAAGATTACAGGAATTATCCCGCCTTTTCCAGTGTAAAAAAGAGAAAGTATTTTTCTTGCTTTGCTTGTGCACATTATACATTGATGCATGTGGGCTGTGCATAGCAGATGTGCAGCCATCACTGACTTGCAGAGGTGGGTAGAGTAGCCAAAAATTGTACTCAAGTAAGAGTAGCGTTACTTCAAAATAATATGACTCAAGTAGAAGTAAAAAGTAGTCATCCAAAAATTACTCAAGTAACAGTAGAAGAGTATTTGGTGAAAAGACTACTCATGTACTGTGTAACTGTTTGACCATAATAAATTATTTATTTTTTAGAAGTGTTGTAATAAGACAGACAAAAATATAAAATAATGTGCAAATTCTGCTATTTCCAAATAATAAAATAAAAAAATGAGTAAAAATAAATAACATCTTTACAAAATAAAGATGCACAAATAACACAAAGTTCCAAATCTCAGTTTTTCACAACAAAGCTTCTGAAGCCAATACCTACAGTAGGTAACATATATGTTTGAACAGTGCAAACTACTTACAGTGACAAGATACAGTATACTGTACACTTACAGTATAATACTGTATATTCACTTGCCCTCCAAATAGCACATCCATCCATCCATTTTCCAACCCGCTGAATCCAAACACAGGGTCACAGGGGTCCGCTGGAGCCAATCCCAGCCAACACAGGGCACAAGGCAGGAACCAATCCCAGGCAGGGTGCCAACCCACCACAGCCAAATAGCACAGCTGATAGAAAATAACATTAGAACAAGGCTCACTTTACCATGACTGTCTGTGTCTGTGCATGTTTGGTTAAAACGTGCTTGTTTTTCACTCAGTGAAATGATGGTTAAGCTTCAGCAGGAGTTGGATTTCAAGGTTCTTGCAGTGAAGTTGTGACCGTTTAGCAGTGAACAGGAGCCCTGCGTGACTAAAAAGTCTCTCACAAGCTGCAGACACAGGCAGTTTGTGTGTGGTCATGTGACTGCATGGCTACGTCTGATTGGTGAAACGGAGTCATGTGATTATTGTTGCTACGTCTGATTGGTCAAACGGAGTCACGTGATTATTGTTTCTACGTCTGATTGGTGAAACAGAGTCAAGTGATTATTGTTGCTACATCTGATTGGTGAAACAGTCATGCAGCTGATCCACTGCCGACTTCTCTCTGGCAAAAATATAGCATATCTAATGTGTAAATGGAAAAAAAGTAACGAGTCGAGTGCTGCCAAATGTAGCAGAGTAAGAATAGCATTTCTTCTTCACAAATGTACTCAAGTAAAAAGTATGATGCAGTAAAACTACTCTTAGAAGTACAATTTTTTAAAATAGTTACTCAAGTAAATGTAACGGAGTAAATGTAACTCGTTACTACCCACCTCTGTTGATTTGTGAAGGAAGTAAAGAGAAGGAAAAGGACGTTCCATAGAACACTTCATTTTAAGGAGAGTAGTTGGGCATGAGATGTTCAGAGGATTTAAGGGGCAAGACCAAAGTTTTATTAAAAAGTTGCATGAGTGTCTGAAGCTTAAACAAGGAAAAGAAAGAAGCTCCAACAGCCAAATCCAAACTGTTAATCAAATTAGAACAGTGGTCCTGTCCCAGAAGGGGATCTTACAAATGCTGGTACAAACGTAGATTTAAAAAACTTACCCATGAATTCAAATGCTTGAAAACTGGTAAACGCACACCACTGTCTTACATGGGTTAAAACAGTTGACGACATATTTGCAAATGATGCTAGGGTTGCTTGACAGGCAATAGATGCTGCAATCATACAACATTGCCACAAATAAAGAAACAAAATAGTGGAGGAAAAGTAAACAACAAGTATAAAAACTAAGTCAAAAAACATTAAAAAAAACCAATGTGAAATTTTGCAAAATTAATTACGGGTAGTGCAGGGAAACGGAAAATTTTGGAAGTAAGTGTTGGTGACCCTGGGGCATCGGCAGTTGTTTGGGACCAATGAGACCTCATTTAGAACCCCTTGCCATTACTTATAATAGAGTAGTGGAGTTGTGCACAACAAATGTTTGCAGTGAAACCCTTTTATAAGAATGGTGATAGTGTGACTGCTACATATAGGGAATTTCGGTGTAATTTCCAGTTAGGACGTCACAATCGTGTCCCACCCCCTCAAGCGATTACAACATGGGTGCGTAATTTTGAAGAAACAGGTTCAGCCTTAAAAAAGAAGTCCCCAGGTGGAGACACTTCACATACTGCCTGACAATCGATGGCAGCTATTCGACAATTGTTTGGAAGGTGCGTCATTTCACACAACAGTGACATTCCATTGCCTCTGAGATCCCCAGATCTCACTGTTCTGTTTCTGTGGGAACATCTTAAAAGCCAATTGTACCGCACACATCCTGCAACCATTGCTGAACTAAAAAGGAGGACTGAAGAGGAAATCGCTGGCATTCCTCTTGACATGTTACATCGAGCAATGCAGAATTTCCACAACAGGCTGTCAGAATGTGTACAGAGAAATGAAAACACCTTCATGATGTTTTCTTCAAAACATAAAATGATTACTGAATGAATATTGATTACCATCATTAATTGGACTGTACAATACATTTCATCATTAAATCTATTTTGTAGTGTTTATTTGTGCATTGAATGTCAAATGAAAATTTCCTGTTTCCCTGTGCCATCTGTATAATGAATGAGACAGACCAATATTCTAACCACTATCTACTCTAAACATATTTCAGAACTACATTTTTAAAGCATTTACTGTATTGTCATTTTAGAAAGACTCTCAACCTTCCTTTGTTTAAAAATTATTTAAAACTCTTCTTTTTTATCATTGTTTTCAAAAGCAAAGGCCTGTCTTTCTGTGATGAAGTCCAGACTTCACTGATTTGGTGGAACACTTTATTCATTTCACTAAATGACACTTTTAGTGTGCATAACCATAAAATAAGGAGATCATTGTATTGTTCACCTAATCAAGGGAATTAGGTAACTCATATGAACTCTGGGTAGCTGGGTCCTGGCAGATGTGTGAGTCTTGATAGTTTTATTTAGCCAAAATGACTTTCATATCTATTTCTCTGCAGTCTTTTTCTCTGTAAATATTGTAAACTTATCCTGTCTGTGTCTGTCCTGAGACAGCTAAAATATTCCCAGACCAAGAATATCTTTACATTTAATTGTGTAAATTTCAAAATTCAATGGAATTAAAAAAGTAAAATGCAAACACAGCATATATCCGAAATGATGGTATCCAGGAGATGCACTTGACGGTCTGTATTTGGTCCTAAACAAATATTTATTTGCCAATAGTTACAGATTACACTTGAAAATAATCAGCACAACAATAAAAATAAAGTGACAAAAAAAAATTTAGAGGCGTGCCTTGTTTTGCTTATGCAGAATAGCAACAGAGGTAGAAGAATCAAGACTATGATGGTGACGGAGAAAGAAAAAGCATCTAGGTGGGATCATTTAGGCTCACAAAATGACATTAATGTGTACAGAACTGGTGAACTTAACCCAGTGTTCTACTGTAAATGTGTATCACACAAATAATAAATTACTTTTAATAATACTTTTTTTATTTATCCATCCAAGGAGCCAGAGCCAGTCTTGGCAGCTAGAGATGAAAGACAGGAACATAGTGAAGTCATCACTGGACACATTCACACTGACTAACACTGAAACCGTTTACACCAGTGGTCTCAAACTCTGGTCCTGGAGAGCCGCAGTGGCTGCAGGTTTTCATTCTAAGCCTTTTCTTAATTAGTGACCTGTTTTCTCTGCTAATTAACTTCTTTTGAATTAATTGTAATTGACTTGCTCTTGAAGACTCAGACCCCTCAATTGTTTCCTTTTTCTTAATTAGCAGTCAAACAATAATGAGTTATAAAATGAGCCAAAACATGACCAGCAATTTGTGTCCATCACACAATATCTGCAAATAAAGAAAGATGAAGAAATGCTTACCTGCTCAGGTTCACAAAACATTTTAACAGTGTGCTCTTAGAAAAGAGAAAATCAATAATTTTGGAAATGTATGCCATTGCACAATGAGAGCAGCAACAAGCCATTGAATTAAAGAACGAATTTAATTAACAACAAGACTCTGCGCCTAATTAAGCAACTGGTTGGAGTGAAATTGGTTGGAGTTTCAGGCCCTGACTTAGTTGGTCTTCTGCTGGCTCACTCACTTCATGTTTCATTTGTGTTTGGGTGCCAATTAAGGAAAGAAATGAAGCAATTCAGAGGAATGATGAAGAAAATCAGGGGAACAAATCCTAAAAAAACAAGACAATTAAAATGAAAGGAAAAGAAATTCATTAGCAGGCAAAAACTGGTCATCAATTAAAAAGGTTAGAATGAAAACCTGTAGCCACTGCGGCCCTCCAGGACTAGAGTTTGAGAGCACTGGTTTACACTCACCAATGAATGTAACACACACAATAAAAGGAAAAGCAGTGAACACAGGGAAATAATTACACAGGCACTGTGCGGATGTGAAAAGTGCACAAATCATATTAGCCAGACCAGGCAAGGATTTTAACCCAGTACTGTCAAACCATTGTGCTGCCCACCATCTTTTTCACTGCATTGTAGCACTTCAGGTAAATAGAACAACTTTACTGGATTTATATTAAAATGTATAAGTCATCACCATATTTCCAGGGATAGTTTCAGTCTTGTTCCTAAAGCTGATGAGATAGGCTTGAGCTCCACATAAGCGTTAAATTGATAAGTGGGTTAGGAAACGGTTGAATGTATTAACTACAATACATATTTTATTATAGTCAGTTTTGCAGTATGGTTAGAACTTGGTTTGGCTTTTAACTATAATAACTTCTTTGATGATTTTGAATGTTTTCCTTGTATTCATGTGGGCTTTGTTTTAGAACCATAATTTCATCCCACAGTCCAGTGACACATTGTAAGTTACTTGTTCTAAACATTAGAGGTTGCTGTGTAATGAGCTCATCTTCCAGGACACTTTTCTATCTTGAGTTATTTGGTTTTGGAATAAACTTTTCTTTCCTGTGATCTTAAAAGTACGTGGATGGATATATTTTATTATAATGATGCAAGTAGTACTGAAAGTTATTTCTCCACTTTGTGTAATGTTCATCAAAACTTCTAGGAGTCAACTTCAGTAATTAAAAGGAGGTTCCTCCTCGTGAACATTTAAGTAAATATATTTTGAATTAATGAAGGGAAGATAAATGCAAACTGGCACTTCTCAAACATGCTTGTGCACCCTGTTTTCACAAAGTCTTATATATGCTGAAGTTCAGATATTAGATGTCCGCTAAAAATGTGTGAGCTTATCCATTGCAAGCAGTCCTTCACAGATGGAAGAAGAGCAAGTTGTTCTTACAGAACACGACTAATTTGAAATGGTTCAATGAAAAAAATCTGAAATATCCATTATCTTTAGAGTTTCATTATATAATAAATGTGCTTTGGTTTATTCCGGTTTTAATTGGTAGGACTTCATTTGAAAGTCAAAGTCATGTGAGATGATAGTTAATTGAACAATCTTTAATGTACTTAAGAATTTGGATTAAATGCATAAATTTATTGAATGTGCATTTAGTATGAATATATTTGGGTTACTCACACTAATAATGTATCCAGTAAAATGTAATACTAACAGATATTAGTAATATATTCCAGTGTGTATGATTTAAATAGTAATGTTGTTATCTATTGTAGATATTCTTCATCATTTAAAAAGAAAGCCCAACCTAATGAGAATTCCACAGCCCTGGCATAATATTTATAACCATTTTCTAAAAATTTTAGTCCTAACTGCATCATGTGTTAAAAATGGTATTTGCTTTTGAATAGCCAGGAAGCTTCTATGAAAGCAAAGGATAAATCAAAAGCAAAATTATGCAGAATCTTTAAACTGCATTTACCAGAAACATAGCCTTAACAACTGCAAAAACAATAAAAGAATTCCATATCACATGCGATTGCCATCCTAACAATGCCTCCAGTCTTTTAAAAATTACAGGGGACTAATTTAAAATGAAACACAAATAGTTATGTGTTTATATCAAACCTCAATTATAATTCTCAGCATAGATTGCTATATCCCTTTGCTATATATAGTATATGTAAATGTTAGCTGGGGTAGTCAAATACATCAATGTAACTTGACAGCTGAATTATAAGCATAGCAAATGCATCAGTCTTTTGTTTTAAACTAAGAATGGAGCTTTTTTAAAAATCACAATAGTTTTAATCAAATTCTCAAGGTTGTACAATTTTGCATTGTATTAGTTTAATAGTTTCTGGTCTGCTGTTGACGTTAATGACACATTCCTATGTAAATATAATGTGCCGCTGAAAAGCCATCAAAACATTTTAAGGTCCAATGAATGCAGTTTCATTTATATTTTTAATAAAGTGATCTCTTTTTATATAGCAATTTTTGATGCATTTACCAAAATAATAAAAGCTTGAGTTTTGATTAATGAAAAGTTTAAATGCAAAGATGCAAAGCAAGCATTTATTTTCTCTGTTCCTTTTAAAAAAAATGTGACAGTGTAAAAAGACTGGGAAATACACAAGCAGCTCTTTTGTTCTATCTATCTATCTATCTATCTATCTATCTATCTATCTATCTATCTATCTATCTATCTATCTATCTATCTATCTATCTATCTATCTATCTATCTATCTATCTATCTATCTATTTTTATGGGCAGCTTGGTGCCAAAGTGGTGTGCGCCTTTGCCTCATAGATTCAGGGACCTGGGTTCAGATGCAGTCTGGTGACAGTCATAGTTCTCCTTGTGTTCATATGGATTTTTGCCAGATATTCTCTTTGTTAGATCGTCATGAATGACTGGGCAACTGTGCCCTTTGTTTGGCAGGAGTTCTGCCTGGGGTTTGTTCCTACCTTACATACAAGGCTGCTATGTTTTTTTTTTTTTTGTCTCCCAGCAATCCTGCAATTGGATCAAACTGGATCAATATTTGAATGACTGGGATCAGCTTGATTGACTTGGGTGACGAGTCTGCCTTAGGATGGGCAGGCAGCCCTTCCAGGGTTGGTTCCTGCATTGTGTCCATTGCCATCAGCACTGCTATTGCATACCGCAACTCAGGTCAACAAAGTGGAGGTCTTTTAAATATTCTCTATATTCAATTAACACTGGTGCTCCATCCATGATTTCTTTCCACATTATGCCAAAAACTAGATAAGCATTTTAGAAAATGGATGGATGTTTTCTTAAATTACATATGCCTTTCCATTCGTCCTGTGATCCACTTCTTTTTTTAATACAATATATAAAAGTAAGCCTTCCAAGCATGTGAATTATGTATACAGTAAGTTAATTCTTTTAAAACTATCTATCAAAACAGCCATTATTATCAATCCAACCATTTCCTAATTGCTTAATCTGTTTTAAGGTTACAGGAGTCAAAGTCCATACTGGAAGCATTTTGAAATATGCAGCAATCATCTCCAGAAAGTGGGCCAGCATATCCATGATTAGAAGCTGTGAATGCCATGTTTGATGGATGGGCATCCCAACCAGGTTGAAAGTTGGTTTCTGGACAGCAAGGGCGGACACAATGGAAGAACAGGGGGTGTCTGCCTCCCAAAGTAATTTCTGCCCCCCTACACATGGTGCCAACATCCCACTGGTGGGATACCCAAAGAAATATCTGAAGGGCAGGCTGGGATTTGCTGTCCCATGGGACAGCCCTGTTGTGGTTCTTGGGTGCCAGTAGGGGTAACTGCAGGGTCCTGTTATAACCCAGAAGTTCTTCTAGTATGCAGTGCTGTGGCACCGGAAGTAATCTTGGGTTAGGCATAAAAGAAGCCGAGTCAGTTTGGAGGAGTGTGGATGAGGCTTCAAGGGAGGTGCAGGTGCAGAAAGAGGAAAGAGATTTGTTGTTGTGTTGTGCTACTGCAGAAGTGAATTTGGAGAATAGTGGAAATATGGAGAAATTGTGAATAAAGAGGATCTTGTGTTTGAACCCAGCACTAGTTATACTGTATAGTTGAGTCTAACGGTTTAGGGCACTGCTACACCCCCTGGTGGTCACAAAAGGTTGTAAAGCAATACACAGTGATGGGGTGCTAAGTATGTTCTGAGTAAATGGTACAGAATAGTAAAAAGAATGGAAATAAAATGGAATATCATACTGTGATTTCTTTTAAGTAAACCTAAAGACGTTAGTTGTCTGCTGCTGCATTAAAGGGCAGAAGGTGAACATCCAGAAGAGAAAATTAAAGGAGGAAGAGGAAACATGGGGAAAAGGAGTCAGCAAGAGAGGAGGGAAAAAGGAAAAGTAGGAATGGATAGAGAGAAACAAATAAGTATTCAGAGGTAAAGGGTGATGCATAAAAGAGGTGAGAGTAATGGAGTGAGTTTATTTCAGAGGGGTGCCATGCCATTCCAAACAGCAGTCTACAGGAAGGTTAATCAATACTTCAGTCTTACATTGTTTCAATATAGAGAAAAGCCAAGCAAAATGACACCTTTTATTGGCTAACTAGAAAGATTACAATATGCAAGCTTTCGAGGCAACTCAGGCCCCTTCTTCAGGCAAGTTTTGCTTGGCTTTTCTCTACATTCATAATGGCTAACACGGTACAGCACCCTAGTACTACAGATTGTTTCAATAAAAATGGCATCAGTGAAAAAACAGAACACTAAAGCTGTACAACTTTCATCACAAACCTTAAGTTGGTTTTGTCTATCATGTTTTGGATTTTTTAATATAAATTTTCATTTTACAAAATATTAAAATGGCATAATTAAATAAGCATGACTTCAAGTTCAATACAGAGAAAGCAAATATATATATATATGTATATTGTATATATGTATATACAATATACATATATACAATATACATATATATATTGCCCTGTGTTGGCTGGGATTGGCTCCTTTTGCAGATGCATTCTTACACAGCCTTGCATTATTGCACTTGACACATGAAATTTACAGTTTTTGTTCCGCTTTCCCTCTGCTTTTAAAAATGACCTTCTGCCTTCTTTTATTTAAGTGTAAGCACATAAAATGTACATAGTGTGATATAAATTAGTCTATGATAAATTCATGTTAAATGATTGGTCATTTGAAAAGTCCCAATAAGGTACTTGCTGCCCAAGGATTGATTGAGTTTATTTTTAAGTGGTGTATTATGCATTTATGACTCATATTGTTTATATTTAATACAGTTAAAAGCAAAACACAATATAGCATTTAAAAAAAGACAATCTGTGCTTTGTAATTAAGTGCATATCAATACACACTGACACATACATACGCCTATAAACAATTTTAAAAAATATTGTGTAGACATTTAATAACCATTTGCAGGAAAATCTCACTTCCCTAAAATTTGTGAATAATGCCAAAGACTTTTATGTGGAATTAATAATAATGTTTTAAAGTATGGAATTTTACTTGGGAATTAAAAAGAACCATTTTCATTTTAAATGAATGCAGTATATTTTTAATATGGGGTGGTATTATTTCAGAGTCTTTTAACCAATTTGTTACTTCAGTTATGCCAGTTCTCTCTTGAAAAATACTCTATATTCTTTAACCACAATGATATCAACCTGGGTAAATAAACAAGTAAGTAAAAACATTCTGTATAATATAATCGGGCTACTCCTGTCAATTTTCACTGGAAGTGTATTAAACAACTTAAGACTGTATTTTGACAGCTTTTCTTTAGACTGGCATTGCGTGTGGAAAACATACAACACAGTCTATAATTAGCATATGTATTTATCTTTTTAAGATTAATAAAAAAGCAGAAATTCTAAAATCAACCAGAGTGATTTGGCAAACACTACTTTCATTGTTTACAAAGATGCCAGCGAGAAAAATCAATTAATGAAGAAAGTGTGAATGCCACAATGCTATTCAGAATTGTTATCATATGCTTTTTTCACCTCCTACAGATAGAAGGTACAATACATTGAATTTATGCTTCCTAACTCTAATTACAGTCCTAAAGATTTTAAAAAAATAGGACAGAATCTTATCTTTAAATTAAAGAAGTGTAAAATGCATGTGAAAATAGAGTCAGAGATAAGCAGAGAAAAAATATAAATAAATTGTTCTTACTCCACGGATCAAAGCTTCTAGGCATACAAGCTGTATTGTATGTGTTTCTGCATGAGATGAAAATGGTAGACATTTGGGAGCTTAGACGATAACTTCAAACTACATAGAGCATGGGTGAAATTGTTGTCAATGCCCATATTGCTATAAACTTGGGTGACTCCTTTACCTAAGGTGCCTTAAACCCTGGCCATCGATGTTGAAAAGTATGGCAGTGAAACACAAACTGGGCTTGCAGCTCAGCTAGAACTGGATGTGAGACATACTGAGACATGTGGAGACAGGGGCAAGGAGCGTGTCAGGTAAGCAGATTTGTGTTTTCTATCAATTAAAATGAAGTTATGTATTTGCATACATTCTTCATTTTCATGATGCCAGATAGTGATCTATATGTAGATGAGTACAAATTTCACTGTAGTCCATATACTAACAATAATTCTATTACAACCAATTAAACATAATAAAAACTATAGATTTCAGTTATTCAGTGCTATTTTAGTAAATCAAATATACATCAAGTAATTTATCAAATATGGAACTAATACATATAAAGTAAAATACTGCTGACTGATTTTACAGATGACTGCAAGTGCAGCATTTCACTCTTCATGTTTTTGTATGATCATTTTTAGATGCCTGCATTTTCAAATTAAGCAGCTGGTCTGAAGTGGGAGGTAGGTGGGCAGTCCATAGCCCCTTTAAAACTCTTCCTTTAGGGAGCTTTAGTTGGCACACTGGACCTTACACAAAACAAATAACTAACTCAGTTTATATTTAAATGTACAGTACAGTATTTCTTTGGCAGAAGCTTTTTTTTTTAAAGAAACCTACAAAATCTAAGTGTGTGATTGTAAAAAGTATGTGAGGTAACTATACAAACATGTATCCATATTGTAGATAACTTGTTTAAAATATTTCAAAAGTGCAAACAGCAGTGCATCAGCTTTTTCTCTTGGATCAGTTCCCACCTGGACTGATGTTGGTGTGGAATGTGTATCTCCCCATTGTTTTTCCTTCCATAATTTAAGATGGATGGGCAGCCATGCTTTTGGTTGGTGTACGTATGTGCATGTGAAAATGGGGACTACTGCTGTGCTGCAGGTTGTGCTATTGGCTTGCCCGCTTCCAACCAGGGTTTCTCCCACCGCCCCACAGTGAAGATCAGTATATGAAAGAAACAAGTAAATGGATGGCTCTTCTGGTTTTTTTGTGTTTGCTACACCTCTTAAAGTATGTGAGAATTCCTGCAATGTACTGGTCCATCACTATTTATTTCTTGCACCATATTATAATATGGGCGAACTGACAAAAGATTTAATGGCAAACATGGTGAGACATAATAATGATGCACTGAATGGCCAAACTATTACTACTACCATAGCTGCTTTAGCGTTGTTAGAAAACATTGCAAATGGAAGAATTAGAAGACAGCGCATATTTACAGATGATTATGACTGGCTTCTAAGTCGATTTAGATTTCCAAGAGCTATGTACTGTTAGAATAGTAGAGTGTATACTTGTTATCATTTTTATGATGAAATTAATTGAAGTACAGTATGTATAGTATATTACATTTGACGGATAAATTGTTAACATCATTTTAATAATGTGTACTGTTAATAATTAAACAGGTGGGAGTATGGTAAGCAGCAGTAGCAATGAGATGGAGCCCAATCTAGGAATTGTTCCTGCCTTGCGGTCTATGATTGCTAGGACTGCCGTGACCCTGGATGGATGGATGGATGGAATAATTTAACATGTATACCGAAGATTTTTCAATGTCCCTTAAAGTTTCGAAGAATCAACATTCTAAACTTACAGCTGGTTTTACATTTATTACAGATGTTTATTGTGTGGCAATTGGTTACGTGGAGAAAGAAACAGAAGAATAGGCATTGGGAGTTGGTATGTTTGACAGAGACTGCTGCATTAAATTTATTCCATCTAGGATCACGTACATCCCAGCAAGCATCTTGAGGGAGGCAGGAACAATCCCTGGACGGGGCACTAGCTCATCTAATGTACTCCGTGTGGTGATCACTGCCTGCACGGTCCTGTCTGCATAAGAGAAAGCTTGTTTAAGAAGCATGGAGCGATTAACAACTTGGTCAGGGAACACTTAGAATACAAAACATTTAACATGCTACTTTAGTTAGGATATGATTTGAGAAGCTCTAGGAAATTAAAATCAATTTTAGGAAGAAGTTTACGATGTTCTACTTTAATGATAATATAAACTACGAGATTAAAGTCGACATTTCAAGATTAAAGTCAACATTTCAACTTTAATCTCGGCATGGACTTTCTTTTCTTCACTGTGTCCCTATTTTTTTTCTTTTCCATGGCCCTAATACGTTTCTGTATGACACTCAGACAGTCACCTTTTCATGTCGACTTTGATATCTGACCACTTCTTTTTTATTTCAGGCACTGTGCAACTTCCTGAGCTTGAACTTTTGAGTGTCTTCACCACGCTGTGACAATCCATCAATTTCCTTTTGTTGTTTACACCAGGGGTCCCCAACCCCAGGTTTGTGGTCTACTAGCGGGCCATGGACGTCTGACAACCGGCCCTTGAGAGAACTGCCGCCAACTGAGACTCACTCAGTGATGGGCTACAGCAAAATGGCTGCCCCCTTCACTGAGGACACTTTTCAGAACGTTAGGCAGGCAGGGCTTTGCAGTGGTGCAGAGAGAGGCGAGAGAGTATTACAACAAAGTATTTTTATGATCCCGACAGTCTCCCTATATGACACAAGTCTATAGAAATCTTGTTACTATGAAGTACATTGAGCAGATACTTTCATTACAATGAAGTGACCTTGAAATGCTTGAATGAATCATCCACAGAGCAGTTAGTTCTGTGGTCGAGGCTCAGCTATGCACATTTGCACAACGATCCCCAAACAGAAACATTGTAAAAAAATTTCTTTCTTCGAACTTTCCTCATACTGTTTTTTTTGTTGCTGTTTTTGTTGTCTGTGGTTTTCAGTGATACCTTTTGCTTATTGCTCGTCAACATTTGAAAAACATCCATTGGAATTTAACTCATTGTCACCCTTTTATAGAAATGGCAGACACGAAAAAACGATAACAGGGTTAATGTTTGTGATGTGCAATCTGTTAGAATGATAAATGCAATGCAAAAAAAGAAGAAAAATCTCGGGTTGCAAACGTATGCGAACTGCTGCATTTGAAGACAGTTTTTATACGGTTCAGTGATGGTTGTTCAAGAAACATTCCTATTAATGCGGCACTCATTCAAGAAAATGTGAGGTTTCGAAACTCTCTTGGGACTTCCATCAATGGGACAACACACTAAAGAGTGTCCCGAAGTGCGATCACCGCGTCTGTGGGCCAGTCACCGGGGCAACAGCAGGCTCACGGCTCTGCTGCGTCTCTCCACCAAATCAAACAGAAAAGATCTTGATGGGTGATGCAAGGAACATTGTAAATGCAGGGAACAGTATTACTTGGCCACTAACCTACCCACAACCCTGTCTGACAGATGTGTCTGCTTATAGGAGAGTGGCAGATCCCGCTACAATAAATAACCGTGCTGTTCCTGTTTCAAGCTGAATAAAGCTGGTTTTGCTAAAGTACTGGGATTCAGTCTCGTGTTTTAGGGTGTAAGACAGGGACTTATAGAGCGACCACGATCTTTTAGGATTCGCTTCTGTGGCACTTCACTGCCTGCTGTTGCCCTGCCCCAGCAACGGACAAACTATCTTACACAGACGCAGCAATCATGCTTCAGGACGCACTTAAGTGTGATGTTCCCATTTGGTGGGGGGAGGAATCCCAAAAGAGTTCAGAAACCTCACAATATGAACAGGCATACAGGCACTATTGGGCACCCCACCTTAACCCACTCTGCAGACTTAGTATTCAGCCAGGCTGGAAGAGTGCTGGAGGAGCCTGAGGAGGACAATCTGAGGCAGTGGTGGAGCAGCAGCACGTGGAGCAGAGGCAGAAGATACCCGTTGTTCAAGTTGGCAGATAAAGTGGCTGCATTCAAAGCTAAACTTGATTTATGGGGTTTACAAGTGAACATTGGGATTTTTGATATGTTTCAAACGTTAGCAGAGGTTGTTAAAGTTACCAGGCTAGTGCCTTCTTTCTCCCAGCTGGTATATAATCACCTATCTCAGCTTTCAATAGAGTTTGAGCATTATTCCCATCCACAAAAGAAATGGGAAGGAATGGATCCATGGATCCATGGATCCAATGGATCCATGACCCATTTGTGAATAAGCCAGGTGAATCAACTTTGTCTGTGCTTGAAGAGGATCAACTGCTTGAGGGTGCAAATGATGGTGGCCTTAAAAGTATGTTTGAGACAACTTCGAATCTCCATACGTTTTGGATTAAAGTCAAGGCGGAATATCCTGAGGTTGCCACAAAAGCACTGAAAAGTCTGCTTCCATTTACAACATCCTATCTTTGTGAGGCAGCATTTTCTGCCAGCAACCAAAATGAGATTACGGAGTAGACTGAATATAAGCAACACACTTTGTGTGTCACTGTCTTCCATTGTCCCCAGATGGGATCATCTGGTTGCAGGAAAACAAGCTCAGGGCTACCACTGATTCTGCATTATGGTAAATTGTATAATTTCTATTACGATATTATAACTTAATAATAATTGAAATGTAATGTAAATTGTGTATAAAACAGTGCCCTACAAACCCACCCCGAATCCACCATTCCCAACCCCTGACCAACCTCAAACACAAACGGTCCCTGCAAAAATTGTCTAGTAAAGCAGTCCTTGGTGTCAAAAAGGTAGGGGACCACTGGTTTATGCCACTGCCTAAGCCATCAAATAGTACGTTTTTACTTGCCTCCACTTCACTGAGCAGGACCTCTACTTCACATGCTTTAGCCATTGTCTTTTCACAGAACACTGAATGGAAGGGGCTATTCAAATATGCAAAATTCTGGGAGGAGTTGGGGTGGGGCTATAGGCATGTGCATTAAATTTCATGTTCATTGGGATTTATAAAGGGGAAGTGAGTGGAGCTTTGCTTATGCACAGTTTTATGCATCTGCAATTTTTTGTTCGTACACACATTTCTACATAGCTTTTATCTGTATGCCATGTTTTGGTGTGAATTCCACACAAGTTGTTATTCATGAGGCCCCAAAACGAAGGCACTACTAAAAACACACAAGATAGCCATTTTTCATTCACAACTATGTAATAAGACCTTAACAAACACTTCTTTTGGTCTTCATAACACTTATAAAACATCAGTTGGTAGGTTATTCATCTCTCTGCCGTGTTAAAGTACTTATTAATATGAAGGATTTCAGAGGACTTATACTAAATATTTAATATCAAGAGAAATGTGTCTCAGTTAAGCCACCTCAGACCACTAAAAAGTGAAGTTTTATTAGTAGGCCACATTGCAGAAATGAATAAACATAGTGCTGGGATACCTCACCTTAGAATCATGCTCATGGTCTGTGGTAAGAAATTCAGCTACCTTAATAATAGTTAAAATATGCAACATATTCCTAAAGTCAAGCTGCATTCTTGAAATGTGTCATTTACAGTACTGTACCTATAAAAAGTGTTCACACCTTGGATGTTTTCACATTTTTATAATTATACTGTATTTAATTTGGCTTTTTTACACTAGTCAACAGAAAAAGACTTAAGCGTCAAAGTAAAAACAGATCTCTGAAAAGTGGTCCAAATTAATTACAAATATAAAGCACAATATAATAAGTATTCACCCCTTTAACATAACACACCTAAATCATCATTGGTGTAGCACATTGGTTTTAAAAGTCACATAATAAGTTTAATGGAGTTCACTTGCCTGAGGACACAGTTGATTGCGGTATAAATGCACTTCATCTGGAAGGTCTAACTTGTGCTTAGTCAGTACTGTGGCCTAACACACACAATGAAGATAAATGAACACTCCAAGCATCCATCCATCCATCCATCCCATCTCTTCTGCTTATCCAAGATCGGGTCGCGGGGGTAGCAGCTTGAGCAGAGATGCCCAGACTTCCCTCTCCCTGGCCACTTCTACTAGCTCTTCTGGGGGAATTTCGAGGCGTTCCCAGGCCAGCCGAGAGACATAGTCCCTCCAGCGTGTCCTGGGTCTTCCCCGGGGTTTCCTCTCGGTTAGACATGCCTGGAACACCTCACCAAGGAAGTGTCCAGGAGGCTTCCTGATCAGATGGCCGAGCCACCTCCTCTGACTCCTCTCGATGCGGAGGAGCAGCGGCTCTACTCTGAGACCCTCCCGGATGACTGAGCTTCTCACCCTATCTTTAAGGGAAAGCCCAGACACCCTGCGGAGGAAACTCATTTCAGTCGCTTGTATTCACAATCAAGTTCTTTTGGTCACTACCCATAGCTCATGACCAAAGGTGAGGGTAGGGACGTAGATCGAATGGTAAATTGAGAGCTTTGCCTTTCGGCTCAGCTCCTTTTTCACCACGACAGACCGATGCAGAGCCCGCATCACTGCGGATGCGGCACCGATCCACCTGTCGATCTCCTGCTCTATTCTTCGCTCACTCGTGAACAAGTCCCCGAGATACTTGAACTCCTCCACTTGGGGTAGGGTCTCGCTCCCAATCCTGAGAGGGCACTCCACCCTTTTCCGGCTGAGACTCCAAACAACTCTTTAAAAAGATGATTGAAAAGCACAAGTCAATGGATGGAGAGAAGAAAATATGTAAATCACTGAATGTCCTTTACAATCCAGTTGAATCAATCATTAAGAAATTGAAAATGTATAGTGCAGCTGAAAATCTGACTAGAGCAGGCCGTCCACAGAAACTGAATGATCATGCAAAAAGACTAGTGAAGGACGCTGCCAAAAGAAATCTATTAATTCTGAGAGAGTTACATGTTAAAATGGATAGGATTTGGAGAGAGTCTGCAGATAACAACTGTTGCCCTGGTGCTTCATCAGTCGCAGTTTTATGGTGGAGTGGCAAAGAGAATGTCATTGTTATAAAACAAACATTATATCTCAGCTGGAGTTGGATGCAAGGCACATGAGAGACTCTGAAGTCAGCTGGAAAAAGCTTCTATGCTCTGAAGAGAACACGATTGACCTTTTTAGCCATCAGACTAATCTCCATATTACAAGGCACAATATCATAAACTCAACATTCCCACCGTGAAGCATCATGGTGATACCATCATTTTGTGGGGTAGCATCTGTCAGAAGGGGACCTTGTTTTTCGATTTCCTGGATACTGATTGTGTCAGGGTTGTCTGTGTAGGTATTTGCTGTCTTGCAAAGGAGTCACCGCTTTGAAGTCTGGCTGGTTGAGTATACAAACAAAACCAAGTTGTGATAAAAAAACTGCTGCTTCCTTGGAGGATGTCTGTATTTACCTGAAATTAACATGTTTGACAATATTGGTTTCTAATCAGCAGATCTGTACTCATTAATGGTTGGTAACAATACATTTTGTTAACTTGTGTTTTCATTAATTGTTAAACCCAGGAAATTTAGATGTGCCATTGATTAAACTGATTGTCCAGGACTGACAACAGCAGGGACTGAAGGAGATTTAAACTCCTGGGCAGCAGAAGGCAGAGGGGGCAGTCCACTGAGAACGCTGCCAAGACACTCAGACAGAGCACAGGGGCTCGTAGGCAGATGAGGGTACCTGGCTGGCACGACGTGAGGCACAAGGACGGCAACACTTCCAGGGAGGAAGGGACAGCTCCACAAGGAGACGCCGGATGTGGGTTCAGCGAGAGAGAGAATCCGCATGAAAGGACCAAGCGAAGCTGACAGACGAGAAATGAGGCGTGCCTAGGTCACAGCAACACAAGGAGCCCAGAGTGGAAGAAAAAGGAACAACGAAGAGACGCTGACAGGGATTCAACAATTTGACACAACTTCTGTTGGGAAACGAGTGTCCGGGGAACAGAGTACATCCATGGACAGTTGAACGATTAAGTATTAGGGTAACACAGTGTGCAAACTGGACTTTTAACGGACTTTTAGAGTGTGGACTGTGTGTTTTCCTTTTAAAAAAAGGAAATTCGTTACTGATATGTTTAGATTTTGTTAGGTTCATTTATCTTTTTAATGTATTTTTTATTGTCTTGTGTAATAGAACTTACTGTTGCTTTTTTTCTGAAATTACTGTTGTGACTTTCATTGTGTGTTTACTCACCGCCCAATTTAAAGAAACCTGTGTGCTATTATTGGTAAATTTCAGGAGTTCACAGTCTCTTAATAAAACTGGGTGGTGTAGTCGGATATTTAAATGGTATCTAAATTAGATTACCTGTAAGTGTGACCAGACACCTGTTACACATCTCTGCAGTAGGCTCTGGATGGCTTGTGAAAGTAGTGGTTATAATTAATGCATCAAAATATAGTGAAATCCTGGAGGAAGATCTGCAAGAAACCTGCACTTTGTGAGAAGACTTGTTTTCCAGCAACACAACGATACCAGGTATAGAGTCAAAGCTACACAAGAATGCTTGAAGAAAAACAGCATTAATATCTGGGAGTGGCTGTACAGTATCTGCAACTCAATCCAACTGAGAATTTGTGGCTGGACTTGAAAAACAATGTTCACCCATAAACCCCTGTGCAACCTGACAGAGGGAGAAGAATGGGGGGAATTTGCAGTCTCCAGATGTACAAACTTGTGCCCATAGAATCAAGGCTGCCAAAGGTGCATCTACTAAATACTCACTTGAAGGGGGTGAATGATCGATTATTTTGTGTTTTACATATGTAATTCATTTAGGGCACTTTGCAAAGATCTCTTTCATTTTGACATTAAAGTTTCTTTTTCTGTAGATAAGTGTAAAAAAAGCTAAATTAAACCCACTGTAATTCAATATTCCATAATAATAATATGTGAAGATTTCCAATGGTTGAATACTCTTTATAGGCACTGTAGAAATGGACTGAGAAAGATAAAATAAAAAGGCGTAATGAATAGCCTTCTCTATTTTGGAAACTGTTTTATGTACTTATGTGCAATACACAAACTCCACACAGATGGTTATCCAAACTTTGAAATTGTTATGAGTGAGAGTAGCACCAATGTCTCAAAAATGTGCGTCCTGTAACTACCAGTAATTTAACAAATGGCTCCTCAGATCTTCAGGATTAAAGTTACACTAGGAAGAATCAAAGTCCAGAAAATTTTTTTTGGTGTATAATTTTAAATTAAAATATAAAATGTTAAGAGGAGGGAAAAATACACAGCTACAGGAGTAATTACTTTTAGCTCCTGAACAACATCCAATCTTGTTTTTCATCTTTTGTGAGTTCAGAAGCACCACAAAGGTGAGGGAATTAATTTGGATATCATTTATGCCAGTTTTCAGTTCTATTTATCTCTTATTTTTTAAAGGAACACACTTTTCCTTTTAAAAGTGCCACTTTACAAATATTTGTGTGCATTATCATCTTTAGTCTAACCACAGTGAAACACTTGATAACAGTTGCATATTTTTAATGGTGTGATAAAAAAAAAGGTTAGCCATAAAATTGAAAAAGTTAAATTGTGAACATTTCTGTAAGTCAGTTTACACTTGGGTTTGGTTTTTCTCTTTTTGCTGTTTTGACCAGGTGCATCACTGTTCATCACACTCACTTTACAATCACCCCCAATGGACTGAATATATAGAATGTACTTGTTTTCATTTTGTATATCAGTAGATATCAAGAGAGCAGAAAAATTCACCATGGACCCCACATATCCAGGTAATAACCTGTTTTTAAAACTCCTTTCTGATAAACATTTCTGCTCCATCAGTTCCAGGACCACACAACACCTGAACAGTTTTTTTCTCAGTAGCGGTGAAATGACCTGTGACCTGTGACTATGAAAACAATAAGCTTATTGTGTAGTGTTGTTGCTGTTGTTACTGTAGGTAAGTCAGTGTGTACATATGGTCCAAATTTTGTGGACACCTGACCATCACATCTGTATGAGCATGTCGGTCATCCAATTCCAAAACCATGGACATTAATACTGTATTGTCCCATCCCTTTGTGGCTACTGTATAACAGCCTCCACTCCCCTCGGAAGACTTTCAACAAAATTTTGGAGTGCTTCTGTGAGAATTTGTGCCTACTCAGCCAAAAGAGTGTTTGTGAAGTCAGGAACTGATGATGGATGAGGAGACCTGGCTCACAATCAGTGTTCCAGTTCATCTTAAAGATGTTCAGTAGGGTTAGGGCTCTATGCATGCCACTGTCATCAAACCATGTCTTTATTGACATAGCTTTGTGCACTGGAACAGACTAGGGCCTTCCCCAAACTGTTGCTACAAAGTAGGAAAAACAGAGTTGTCTAAATTGTCTTTGTATGCTGTAGCATTAACAGAACCCTACACTAGAACCAAGGGGCCTCAGCCAAACCCTTAAAAAACAGCCCCAGATTATTATCCCTCCTTCAACACTCTGCCAGGTAGAGTGGTGGCTCGGAGGCTAGAGACCTGCACTGGCAATCGGAAGGTTGCTGGTTCAAATCCCGTAAATGCCAAGAGTGATTCCACTACGTTGGCCCCCTGATCAAGGCCCTTCTTAACCTGCAATTGCTCCGTCCTGGGTATTATGTTAACCTGCATCCAGCCCTGGATGTAGGCCCTCCAACCTGTAGGGAAAACTAGGGGGTTAGTGGCAGGATTGGCACTCCAGGCACCATAAAAATACCTCACAGTGTTCCATTCCATCTGAACTAGCCTGGTGCTGAGGTGTCACCCGTTGCAAGGTTGCACTCAGGTCCTAATCTGGGATCCTGAGGTGGTTTCTCATGTGGTGGGTGCGGCAACGTGCTGCATCAGTGCATGCTCCTAACCTCTCTCTCTTCTCTTCAACAAACTTGACAGTAGGCACAGTCTGTGAAGAAGGTTGTGTTTTCCTGGCATCCACCAGACCTGGTTTCATGTATCAGACTGCCAGATAGAAAAGTATCCAATACTCCAGAGTCCAATGAAGGCATGCTTTACATGACTCCAGGCAATGTTTGGTATTGTGCGTAGTGATCATAGGCTTGTGTGCAGCTGTTCAGCCATGGAATCCCCTTTCACAAAGCTCCTGACACGCAGTTCTTGTGTTGATGTGGCTTTCAGAGGTAGTTCAGATCTCTGCTGAGAGTGATGCAACAGTGAATAGGCGATTTTTAACTGCCAAACGCTGACAACCCTGCTCTGTGAGTTTACATGGTGTATCACTTTGTGACTGAGCTGTTGTTCTTCGTAGATGCTTCGACTTCACAGCATCATGTTTAAAGTCACTAAGCTTTTTAATACGACCCTTTCTACTGCCACTGTTCATCAATGCAGACTGTGTGGCTATGTGCTGATTTTATGTACCTTTTTAATGATGGGTGCAGCCAAAACACCTGAACTCAATAATGTGGAGGGTTGTCCACATACTTTTGGTCATATAGCATATAGAGGTAAAGGCCACTCTTAGGTTTGCAAGACCGTACGTTGGCACATTTGCCGATCTGAATTTTTATGTTCCTGCATGTATCTGTCATGTTAAACTCCTGTGTACTTTTGGTGAATGAAGAGATTCAGATTCTGATCAGCTGCTTGCAGTACTCCCTCAAGTTTCATTGGACTTGGGTTTTGGACTACTGTTGACTTTGAATTCTTTCCATGTGCTTTCATGTTTTTCCCCAGTTATTCCAGTTTCATTCCGAATCCTGAAGAATTACTGTCACATTAATTGGTGACCCTAAATTTGGTCAGCATGGATTTCTTTGTGAATATACACTGTGATGGACTGGTGCTGGTCTTGCTCTCTGTCGTGCTGTTTAATAATAAATAAAGCAAATTGATGATGTTTTGATGGATTTATTGACTGCGGTTAAAAGATGGACACACCTGTCTGCACTCACCTAAGTAAAGGAAAAAACTGTAGATTCTAAATTGCAGGTTAAAACCAGAAACACAAAAGCCCAAGAATGTTGACATTAACATGCCAGAGAAAAGTGGTGACAGAATGAATTAATAACACTAAACAAACAGTTTGAGCAATTAAAACATTTAATGACCAGCTTTCTGAGAAAACATTAGCTTTGATAAAAAAAAATGTAAGCTTGCAGAGAAAATTAACCCTTAGGTTCCATTTCTTTCTACATTTGACTTGTCTAGCCTCACAAAGGAAGAAATATACACTCTTGAACTTCGTTCATTTTTGGAGGGCTCCTTAGATGCTTTAAATAATCCTTCAATGCTGCTGTTATCCATGATCCTGCAGTACAACTGTGGTGATGCTGTACACACCACCTTTACTCCATAGATCCATTTTGTACCAATTCAGGATTGCTTTAAGTTGGAGAAACTAATATGTAGGCATCAGACCATCACAGGACAACCACTATCACTCAAAAAACATGAATCAGCGTAAACAGTACAGGAGTTCTTGTACACTTCTGTTCTCATTGTGTGCATTTCTGCTTATAGGTTCTCTTTAGACTAATGTTATTGATAATGGAAACTGCAAACATATTCTAACATTGGCACCCTTTGGTATTGCCTGACAACTGGGGATAAATGATCTCAGGCTTGCAAGCTCACAAATTGGCTTTTGTGTAGCACAAAATGGAAGATTTACAAACTGATACAGTTTAAAACAACTCCACCAAGAACAGCATCATCTTAGAGGCCCACCTTTATTCTGTAAGCCCTTGTCTAGCTTTCCTCTTATATTTCCACCTGTCCCTTTCAACTCTTAGTACCTTTGCATCTTTCTTCCATTTTTACTTTCTCATATATGAAATATAGGAAGAGTATTGTAATCGTCCAAAGATTCGATGTCGAGATTTTGATGAATCTCGACGTTTTAGACCTCCCTGACTTTCTCGTATATGAAGTATAGGGAAAGTATTGCAATCCTCCAAAAATTCCATTTTGAGATTTTGATGAATCTCGACATTTTAGACCTCCCTGAGTCCAAAAATACCATTGTAGGAATTATGTCTGTGTGTGTGTGTATGTAAACATGTTAACTTGAGTACATTTTCATTTAGGTCAACCAAATTTTGCATACAAGTATTAGGTACAAAACATAGATTTCTATCAACATTTGGGCTATTTCCGCTAACTGGAAGTGGTACTTTGCCTTTTATTCATGCAGCGGCAGAGTCCAATTTATTCAACTTTACTTTTATAATAATTGTTCAATATATTATGTGTTTGATTTGATTTGTTGTTGATTGTACTTTAATGTACATAATATAAAAATATAATCATTGTCTTGTGGTTTACTCGTCAAATATCCATCCCCATATTTGAGTATACGAGAAAGTCTAGGGGAGAAGGCTCGCGATTTCTTCCCTAGTAGAGGTTTGGGATGTCACATCAAAGGCTAACTTTAAAGGAAACTGGCCAAAGAGCAGCGCTACTTCTCTGCAGCACTTTAATATCCATCCACTCATTATCCAACCCGCTATATCCTAACTACAGGGTCACGGGGGTCTGCTGGAGCCAATCCCAGCCAACACAGGGCACAAGGTAGGAAACAAACCCCGGGCAGGGTGCCAGCCCACCGCAACTTTAATGTTTCAATTCATATTTTCCTATTTGAAGCGTGAAATGTCGGTCTTTTCTACTTTATATGCAGCAGGATCATCTTCATCCAACATGGGACTCTCCATTTTGGCATGTATGCAAGGAAATTTAAGAAAAGCATCTGTCTAGGGGCAGACATCTGGGTGTCCAAAGTCATGAATGCCCTCAAAAGATCAGACCACTTTCTTCTTTTCTTTGAGATTCTGAAGATCATTGCTGTGATCACTATTTCTTGGGTGCATCTCCCTTCCTTGACTTACAATACTCTCTGTCACTTCTGTAATCCTTCTTCCTCTTCTGAGCTAAAAAAAAACATTCTCTGAAATCTGAACATATTTGAAAACTATTACATTTTGGTATCTTAAACTCATAAAATATTTCTCTTTGACCATGAAAATAAAAATCTCAGGCATAACATCAGTTCCTCCTTTTATTTTTAAAGAGTTATAAGTCGGGCGGCACGGTGGCGCAGTGGGTAGCACTGCTGCCTCACAGTCTGGAGACCTGGGGACCTGGGTTCGCTTCCCGGGCCCTCCCTGCGTGGAGTTTGCATGTTCTCCCCGTGTCTGCATGGGTTTCCTCCGGACGCTCCGGTTTCCTCCCACAGTCCAAAGACATGCAGGTTAGGTGGATTGGCGATTCTAAAATTGGCCCTAGTGTGTGCTTGGTGTTTGTGTGTGTCCTGCGGTGGGTTGGCACCCTGCCCAGGATTGGTTCCTGCCTTGTGCCCTGTGTTGGCTGGGATTGGCTCCAGCAGACCCCCGTGACCCTGTGTTCGGATTCAGCGGGTTGGAAAATGGATGGATGGATGGAGTTATAAGTCAAAGACATAGTGAGGAGATGATGGATAATTTGGTCAAAACTGCTTTTCTCTCTCTCTCTTTCTGTGATGGTTGACCATTTTCCAGATCCTCCCTGCTTGAAAGTGTCCTCTGAATCTGATCCAGACCACTACAGACGCAAGAGGAAAAGGATGTGGTAATCAACTCCTGATAGCTGACATTAGCAAACTTCAATTTTTTTTGTCATGGTGATTAATCAAGCACATTTGCTTGTCTTTGTATGCATTGATTCACCTGTCCAGTAACTGCAATTCCAAACCACTAACAGACAGATTTTTACCCTGCTTTGGTCCTTTTCGAGATTAGACAAAAAAGCAGCTCCATCATAATCATGCATCTTCATTAAATATAATGAAACTTTCTAATGCTTCCAACCCAGAAGAAAGCCTCTTATAAAAGATGTTTCTAAAGAGCAAATGCCCCCAATCAATTTTACTAGTATTTGCTGGTATTTTTGTATATACACTAGGATGCTGAGTTCACTTCACTCATGGCTTCTTTATGTTCCTGTAGCAATTGCTTCTGAAAGTATGCAAATCTGCCTTCAGACACAGACAACAAGACTGTCTACAGATTTACGAGGTTTGTGTGCAGTCTTTGGTAGTGACACTGATTCTGATACTGCACACTTCTCATAGAGATGTTTTAGACAGCTGTTTGATATTTAATTACACATTTTCCTGGAAATGTCTGATGGCTAATGAAATGCATTACCTATCATTCAAGGTATGTTTAGTATAATTAACCCTTAGGTATAATGTAGTGTGGTACAATTAATAGCTCATGTGATCCTTATTATTGAGAGCGAACTATAGCATTTTGAAAAGGTTTTCTCACTTGAATGAGGCACAGATTGGTTTCAATTCACCTAAAGAAACCACAATAAAGCTGAGCCCAACAAGATAAAGTACAGGGAACAATGACTTACATACCTCATCCTTAACAAGATGAGCAATTGATGTAAATGGAAGGAGGCCAGAATATAAGCATCATGCAGTATACATTATATGGCCAAAGGTTTATGGACATTTGACCACCATCCCTATATGAGCTTGTTGGACATTACATCCTGAAGGGTCTGGAGAATAAACAGAGAAAGGCTGCCATTTGGAAACTCAACATGGCTAAATTCAACTCACAATAGCTAAGTTTCCATCCAGTTTTTTGCGACGTTTTGTTATCGACAAACAGAATATACGTAAAAAAATGTGCAAAATTTGCTGTCTCCAGCCTGTTTCCATCCAACTGGCTTTTTATTGATAAAATGGTGTGCGTGATGACGTCATCCCCCCCAAAACGAACTGTCGCATAAGTTTTGTTGTATCGCGAAAAAAATCTGCCCTTGAGCCGTTTCCATACATAATTTTGTGTATGTCGCAAATTATCTACCTTTTGTTTTCCACGTTACACCCCCCTCCACTAAACAAAGAAACAAAGAAATGGAGAGATTATTCAGACAGTTTTTTGAAATTTGCCAGCTTACTGTTATTTCAGTTTCACAAATAATTGGAATTGTACATAATATCCAAAGACGACAGCAGAATGAAGCAGTTGCTTGTCTGATAGCCCTAGAGCTCGAAGAAAGTACCCCAGTGCGACGAAACCCACGGGTATGGGAGAGATGACGGAATAAGACCTTCTGGGAGGAGGTGGTGGAGAGACACTTCACAGAAAATCTCTGGCTGCAACATTTTAGAAAGACACGGTCGATGTTTGAGATGTTGTGTGGATTCATCAGTCCTGATGTTGCGCCCATCACAGGTTGCCACCGACCACCGGTTCCAACCCAAAAGCGGATTGCCATCGCCCTTTACAAGCTGGCAACCTGCGCCGAGTATAGAGTAGTTGGAGAAACTTTCGGGGTTAGTAAAACTACCGTCCATCGATGTGTATATGCTGTGTGCACCGCTATTAAAGAAAAATTAATGCGCCGTTATATCAGACTTCCGACTGTAGCGGAGGCCAATGAAATTGCATACCGCAATTCCTTGGTGCATCTTGTGCCACAGATTTACGGTTCGCTGGATGGCACGCATGTGCCTATTCTTCCCCCGACGGAAGGCTACCGCGATTACATTAATTGCAAAGGGTGGCCATCTATTGTTCTCCAGGCCCTTGTTGATGACAGGTGCATGATACGAGACATTTGTGTTGGCACTCCTGGAAGTGCCCATGATGCAGCTGTGTTTGCAGCATCGGATCTGTACAGGTGAGCCTACCTTTCAACATCCCTTCTCAGTGCGATAACAACTGAATTAGTACTGTAACCTGCTTCCCTTAAGGTTTTTAATTAAAATTGAAATTTGAATTAATACAAAATAACGACGTTTAATCAAAAAAAACCTAAAGTTAATATTAATGATTAAATTAAATTGAGGAAATAATGAGTCTCTTCATCAGACCATGCGAACCGCTCCGCCATTCTCGTTTTGATTGCACGTGATGAAAATGTGACACATTTATTTGCGTTAAAGCCCTTTTTTCCGACAAAAAGTGTTTGTTTCCAATGTAGTTTTTGCGACATCTGAAGTATCGATATGGAATTGATGTGCTAAACGGAAAAATATTATGTCGACATGTACAACATTTTATCTATAATTAGCATTTCCATCAGCTATATCGGTAAAAAAATTTGAAGCGCTAAATATTTTTTCGCAAAAACTCCTTGGATGGAAACCTGGTTATTGAGACAAAATGACATACTCTTAGTCAAAAGCTATAAACCAGCAAGGTAAGGAAATTGTTGTCCAAATTAGTTGAGAAGAAAATGCCATACCTGTGGAGTGAAGATTCATTTTGGTCAGTACAAAACTTTGTGCATGCAAATAACGCTGTTCTGCCGTCAGCCCCAGTGAACTCCTGCTGCCTGATGGGAATTGTAGTCCCCATTGTTAAAGGAGGGAAACACATAAGCCACATGGACTAAATGGCCTTCTTTCCCTTGTAATCCTCATTTTATTCTTATCAACTGCTATATGGCCAGTTGATAAATAAGGGGGCCCTGGTAACAATCCTCCACACACAAAAATATGCTATGGAGGCCCCAAATGAATGAAAACGGCATCTTTCTTAACAAAAACTTTGATGTAAGAGGGGTACACAGGAAAAGAAAACAAAACCCTCCTGTCGTTAAGGGACTGCCTAAATAGGTTTTAACACCTTACTACCTGGTGGGTGACACAGCCACTTGTACCCAACACTGTCACACCACATTATTTCCCATTTTTCCTATTTCTGCTCCGTCTCTTTGGCCCTCTCACATAAGTGATGTGTTTCACCCCACTCTGCACCCAACTCTGCACTCAAGAAATCTCATCCCAGGGTGTATTCCAGTCAAGCTCCAGCCCACTGGTGAATCAAGCAAAACAGGCTATATTTCCCCTGTTGTCCCTGCAGTCCCGAACTTTCTGTTGCTCTTAAAGGACTACATCTTCAAGGGAGCTACCCAGCTGCTTTTTCCATTAGGGACAGCATGCTGCTATACATTTCCTTCTGGAGCCATATGCCCTCTGGTATGTAAAAGGTGTTGCTACCTCTAATATTTCCTCTCTGTCCTCACTTTCTCTTTGGAAAGAAGAACAAATATTTTTTTTCCAAATATCAAACTGCCCACAGTTGATCTGGGTAAACACTTGCTCACCCTTAGACTGGTCCCACTGCCTAAAGTCATGCTTGTGCTCAGAGTATAAATGCAGAACTTGCTGCAACCTAGCAGCGCCTGTGCTTTCCTCACTGGCACCTACTGGAAATTCTCTACTGCTAGTATGGCTCTCTCTGTTGTCCGTGAGGTTGCGTTGGAATATTGTCTCACCTTGTGCCACCCACAAAGTGTGGTCATTTGTTGTGACAGTAATATCTTCTTTGTTAATAGCAACTTCGGCAGTTTTGAAGGGCTAATACTTGAACTTCGTTCAGCTTTTATCTTTAAGAACATAAGAGACAAATGAACTTAAATGCATTTTATTTTTAAGTAGGTCATCATTGAACATAAAACCTTGTCTAACCCAGTCTTTTGTAATGCTTCAAAAAACCTCCCTAAGGACACTCTACACACTAGAAAGCTCTTATCATCTGATGCTTCAGACACTCACAGTGAGATATATCTCTTGGTTCTGCCTATGTTCAGAGTAGTACTTCTCCAGCACAATTGGATTGTGTTTCACCAGCTATTTATTCTATTAAGTATACCGTCTCTTTCCAAAGTAAGTGAAATAAAGGGACATGGTTCGATTCAAGTTTCCTTTGATTTCTTAAGAAGAGCAGGAAAAAAGCAACTACTTTAGGAAAAAGTGAAAGTGATTAGAAGTTTTATTGATTTTGAAAAAGCTTTATTAAAATAAGCCTTTAAATGATAAAAAACACTAAACATGTTTCATTATTCCCATAAAAAGTAAAAAGTTTTTAACTTAAGAAATTACGCTGACACCTGCAACTCAAACATACACATATATTTTCATTTTTATTTTAATTGTAAAACATAACCCTATTAGTAGCAGGTTATACATTTATGCAGGCCTGTAATATAAAACAAAACCTCAAACCTTTTTGACATTCAGCTCTAGGGGGGCCTGAACGGCCTCTTTGAAGCCTTTCTATATAATAAGCAAGGCAATCCCTTGGCCTAAGGATCATACTCTATTTATGTTCTTGTTGCCAGTGATAGAGGCGATGCCGTCCAAATTTACAAAAGAAGATCCACACAGAAAAATCCGGCTAATCTCCGATTGAAAGTTCATGCATTGGCTTCAGTGTGTAAGCTCTGGCACATTTCCCTAGAACAGTGGGTCTTTTGGTGGAGGAAGCTGCTCATCAAGGTAAAAAGAAATGTCAGCATCAGTAACCGACAAAATGGTGCCTGTGCTCTTTTAATAAAAAAATAAATAAAAGTGTGTAAATAAAATAAAAATACCTCATCATATTTAATACTTACTTTTACATTTGCTAAGTGAGTACATTTTTGTTCTTTAAATAATTCAATTTAATTCACATTGGTTTATTCTTACATAGTGCTCTTCACTGAAGAAAGCACCGATGTTTCCACAGATTTACACAACAAAATGTAGCAACTGAAAAGTACCTAACTAAACAATATTTAGGTGAATAAATATACATATATTCATTCATAAACTCATTGAAGTGCCATAGAAGTCATGTGAAGTGCAGACCTAGAGATTACGCTGCTTAGCCAGACATACCAGATAGAGAACAGTGCATCCTTACTAACTGTTTTCCTTCTGACTTGATGAATTATATTGCATATGTTAATAAAATTCTAATTTTGTAAGAAACAAGCAGAACAAAAAGACAAGTGTTTCCCTTTTATCCATTTTAACTATAGTTCATCCCCAATGGTCATATGGTGCCTGAGAGTTATCATAAGGTAACCTGGTGTATTTTTCTGTGTGTCCAACTCAAATAAAGAAGCAAAATGGTACTGTACCACAAACCTGAGATGATTTTTCCTTTACACAACTTGTGAAAAGAAACATTCCTAGAGAGATGAAAAAGGGTTAGGATTTGTGATGTGTGGGACCTGCAGCCATGACACCTTCCTTTATCGGGGGATATCACTAATCATTATCAACTACAGACCAGGGCGAGTGAGGCGGACAAGTGAGACATTATATTCAGAATGTAAACAGAATTTATTAAAACAGAGAAATTAAATGTGTAATAATCATGCAAAACAGTGCAGTCTAATTAATAGCTCAATAAACAGTTCAAGAAAATAAGTACAATTAAAACAAAAAAGTTAATGTCTCAGCTAGTCTGGCAATCAGCTAATTAAACCAGCACACATTTTCACATTCTCATTATACACCTGAACAAGCTAAAAAGGGTTGCATTAAAATCATTAAATAAATTAAACAATAAAACACCCCCAATGTCCGTCTTACCACACAGGTTCTTTAAGGAGTCTACCATTTAATGAAGTGGCAGATTTAGAAGTTGGTGCATTGTGTACAGCTAATCTGCAGCTCTAGTCAGGGTATGCTAGGCTAAAATAGTGAGTCTTCAGTGTGGATTTAAAAGCTAACTAAAGGGGCATCTCTTATATAAGATAGGCACTCTACACACAAGTCAAGAAACACAAGTAAAGGCGTCAGAAACACTAACACATCTAATTCATTTCCCCTGACTTTTCATTAACTCAAAGCAAGATTTTTTTGTTTTAAATCTGGAATTTTGAACATTGAATGATTAATTTGATCTTCTTAAATTTTGTACCAAATTGAGACAATTTCATTTTCACCTTCAGGAGAGACATTTGATGGAGAGTTGGTCTCGTCCATTATGGAAGATGGACGTCTGAAGCGGAGCTCCGTTGCAGCGGCTTTATTTTTTCTCTTATTTCTTCTTATCCCGAGGTATCGTGTATTTACCTAACCAAAGGAGTTTCTACTACAGTATATAAACATGAGTAACAAGAAAGGGTGTCAGAAATAAACGGAAAAGAAATCTAAAACTACAACCAAGTCTAGACAGGTGTCAGGCCCAAGTGCAAGTACAAGGTACGGCCTTTCAGAGACTGACCTGGAACAGGCAGGTGAAAGTGCAGACTTTCCAGGACCCCGTTCCACTGCATCATCTCCTGTCGAGAGTGAAAATGGGAGCGAAGGTGCAAGTGATGCAGGTCACAATAGCTCGCCGAATCCAGAAGATCACTTGAAACTAGAGATGGCCTTGCAGTCCACGTATTCATCTACTCCTCGCGAGCCAGAAGCATTGGCTTTAACGGAGGTTGCCACTTCACACGCGGAGCATGAAAGCCGAAATGATTTGTCCGAACTGAAGGAAATGATTGGCCACGGCCATAAGTGAACTCAAGAAATATATTCAGAAAAATATGAAGAAAGAAATAAATGGCTTGCTCAAGACAAATGAGAAGCTGCAGCTGGAGATGCAAGAGATGCGGCAGGAATATAAAGACTTGGAAAAACATATATATAATCATTTTGATGCATTCTTTAAACATATGCTGAGAAAAATTGAGGAACACATTCACGAAAATGCGTCTAAACTGAGAGAACTTGCCAATCAGCTGGAAGACGTTAAGCAGACATTCACAGCTGGAATTGAAACAGCGTAACAATTGGCATCTAACGCTGATGGAAAAGCTACAGCTGCAAATTCCGAATGCAAAAAACTCGGAGACAGACTTGCGGCTCTGGATGATGGATGCAGAAGGAATAATATTAGAATCGAAGGTCTACCTGAGAATCATGAAAGTCCAAACCCAGTGAAATTCGTAGCTGAACTATTCTCAAAAATAATTGAAGAGGACTTTAAATCAGATACCGACATAGCGGCAGCTTATCGCATACGTGGATCAAATACCTCTAAACCTAGGACTTTAATTGTCCGCTTCGAGAGATTACAATTTAAGCTTAATGTAATGGCACTTCTCAGACACAAACAAGAGATTATATTTGAAAATAGCCACATTCGTATTTTCCGTGATTTCTCACCCTCAACAGCTGCTAAACATGCAGCTTTTTACAACATTAAACAGCAGTTACAGAAAGCCGATATCAGATACAGCTTCTTGTATGCTGCCAAACTGAAAGTAGATATTCAAGACAAATATCACATCTTTTCTTCCAAGGAGGAAGCAGAAAAGGAGTTAAGAAAACTGATCCTGATGCTTTTTTGAAATACGATAGTGAATCGCATCCTGTCATGGTATGGTAAGAACATATTACCTGCTGTCTGATCTGCTTGCAATGATAAGGGTACCATAATTATACATCCTTTTTTCTTCTCAGCCACTTTTTGTTAATGTTTTAATTACAATTACACAAGTATGTGTGGAAGAAATTAAAGTAGTTCTTTCTTTCTTTCTTTTTTTTTTTTGATTTTTAACTATTCTAAAGGAGATTGTTAAACATCATACCCTTGGTTTATTGTTATTGCTATTATTGCATTAGGGTTTACTATGCTTATTCAGGGACACTTTTTTAACACCATTCCCTGGGTTTACTGTCTTAATATTTCAAGACTGTTGATGATTATATTTTATGCTTATAGTATTTAGACTTTTATGCTTATAGTATTTAGACTTTATTGGCAATAGATATCTCTACTATTTAGTTCTCAAATGCCACTGCTGGGGGGCTTGTTTTGTTTTGGACGTGCTCTGTCTCTAGGTATGTCAGAGGACTGGGACTTTGTGAAGTGGGTCCAGCCTCACGTGTGGAGGCAAAAGGGGGGGGGGGATGGGGGGGGATAGGGGGTTAGAGAAAGAGAGCAAACTATATCTAATCTATCCCTTTAATCCTTATAATTATAACTTCCAATGTAAAACAATAGGCTGCATGGTAATAACTTGTGGGAAAATTGGAAATTAAGGTTAAAGCTGTCTCACTTCCAGTTAAGACTACAAACTGACATAAAAAAATTCAGAATCAATGTCTCCATGATGGGAGAGTTAACTTTGTGAGCTGGAATGTTAAAGGCCTGAATCACGAATTAAAGAGAAAGAAAGTATTCTCTCACCAAACAGGTCTAAACGCAAAAATAATATTTTTACAGGAGACCCACTTATTAAGCAAAGATCAGTTCCGGCTACAAAAAGACTGGACTGGCCAAATGTTCCATTCCAGAGATGTGGGAATTCTTATACATAGAAGAGTCTCATTTGTAGCATCAGATGTAGTATCTGATCCTAAAGGGAGATATGTGATTGTCATGGGCAAACTATAAAGTGATGTCAACGATAGGGAATTCATGCAAAATGTGTTTGTATCTATTCCCAATGTGAAAACTCATAAAATTATAATGTTTTAAATCCACTTTTAGATAGATGTCATCCCCCATGTCACAGGAGACCTAACACTGCAAAGACAATTACACAGTTTTTAACTGACCACAACTTATCAGACCCCTGGAGGTTTCTAAACTCAAACTCAAGAACATATTCCTTCTACTCACCAGTACATTATTGATACTCAAGAATTGATTATTTCTTTACAGATAATAATTTCTTGCCTGCGATTAAATCTTGCAAGTACGACGCTATTGTTATTTCTGACCATGCCCCTCTGATCTTGGATCTGAAATCATTATGCCCCTCATCTCGCAGATGGCGTCTTAACCTACTTCTATTAGGTGATGACAACTGTACAGAATTTATATCAAAACAAAGTAGTTTCTTCCTAGAGACAAATACACCTCAGAGGTCTCTGCAGGAATACTCTGGGAAACTCTGAATGCCTTCTTAAGAGGACAGATTATCTCATATCTTTTCCACAGAAATAAATTAGAAACCAAGAAGGTATCAGAGCTAACCAGCGAAATTACCAGAATAGATCAACAACATGCCAGTTGTCCAAGTGAAGCTCTTCATAGGAAAAGACAGGCTCTGCATTCAGAGCTCAACCTCTTAACAACCAAAGAAACTGAACAACTAATTTTTAAATCAGGATATCATTACTATGAATATGGAGAGAAAGCTAATAAGCTTTTAGCTCAACAAATCCACAAGCAAGAAGTTCACAATACAATCCCAGCAATCACCAACACGAACGGAGATAAAACCAATGACCATAAAAATGTAATGCACACATTTAGAGACTACTAAAAATACTTATATTCTGCTGAGTTCAAAGAAGTCAACATACAATCTAATGCATTTCTGGATACATTACAGATACCACAAATAGATACTTTTATTGCAGAGGAATTGGATAAACCTCTGGCGCTATCAGAATTACTAGATGCTATAAAGTCACTTCAGAGCAGGAAAGCAGCAAGCCCTGATGGCTACCCTGTCGAATTTTATAAGAAATTCTCCACTCAGCTAGCTCCGCTCTTATTAGCAACATTTACAGAAGCTAGAGAAATTCAAATTCTACCTCAAACTCTTCATCAAGCATTAATCACTGTCTTTCCTAAACAAAATAAGGATGTATTACAATGTGCATCATACAGACCAATTTCACTTCTGAATAATGATGTTAAGATACTCTCCAAAGTCCTAACTAGTAGGATGGAGAAAGCGCTGCCATCGGTAATATCACAAGATCAAATTGGATTTATTAAACGCCGACACTTAGCTTCCAATCTCCGATGCCTGTTTAATGTAATATATTCACCTGCAAAGACAAACACCCCAGAGATATTATTATCGTTGGATGCAGAAAAAGCATTAGAGAAATTTGGGTTTGGCCCAATGCTAACTGAATCCTACTTACGTACATATATACATCCATAGCCTGTAGCTCGGTCGCCGTGTGAGGCAGCGTTGGGTCCCCAACGGGATTAATCCCCATTGGGATTAATAAAGTATCTATCTATCTATCTATCTATCTATCTATCTATCTATCTATCTATCTATCTATCTATCTATCTATCTATCTATCTATCTATCTATCTATCTATCTATCTATCTATCTATCCATCCCCACGCCTCCCACGTAGTTGGCTGCCTGCCTATATAAGGCCATCCGTAGCTCCGGTCTCTTCATTCCCTTCCTTGCTTCGCCACGGTATTCACATCTCCCTGCTGATAACTGCAGCCTTTTTATTTAATCCACGGCTTCTCCTCAGTTTTATTGTTCGTTTATTACAATTATAGCTATTGTGTAGGTATTTTAGACTTAGTTTACATTGTTCAGGTACCCAGTTCCTTTGTCGTTCCAACCGTACCCCCATTAACATGTCTATCGAGGTGATCACCATCGATCAAAGAACTGTCAGTTACCGAGTGGTTTCCATGCCCGGAGATGGCACCTGCCTTTTCCATTCTCTGTGTTACATATTGCACGGCCATATCAGGCTCACTCTTGATATCCAGAAGAACATTATGTCTTATGTATTGAATGACTGGGACAGGTTCAAGGTGTGGACTGATGATGGTACAGAAGATAATTATACTACACAGGAGCACTATAAGAGTGAAATGCTTAAGCCCTTCACCTGTGGTTCTGCATGTGAGTTGATGGCTGCCGCTGAATTGTTCGCTTGTCGCTTTCAAGTGTACTGAAATGGCCAAATATTTTACACCTTTGGACAACCGCCAATGCCTCTTACAAAGCCTTCTCCAAAATGTTTACCGCAATCTACAAAATCTCCACAAAAATGACGTGTCATGGTTGAGGGAGAGAGCTATCCTGACACCAAGAAATGACATGACTACGACTATAAACCACATTTTACGTCAAGAACTACCTTCACAACCGAAAACATATCAGTCTGTGGATTCAGTTGTAGAAGTGGAAGACGCGGTGCACTATCCGGTAGAGTTTCTCCACACTATGAATTCTCCAGGCACTCCTGAGCATAATCTAATTTTGAAGGCACCAATAATGTTACTGAGAAACTTACAGCCACCGAAACTTTGTAATGGCACAAGACTTCAGGTCACGTGTCTGCAAAAGAACCTAAATTGAGGCAACTATTTTTACTGGCAGTGGCTCAGGGGAGAGAGTTTTTATTCCTTGCATCCCCGTTATACCCTCTGATCTCCCATTTCAATTCAAACGTCTCCAATTTCCAGTAAGGCTCTGCTTCGCAATGATAATTAATAAGTCTCAGGGACAGACCCTACAAAAGGTTGGCATTGATTTGAGGCAAGATTGTTTTTCACATGGCCAACTATACGTTGCATGCTCAAGAGTAAGCTCAGCGCACAGCTTGGTCATATTACAACCGGAGGGCCGAACTGACAACGTGGTATACAAAGAGATCCTTAACAAATAATTATTGGTATATTTTCTCTCAGTTTAAAAAGGTTTACTTTTCTTCTTAATAAAAATTTTAAGGCAGTACTTCGCTGCTGTGAAGCGCGGGTATTTTGCTAGTTAATAATATTTTAGAATAAGCTCTTAAAGCACTGAGGAAATAGATTCTCCTTCCATTTCTTTTCTTCTCCATTTATCTGTATCCATCTATTAAACTCTTCCATTTATTTATTTTTACTATTTTTAAGTTTTATTTCATTGGCCATGCTCTCTTTCTCAGGGGTGGGGGTTGATTTGTTTACCATCCTATTTTTTTGTAAAAATTGATCTATTTGTATGGAATGATTACAATAAAATCAATAAAATAAAAAAAAAAGGAGAGACATTTGATAAGTGTGAAAATGTACTCCAAATAATTTTTACATTCCCAACACATGGTAGCACTTTCCAAGAGAAAGGGAAGTAGCATAAGACAACAGAAGTATTAAAATCTGGTGGGTTTAGTTAAACTATTCATTGAATTTAAGATTAGAGTTATTTAAAAGAAAAGCACAAATGACAGATAGACAAATAAACAATAACACATTTAGATAAACTACAGCCAGGAAACCATCCTACCAATGGGCCATTGTGAAGGTGAGGTGCTCGGGAAGGGCTCATAGCATATTTTTCTTGTAACTGGTGCTTCTGAACCCACCAACCAGCTAATATAACAGTGATGCATACATTTCAGAGTCAATCCAAGTGCCAATGAATACAGTCCGGCATTTCCACTGAGGCGGCTGACTTTTTTTTACATAAAGACAAGAAACATTATCTACTGAGAGAATACAAAGACATTCAATGAAGCGATTCAATGAGAATTTAACTCAGTTACTGTTTTCATTCTAAGCCGTTTTACTTCCGCATAGCCACAAATCACTCTGGTGGTTTGGTTGGTGCAGTGATTATTATACTTTTGAATTGCCTGATGCTTTTACAATGTTTTCTTAGTTTGGATCATTAGAGTATGATAAATAAAGTTGACTGTCATTCACATGTAGTCAACTCAATTCAAGACAGTTTACTTCTTTATCAATTTTACTTCACAGCCAGCTGAAGTAATTCTATAAGGGGTTAAGGTAAGAAAGCAAATATTTATGTTTTTTAAGTGTTGACCATTTTTGTTATTTCTGGCTGAAATGTAGATGTCCCATTCTTTATCTACACTACCTCTCTGATAACTACCAATTTCTCTGTTCTCTTCAGTTGAGAATTTGTTCTATTTATGTATGATTGCAATACATAATTGTGGTATATCCATACTGGATTGGAACCATGAACACTACTTCTTTCTATTTCCTGGTCCTCTGTGGTTTTATGAATAGATATTTAATCCCACATTAATAAACTGGATTCAGCGGGTTGGAAAATGGATGGATGGATGGATGACTTTTTGAATAACCAAATCATGGATAAGCTGGACAAAACTACTGTTATTTGTGTTGTTCCCTCTATAGAACCACTATTCCTGATAAAACTGCTGAAACTCCATAAACTCTATATCTTAAGCTGGGTTAACTGTAGCATACATCCAAAATTTCATGTACATGCATTTAGTTGTTATAGAGTAATGTGTGTTTTGGCAATGTCCTCCCTATTTTGACTACCCAATGAAATTTCTGAAACTCCATGAAGCCTGTATTTGAAATTACATGAACACAAATGTAAGTACAAAGTATTGTCAAAGTAGACAGTTATTTTTGAGTGATGCACAATTTTTTTGTTGGTTACCTGTTACACCACTTAGCACAACCGCCATTGTTTCCATAGACTGTAAGTAGGGCCAAACCTAAATAAAAAGCAAAAATCACTAAAATTGACTGAACCATGTTGGTACGATAACATGGTTTTAGTTTTGTGGTCTCTTCTCCTCATTACATCCCCGTTTCTCAATAGAACCCTTTACAGTCATTTGCATTCAACATTTTGTTAACTTCAGCTTAGCCATTTTGGAGTGAGGCCTTTCTTGCCCCCACATTACAACTACCATTCCCAATTAATTTTTTTTAAATACCATGTAACTTGGATTTTAAGTTGATACAGCTGTATTATAAATGCAAATTTCATTAAGATTAAACTTTGCCTGAATAATACACAGATTTTGCATTGCCCTTACCTGGTTATATTTTTGAAATGCTATATAGGCTATATTTTAAGATGGACCAACATCAGCCTATATGTGTAATTGTGTGAAAATCTTTGTTTTTACGTGATAGACAAACAAGCAAAAAGACAAATAGACAGCACAATCTGAGGGTTGAAGTGAGGTTGCTAGTGTGCAAAACAGATGACTAATATCAAACAAAGCTGAAAAATTCAAAAGACAGACAGAGGGTGTTTCAGTTTTTATTCATATGCAGTATACATGGCACATTTAATTTTAGACGTTTCATAGTAAATGTAGCCATTATAAATCATTTTAGGGTGGATTTAAGACAATTAAAAAATATACATACATGCATAAGTAGTGAGAAGTCAAGCAAAATGACACGTTCTATTGGCTAACTAAAAAGATTACAATATGCAAGCTTTTGCGGCAACTCAGGCCCCTTCTTCAGGCAAGATGATTTTCCTTTACATACTCATGAACTTTAATGACATCACATTCTTAATACATAGCCCACCCTTTGCAGCTATAACAGCTTCAACTCTTCTGGGAATGCTTTCCACAAGGTTTAGGAGTGTGTTTATGGGAAATTTTGACCATTCTTTCAGGATACCATTTATGAGGTCGGGCACTGATGTTGGACGAGAAGGCCTGGCTTGCAGTCTCCACTCTAATTCATCTAAAAGGTTTTCTGTCGGGTTGAGGTCAGGGCTCTGTGCAGGCCAATCAAGTTCCTCCACACCAAACTCGCTCATACATTTCTTTATAGACCTTTCTTTGTGCACTGGTGCGCACTCATGTTGGAACAAGAAGAGGCCAACCCCAAACTGTTACCATAAAGTTGGGTGCATGAAATTGTCCAAAATGGCTTTATATGCTGAAGTATTAAGAATTCCTTTCACTGGAACTAAGGGGCCAACCCCAACCCCTGAAAAACAACCCCACACCATAATCCTCCATCCACCAAACTTTACACTTGGCATAATGCAGTCAGACAAGTACCGTTCTCCTGGCAACTGCCAATCCCAGACTTGTCCCTTGGATTGCCAGACAGAGAAGTGTGATTCGTCACTCTAGAGGACATGTCTCCAATTCTCTAGAGTCTAGTGGCAGTGTGCTTTACACCACTGCATCCATCGCTTTGCATTGCACTTGGTGATGTAAGGTTTGAATGCAGCTGCTCAGCCATGGAAACCCATTCCATGAAGCTCTCTACACACTGACCTTGAGCTTTTGGAGGTCTGTAGCTATTGACTCTGCAGAAAGTTGGTGACTTTTGCACACCGTGCGCTTCAGCATGCACTGTCCCCGCTCTGTGATTTTATGTGGCATACCAATTCAATTTTGTAAATTTCCCCTTGGGATTAGCGCTCCGGTTTCCTCCCACAGTCCAAAGACATGCAGGTTAGGTGGATTGGCAATTCTAAATTGGCCTTAGTGTGTGCTTGGTGTGTGGGTGTGTTTGTGTGTGTCCTGCGGTGGGTTGGCAGCCTGCCCAGGATTGTTTCCTGCCTTGTGCCCTGTGTTGGCTGGGATTGGCTCCAGCAGACCCCCGTGACCCTGTGTTCGGATTCAGCGGGTTAGAAAATGGATGGATGGATGGATTAATAAAGTATCTATCTATCTATCTATCTATCTATCTATCTATCTATCTATCTATCTATCTATCTATCTATCTATCTATCTATCTATCTATCTAATTTGTGACTGAGTTGCTGTTGTTCCCAATTGCTTCCACTTTGTTATAATGCCACTAACAGTTGACCGTGAAATATTTAGTAGCGAGGAAATTTCACGAATGGACTTATTGCACAGGTGCCATCCTATCATGGTACCATGCTTGAATTTTCTGAGCTCCTGAGAGCGACCCATTCTTTCATAAATGCTTGTAGAAGCAGTCTGCATGCCTAGGTGCTTGAGCTTATATATCTGTGGCCATGGAAGTGATTGGAGCACCTGAATGCAATGATTTGGAGAGGTGTCCCAATACTTTTAGCAATATGGTGTACATACATGCATAAATTCTCAAACTTGCTTAATCCAATTCAGCACCCAATTCAATATATTATAAAGGAAATTTAATCTTTCAACATAAGGCTCATGAATAAGACAATATGTCTACACAAAAACCTACTAAATGGTGTAAATTTGTAATTTAATTAATCTATTTATACCATCTGTAGATTAATTTGGACCTATATGAGTCAGTGGGGATGCGAGTGTGACCTGCAATGGACCAGCACAGGTTTGCATCATCTCTTGTGACTAACATTGCCATTGTACAAAACCCTGACCCTGACACACATTTCTTCACTGCACTAACTGATAAAGTGAAAGCGTGCAGAACACAATGTAAAAACACAGAAATTTCCTTTGCAGTTTTATTTCATGAGGTACAGTAGGTAAAGACTGCTTTTACTATAATAATATACATTGCATAGCTAATGGGTGATCCCATTCAGAAGCTACATTAGGATGTTTTTCAGTGAGCCTTTGATGCTCGCCTGTTATTAAAGAAACAGTAGTTTATTCAAATAAAGCAGGCTGCCACCTGTAAGTACAGCTGCTATGCTCTTAAACACAACCTAAAACACTTGATGTTGTACTGTATATATTATATACAATTTGCATACACTACACTAACTATACACTACACTACTTAGAGCATGCCTGTGAGTAAATGGCAATAGAGAAGAGAAAATGTAAATTCTAGTTCAGTTATCGTAGGTCAGCTGGTCATCTAGCCACCTTAAATTTTTTGGCACATTTTCTATTTTTATCAGTTTACTAGTTATACATCTATCATGTACTTGTTTTGAATATTGAAGCTGTAAAAATTCTGGGTGGTGCTAATGTTTAATGGATTTTATTTGATCCCGGCTCTTAATTTAATGCTTAATTTAGGACTAATCTACATATGACGGTGCTTTTTAAACGTCTTCTTTTCACACTATTATTACTACAATACCAATCACTTTCAAGTGTAAAATTCCCTGATTTTCTTAATTAGTCAGCCAATAACTTTTATTGTATTAGGTATCTTTCAAATTCTCTTTTGCATTTTAGGGTTTAATTTGATGTGCTTCCAGAGACAGAAGGCTGCAATCTTATTTCATGATAGCCTGTCGTTTGTTTATAATTTTATTTAAATGGATTGGATTATCTATCGATTTAAGTCTTTATTTTTTTATAGTGTCTTTAGAGAAAAGCCAAGCAAAATGACACCTTTTATTGGCTAACTAAAAAGGTGAAAAACTAAACCAATAAAAGGTGTAATTTTGCTTGGCTTTTCTCTACATTCATAATTTCCCCTTGGGATTAATAAAGTATCTATCTATCTATCTATCTATCTATCTATCTATCTATCTATCTATCTATCTATCTATCTATCTATCTATCTATCTATCTATCTATCTATCTATCTAATGGCTAACATGGTACAACACCCTAGTATTATAGTGTCTTTGATAGAGAACAGCATTACAATACATTTTAGAAAACACATTCACCAACACTACCTGAAAGTTAGAAAATTACAAGTAGAAAAGAACTGATATCACATAAAGAGAACATGGCAGTAAGAGTTGATAAACAGCACTACAGATGAGCATCTGTATGGCAGGTATATAGTAGCAGGTCAGATAATAAAATAAACACAGACACAGCCAATCCAAAATGCATCAGTACAGAGGGCTCATTAGCTGTCCTATCTTAATTTGTCAATGCATTCATCTAATGTTACTAAGATACCACATGGTTGAATGACTTTTTCCCAGACCAGTTAATGTATTACATTAAGCATTACTAAATGTAGGCTACTCTGTCTTTTTGGATTTGAATCCAGGGGTCATGATCTGTTAAAACTTGTGAAATCACTTCAGTATATTTACCACTTCAGTCAGGTGTTCAGCTCAGACAGTCTAATAATTGTTTTCTGTCCTGAAGCTGAAAGAGAGGTAACAGAAAGAAAAAAAGGTAAGGTTCAAGGACTGGGAGATGTAAGGGAAGATTGAAGTAAAAGGTTCTGAAGTAGAACAGGTAGGGGTCAAAACCAAAATAAACCAAAAGCATCTTACAACTGAAGCCCAATACATACAAGAAGAATCGACATTATTATTCTTGGAAAAAAGATCTAACAGTCAGAAAATTTGAAATATATTTGAAAAATACCACACTGTGCTGTGTATCCAGAAACTTGGACATGGTGATGGCACTGCGCCATCTTAAATAGGGGCAACCCAATGACATTATGTGTCACAGCTTCCTGCTGTCATTCGCTAGCAACCGAGTACTGTTGCTAACAACAAAGAACTTAAATTGGTAGAATGAAAAATAAAAATGTATTCTTTAAACAATGACATGAATTATGAAAAGACAAGACATCAGGACAAAATTAAAATCTTTATACTCAGAATTTCATAAGTTTTTTAAGCAATAAATTCATAAATAAAAACTGGCACTTTAGATTATATTCTATCAAAAAACTGCCTTACTGGTTATGGTAGAACCAAACCTTTTAGTGTGGAAGTTATGGGACTGAGTCCCTTCCTGTATCCAACTGCGCAGGACTAGACTGAGGATGAGTTAAGTAGGACATTTCCTCAAAACATGATGTTCACTGACAATATGGTGTTGGCAAATTAAATTAGAGAACATGTAGAAGATGGGTAGGAAAGGTTGGAGAGATGATGAATGATATCTGGATAATGCTTCTCCATTCTTTCTCCAAAACTGTGGAATGATCTCCCTTTTGGCTTATTTGAACTTTACTCTTGTTTAGGATTATTTTGAAAATGCAACATTTTCCTTACATTTTTCGGAACAGCTTAGTGTTTTATTTAGAGAATAGCTGCTGTACTGACAAAGTTTAGGAAACGGATTTTGTCTGTGAAGTTGCAGGTATAATTATATAGTGGCTATACTACTCCCTCTTGCTTTTTTAGGTGCATTCTCATATAATATACTAGCTGTCCCCTGTGGCTCGTAGTAGTGAAAAAGAACAGTGAGGAGGCCCCCGCATGGCTCCCTACTCCTGACGTCAGGCTTCCTCCTCCCCTTGTCCCACAGCCTCTGTCTCAGATTAGCGCAAATATATCGGTGATACTTAGCACAATGAGAGAAGTTGCAAAATCAACCGGAATGTTCAAGCAAATTATAGAAAAAAACCCGATCTAAATCTGTTAAGTAGTTCTCTCATTTGCTAACTAAGCGGAGGTAAGGTACTCCCCAAGGCTGAGTGAGGAGGTCCTGCCCACCTTCCCTCAGCTGGCTGTGTCTTCCTCAGATTTGTGCAAATAAATCGGCACTGCAAGCGAACTATGATACGTAACGCAATGACAAAAGTCACAAAATCAACTGGAATGTTCAAGCAAATTATAGAAAAAACCCAATCTAAATCCATTAAGTAGTTCTCTCATGAAAAGCGGACAGACATACAGAGAGACAGACGAATGTTGGATTTAATATACTGTATATAGAGATGAGGCACCTTTTGCTATAGCCTATGGCTGTCTGTCTGTAAGTTTGTCTTTCTGTCTACATGAAACAAATTGGCCACCAGTAAACCAATTTTGTTGAAATGTGGCACACTTATTCTTCACGGAAATTTGCTGAGACATTTTAACTTTTGTTGAGATATCTCAAACAGATCACAAATGACTTTGCTGTTTCAATTTTACCTTGAGAGCTGTTACATCAAGTTGTATATTTTGCATATCTTCCATAGCCACTACTGATAGCAAACAGTTCCCCAATACAAGTTATTAAAACTTTAATAAAACACTCAATGGATTAGCCCCTCAATACATTTCAGATCTGCTATTTAGTCCTCTAGTCACTTAGGTCATCCTCACAGCAGCTCCTCTCAGTTCCTCACTCACGGCTCAAAACCAAAGGCATTCTCTGTAGCTGCCCCTAGATTTTGCAATAGTCTCTTGTCCAACATAAAGTCTTGCCCTACTCTTGATGAGTTTAAATCTAAATTAAATACCCACCTTTTCCCTTGTTTTCATTTCATCTTGAGGTTCTCCTAGGGTTATTGTCAAGTCCACTAATAAGTTACTTTTAGCCTTATTTTAATGACTCTTGCCCTCTTCTTCTTAACCAGTGTTTTATTGTATGACATTCACTTTAATTTTATTTTAATTTCTGTTTTCTTACATCTTGTATGCATGTTTTTATGTTATTGGTATATTTTATATTGTACTATGTTATATATGTTACTTATATATTTTACTGCGTATGTTTTTTTTTTCCAACTCTTTTTAAACTGCACTTTGGATCAACTCATCTTGTTTTTAAATGTGCCATATAAATAAATGACTTGATTTGACTTGACTTGAATATGTGAAAAAAAGTTCATAAAGTTACAGAACATTGAGTAGCCAATGTTGAGGAGTTTTAAGAACCTAGTGTCTGTGTTACAAAGTAATGACAACTATGGCAGAGAAATCAGAAAAGGATACAAGCTGGATAGACATACTAGAGAAAGATGATAGGATTGCTTTGTGATAAAAAATATCCCTGTGAAACCATCACATACCAGGAAACAGAAAATGAGGAAGGCCAAAAAGAAGGTGGAAGGAAACAATAAAGTAAGGACTGAAAAAATGGATGCAATGAACAATCTACTAGAGGATATCAATCCACATTAGTGACACCTATGTATAGGAGCAAAACAAAAGAAGATAAAGATATATGTTAAACTTGACTTGCTTGTATGGAATGTTATTTGATTTTAATAAAATAAATAAAATGCTTAAAAAAAAGAAGATAAAGATATGGTAGAGAATGCCTAATTAAGAGTTACTGTGGTGTTAGCCACTGATGGTGTCCATTAGGGTGTAGGGGTGCATCTTTTAGCAAAACACCCTCAAAATATTGATTGCAGATCCTCCAAGAAAGTCATTGGCTTCATGCAAAAATAAAAATGTATAAATCAACGATCATTGAAGGAAGCTCACAAGATTGTAGATGAAAAATCAGACATGGAAGAGGAGGTGGGAGAGGAGGAGAAGAAAATAATGCACATTAGATGGCATAAGAAGTCTTAGAAAGTAAGAAATGGGGGTATTTCTTTAATTCACCTTTGAGACTGCTTGATGGTAGAAGAAGGTTTAAATACAATGAATAAAGATTCAAATGAAGATGAAAAAATAATCTGCTTTCTAGTTGCTATTATATCAGATAGAGAATGAAGAACAAACCTGGAATGTTGGGTGGCTGTACTTGCTGTGCACAGGTCACCATAATCGCATGATTGACATTGCAGCCCCCCTATACTACCCCCGGTATACAGCATTCATCTCAGGGAGTCGCTTTTAAATGGCATTGTATTTAAAGAAGCATACTGTGCAAATTTGACCATCATTTATGATTCTCCATGTTTTATTTCACCATGGGACGAGTCTTTATTTGGATAAAACTTTTATTAACATTCTCAGAAAAAGAAAAAAAAGGATAAAATATAAACTGACTAAAGCCTTAAAGAGTTACATGAACAGAGCATAAGATTTTCCATAAAGTAGATTTTTCTTAGCATGAAAGAGTAAAAGTATTTCTTATGAAGCATTGGCGGAGCAGCCTCAAAATTGACAAAAAAAAAAAATGAAGTAGACCATGAAGTCTCAGTTTTAAGTAGTTTATTTATCTAGATAGCATGTGCAAAAAAATGAGCATCCCTCCAACCTGCCTTTTTTGTTTGTTCATTTTATTATTTACTGCATGAAGGCTACACTTTCTTAAAACAATTTCTGTACTGCTTCCCAGACTTCATCAGAAAATATTAAAAAGAAAGGACCGAACGACTATTCTTTTCTTATGGTTTGTTTGTCAGTGTCTGGCACGGATAAGGCTACTTCACTGAAGCCTTTGTTTGCTGCTCTTAGTTGGTGTACTGACTTACAGTACAGTTGTGTATGTGCACCTTTTATATTATTTTTTGCATTTTTTAAATTTTTAAATTTTTTTATACTGGATTGCCTTTAAAAAAAAAAAAAAAAGCAGCATTTCACAGTACTAGAAAATAACAACTGCTGCCGAATCGAACCTCAGATTTAATTGAAACTCTGGCATCACTATTTCTAATAACATTCTTTGTTTTTAAACATTTCCTTCTTTAACGCTTTTTGTTAGAAATGCAATTTTGCTATATTGAATCTTGATTTGGGAGCACCTGGCTGTTTAGCGTATATTAAAATTCTAGCATTTGCAATTTTTTTTTTAGCTAAATGAACGCACCTGTCAACAAGGATAGGAAATGCTGATAATATTGTTTTTTCTATGCAGCCTTGAAAGAATATTTAACTTGTAGATAGGGGCTATTCCTGTGACATTCAGTTTATAAAGAGAAATTATAAGACTCTGTCTACAAAAAACAGATGTACTTCTTAATGGAGAATGTAAAACAGACTATAGCGTGGTAAGCCATGCATATGTATGTACAATACGGCGCTAGAACTTTGAAAGATGCTGCCCTTTAAGCAGCAAATTGCAGGTGTTCTAGAAGGGACCCTTCTGCAGCCTCTCTTGGATCCGTTCACTTCTGTGGGTGCCAGATGGACACTTGCATTCCTTGTATTCTCGCACAGTTAAGACCTAGGCTTTTTTTTTTCACAAAAGAAAAGCGCTTTGGCTGAAAGAAACCCACAGCTGAATTTTTATGTTACCGCTTCTTTTGCCAAGCTGATTTTCACAATTCAAAGGATGGGGTGCATGGAAATACTGTTTCAGTAGCATGGTGGATATGCTTTTTGATGCAAGTTTGAACTGGCAGATTTTACTTCGCTCTAATATTTTTTTTTTCTAATCAGTGGGGAATCTTGATAAAATCCAGAAAAAAGAAAAGTAATTGCTAAGGCATGTTACCAAATGGCTTTTTTTGCAGGTCTGCAAATAATAGATACAGCATAATGCGGGTATCAGTAGGACAAGTGTATCTGTATAATTGATGCTAATGGCTGTTGTTGATTCAGACACAGGCACATATGACTGAGCATCTGACTGTAACTAAAATAAAATTACTTTCCAGTAATTCTGTAGTACTACTAATGCATTTCACACCTTAGATTAAAGGACAATGCAGTATGTACGTAAGGATGTTTTCTTTTTTAATATAATAGGCAGCCTCACTGAAGGCTTCAAATAGTTGTTCTCTTTCTGTCTGTCTGGGAATGAGAAACTGCAAAACACTAAAGAAAATGAGGCACTGGACTGGAGGAGACCAGGAAAACCATGATTTAGCTGTTGAGAGTAACAAGAACAAAGAGTGTTCTGGTCACAGAGATTTGAGTGAAAACACAAAACATCATTGAAACTTGTAGCTTTACAAATGGTGGCAAATGAAGGTTTTGTCTCCTTATGGTTAGTAGTATGACACTATGAAGCGGCAGCCAAACAACATGCAATTCAAAACAGGCAGTCCAACTGACGCTAACCATGTTTGGGCCCGGCCAGTACTTGGATGGAGACCCTACAGGAAAAGCTTGGGTTGCTGCTAGAAGAGATGTTGATAAGACCAGCAAGGTGTGCTTACCCTGTGGTCTGTGTGTGGACCCCAATGCCCCAGTGCAGTGATGGGGTCACTCTGCAATAATAATGCCACCGTCCTTCAGATGAGTCATAAAACTGAAGTCCTGACTCTCTGTGGTCATTAAAGATCCTTGGGCATTCTTCACAAATTGCAGGGTAACCGGATGTCCAGGCTAAATTGTACTCCATTGCATAGTCATTCTGGAGACTTAATCATCCCCCGTCTCTAACTGGCTATCACTCTCACCCATTAACCACCTAATAGCTAATGTGTGGTGAACATACTGGTCAAAAATAGCTGCTGTCATATCAACCAATTGGATGCTGCACTTGGGTGGTGTTTGAAGTGGCTCCCTCTACGTAAAGCACTCTGAGCAGTGAGAAAAGTGCCATATAAATGTTAATAATTATTATTATTAAACAATTACAAGCTCTCCAGTTAATGGGGAAAAACAAGACTGAAGACCTGGGCTGTTATGTGCTATTCTTTATATCTGAATATTTTTTGGAAAGCCAATATGCGGTGTCATGTGTAGAAGCATACAGCTGCTGCCAATTTTGAGAATTTAGAGGTTTCACAGTGGCACATTTGAAAAAGACTATTGACCCTGCAGTTGTTTGAAGCAAAATCAAGATGGTGGATCTGATGGACCGGGAAGCTGAGGAAGTCCTTAGGGTACACACATTTGGTTTTTACAAGCATCCAACCTGTGCCTTGCATTTACCTTTCCATGAGGCTTCCAAATCCAGCCAATGTCATAATTTTGGATAGAAAATGTAAATGTGTTGGGACTTCTATACTAAGTTTTTGACTTACATTAGTAGCTGCCTGCGTATCCCATAAATAGTGTGACTTTTTTGGTGGAAGATTGCAACCATCGTTTTTTCTTTCCAGTTAGAGTCACCTATTTTTGCTTTTATAGCAAATAATTCTGATCAGTGATAAGTTTTTTTTTTTTATTTATTAAGGTTTGTATCTACATGCATTTTACCCATTATAGTTGACTAGCATATTGAAAAAGAGTCCAGTAATTTACATGATAAAAGAAAAGGAAGTATATTGTAGCAATTGTAGTATCCAACCTGTCTTACAAATCAACTCAGTGATTGCAAGGGCATGTTAGACTCAAGAACTGCATTTTCTGTTGACATCCCAGACCATCAAACGATTCCACTGTTAAGGACTGTTGCGTGAGCCTTATGATATTGTAGGTAACCTGGAAATAAGTGGGAAACGATTTGGGGCCGGGCACATGAACTCTGCACTTGTTCTAAAGGACTCTAGAGCTCCACAGACGTTTCTTTCCTCATGATGTGGTTTAACTAGAAATGATTACTTCTCTTCTTTTTTTGTCATTTTATCTAATCTTTTGCTCACTAGAACTTTAATGATATGATTTCAATCGAACCAACATTTATGGAACTCTTAATTACTATTTAATCAATCAAATGTCTGTTATCACAGCAAAGGTTGTTTGGTTACATACTTTCATGTTGCTGAACTATATTTGTTGGTCTGTGTAAGCGCTCTGAGCTTATCGTCAATAAAAAAATGATGAGCACTATACAAAAATAAATGAACAACAAAAAATCATATTTGCAATTTTTCAGTATATTACTGAGTATGTTTCATTCAATTAAGTATGTCAAAATGAACTATTTCTAGAAACATTAGGTTTGTTTTCCATAATGGAATTTCTGAAAATATTGGATTTATTGTCACATCATTGCAAATTTGTTTGTAAATACTTTTTCACAAGACTGATTTTATGAACATTTTGCAACATTTTCTGAAATTATTACTTAATGCCTTGACAACAACATGTTTAAAATATTCTCCAAAACAGCCTTCAGTTTCTCTTGCTTGTTACATTTAATTGCCTACATCTTATGTATAAGTGTTAAAACACTTTATACTTTTAATTTTAATTAAAATTAATTAATTAATGAATTTTAATTTTTAATTTTTTTTTTAATTAGCCAACCAAGAAGTATCAATTCTATAAAAGAAAATCCTATTTAATAAACACATCCTTTGAACAAGATTCCCCACACCACATTTAGAAAAAAAGGATGGCTGGATGGATGGATGGATACATGGAATGATAGATGAGTGTAACAAAACTTAGCAAGTTACAGGATTTGGACTATCAAAATAACTGCAATATATTTTTTCTTTTTCAGAATATAATTAATGCATAAATCTAAAACCTTAACATATGCATATAAAACAGAATAGAGTATGTCTTTCTCTCACTGATGTTCCCAGAATTGCTGTTCTTGTAACTTTAAAATTATTTAAATGTTAGAAAAGACAGACTGGTGTTGCATGAATGATGACAGTACATTAGATATTAGCACCTTTCTAACTAAGTGCTATTAATAATAATAATTATATTAATTAACTATTATAACTGATCAAAATACTGTGATGTTGGAGTATAATTGTATATGACACCCACTGCATCACAAATCCCAGGAACTACTTAAGTGCATTGATGGTAGGTAGAATGTCCAGTGAGGCCTGGGTGGTCTTTCAGTCTTGGAACCCTTGCAGATGTTGTTTTTTTCTTCAGCATCTCACCCCTGTCCTCCCAGGCATCTGACCACAGCATCAAACATACCTTTAGAGATTTAAAAACAAATCTTTATACTACTTTTTCCATTACTTAGATACATATGTTATGTAAGTGCATATTGATTTATCATTACCTATTATTTTTGGTATGTCATTTGTTCTTTCTTATTTTTATCTATCTTATTTTTTGTTTTTCTTTTCTTGCAACCTGTTCTTAAAATTTTTTAATGCACTTTGAGCTACATCATTTGTACAAAAATACACTAAAGAAATAAATATTATTATTAGTAGTAGTAGTAGTATTACAGTGGCTGTTGCTGTTGTTATTGTACATATCTTCAAACCAATTTAAACTGGTGCAAGAAATGTAAGAATATTATTATTTTTATTACAATTGCAATAATGATGATTGTCCTAAATTTCATTATTCATGCATTCTTCCATCCATCATCAAAGTTATTTTAAATACTGCAATGATGTGAATATTATTGTTACTATTATTATTATTGTTGCTGTTGTTGTTGCTCCTATCGCATATATCTTCAAACCCATTTAAACCAGTGCACAGATGTAAGAATACTATTTTTTATTTTTATTACAATTTCAGTGGTGATGATTATTATTCATTTCATTTTTCATGCATTCTTCCATCCATTATCAAACTTGTTTAAACTACTGCAGGACTGTGAAGATTATTATTATTTTGTACTGTATTTCAAAGCAAGTATTTCCCTTTATGCCTTTATAATGTGTTTGGATTATGAATTTGTCATATTTTGGATGGTATTAGAAAATCAGGGGATTATTCTAAACTTCATTTCAGATTATTTCAACTAATTATTGATAACAAATGGACTTGCCTTGTTTTGAGAACTAGCTCTTTAAATAATTTTTCATACATGAAAAAATCAGAGGTTTAACATATTAACAAATTTATTAACATATTTCGGATACAGAAAAAATTGTGAATCATATATTGTGAATCCAACACTAAGCCAACAAAAGAAATGTTGAAGTGTTTTTAAAAATAATTAAATTACAATACTTAAAGCAGCATAAGTATCAGTAATTTTCTGTTACATCACACTAGGCAAGCAGGGCAAAACCAGTCATAATGAGAACCTGAACAGCAGGGAAATATTCCAATACAGTTATCTGTGACTAAAGAGGCATTGCAAAAATGATGGCTGCTTTTCTAAAATGAAGGAGTAATATGACTGTGTTGTATCCAAAGCTATAATTAGTTGTCCATTAAAACTGCGCAACTTGGCTGAGAGGTAGAAGGCAATATATGAAAGCATCTAGTATTTGCTAAATAATATTCTCAAAAGAAAATGTCTACCTGAGAATAAAGTGAGTTATGTGCCATAGTGCCATATTGTAAGCTTTGGCAAAGCTATTTACATGCTTTCCTTTTACTGATGCCAGAATTGTATTAATTCCAAAAAAAAAACGAAAAGAAAGAAAAAAACCCATTGCCTTTTCTAAACAATTAGAGGAGAATTTGATGTCAGGTAAACATAAACAAATATCATTTGAAAACTGGCATTGTTTAAACAGCCACATTTTGTTTCTTGCCTATATTGTTTGTTTTCTGGATGATTTTAGTGCCCATAACTGCTTCATTGTTTCTTTTTTACTGTAGTGTGAAATACTTTGTGAAGCTTTTTCTAGTATTAATTATGAAGAAGTGACATAAAATAAAAATTGGTGGATTGACAGAGCGAATGCATACATCACATTATCACATAATAGTAATGATAAGAAAGGACAAAAGCTAAACAATTTGACTCTTTGTAATATGAAAGTAGCACAATGCTTTTCTGCAGACTCTTATATTTCTTCTTAATACCAATTTGCGATAAACAGCATTTTTAAGAAGGCCGACACTGCTGTTGTTCCTTCATTTACTGGCTTAGAAAATGGAGATGTGTAGATTAGTGAATGGAAATAGACTAGAACACCCCAAAAAAGCTGAGTGAAACTAACATTTTCTGCACACTTTCATATGTTTCTTGGTTCAGCTTGAACCACCGACTCACATATAATAATTGGGAATTACTCACAATCCGGACTTCCAGAAGTTTAGGAACCAATTACAAGGGCACTGAAATAATTCAATGCGTCTTGTGTTGTTAATATTTAAATATGGCAGAGCCAGCTTGGTGCCAAGGTCTCACAGATCTCACAAGAAAATAAAGGTTTCCCTTAAAGAAGTGCTAGATTAATAATTTGTTTCTGCATGGGTAATTGAGTTTGTTGTATGGACATAATATGATGAGCATTTCAAGTGCATACACATAATGATATAATTGCTGTTTAATATTTTCTAGCACAGTCACTGCTATGTTCTTATTAAAAGACATTGTTGACTTTGCTAGTCACGTGTCTTTGATGCTGTGAAGTGTGATGATGGGTGGTGGCTGTTGCATCTAAGAGAACCTTCGAAAGTATAAAGGCTTCAAGGATAAATTTGGTGTTTTTCAAGTCAACGTTATTTCTTCACTGACTGACATTTGCTACATGAAATTATTTTCTAAAGTTAATCGATTTCTATAAATTTAAAAAAATATCTTGAACACAAAGGCATTTTACATTGTAGTCTATGGGGCATGGAGGAGAAGCTTAAAAACTCACCAAACAGGTCCATATTTTAAGCCAAGCCATTTATTGAGTATTGATCTGTGTCTTGCGATTACACACACATTGTTAAATAGCTTGCACGTGTCGTTTTTGAACAAAAAAACACTGATATTATGAGATTCAGCCATTTTAAAAGAGGACAAAACACTGGTATAATAAGACGACCAGCCGTGTTCGACAGCTCAGCACTTAGTCTTCCTGCACAACAACCTTTCACCTCCCCTGGGTGGCTAGTTTTGTTTTGATTTACTTCTGTATTTATGTGAGAATTCGCATAAGCAAATAGAAAATGTATCCTTAACACAGGAGAAATAGCAATAGGTGATAGGAAATAGGAATAAGACACACTGATAAAGTGAGTATTTCCAGATCCCTTTTCTTGTCACAAACGTGCATTAGAAACACGGAAGGTGCGGATCAATTCTTGACATGAAAAATGGATGCATTTGGTACGTTTTTAAGCTCCATGTTCCATACCCTCCACTGTAAAGCACCAGAGCAAGAAAGATTTTTTTTTTATTCTGTAGAAAGCACTTAACTTTAAAACACAATTTCATGTGGCAAATGCATATATACTATGTTTATGAAGAAATAACTTTGACTTGAAAAATACAAAAGTTATCCTTTAATAAACTAGGGACTGGGCTAGGAATTTTTGGCTTCTATTTTTTTGGTTTAATCTTAAGCTTTTTATGTTCAGTTTTCTTCGGGTTTATATTGGTGTTAATCTTGGCCCGTTCACTGTCTAAAATTCCTGGCAAACTCCTCTAAATTAATTTCTCAGTAGTTGGCTTTGCCAGTTATTCCCTCATGTTTTCATCATGGTCATAACAGAAACTCTAAAATAATCATGCTCAAATTCTCACTGGTAACTGGAAAATAAATGCACATGCATCCACATGTGACGGCACTGACAGCAGTTTCAAAATGTTGTGCCACATGGACAGCGGCAAATTGCACTTCTGCCTTTTGTGGAAACATAGATTCTGTTCTTGTGAATAAAGTTGAAACTTTTGCTTTAGCTTCACTTGCTTGTGTTAAGAACTTATGTCTCTATATAAGGCATTTTTATTTGTGTTTTATAGTGTGTTATTTATATGTTTATAATTATGCATCATTTAACTTTATGCATGTGAAGTCAACTTGCCACAATTCTGATTGTCCATACTGTTGTTAACTGTGATGTCCTTTGCCAGTCACATAATCTAATGACCACATTGTGTGTGACCTAATCAATACCAGTTTATAAGATGGCAATGTGTATAACAGTCTTGTGCAAACTTTGGAACATACTAAGACTAGAATAGAGAGGGAAACGGTAAATTATAGGATTTAAGGGTTTTTGGTTTTCGCATTCTTTAGACATGTTTTCATTTTGTTTTAGATTTGATGATGACTACTTGGACTTTGGTGATTGACTAATCCTTTCGAAAGCCCTTTCCAGGTTGATAATTATTAACATCTTTTGTCCCATTAGAGAACTATTTCTTTTGCAGAAAGACAGACAGAAAGCGTTCATTCTTTATCCATGTTTGCATTTTTTTTACTTTAATTTTGCAGAGCCATGTACTAATTTACAAGACACCACCTGTTTTGATTTCTTTCAATTTTCCACAAGCAGACACAATCTTTGAGCTTCAAAAGTCTGGTTGGGTTAATAAAGCCATTTCAACTCATCATTCATCACTTTAATTTCTTTTATTTTGTCAACAGTGTTTACAAACCATTAGATTAAATACAACAAGACCGACTTGTCTTTTCCATTCTACCTCGACCATCTCATTTACTTCATTTGGTTCAGTTGCACCTTGATGCTGATTCAGAACAGGTGAAAAGAAGAAGTTGATTAACCGAATAAATTTACAATTGTGGAAAGCAACGTTAGAAAAATGCTTTTAAGATACCTGAAGAGTGAATGTTACTATTTTCATGTCAAAAACAAATTAAAAATATTTCAGGTAATTAATTGCAGGAGACATGCTAACCAGGTTTTAGTTTTTATCCTGTTTATTTGCTGCGTCACATGGTAAGTAACAAGCTCTTGAAACAGCAAGTAACACTAATCAATCTGCATGTCCGACAGTATTAATGTACCACTGTAAACTGTGACTATGAGCGAAGTTTAATGGCAATGGCATTGGAACACACCATAGCCTATCATTTATTCTTTGTAATAGGATGCAGTTTTAGAGACTGGCTGTAAAACAGTATGTGCATATAGTCACTACAATAAAATACAAATAAAATATAAACTAATAATGGAATCTAATAAAGCCACAGGCAGACATAAATAAGACTGACAGCATGGCATTACAATCTCCAGCCTCAGTACATTACTGTAGCAAGCTCTCACCTTGACTTCTGTTTACTCATTGATCCTTCTTATTTCCTTCTAAGACCTTAGATCACCAGTAAAGGAAAAAATTATCAACAATTGAGCAACTTGGGTCCTGTCGAGCTTTAGCTCACAATAATGGTGGCTGAGTCCTCGCTAGCTGTAGACTGAACCTACACTTTTTAGATAGAGCAGTACTGTTCATTTTTAGCAGTTTAATGTTTCTTTGGTCACATTCTTGAAGATATTCATAAGCAATATTATTTAAAAATATCATAAATTGTGAATTTCCCATTGGGATTAATAAAGTATCTATCTATCTATCTATCTATCTATCTATCTATCTATCTATCTATCTATCTATCTATCTATCTATCTATCTATCTATCTATCTATCTATCTATCTATCTATCTATCTAAATAGTTGTAATTTCTATGATTTGCTAAAGAGATGTTAAATATTGTACTATAGGAAGTAATATAACATAGTGGAGCATTTGTCATGAGTAGTGATGAGCGAACCCTGCTGAATTCGCTTCACTTTGACTTCAGTGAAACCACAGAAATGTTTGGGAACTTCACTGAAGTCAGCGAAATGCATTCAAGTCAATGGGGAAAGAGAAACCGTGTGGAGTATTATGGTACAATGGCCTTTTAAGTGTTCCTGACACCTAGGGAAACATTTGCCAACTCTGCTGGGCTGCTTATTGAGGCCAAAAAGTGACCTGAGCTGTGAGGCAGCAGTGCTAGCCAGTCATAGTAGCTAGCACCTCCAGATAATATAAATAAAATTAAATATCAGAATAGTAAAATTAACTACAGATAGTGGGAAACAGGAAGCATTATGGCTTGATGCTTACAGATCTGACAGAAGGTACTCCTGTCTTTCAAACCGAAAAGCTTTTTTTTTTTTCCTGATGCATTTGTTCTCTCACTTCCACTGCTACCACATAAGCAAAACAGTAAAGAACGTAATTCTTTTTCACTCCTTCCCATATGCATCAGTTGCACAGCACTCTCGGTAATACTGGTCACATATAAGACCATACAAAAAGGCATTACTTTTAAAACTCAAGTACACTTGCAGATTTCCTTATGTGTTTACATTTTCTGTTTAAATGTATTCACATGTTTTCTGCTCATTTTTAGCATACTGGTAAAATAATTCTTATTAAATCCATTCCAGAAGAAGAATTTCCTCTGGCATACTGCTCACTACTACCGCATGCATTTGCTTATTCACTGTCACTGCCACTGCTACCAAATAAGCACAACAATAAAGCACATGGATTCTTTACTCCTTCCTGTTTACATCAACTGCAGAGCACTCTGGGTAATACAATGAAAGGGGTAGGCTCATATATTACACACAGGTCACATGCGAGTCCATACAAAAAGGGGCATTACCTTTAAGTCACAAATGCACCAACAAATTGCTAGTTTCCTCATTCGTGTTTGTTTTGTATTTAAAGATATTTGCAAGTTTTATGCTTAATTTTAGACACCTATTAGGATCAGTGTTATATACCTGGGGGGCTGTGTCATCCAACATTGGCAACTACAGTTCTGTGATGTCATGCAGACCTTACAAAGCATCATGGGGTGCTGGGAAAAAAAAATAATCGAATTGAATTTTTAAGCAAATATTTGGTGAACAAGGTCACTGGCGAACACAACGTACTCAATGCAAAAATCTTTTGGTGAAATTTGCCCATCAGTTGTGAAATACAGGTTGCTCATAGTAACTTCCATATTAAGCATTCTTTTTCTAAAAATTAAAAATGGAGTAAAAATGGACTACAGCTTGTTTTTTATTTGATATTTTGCAGGCATAATTCATAAGTTTTGAAGTTTCAGATTTAATTGTAGTGGAATTCAGATTCCGATTAGGCTAAAATATAGCCTGACTGAAATTGTTCTTACCAAATCAATCTGCAGCCATATAAATGTTATGATTTTCTTTTGTTCTTGATTTCTCATAGCCTTCTCTTACAATTTTTCTGTTGTTTAATAATCCCTTATGAGGGTTTTATCTTTGAGGATTCAAAATGTTTGGTCGTTTTTAGTACAAAAAATGTATTTAACATGGCTTAAAATATTTTGTTCCGTACAGGCTCCATATTTAGTAGTTATCAGTGTAGCCATTTTGTGAGCCAGTCTTCAAGGCACAGATTTTCATGTTGCTTGAGGTGTTGTCTCAGGTCACGACCTGTCAGGTCAGGTTAAAAGATTGGCACTGGTGGCCATTTCCTATCTGAGTTTGCCAATAACTTACTAGAAGACTAGTGCAGTTCCTTCTTCCCTTTCTCTCAAACATGCAGCTTTATGGCAAAGTTTTTGACCACAGTTTCAAGAAGATTGAAAGTGCAGTTTGATCATTGGTTTTGATCTCTGCGTGTATGTTTAACTATGTTTTATTTTCTGGTCCTCGTCCTTCTCACTATTTGGAACAGCATTACTACCTACACAAAAATAGAAATAATTGTGTAAGATGGTAAATAATTTTTACAGTATGTGGACATGAAGGCTATAAGGTCAGGTTAGGTTGGGGAGCATGCACTAGTACAGCTCGTTTCAGAACTCACCACACGACAAAACAATTCTGGTTCCTGGTTAGCAGCCACCCCAGGCAGACACGTGGTCCAGTGCCCCCTGCCAGAAATGACCTTCTATCTGCCGCAGCCAGGTTTTACATGGGCGTCCCCATTGGCCTGATAAAGCCACTCGGGTCCTCAACAATGAGGATCCTGCGAGCTGGACCACCCTCTGGGAATCGCGCCCCATGGCTGTAGTGCCATAACTTATGCTCCCTCACAATGCAGGTAATAATAATAATACATTAATACATTACATTTATATAACGCTTTTCTCAGTACTCAAAGTGCTATCCACACAGGGAGGAACCGGGAAGCGAACCCACAATCTTCCAGTGTCTCCTTACTGCAAAGCAGCAGCACTACCACTAAACCAGTGGTACCCAAGGATTCTCCGAAGAGACACAGTACCAAAGGAATCCAGTCTTCATCTTAGGTCACTGGATAGCGTCCATGTCTCACAACCATATAGCAAGACAGGAAGCACCAGGACTCTAAAGACTTGGACCTTTGTCCTTTTGCATAGATATTGGGAGCGCCACACACCCCTTTCCAGCAAAGGCTATAAAACAAAACGGTCATCACAAAAAGTTTAGGCAAAACCAAGAAACAGTTCTGTAGGGGATGCAAAGGTAAAAAGATTTAAATTCTAATTTTAAATAACAACACTTTATCCTTCTATTTTTTTTTTCTTTTTTAGCTGTTCATTTTGTCACTTTAAAACTTATACAGCAGATGCATGTTGTTCCTCCACACTGTTTTTGTGCAATATTGGCAGAAGAATGAACAGAAATGACATGAAGGACAGCCAGTACATCATAATAAACATGATTTGGGTACGGCATGAAAGGTTATTAAATGGTGAAGTCTGGTGTCAGTTAGATACTACAAGAGGATGGAAAGGCCAACTCAGTTACCTTACCATTACATTTTTCTAAAAGTAGGAAGTCAAGATTCAGGCTGTGGACACTATTAAACATACTGCAGGGGCATTCATCTATCGGTGGCTCCAAAGAGTAGAGGTTTACCACTCTAAGATTTGGATTTAAAGCAAATGACATCACTAGTGCAGTACAACAGGAGCATGTCTGTTCCATTTTAAGGAGACAAAGAGGTGGAAGGAATGCAGAAATTGTTGGTAAGGAGTCAGTTTTGCACAAAGCCAAAGTTTGGTGACCTAAATGTTACATCTCTGATTTTTTATTCATAACTGAGTGTGATGCAGTCAGGATGAAAATTGTCATCTCTAAATCAAAGGTCATTGCCCTTTCCCAATAAAGAGTTGTTCTCTCTTTACAGGTTAGAAAGAAGCACTTACCTTGACTGGAGTAGTACAAGAAGACCCTTGAGGTTTTTTCAAGCCTTAAACCTGGCCAACAAAATGGTTTAAAAGTGAAAGGTCAGTGATAGTTTTTTTTTTTTTTATATATAATGTTTATTAAAAATTTAAATGGAGAGATTAAATTCAATAACTTAAGCACAAATTAAAACAGATAATACAAAAAATATTTCCTCCACATTGGAGGAAAACAAAATAAATCAAGTGCCCAATAAAAGAAGTGCAGAAGTGAAGACAACCTCACATACCTTCAAGTTATAATTTGAAATGGATAGTGTAGCATGAATAGGGATGCGACAGAGTCCTGCTCAATAATGAGCTGGAGTGGAGAATATGAAGGTAGAAATAACCAAGCAGGGCAAATTTCAAAGTCAAAGCAATATGATGGAACTGAAGGTTTGGCAAAGAATATTCCTTCTTCATAGTTAGTGTGGATTAAGGTGTTATACAGTATATGATGAAGGGTCTTTTACTTTTCCAAAGAAATGTAGCAGAGTTCTAACATTTTTCATCAGAAAGTAAACATACCTAGTAAAGTGAATATGTAAAAGTCACACAGGCTAACACATTATGCTTACTTCCTAGATGGTGTCATTGGGGTAAATTAACATGATAGATTTTAGTTTAAGAAGTTTGGATGGTGAAATCCCTTACATACAGTGGCAGCATAGGAGGGTCAGTGTGTGTGGACTGAATTGCCATGTATTTATGTCATTTATACTTTAGTCTTTTCACTGGTTTCTTCTTACGTTTAGGGCTGATAACAAATAAAGCGTTAAATAGCCTAGGCCCTAATTACCTATCTGAATTTATCATTATATAAAAAGTGGAACGTGCATTAGAATCTCCAGATACCAGTCTACCATGGGTTCCAAGGAATAATAAAACAACATGGTCGGTTGAGATTTTAGCAACAGGGCTCCCAGGCTGTGGAATGAGATGCCCCTTCACCCTTCAGGTTTTAGATGCAGGCTGAAGACTTACTACTTTCAACTAGCATACCCTGATTAGAGCTGCTGATAGTGCATCTCTGGTTATTAGTCTTTTGTATAAAAATGTAATATAATAATTATGAACAGTTGCTGACACTTCTTTTTTCTGTTCCTCTATTCATTATCCTGGTGTTTCAGTCAGGTTCCTCCACTGTCTGCGGTTCAAATGTTGATTTTATGTCTATCTTGTTCATTGTTTATGTTAACAGTATTACTTATTTAATTTCTTTATGCCAGTGTATATTCTGTAGTGTTCTGTTTGTTTTGGGGGTGGTTCCCCACCAAGCACCTAACCATCACTGCAAGGAACTACCCTCAGTCCTATAAAGGCAGGGGCAACCCACAGTTCCTTGTGGTTCATTCGAATGTGCTTAGAAGTGGTGAGTTCTTGAATTTGTGATTATTTCTTGTGCTCTGTGTATTGTTGGATTTTTTATCTGTTTGTAATGTTTTTTGACTTCACCATTGGGACTTGGTTTGTTGTTGGATTGCCTTTATTGTTTACGCAACTCTTTGTGCTCCTTTGAGCTGATTTTAAGCTACAGAGCATTTTACATCAATACATCTTTGTATTCATAAAGATTCTGCGTGGCCCTTTGTGTTACTAGCTGGGGATTTTGACAGTGATTCCCCTTCTACTAGGTGTTTTTTGGAACTGTGGAGGACTTACATGTTTTGGGACTCTGGAGCACACAACAATCAGTTGGTGCCATGGCTATATTGCCAAGCTGTTCTCCTGCCCAAGAAAAAGGCACCAGAAATACCTGTTGGCCAAAGAATCCAAGGAGTAGTCTGATTAGGCTAAGCAGCACAGTCTTCTATAATTCTGCAGAATGCCCAGGAGGAGATGAATGAGCAGTTGGCCTAGGTCACCAAAACTGTGACCATCTAACTTTTAGGACGTTTATATTCTAAATGACTGTGGCCCCCCTTAGACGCTTATTTTCTACAGTGGTGCTGCTGACAGAAGTTTTTGTTTTCCTTTTCTCCATGGTCTATTGGCCATATATGGTTAGAATCTAGTAATGTTAACCACTATAAAATTGTTTAACACACAGTAAAACACAGCCTCATTTGTAGCGTTACATGTGCACACTATAGAGCATTGAGCTGGTATTTAGTTTTTGTGTGTGAGAAAACAGTGTGCCATAGCTATTCTCCTCTGTAAAAGGTGATCTCCATGTCAGCACAAAGCATGAAAAACTAATGTTAATGACAGTCATGATAAACTCACATCAAAAGTCTAGGCCTAGTAAAGACAAAACAATTTTCAATTTCAAATAGTAAACATACTAGTACAGTAGATGGTATAGTGATTTTTTTTTTTGTTTTGACTCAGATTGGTTCAATCAAATATTTGCATATAAAAAGGTTTCCTTCTTAAGACAGATTTTAAACAGTATGCTGGTAAATGCATTTTTTTACAAACTTGATCCCAGGTTACATGTATCCCACGTTAGTTCTTCCACAAAGAGCAAGTCAATACAAGGATAATATACATGTTTCATTCTTTTTTTTTTTCTTTTTTTTTTTACTTGTTAGCTTTGAAAGTATTATGCAAATGTAAATCATTAGGCGCTTTTAACTGCCACTGTTTTCTGCATTTTTCAGGGCAGATAGTTTTGCTTTTTTGCTTCTTATTTTAACAGGGCTCCCATCAATAGTTATAAATATGAGTTATGAGCTACCATTCGCATTCTGGCACAGTAATAGCAATACCACATCTGCATGTCACTGAAAGTTATGTCACAACTTTGAACTGCTTTTTTTTAAAGGCCTCATGGGTGCAATAAGAAATCTTCAAATAAATATATTGAACGCCTTCTAGATGTGATACAGTCCTGTCAGGCTCGTTCTCCCACCCATCCTTTACTCTCAGCTGAAGCTTTATTTTCAGACCCTTTATTTTATTATTAAGGGTGATGAGTAATGTGTGTGTGGTTGCTTAAAAAAGAAAAGCATCTGATAATTGAAATAAATTTGCCAAAAATAGTAACTGTGTCTTGGTGAAAGATTTGCACGTAGCTTTGGGTTAGATAGCAAATTACCTGTATATGTAGCTTTCTAATTGTTTATAAAATGAAACTAATGAGATTTCGAGCACACTGTTACCTGATATTAAGCTGTTTTGATGAGTGAGGCAAATTGCTGTAGTTAACAAATGTAAAACCATCAGTTTTATTGATACAGGTTTGTGTATGTGTTAAATTAATCAAAGCGTGGGCGATGATGAACAGTTTCTGTAGAATTCTGTCAAAGGTTAAGAGCTAGTTATTTTTAAGAATGACATGAATCTACCAGAGACAGTGATTGCCTAAATGACCATTGTAATTACCAATTACTTCTTGAAGCAGAGAATATATTCACGGCATGTAGCCCACTAAATACAGACAGGCATTAGCCCATTTACGTACTAATGCACATAATTTAGATCCTGAAAAGGGCAGATGGGAACACAATGAAAGATAAAATAGATACGATCTAATATCATTCCAAGGAATATTGGATTCATTCAAGATTAATATTACTTTTTTAGACAACAGTCAAAAGTATATTTTGGTTGCTTTTATATTTTTTAATCTGGTATATAGAAAAAAGCACTCAATTGTGTTATTATGATTATCCATAACACCTGCATCATAGGCCTAAACAGAAAATGCACATCATTTTTCATGTAAAAAGGAAATAGCAAATGAGGCATATCTTTGTAGGCTTTACAGAAAGTTTGTAATAAACCCAATTATATTTAAAACATTTTTTCTTCTTCTGTTATTTAATTTTAGAATATTACTAGAATCACTTCTCATTTGGGTGGCACAAGGGCTGCTGTGTTCTGGATTTGAATTTGACTCCTGGGTGCTGGCTGTGTGGAGTTTGCATGACCCCTCGTGTCGGGGTGGGTTTTTATCAGGGTGCTTTTTCCTTTTTCAAAGATGTGTGTTTTAACTTCATTAATAACTCTAGTAGCTGTTTTTGATTGTTCTTACTTTGTTCCTGCCGGTGCCTGATGCTCCCAGGATATGCCTCAGCACCCCACAACACTTATTTGGATTAAGCAGGCTTCGGAATGTTATGCTGTTTCCCATCTGTCATCCCTATTATAGTTTTAAAAGCAGCAGGACCAATAAATGCATTCTGAGTCAGTGCACTACTAAAGTGAGTGCTGATAAATATACTTGATGAATACAACATATCTCTTGTAAGGTAAAACTGTTGTGACAGGGAGCTAGAGTCAATCCGAGGGTACCAGGTGTTATGCAGGAACTAACCTTGAAAGGGATATGATTTATACATTGAATTTTTATAAAATGACTGGATTTCATGACTCTTTAAATATTTCTCAAGACTGACCTCAATCTTTATATATAATACATTACCGTGGCTGTTCGTTTGTCTGTCCAGGATTTTAAATCACCTGTAGCTCGCAAACCATTTGAACTATTGACCTGAAATTTGGTACACATATACTACGTGACATCTACTATCCGCTTTCGGATGATTGACCTCCAAGGTTATTCCTCTTTTTATTTTTTTTTTATTTAATTTTATTGTAGAATCAACTCTCAGCAGTGGCCAGCAGGGCGGGTGTGTGGCGCAATCATACAGGGGCCGTTCTCATCCCTACCACCTTCGTCACTTCCCCTACCTCTTCATATCTTAAATCATTCTTGAGGCAGATTGAAGACATAAGTGCCAGTTTAAATGAACAATTAAAGAAAACGTACTAAGTAATTGCAACACAAACACTGTCTTAATCGGTTTTAACACGAAAAGACGCCGACGAAAGAAGAGAAGAAGCGGGCCGCTAGGGTGGAGAAAAGAAGAGCTTCTCATGAAGCAGCAAGCACATCAACCTCTGAGCAAATGAATGCTAAATGTACAGAGAAAGAGAATGAAAACTATGAATGCTCAAGTCAAGTGTATTCACTGCACGTTATTGTGCAGTGCGCCATTACTGGTATACACATAAAGCATGAATGTTCAGTTGCTTTCAGGGAGTTCCCATGCTTCATTATTGATCCATTCATCTAAGATAAGATAAGATAATATAAGTCTTGAAGTTGACTTACCCAGTTTCTTCAGTCATGGGGAGATGGAGTAAAGCAAGAAACAGCTCTGGACAAGATGCTAGTTCACTGCAGGACACACACTCTAATGCCAGGGCAATTTTGAGTCATCAATGATGCTGATACAATTGTCTTTAGAATGTGAGAGGAATACTCAGAGTTCTGGAAGAAAAATAGACAATGGATGAGTATACAAATACCACACAGACTTTGGTATATTTTATAATTTGTACATCCATCTAACCATTTTATAACTTTAATCCAATTATAGGGTTGCTGAAGGCTGGAAACATGATAATTATTAAAGAAATTTAACACGACAGCCACAGAAAGTGTTAGAAATCTTCTACTACATAAGAAAGAATATTGACCAGGCAAAGGCAAGCAATGAGCACTCGGAGGGTAATTTGATATCTGACAGAAAGCTAGTGTAGATAAGCCAGCTGATGTTATAAGGATATACCAGCAGCACTCTGAATCTGTTTCACCTGTTGAGAGCATTAAAAAGTAGACAAAACAGTAACAAGGTACTGCAGAATCAGAGCTAGAGGTGTCTGTTAAGTAGTAAAGTTCAGTTTTGAGTTGAGCAGAGATTTGCAGTTCAAAGGGCAGGTATAATTCCTAGCCTCCTCACAGAGGACAGTGGTATAGATTTTGTTAAGTACTGCAATCGGTCAAGTATAAGCTGAGCATCTCGTGTTGTTGACAATGTGAGATGTAATTCTGTTCTGTATGAATGAGGTGGTGGAAGTTTGTAAACATCAAGTTTTTGAAGTCATTGAAGCAAGGTTTTCCATAGTAGATGGATGCCCTCCTTGGATGATTTAGTGTCTTCAGAATAAAAGTGGAATATGAGGTTATGTTCATAAATCAGATAATCTTATGATAACATATTCATGATGTACAGATGCGGAACAAATACACAAACATGAGGGACAACACAGGAGACCTGTATTCACAGTTTTAGACTGAAGACACAGCAATTTCAGTTTCAGTAATGCTATGGATCCAAACAAAACCAGTTGTATTTAGTTTGTATTTAGTAAATAAGTATAGGTGAAGTATCATTCAGTTGGAGAGCTTTAAATGTTCCGTTAGAAAAGGTAGAGAAAGAATGAATCATCAGACTGGGATATGGATGTTCCAAAACACAAAGTCAAAAATCCTAGGAGGGTCATTAATGATGGTAAGTAAGTAAATAAAATTTAACTAGAAACTGTTTGTTTGAACACAATACGCTTTTGATCTAAAAAACATATATCCTCAATCACAATATTATCAATAGAAAACCTAAAGGAAAAAAGGAAGTCCAGAGTATGATATAAGCAAGTACTGATATACTGAAGAAAAACAAAAGAGTCCAGCACCTGTGTAAATCCTTTGACCATAGGTTTAGAAGGGCAACATACACGAATATTGAAGTCACCCATGATCTTAAGACTGTCATTTAGTGAAACAACTTGAGACAGAAATTCTGAGAACTTTGTTATTAAATTATTGTTGGTCATTGAGAGCCTATAAATGAAAGGGTCCTGAGAGAAAGCATATAAGATTTAAATCATTTTTTAAAAAATTATAGCCAATCCACCCCTTTTCGACAGATTTAGAGGTGTTAATAAAATAACAGTTTGTTGGACAAAGTTCATCAAGACTAGACAACACACCAGATTTCATCCACTGTTCTGTTAAGAATAAGAAGTTCAGATCTCGTGAGAAGAAAAAATCATTGCAGATAAAAGTTTTGTTAGATTCAGACCAAGCATTGATCAAAGCTATTTTTGTCAGACAACTGATGAACAATTGTTGATTATGCTTATATGACACATATTCCATTAAGCAAAGATTCTGGATATTCACCTCCATCACTTCAGTTGCATAGTCTTGCTGAAACAGAACAATTCAGTTCGATCTGAGATGATAGGCAAGTGAAAAGTGTATCTCCAACCGCAGAAGCATCATGAAAGATAGAAATTCCTGTGGCATATGTTGATTGTTGAAAGATTTTAGAAGTGTTTGACCAACAGTTCAAACTTCTCTTTCTTATCCTCACTAAAACACCAGTGCGTTTACCCCTTCTCCTGTGGCATTTCCTCTGTGATGGAATGCATCAAGAAAGCCAGCAGACACATACCTCTGCTGAACAAATAAATTTAGGATGACATAGATGGCTCAGGACAATCACTCCATTAACATTCAGAGAATATCCAATAAGGTAAGATTTTGACGATTATACACCATCAAGGAAGCAGAGACTGTTTGTGAGGAACAGCATCAAAACCATAAGCAGACACAGCTTTAGATGAACAGGTAAGGGTTCATGGCATGCTGACATACTCACTGGCACCATCTTGTGGATTAAAAAAAATCTTTGTTTGAAATCTAGAGAGTCTTGGATAACCTGCAAGTCCTAACTTCCAGATGTTTTTGTAGTAATTGCCACTCTAGCAAACAGAAAACAAACTGTACCAGAAAATGGTGGAACCCATTAAAAAAATGGTGGTATGCCGGTATACCAAGATGTGGAAAATAATTGAGTACTTTAAAAAATAGGTTTTCACCTACAAAAAAAAACTAAGAACATACATAAAATGTAAGCTAATTACCATTTGAAGAGTCTAAGTTTGATTTCTTATTGGAACATCTTGCAGGAACTGAGTTTAACGTAAGAAAAGAAGAGTGTGGTGGCGAGTGCACCATCAGCTCAGAAAAAGATGAGATATTTGTATTCTCTGTACACTTCTAGAGTAATCAGGTAGTAGACCTGGAGTGGAATGACAAAGAATGTGTTAATATATGTTTAAGGTAACTGTGCTAGGCTTCCTTGGTTCTGTTGTATAAATAATGAATGGAACCTTCGAATTATCCAGAGCTTCAACTAATTATTCAATGTAGAGAAATTCCCTGACATCGCACAAACTCCAAATCGAGCTTGCTGTTCCACTGAAGAGTCCCTCCTTCCTGACAAAATATAAAGCCAGAAGGTGGGCCAGACAACAGTGATGACAAGGTGGCCCCACCTCCTGTTGTTCCACCCACACAGTACACAGAATGGCTGCACATTTGAAGTTACAAGACACAATAATTAAATCATAGATAAACATAATAGAAATTACTTAAAAACATGAAAAATAACAATTTAAAAGTGACAATAAAACAAAAAAATAAATACATGCCAGGGAAAAAAGCCCGGCTGTAAAATAACATTTGACATTTCATTTTCCTCCCATACCACAAAATATGCCTGAAAGATGACCTGACAGTGCTAAACTGGCCTTGTATGAATGAATACGTGAGTATGCTCTATGATGGAGTTGCAACTCATCCTGTGATATTGACTGGCTTGCATTCCAGTGCTGTTTGAGAAAATAAATAGGAAATGGGCGACTGGGAAAATGAATGGACTGATGGTAATGAACATGATTTTAATGTCTAAATGGTAAAGATGTGTTGTAAACCTACACTTTCTTGTTAATTCTGGAAAAAAAAGCAATGGTGACAAAAGACCCTTTGAAATGGTTTCATTTCAAATGCTTATAAGAGGTATTTCATTTATTTATTTACAGCATTTATTTACCATTTCACTATTTGTTTGTTGACATTTGGGCACATTTGATTGTGGCCTAAAGCTGCTATGGTAATTATTTCAGAAGAATTAAATATCCCTTGTTACAGTGGTACACACTCCTGAGTATGTGATGTCACCGTGATTCTTCATTTCATAATTATAGATTTGATGCCTTATTTTCTAAATAAGAATCATGTTGGGCAGTTATGATATATGGAGAGGCTATAATGTTGGAGAATAATCATTAAGTCCTGAAGTATTTTCATTTTGAAATGCTAATAATTCTATTAAAGATACTGATCAGCAAACCTAATACACAAGAATAATGCAGACTGACACACTGAATCTCAATTTTTATTCTGGAAACACACAGTTAATATCTGGGGTTCATTTTTTCTGTTCATAGTTCAATGAAATCTTTAATGTTCACAGAGTAGGGAAGGCGTTGGTTTAATATCTCATCTGCAACACCCTACTGGGCCATTGATTGGGACTGAGCAACAAATAATGCCATTTCCTCTACCACCTACAGTTTCTTTAACATGTGCGAGCCAAGAACAAACTTGGTCCAATGTTAAACTTGGTTATCTTATGAGATATTAGAATTAAGCCCTCCTGTCTGTGTTGAAGAATATTGAGCAATACCCTTTTGTATTTAACTACTGGGGAACAGTAAAATTCGATTACAGCTCCTCTTACATATTTGAGACATTATTAATGTGCAGAATTTTGACTTGCAAAGTAAATTTTATTTATTTGTGAGTTAAATCAAGAATAACAGTTTTTATATAGATGGAAGCACTTGGCACTGAAATTGGTTAGTGATGAGGTGGAAGAAATTCTAAGCATAAAATGCTTGACCTTCAGTAAAATAAAACCCTGTAATTTTAACAGATATGTTAATATTAGGCAGTGAGTGCTGCTGTCTCACAGCTCTAGGAGGCTGGGTTCATATTCCTACCCCACTTCTTGTATTTGTGCGTTCTGCACGTTCTCCCTGTGTCTGTGTGGATTCTTCTCATATAGATGTGAGTAGCTCAGCTCCTGCCCATTACCTGTGCAGACAGGAAAGGCTCTGCTCTCCAAAACCTTAATGGAATAAGCAATTTTGCACATTTTTTTCCGATCATTTTCTAAACACTTTTAAGATACATACACCTCTTAAATGATAAACCTTAATTTTTGCACACATCATGTTTTGTTAAATGTCTGGCATATTTAGCCTTTGAAAAGTTAAAAAAGAGAAATATAATTCACAATCAGTAGTGCAAGGACGTAAAATTCAAAGCTATATTCAACATCAATTAATTCAAATTATGCTTATAACAATGAGCCTTGTTAACTGTAAACTATAATAAATACAGTAGAATCACTCTTACTTGTTTTTAAAAAAAACTACATTTTCTGTTTTTGACCCTTTTGATAATATTTTAATTTGCCTTGAAATGCTATTTACTCTATCTAACTATGAAAGCAAAGATTTGGCTGCTTGGGTTTTATAACTTATTAAAACTTTAAGCATTCATTTTGCTTTGAATCAACTTCTTACACACTGTTCATTTCTTGACTTAAACAACCGTTCAAAAAGTAAATGTCACGTTAATATAAAAATTATTTTATTTGATGCCAAATTGCATTTAAAGTATAATGTAGAATTTTCAAAATATTCAGCTACATTCAAGAATAGTCTTTTTTGCCAGCTGTATTGTTATTCTTGTGGGCGATTTTGAGAAGTTAAGTTTAAATTCCATCTGTTATTTTTTATTGCAGGTCTTGTTTCATCATACACCTCTAAATGTTAAAATGCATTTCGATGTTGTGGAACATTTTTAGTCATCAAGATGACCAAGATATCCTTTATGAGCGTCAGTTTGGAAGTGATTCTTTAGTTTATTTAAATGTACTAAAAGATATTTGCCTCCATATTCCTAATTGACCTGGCATATACAAATACATTATTTTAGAAATGATCTACAGTTGGTTCTGTGTGCCCAATATCACCAGGCTGTGCACCATCTACTGGTGGCCCAGTAATGGAATAGACAACTAGATGGTAAGACATATGGATTACACACTGTGGTAGTTGCAGCTACCATAAAAGCACAATACTTTAATCCAGACATCCATCCTTCCATTTTCCAACCCGCTGAATCTGAACACAGGGTCACAGGGGTCTGCTGGAGCCAATCCCAGCCAACACAGGGCACAAGGCAGGAACCAATCCCGGGCAGGGTGCCAACCCACCGCAGAACACACACAAACTAGGGCCAATTTAGAAACGCCAATCCACCTAATCTGCATGTCTTTGGACTGTGGGAGGAAACTGGAGCGCCCGGAGGAAACCCACGCAGACACGGGGAGAACATGCAAACTCCACGCAGGGAGGACCCAGGAAGCGAACCCAGGTCTCCAGATCTCCCAACTGCGAGGCAGCAGCGCTACCCACTGCGCCGCCCTTAATCCAGACATCTTCTATAAATAGTCATCTACTATACATGTACGTTTTCACCTCAAACAGTTATTTCCTGGGAAATAATAATGACTTAACTGTGTATATGTTATAGTATGCAGTAGATTAATGCTAAAGTTGACACAATAACTCTACAAAGTATACAGTGAAAAGATAAATATAGTAAGCCTCTTGAATCTGAACAACATTGAAATGTGATCCAAAAGGCATTCTGAAAACATTAAATTAATACATGAAATATAAAGCCATGAACAGCTTTGCTTCCATTTCTTAAACAAATCTTGCTAATGCCATATACTGCGATTCAGACTTTTCCAAAATAAATAAAAGATGGTGTAGCATTTAGTTACAGGGTGCCCAAATCCTAGAATGATCTGTTTATCTTTATAAGTGTCAGAGGGGAACATTTTTGTACAATGAGTGTTTTTCTTTTTTCTCTTAGGCAAAAAAACATGTAAATTATAAATATAAAAGTCAATAGATGAAGGGGCAATAGGGTCCCTTTGTTAAGACCGGGGTGATAAGTGAAAAGGCAAATTTCCTTAATAATTCTGTTACAGGTTATTGTTGATGGCTGTCTACAGGACGTAGATATTTACCTGTCTTGCAAAAGAGTCACCCGCTTTGAAGATCAGACTGCTTTGATTGGTATCTCATCAGCATTCAATATTGTGATACAGAACTGCCTGCTTCCTTTGAAAATTAACATGTTCTGGGGACACTGGTTTCTAATTAGCATTCAGCAGTATATGTACTTCTTGATAGCTGACAACAATGCTATTGTTTAACCATGAAAATGTGCTTACACTATTGCTAAGCAAAGGAAATTGGCATGTACCATCGTTTAATCGATTGTCATGATGATCTAAGCAAAGACTAAAGCAGTTATATACTTCTGGGTAGTGGGTGATGTGGAGAGAGACGGTCAAGATGTGGAGAGAACGCTGTCAAGACTACTCACGAGGAGTCAAGGGTACGTGGCTGATAAGACGCAAGGCACATGGACAGCGACAGCGACACCTACCTTCAGGGATCAAGAGGGAGTTTCACCAGAGAGACACCAGTTGTGGGTCCAGCGAGAAAGACCACGAGAGGACCAAGCAAAGCCGACAGACAAGAAGTGACAGGTGCCTATAGATCATCATAGTAACATGAGGAACCCAGAACTGAAAAAGAATTCTCACTCCAAGAGGCAGAAATGCTGACAAGGAATTGACAGGTTAGCAAGACTTCTGAAGGGAAACAAGCATTCAGCGAACAGTGTGTTTCAGTGGGACAGTTGGAAGATTAATTGCTGTGGTAGCACAGCATGCAACTTGGACTTTGCACCACCAAAGTTTTTATATTCCACTGTTATACTGTAATTTAATGGATTTTTTTAGTGTGGACTGTATGCTCTCTTTTTTAAAGGTTTTTGCTCCTGATTTTTTAGAATCTTATCTACCTTTATGTTCTTCATGAATTTTATATTGTCTGGTGTAATACAAGTTACTGTTGTACTGTTGTATTTCTTGAAATTGCTGACGTGTCTTTCATTGTTTATTTACTCACTGCCCAGTTTAAAGAAACCTGTGTATTATTATCTTTAAATTTCAAGAGTTCCAAGACTCTTAATAAAACTGGGTGTCGGATATTTTAACTGTGTTTTGGTTAGATTATCTATAAGTGTGACCTAGACACCTGTCACATTAGGGATGCCTTAAAGGGGTACACAACTCAAAAAGTATATATTTTCATATTTTACTTACTTCATGTCATTTATAGTGATGGCCAAGAAAAGAAGTGAATCTCGTACTTTCAGGCAATGGTGACCAGCACTGCACAATGGCAATGATGTGAAGAACAATGTTCCTCTCCTCCTTATTAAGAGTCCTGTCTTCAATTCAAATGCACAGCAGTATAATGAGATTGCCTTCCCTGACTATAATGTACAGGTATGCTGAATTTTCTAGAAACAACTATTATAATCATTTTGTGTATTTTCAGAATATGACTGGATAACAGACATGTGGATTATGTAACACAAGTAAAATGAACTATATTTTACTTTTTTCCATGGATGTTTTTCACATTGTTTGCCATTGTATAGCACTGGTCATCATTGAGTTCTATCGTATCAATAAACATTTTTCTGTCATTTTGCGTGAAAACATGAGATTACATGCAAGGATGTCAAAAAGTATAGTATATAAAGTACTATATATATATATATATATATATATATATAATATAGTATTAGTGAAGAGTTCCCTTGGAAATATTATCATCTACATTTAAAATAGTCTAATTTCACATTAGTTTATCTTGTTTTAACAGGTAATATTCATTAGAGAACTGTATAAGAAACGGCAGATCAGACACTTTCTTCTTAAGAGACTGTACACCTTTAATGCGAGTAGTGGCATCCTTCGCATGTTCTACATCTCTGTGATGGCCAGTGCGATTTTCTACACTGTGTTGTGCTGGGCTACTAACATCACCTCAAGAGAGGTTCACAGAATCAACAAGCTAATTTAAAGGGCAAGCTCAGTTATAGGATGCACACTGGACTTCATGGCCGTTGTAGCAAAGGAGAAAATTAAAACAAACCAAGTGCCATTATGAACAATGCTGTACATCCTCTGTGTGACACAACAGAACTGCAGGCTTTCAGCCAAAAAATTATTTAGTAGATGTGTGCCAAGAAACGCTACTGGGGCTCCTTTATAACAACAGCAATATGTCTGCATAAAGCCTCGCTGTGACTCTAACTGCCAAGTAAGACGTTTTCCTTCTTTTCTGTAATTCTTGTGTGCATTTGAGGGGTGTTGTTGCTGTTTGTTATGATAGTTCTTGAGCTTCTGTAAAAACCTAAATTTCCCTGTAAGGAAAAATAAAGTACTATCTATCTATCTATTGTGAAAAGGCGCTATATAGGCGCCCGATCCGACACGGAGGCACATGTAAAATAGATAAACTATTTTATTTTTCTTCACCTGTGGGCACACGTCTTCCCTGTGTCCCACAGGCAGTACACAGTCCCAAGCAAACACACCAAATAAAACACACAGCAAAGCACTCTTTTCTTCCTCCACCACTCCTCCCAGGCAACCTCGTCCTCCTCCTCCTGATTCTGGCTCCCCGAGTGATGGCTGCTGGCCCCTTTTATAGTTCACCCGGAAGTGCTCCAGGTGCTTGATTGCTGAGTTCCGGCTGCACTTCCGGGTGTGCCCACAAGGGCTCAGGAGTTCCAGCTGCAGGCCACCCTGGTGGTGCCTGCGGGACCCAACAGGGCTGCCTCCAACTCCAGTTCCCATGGAGCACGCGGGAAACCGAGTCACCACTCCAACCCAGGGGCAGGGGGAGGTATTGCACCGTCCAGGGCTGCTCCCCCTGAATATAGAGTGAAGGGCCATCTGCCACACTATCTATCTATCTATCTATCTATCTATCTATCTATCTATCTATCTATCTATCTATCTATCTATCTATCTATCTATCTATCTATCTATCTATCGTGCCTTTCATATCTATCTATCTATCTGACTATCGCTACTGCAATAAAGTCAAAGGTTTGGCATTTTTAACTGATAATAGCATCAGGCACAAGACAGGTAGCAAACATGGACAACCTACCAGACAATTTCAGGGCACATTCTTTCATACTCATCTTCACTTATGCATACCAGACAGTTAATAATCATCACTTGTCCTAACCAACAAATTTTTGATATCTTAACAAATCCTTATCATGTACAAGGCTATTTTTTTGTGTGCCACCTTATACATTGTCTTTTATAAAGTGTTCTTCTTAAACACTTAAGCTAAGTTCATTTATACTTTATTGTGTTTGTCTCCGTACATAATATTTTTCACATTTATGTCATTTTTTTTATATATGGAAAAAAAAGAAATAGACCAGAATGCTGCACATTTAACTAAAGAGCACCAGTATTTTCAATGTTCAGCCTATACGTAACTTTTATTTTCTCATAAAAAGAACAAGCATAGCTATTAAAATTCAAAGGTTCTACCTTGGTAATGCAGACAGCTTATATTTATGTACGATCCCATACTATAACAGGAATGTACCCACACCAGTCCAGAATTGCTTCCTGCCTTCTGCCCTGTTCTCCTGCACACCAACCCTGAATTACATTGTCAAAACACTGCAAGAAATGTGTTTCAAATAGTGTAATTTTTGGCAAGCTCTGTCCTTAAATTTATATATACAGTCTAGCAAAATATTTGCAAAATTTATAATTCATATAATTTCAGCCCAGTCTAACTAAATTACTTGCTCAAGGCCACACAATGAGTCTGTTGCTGAGACTGGATTTACAGCCTTGTGGAGGCAAGTCCGGCTCTGTAGCCTGTTTGCTAAAGGTAAAGATGTCTTATGTAATATGACATTAAAAGGACAGGGAATCTCAAACAGTTTCATTCTTTGCAATTATCTGTTGTAACAAATGAAAATAACATAGCTGTATAAGCAGTGTATTGGCAGACATAAACATTATCATGCTCTAAAATAAAAGGAACATCCTAATTAAATGATATTGCTTCAAACATGAAACCTGCATTTAAAAGGATGTAAACATTTTCATTAATTTGAGTAGAAGATGTACGATCAATATTTATTTCATTAGACTATGAAACAAAAATTATTAAAATACATTTGCACTTTATCAAACTGAAAAGCCTAAGGAAAAATAAAACTCCACTAAAACCAGTTTAGCATAAAATATACAAAATCTAAATACAGGGCTTTTAATGTTTATGTTCTCTGCTACAGTATATTACAATTGGCAATGCTCCATAAATCCTGGAAATATAAAAACATGGGATATATTTTTATTGCTTTTGATATTGTAATTATAACAGCAGTATCAATATGCTTTTGAAATCACGTACTAACATTTTCAGCAAAATTATGGCAATGATTAATTTTACACTTTGTATTTTAAGTTGCTTACTGGGCTTATATATGCCAGAATGATGCTAGGAATAATTGTTGTTTTCACAGCAAAAAAGGGCATATCAATTAAAAATAAATAGTCTCCACAGTTATTATGTTACTGCACAGTGGTAAAACTGCTATTTGAGTTTTTTTTTTCTTTTTTAATTCTACAAGAAAATTAAAGCTATTTATTTCCAACAATTTAAGCACATTATCTTAATCTAGGTTTCTATATGCTTAATCATATGAATATCTACCAAAAACATCAAAATACTTCAAAGCAATGAAAATATGGTTTTAAGTTAAAAAAATGCTTTTTTTTAGGGATAGGAAAAAAGGCAGCTTCCCTTTTAGCAGAAAATGGTCCAGAAATATTCTGACCATGTCAGGATTTCTAGTACTTGCCATCTTATTTTCCGTATGGCTTTTCCACTTCAGCAGTGGCACAGTAACACAGTGGGTAGTGCTAGTTTTCTGGGTTGAATCTCATGCCAAGACATGTTTTTTCTGTGTCTACATGGCTTTTCCACCAGTTTCTACAATTTTCATCCTACATATCCGAAGATACACTGATTTAACTTATTGGTGACCCCAAATTCACCCAAGCAAAAGCGTGAGTGAGTTGGTCCTGAAATGGACTGGCTACCTGTTTACGACTGTTTCCCAGCCTTACATCCAGTGCTGCCAAGATGAGTTCTGGCCCACTATGGTCATGAATTGGATTAAGCCGGTTTAAGAGTACTGTTATGTTGAGAGTCACGATGGTAGCAGGCTGATCCGTTTAGACCAAAGAACCTATTCCTCAGTAGCAGGCTCTAGCTGTTACTTGTGAAATTCCAAGGTGCTTCCAGAATATAATCTCAACAAGGTGTCCTGGGTCTTTTCCACGTAATTCCCAGTGGATGCTGCTCATTAGACGTCACAGACATAGAATGGGTGGTCAATCTGCCAACACAACTGAAATATTTGTATGGGGACAACACAATGGAACACTGATTAATAGCCAGGGAAGAGTCAAAGATCAAGAGCTAACTGGAGTTACATTTACCGATCTGTTTAGATTTGTGATGCCTATGCGATCAGAATATCTCTTCTTAAACTCTTTTCTGAAAATTAGTAGTACCACTACACTCTTTGAATTCTGTACTATCGTTAATGTCCTGTATAAAGGATTAAACTAAGACACTCAAAACACATCCAACATTTTCGAATCTCATCCTTCAACCCAGCTTTGCCATTGCAGATGCTTCTCAATCACAGGAATACTTCCAGTTCTCCCAGATACTTTCCGTGCTTCTTCCTCTCAGAGGAGCATGTCTACAAGGCTCAGAAGTCCTTCAAAGTGCTCCTTCCATAATCTACGCAAGATCTCCTATCCTTCTAGAGTCAAGTCATGGGATAATTCGTCAGACCCACTTTTAAGCTGTCAAAAAGTTGTTCTCTATGGCCATAGGACAGTCTTCTGATGCTCATGCTTTCATCTAGGCCAGGGGTGTTGAACTCCAGGCCAGGAGGGCCGCAGTGGCTGCAGGTTTTCATTCTAACCCTTTTCCTAATCAGTGACCAGTTTTCACTGCTAATTAACTTCTTGTCCCTTCATTTTAATAGCCCTGTTTTTAAGGATTCAGTCGTCTGGATTGATTCTTTTCTTTAATATGACAGCCAAATAGAAATGAGACAGACAGATGATCAGCTAAATTGGGGCTTCAAACTCCAACCAGTTTCACTCCAATCAATTTCTTAATGAGAAGCCGATTCCTGCTGTTAATTAAACTCATTATTTAATTCCATGGCTTGTTGCTGCTCTCTTTCTGCCACGGCAGACATTTCCAAAACTGTTGATTTTCTGTTTTTTCTAAGAACACCATCAAGATGTTTTGGTGACCTGAGCAGACCAACCTTACTGAGACCTTCACCTTTCTTTGTTTTCAGATATTGTGTGTTGGGCACAGGTGAGCTGGTCATGTGGCGGCTCCTTTTGTGTCTCATTATTGTTTGGTTGCTAATTAAGGAAAAAGAAACACCTAAGGGGTCTGAGTCAAGGCAAAAGAAGTTAATTAGCAGAAAAAACTGGTCGCTAATGAAGAAGATGGTTAGAATGAAAACCTGCAGCCACTGTGGCCCACCAGGAACGAAGTGTGACACCCATGATCTAGACCTACAAATGCCTTTAAGTTACTGTAAACTCTATGGTGATCACTGCATAGAAAACCATTTTTCAATTAATTTGATGGCATCTTTGAACATTTGTGCCCATAACAGAATAAAAGATAACCACCATTTAACAGATTGACCATGGAAATAAGAGTTGAACTCATCACCAACTGAGCCATCAACATAGGTGTTTTAGGATGCATTCCTTTCCAAGGTGTGAGTCAACCATTCATCCTCTGGTTATATATTTACAGTTAAATATAACTGTTTGTCCCAATGGTCAGAAAATAAGATTTAACATTATATTATATTGTATTCCCACAATGTCCATGGAATTTTGTTTAGGGTACCAGTCACAATAATTAGGAATGTTCTTAACTAATGCAGAAATCCAATAACATTGTTCCATATGGTTTCTGGTCAGGTGGGATCTTCATTTCCGCCATGCCCCTCTAGACAATATTCTTATCTGCCTGTTGGATCTAAATAATACTTCTACACAAGAGATGTTAACACTAAAATCCCTGAAGTCTACGAAAAAACTCGTAATCCTGGGCCACCTTAAATTCCTTTGCACCTCTCCATTAGCATAATTTGTTTTGCAAATATGTCAATCAGCCTGCTGATACCTCACCACCCCAACCCTGACCGCCGCAGCTCAAGTTGGATAAAAGTTCTCCCAGCTCAAGTCTGTTTCATGTGTGTTCCATGTCTACAACAATCTATGTAAATGTAGGATGACGGGAAATACGAGGCAGGAATTGTTCAACACATAGCTAAACCAGAAACTTTTTTCATGGTTTAGTAATAATTGACAAAATGTAGACATGAAGTGTATAATGTGTGAAGACTGAAGTCCAAATACAGTACATCCAGAAAGTATTCACAGCGCATCACTTTTTCCACATTTTGTTATGTTATAGCCTTATTCCAAAATGGATTAAATTCATTTTTTTACTCAGAATTCTACACACAACACCCCATAATGACAACGTGAAAAAAGTTTACTTGAAATTTTTGCAAATTTATTAAAAATAAAAAAATTGAGAAAGCACATGTACATAACTATTCACAGCCTTTGCCATGAAGCTCAAAATTAAGCTCAGGTGCATCCTGTTTCCCCTGATCATCCTTGAGATGTTTCTGCAGCTTAATTGGAGTCCACCTGTGGTAAATTCAGTTGATTGGACATGATTTGGAAAGGCACACACCTGTCTATATAAGGTCCCACAGTTGACAGTTCATGTCAGAACACAAACCAAGCATGAAGTCAAAGGAATTGTCTGTAGACCTCCAAGACAGGATTGTCTCGAGGCACAAATCTGGGGAAGGTTACAGAAAAATTTCTGCTGCTTTGAAGGTCCCAATGAGCACAGTGGCCTCCATCATCCATAAGTGGAAGAAGTTCGAAACCGCCAGGACTCTTCCTAGACCTGGCCAGCCATCTAAACTGAGTGATCGGGGGGAGAAGGGCCTTAGTCAGGAAGGTGACCAAGAACCCGATGGTCACTCTGTCAGAGCTCCAGAGGTCCTCTGTGGAGAGAGGAGAACCTTCCAGAAGGACAACCATCTCTGCAGCAATCCACCAATCAGGCCTGTATGGTAGAGTGGCCAGACAGAAGCCACTCCTTAGTAAAAGGCAAATGGCATGTTCCCTTTAAATAATGTACAGATAGTATGTGCATACATACAGTAAATAACTTACTCTTTAAAACGTTTGGTACCCTGAAATCACCATACAGACATATGCAAGCATGAATTTTACAAAAGAGGAAACCTAATGTGTGATCTAATACCATTGAAAGCTCAAAATCTCCTTACAGCCAATTTAAACAAAAAAACAAAGTAATTTCTTTTAAGATGAACAAAATCAAAAGAATCAAAACATCATAAAATATTCCCTGAGTTGTCGAGTCAAGTTATTTCAATAGACTGTTCCATTTCAAGTGCTGCACCTACCTTTTCTAATGAGATAATGTTCTGTTCTCCATATTTTGATGTCACATTGAGGTTCACAGGCAGGAGCTTCTGGCACCACAGGCAGTCAAAACTTGTAATTATCCTCACATTTCCTTGGTATCTCACTTATGGTGTTACCTTAGAGACAGTAAACCCCTGATGAAGAGTTCTAACATGAGTCTGATAAGTGCAGCGAGGTGTATCTAGGAATTAGTAACCTCCTGCAACAAGCTTCCCTCCCAATATATGAAATGTCATTCCTTATCCAAGTTTTACTTTATCTAAATCTGCACCAAACATGCTGGTCACTTTCTACCTTGCATGTTATGCCATACTGCAGTTTTCTAGAACATGGTAAGGCGTTTTATTACTTTGTGGTGTGGTGTCTGTAGAAGTGGCTTTAACAGTGTATGCAGTTCAATACATAACTTTTTGTCATTGCTGTAAATATATTAATAGCTATTGGAGTGTAAAATTCCAGGACATTTTTTCATGTGGGCTGCTTGTCTCATGAGGGGTATGATTTAGAAAGGAATACACATGCCATACTTCTATTAAACATGGCGTCTGCTTCCAAATACCATGTTATGAGAGAATACAATATTTTATGGCACCTACTACTATATTTTATCAAATGAGCAGCCTAAATAATGTAAACTGCTTTCATTTTTTTCTCAAAATTTTCCCATTTACACATTGATTTAATTGTTAAAGTAAATACTAATATGGTAAAAAAAAGGAATGGATATAATTAACAATAAATGTGTTAATGAGTAATGAAGACATGTGCCTAAGAACAGAATGTTGTATAAACAGCATATATCCATAGCTTTTTTAAGCATCTAAAAATGTTCACATTTTTTTCCTTTAGAACTCTTTGACCGATCTGACAGGACTGCTCATCAATCGGATAAATCATGTGGTGTTTGGGAAGTCCCCCGCATGCAACTGGAAGCAGGGAGTGCCTAATAAATGAAGGTTAAAACTTCAATTCACATATGTTTGAATATAAACACCCACCACCCTTAAATGTAACCTTTGAACCCTTTTGATGTTGACGGAAGAATGTTCATTTTCATGTTCTTTGTATCACAGTATAGATTACTTGGCACAAATTGGGAAAAAATGGCTGCTTTATAGATACGTTAATGAAATAAGTAAACTCCACTAATTGAATGGGCCCAGTATGGACATGTCAATCAGATTCAAATTTAGGCAACAATGAGGAAAAATAGGGGCAAAAACCAGAAAACAATGAAAGCAGTGACAGTTGGGAAGAGTTACCAGAGACCGATAACACTCCAACAGACTGAAAAATGACTAATCAAAAATAGACAACAGGCTTTAATTGTTTGTATGGGATTCTGTGTTTGGTTTTTTAACCTTTCAGCTTACATGGTAAAAGAAGGGCATTTTCTTCTTCATTTTAAACCTCTGAGTAACTCTTGGCAAGCATTAAGACATGTCCCTCCATGTCTCCCTCCCTCGTTCGCTGCCTGTCTCTGTTGAATGAAGTGATTGCTGGCTATGAAAAAAGCATTCTTGTGAAACTAGATTTAATTAAATTAACATCATGTAAGTGAGACTGTCCTATTTCCGTTTTTTTTTTACCTCTCATAAATAAGAAATCTTAATGTCCTGGTTCAATCAGTCTTAGTTCCCCTTGTGTGAGCATGTTTGTTTACACGGAGCGAGAGTTGTTTTCATTTAGATCCTTCCCTCCCATTACCATGTACACCTTTCATTCAAATTCACAGTCTCACTGGCACATCAGTTCCCTGCAGTTAATACAGACATATTCCAACAGGGCTGCAAGGCTACTTTTAAGCTCCATGCAGAAAACAGAAGAACATGCCTCTGTTAAAGCAAAAATATATCTGAACAAGACAGATAAAGTGAAATATTGCCACACGGCATTCATATTTTTTAAACATTTGAACAAAAAATAAAAGACAAAGGCTAAAGGAGTTTGCTGGATGATGTTAAACCATTGCTAGTAAGTGTAAAAATATTTTGCAGTTTATTAGAGGAGAGACAATTATACCAGATGAGTAATACAAAAGTGTAGCGTGAGCAGATTCAGTTAAAAGGCGATCTACAGAAGCTCTCAAACCGATTGATCCATTTTCTGAACTCATTTTTTCTCTCACAAGGCCATGGGAATCTAGAGGTTATCACAGCAGCTTTGAGCCCAACCGAGAAATAAAGCTCACTGTGAGAAGCCAAGTGCATGGTGGTCCAGTGGTTAGTGCGCTTGCCTCGTGGAGCCAGATCCATGGCTTTTTCATTCTGTGTGAAGTTTGCATGTTCAATCAGCTGCTCTGGTTTTCTTCCCACATACAGATGACATGCATGTTAAGTCAGTCAGCAATTCCTAATTAGCCCTGCGTTTGCATGAGTGGACCATTCGATAGACTGCTGCCACCTTTCAGGGTTGTGACCCTAACCCCTAGTAACCTTGAATTGGATAAAGTGGGCTTCAGAGTGTTACGTTTCCATGTATGCTTGTCATATAATAGGGCAGTTGAAATTAATAGTTATGGGGGTCTCACACTGCTGTAAAGTGCGTAATGGGACAGGTTGGAAATACTAAGTGGAAACATATCTGATGTGCAGTAGCCTTTTAACATGAGTCCTGCCATTCTCTTCACATGAACCCAATGGATCCTGTCAAAGGCAGTACACACGCAGCTAATAAGAATGCTTAAAGTGGGTAAAGGCTTTAGGAGACATGTAAAGTTGATCTGTGGGGCTTTTAGATAGGGAGTTACACTGAGAAGGTCAAAAAGGATGTTTGTCAAAGTGGAGCTGGCCCTGAGTGTGCATAGGTGCCAATACCCACACACACATATCAGGGTTTTTTTTTTGTTTAATTGTGGGGGTTGCCCTCAAAAGATATTGTGAATGCCAGCATCTCTTTTGTTTAACCACTTTATCTGCAGGATAGCTAAAATTTCCAGTGTAACCATTGGTTGAATTGTTGAATTTTAATAATTCAGAGCAGCACAATGACTAACTTGTTCCAGGGACTACAGTTAAAATCACAGCCAGGTAACTAATCTTTTAAAATCTGCATGTTCTCCTCATGTTTGGGTACATATTCTAAGATGTCTCTTGCAATTTAGGAAGATTAGTCATCCAAGTTAGGAAGACTGGCCAATACGGTCAAATGTGAGTATCTGGTGAAACAGGTTCTGCTTCTCCATGACTGTGTAATAGTCCAAGCTAAGAAAATGAATAAATAGATGAATGGGTTCAGCAAATACTGTTTGTAAGTGTGTTGTTTTAAATATTTACTGTACATGAGAGCTGAAAGTAATACCTGTTAAAAGCAATCCAAAAATGACAATATTTCAAATGTTTTAAGCTCTCAACAGTCTCAAAAAAGATTAACTAAGTATACATTTGCTCAATGATTGGACTTCTTTCAGAAGATAAAAATAAAATAATTAACATCTTCTGAACTGCAAATTCCCCCTCAAGCTTTCACTGTCAAAAAGTGATACATATTTCTAGTTTGTCATCTGCCAAATACTGCTTCGTTCAAGTATCAGATCTAAAATGAATAGTTCATATACATAGAACACTGAGACCCTTTTCTCTCTACCTCTGGAATAAAAGAGAAGAAATAAAATAAATGCACACTTTTCAGAATGCTGTGTTGTGGTGACTTGATTTAATGCTTCTTCAATTGATCTCATTCTGCCTGACCTTTACTATGAGAATCATAAGGGTGAATGAGTGATGTGCTCTTTGCAAAACGGAATCATCTACATGTGTGGAATGAAGCTAAACACAGGCAAGTTTACATATTGCTATCATTCACATTAAAACCTGCAAAACACCTCATTTACCTGCTTTATGAAGGGCAAAAATGCTTGTATGGGGCTTTGTGTTATGTTTTTGCACTTGTAAATGTCATATTAGATCAAACTTGCATTAGATTAAAGGATCCATCCCTTAACTGTACTGGAAACGCAGAATATTCTTTACTATGGAGGAGACTAAGGAGACACCACACACAGATGTGTGGATTTAGCACTGTAAGTGAGGCAGCATTTAATCTCTCAAGGGTGTAATTAATGTCTTCTGGCCTTCACTACAGCAAAGATTTTACAAAAGTTACATTTGAATAATTTTGTATACTTTCTATGAAGTACATTATCTATCTATCTATCTATCTATCTATCTATCTATCTATCTATCTATCTATCTATCTATCTATCTATCTATCTATCTATCTATCTATCTATCATTTATTTCAATGTAAGATGTTGTATTTGTCCTCTTTTATGTTTTGTCTGTTGTTGATATCATAAAACTGTTACTAGTCGGAGAGAGACTTGAACAAATTCATTGTACTGTGTAAACGAACATGAGGCTATATGCTTATATAATGTGCTTCATATCTACTTCTCTATAACACGCACATGTTTTTGTATATAGAGACATTGTCATTGAGTGAGGAACGACAGGTCCTAGTGATAAATGTTGGGGTGCCAACCCAGTTGTTCCCTATTTAATTCAAATGAAGAATCAAAACAAAAACAGGCACGAAATAGAAATCACAAGTTAATAAAAAACAAGGAGGCATCAGTCTTGACAATAAGGCTTTGTGCAGTCACAATATAGGAGCTCCTGTGTTGTGCTTTGTTCCCAGAGTGATGCCTCCTTTCAGTGGCCCTGTGATTTATAGGTGGGAGACCGGAAAGGGTAGAGTCAGTTTCCCTCACTGGGCATCTACTCAGCACTGTGGAGGGAATGGAAGAGGACATGATTAGCACCAATGCCCCCTCTCGTCCTGGAGTGGTACCTCATATGATTCACTGATGCACAAGTGTGACATGATATATACAGTATACTGCAGATATACTGTATATTGCTTTCAATAGATAGATAGATAGATAGAACTGTATTTGTTCCCAAGGGGAAATCTGGCTTTTTACAGAAGCTTTTTAAATAAATAAATACATAAATAGATAAATAAATGATGTTGTATTCATTCTGTTGTTTTGTTTTGTCTGCTTTTGTTGAAATCATACTACTGTGACTAGTCTGAGAGAGACATGTAAGAAATTAATGGCACTACCACATGTATTGTTCACTTTAAGTGACACTAAACTTATATAGTTTGCTTCCTATCTATCTATCTATCTATCTATCTATCTATCTATCTATCTATCTATCTATCTATCTATCTATCTATCTATCTATCTATCTATCTATCTATCTATCTATCTATCTATCTATCTATCTATCTATCTATCTATCTATCTATCTATCTATTGTGATGGACAGCTTGAGTTCTTTCTTGGCTGGGACACCTTACTGATTGAAAGACCAGAGGAGAGCGCTTGTAAGAGATATTACCTCCCCCAAAACAACAGAGGACAGCCCCCCTGGCTTGGTACATTGCCACCAGCTTGCAGCTTGAAAGCTCAGCCCTGTTAGGGTCCGTGGTCACCTCCAGGGGGTGCATGTTGAACTGCAGGGCCCTTTATTGCAGCGCTTCCACCATACCTGAAAGTGCTTCCGGAAGGAGTTCATGGGACAGCTGGAGCACTTCCAGGTACTCTGTAAAATGAGCTGTCTCACTCCATTTGGGGAGTCAGAGTTGGGAGGAAGAGGGATGAAGCTTGCCAGAGGAGGGGTGGAGACAAAAAGACAAGGGAGAAAAGAAGAAAAGTGCTGTGCTTATTTGACTGTGCTTTGTCACTGTGCTGAGCAGATGTGAAGCGAGTGAAAAGCGTTTCCCACTGGAAAATACACGTGCGTTGTACAGAGACTTGTGCCAGATGTCTGTTGTGTCGTGTGTTTGAGGAGCTGGTGGTCACATCTATCTATCTATCTATCTATCTATCTATCTATCTATCTATCTATCTATCTATCTATCTATCTATCTATCTATCTATCTATCTATCTATCTATCTATCTATCTATCTATCTATCTATCTATCTATCTTTTGCTATTATGTCAGACTTCAGCAGACACAACTGTGACACTTTCAAATCAAAGTGTACATTTTAGACTCACACAGTTCCTCATTTGTTCTGCTTTACATTTTGACTGTGATACTAATAATATTGAAGCAAACCTTCACAACAGATGAAAACTGGTAAAAACCTTTTAAGATTAAAAAAAAGATAACTCTTCACAAGTATGATGCCACTATTATGAGATATGGCTGCAGGATAATACTGACACTTGTTTATACACATTCGTCATTAAAGAGTTATTAAGGGAAAGGTTTCAAAGTTCATGCAAGCCATTCTGATTACTACTGAGATGGTACTGTGCATTTATTTTGATATAAATTTATATACAATGGAACAATGCCAAAAATCAAAACAACTGTGTATTAAAATTGCACTTGATTTTTGAAACTTTCAAAACATTTTGTGAACAAATATAAAATTTGATTGGTTTCTAAAATGTATGCTCTGAATTAAGGGAACATTTATTGTCCATTTGAGAAAGTGTAACAAGAGGCCAGTCACATGACTAACAGTGCAATTACAACCAGAACTCACAAGAGTTATCTCTCCGTCTGTAACAGTTAAAAAGCCTTTACCAATAATCTGTCTAATTTCCAAGATTCCTATCTCGATTTTTCCATTTAGTGAACCCATTTAATCTAATTTCATGGTAATGGAGAGCCTATTGGGTGCAAGGCAGGAACCAAATCCTAGAGGAAGCTAGAGTCCATAAAATGGTCTTCTCAGCTGGGCGCACCCACTCATACCTGGTCAACTAACTGAACACCCAAACTCACACAGAAAACTCAATGCAGAAAAGTGAAGAGGTTGAGATGTGAACCTTGTATTCTGTAGCTATAAAGCAGCACTGCTAACCACTGCACCACTGTGCTGCTAAGGTTCTATTCTTTACTGTGCCGACATACAGATATACTGCTTGTATTCTCACTCTGTACTAAATTTTACTGTCACAGCTTTTTGGAGGGATAATTGTGGCAAACCTCGGTAATGTAGGGCAAATCCATTAATATATGAAAAATATTAACCATTGCTAAATGCTTATTATAAAAATTCTAACATAATAAAAATGTCCAAAAACCATAAAATCAATTCATGAATAGTAGTGCTTCAGAGTTTCATTTTTTAACTATCGGTTTTACTTTGCTCTTCTCACTAAAATGACTTTTTTAAACGAGTTTCTTTTTAACTTGCATGTTTTGCATTATGTTCCTTTTATTTGTTTGTCTTATATGTTCTTGAAGTATGCTATATTTTCATTTAAAGAATCAAGCAAAATCTTGCAGCTGTGCAAATTATTATTTCTGCTGGCTTGTCTCGTGACAGCTGTAACATCCTTAGGGACGATGCTCTCTGTGTTTAATGCGTCTGGAGCCTTGAGTCTACTATAAGGTTAGTGTAGCTGGAATATTAGATAATTTAGGTAACAACCCCCAGTAGACTATTTCTTGAGCTAACATCACCTCAAATTCAGAGAGGATTCCCAAGGTCACCTGCTAAGCACAACTAAAAATGACAGATATGCCAACATATTCCTTATTTTTAATACATTTAAGGCCATTACGGTGCAGATGTCTGGTGCCTATACAGTTAAAGATCTTTTGGCATCTGAGGCAAGATAATTCTTATTGTCTCAAAGTTCCTGAAGTTTTCTTCTTCTTGATTTGCCTGTTGTTATGAAACATGCCAATTTAATTCAAAGTGGATTTACTTTGTTTTCATCTGTGCTTTTTTTTTGTCTAATCATAAAAGGTTGCTGATTCAAACCTTTTTGCAGTAGAACTTGAGGTCAGTTTTTCCATGTGTTTTATGTTAAAAGCAATTTTGTTTTGCTGAAATGGGCTTTTTGGGTATGTCAGATACAAATGCCTGTTAAGATAGTGCAGTGCCATGCAGACACATTCAGCTGTCAAAATATGTGTAATTTGTTCAACTAAAAAAAATATATTTTGTCAATAATTTTTAACAACAAAGGTGACAGGCAAGCTTGCAAGCACCATTGACCGTGGCCATTCAGCTTGATAAAATGTTAATTTATCTGTACAGGTGGTGCACAAAGTTTTTATGTTTAAAAAATGCTTAAACCAGAAGTGTATTCTTTGACCAAAGCAGTATTTTGTCATTTATGTCTACATGTTGCTTTATTTATTAACATGAACATGTGCTTAATTATAATTTTAATTTTATCCTGTGATTACTGTATATTGTAAGTGTACATGTTCTTCAGTTCAGTCTTATAAAAGACCAACAGACAAGATCTATTCTGTTATGTCAGAAACACTTCAGTTTACAGTTAGGTATCCATTATAAGCAATATTTAACAGTCTGCATGTTATAAAAACATTACACGTCTTTTTAACATAAAACAATGAAAAATGACAGTAGCACATTTCAGGAGTGTTATTACTTTTAGTCTGATATAGTGGGTCTGTGGCTTATTGTTTAATGTTTATTAAATAAATAAATATTAGGCTCACTTTTTCAAATGGGGTGTAGGTAGTAGTGTGACAAAAGCAGCCAAGAAGTGTGGAGTTGACCATGACCATCACAATGGTGGCAGCGGTGGGATGAGCACTGGCAGTGAGGAAGAAGAAACAGCAAGATGGTTTGGTGCTTGACTTTTTTATGATGTTAAGCCTGAATAAGACTTTTTAGAATTGTGAGCTTTGGTCTATTTATCTATTGGTGATTTTACTGTTTTTTAAAGTTCTTATTCTTTTAATATCCTGTTTTTAGAAGGGAACTTGGACTTTATTTTAGTGTGGGGTTTGTTTAAGTGCTTTTATTGTTTAAGGGTTTTAGTCTAGTAATAGAGCCATGCCACCGACCTAGGCCACCAGTTGTACTGGATTGACAAGGGTGTGGAGGCTTCCCATTCAACTGGTGGCTTAAAGTGGGGAGGATTGTGATATAGTGGGGCTGTGGCACATACATTTTAAATAAATAAATAATGCACTCTCGTTTTCAGGTATGTTGTAGGTAGCATGGTGGAGTAGATCCCGGAAGCAGCCAAGGAAGTGTGGGGTCAATCCAGACCATCAAATATCAAAATAGTTAATTAAATATTTATAAACTGTTAATAGCTGTTTTACAATATTTACTCAAACTAATGTGTGACCCTTATCTCTTTATGCATGTAATAATTACAAACCAGAATACTGCCGACCAATTCAGCTGTCAATTACAGAATGTAAAGATATACTAAAATAAAAGTCATAGCATAACAATATGCAAAATTATAAATAAAAATAAAAAGAACACGTAAAATAAACTGTGATGGTCTGTTTTGCTGCATGATGCTATAGAATTTCACATAAAGTGTTTTTCTTAACAATACGAACTTAGCATTTCTACCTTACAGCTCTTAACTCCTCATTTTTGGGATGACAACTCAGTCAAATAAAATACTCGAAGTTCATTTAGATATTTGAATGTACACACTAAATCTTTCTGAAAATTTCATTTCTGATTGTGGTTGAATTATAAAGAAAACATGAATTGGCTGGATATAATCAAATCTGCTGTTATTTGTGCTTTTTAAATTTGAGTACTAATATCTCAATGAAATATGCAAGCAGTAAAAGAATGAAACAAAAAAAGCTCACACTAAAAAGAGGGAATTACGTGATTCCACATAAGTATTAGGAAACATATAGGAAAACAACATAATAAACAGCAACCATTTTATTAAAAGAAGTAATTACTAACACATCTTCAGCACTCTGTTCTAGGCGTGTTTCGTTATAATGTTTTAGAACCAGAATAGTTGTCTAATTCATCAAGTTAGAAGTTTGGTCTCAGCTTTAATTTCCTTGTGAAGTGTAAGGCGATCTTTGGCTTTTTAGCAGAGCAACCGATCTGTTTCCTTGAAATCTGCATTAATAACAAACCAAGCTACTTAATCACAATGTCTCCAAACAATCTGAGGGTCACTCACATCATTTCTTGTGAGGGACTCGTATTCTCTTGAAGACAAAGTACTGCGGCACTCTTTATTTATATCAGCATTCACTTTTCTCGGTAAGCTTATTTATTTGTGACTCAGTATTTGGACAGTCACTGGCCATGGCTGCCTTCTTTGATTCAGACCACCGTCATCTGTTAGGGTGAGCACACTACTGCAGCATTGGTCTTTCAGCTCTCCTTACTCTTCTGCTTGTGGTATACTTGTCTTCAAGTGTTAAAAGTAATTAAGCTGCATTTTTTTCTAAATGTAAAGTGAAATTATTTTTTCTAAGTTAATTTATTTTTTCATATAAGGAAAAATTACCAATTAAAAATACATTCAGTATAACACAGAGAAAGAGTTTTATAAAGAGAGATCTGTACATTTTTGGAAAAATTATGTCACGTCTCAGCTCACATTAAAACAAGGGCAGTTTGCCTTCAGTAATATTTTTGACTTTCTTTCTCCCTGGATCACTAGTCCTGATTTTAAGTTTACCAAAGGGTAGAATAGATTAGAATTTAATGCCTGCCTTGAACCTCTGTGCCATTAAGGCAATAAAGTCCATCTGGTGTCCAATTTGTTGACATTAAAATGAAAACTGTTGGCATCACATAAAGTTTCATCCAGCGCTTTGTGCTTTATGAGGGAGTTCTTTTAATCATTGTGCATTCATCCCATGAACTAAAAATTTCAAAATATAATACATAAATTTGGGCTGATCTGAATTAAAACTGAAATGAATTTTCTGGACCAAAGGTTCAGTCTGCTCTAAAAACAGAAAAAATACAAGAAAATGTTGTTAAATTTTCTATCAAATAATTAGCAAAATGTAAAGAAAAAGGGAAAATAAACTCTAATAAGGATATTTATGTATGTTATATTAATAGTTCTTATAGATCATTAGCTACTGTGTTGCAACACTGAGGAGATGGAATTTACAGTAGTAATGATATCCTTGATTGTTAAAAGTTTTCTGTTCTTCATCCATATTTTAGAAAGAGATTGTTATATTGCATACAGCATCAGAAGGGGATGCTTCATAATGCTTGTCATAATGTCTTTTTGTGCACTGGGAATGTCTCAGGCTACTAGTCATGAGGTTTATATGCAGGGCTGATAGGCTCATTCTACATGAAGAAGTGAGGAGCTCAACAATGGGAGCACCTCAGAACAGCCGATCAAGAGCAGAAACTTACATATGAACAGTTGAATTTGGACAATCATCAGTAAACCATTTAGTCCATTAAATGCATTTGGTTACCTAATAGATATGTTGTCTAAGTATCTCATCCAGGTACTTTTTAAAAGGTTGTCAAGTATTCTGCCTGAGGTGAAGTGATTTTGGACATGTGGCGGAGGAGCACCTCCATTAGGAGCTTCGCTATAAATGGTAGAAATAAGCAAGGTCAGGAAATGTGGGAGAGATTGTTTCTAAAATTTTCATGGACACTTTGGAATTCCCAAAAATTACCTTCAGACTGTTTCGGGGGAAAACCCCGTTGTTGTGGGTTGGCCTTTGGGTGCCTAGGCCTGTGAATGTATGACTATTTAATGAGAAAGAAAATAAATTCACTAAGAATTAAATAGGCAGTTTTAGATTGACATATGCCTTTCTAGCAATTATGTTCCATGAACAGATGGGGCAGTTGTCGCTGGTGGTAATTTAATGTTGCTTTAGGCGGGAGCATGAGTGCATGTTCAACTTCGTTAAAGTAGATGATTGACAATTACAAAGCAGATATGATTACTTTAGAAAAAAAAAGTTACAGTATGGATATTAGAAAATGGATGAAATTAAATTCCTGTTACTTTAATTATACACAAGACTGAAAAGAACTATATATATATATCAGTCTGATATTGCAGAATCAGAACAGCACGTAGTTGGCAACAGAATGCAGCTAACAAGTGGTAGGTAATTATGAAGAAACGTTTATTGAGAAGGTTCTGCTCAAAAAAACAACACTTTATTCAGATTTACTGAAGGATCCTTATACAAGATGAGTTATTATTTCTGTTTCTCTTCCTCCCTTCGGAAAGCAGATCATAACCTGGTTCTGCTTCAGCCTCACTACAAACCAAGAGTGAGGGAGCTACCTACAACCACACGCTCATTCAGGAAGTGGTCCCCTGAGGCAGAGCAGGCTCTGAGAGACTGCTTTGGAACTACAGACTGGGATATCCTGCAGGGATCATATAGTGATAACATTGAGGAGGTTGTTCTACATCAACTTCTGTATGGACATTGTAGTTCTAGTAAGAACAATACGCTGCTGTGCTAACAACAAGCCATGGATTACAAGTGACATCAAGGGCCTTTTGAACCAGAAGAAAAGGGCTTTTAAAGGCGGTGATCAGCATGAGCTCAAGCACGTGCAGAAGGAACTCTGAGTCCAGCTCAGGGCGGTGAAGGAGCAGTACAGGAGAAAGTTGGAGCAGAAGTGGCAGAATAACAGCAAGAAGGAAGTGTGGGATGGAATGAAGAACATCACTGGCTGCAGCTTGAAGCGGGGTGCCACCATCGAGAGAGACGTGGAGAGAGCAAACCAGATGAACAACTTCTTTAACAGGTTTGACCACCCTAACCCACTCTCACCTCAGAGTACTGCATCCTCTACCCATCCTTCTGCTGATACCAGCATAGAAGAGAGTTTCACCCCACCTAAAATTACAGCAGCCCAGGTAAGCAGAGAGCTGAGGAGACTTCGTGCCAGCAAAGCAGTGGGTCCAGATAGGGTATCGCTGGGGAGTTCTCTACAGCGCATCTTCAACCTGAGCCTGGAACAGGAGAGAGTCCTGAGGCTTTGGAAAACATCTTGCATCACCCAAGTCCCAAAGGTATCACGTCCTAGTGAGCTGAATGACTTCCGGCCTGTTGTTCTGACATCACATGTGATGAAGACCATGGAGCGGCTGCTGCTTCACCACCTGAGGCCACAGGTCCGCCACGCCCTCGACCCTCTGCAGTTCGCATACCAGGAGAAGGTGGGAGCGGAGGATGCCATCATCTATATTGCTATATCGATCCATCTCCCACTTGGACAGAGTCAGTGGTGCTGTAAGAATTATGTTTCTGGACTTCTCTAGCACCTTCAACACCATCCAACCTCTGCTCCTTAGGGACAAGCTGACAGAGATGGGAGTAGATTCATACCTGGTGGCATGGATCGTGGACTATCTTAAAGACAGACCTCAGTATGTGCGTCTCGGGAACTGCAGGTCTGACATTGTGGTCAACAACACAGGAGCGCCGCAGGGGACTGTTCAGCCTATATACATCGGACTTCCAATACAACTTGGAGTCCTGCCACGTGCAAAAGTTCACTGACGACACTGCTGTCGTGGGCTGCAGCAGGAGTGGGCAGGAGGAGGAGTATAGGGACCTAATCAAGGACTTTGTTAAATGGTGCGGCTCACACCACCTACAACTGAACACCAGCAAAACCAAGGAGCTGGTGATGGATTTTAGGAGGACCAGGCCCCTCGTGGACCCCATGATTATCAGAGGTGACTGTGTGCAGAGGGTGCAGACCTATAAATACCTGGGAGTGCAGCTGGATGATAAATTAGATTGGACTGCCAATACTGATGCTCTGTGCAAGAGAGAACAGAGCCGACTATACTTCCTTAGGAGGCTGGCGTCTTTCAACATCTGCAATAAGATGCTGCAGATGTTCTATCAGACAGTTGAGGCGAGCACCCTCTTCTATGCGGTAGTGTGCTGGGGAAGCAGCATAAAGAAGAGGGATGCCTCACGCCTGGACAAACTGGTGAGGAAGGCAGGCTCTATTATAGGCACAGAGCCGGACAGTTTGACATCTGTGGCAGAGCGACGGGCGCTGAGCAGGCTCCTGTCAATCATGGAGAATCCACTGTATCCACTGAACAGTATCATCTACAGACAGAGGAGCAGCTTCAGCGACAGACTGCTGTCAATTTCCTGCTCCATCTATCTATCTATCTATCTATCTATCTATCTATCTATCTATCTATCTATCTATCTATCTATCTATCTATCTATCTATCTATCTATCTATCTATCTATCTATCTATCTATCTATCTATCTATCTATCTATCTATCTATCTATCTATCTATCTATCTATCTATCTATCTATCTATCTTGTTGTGTGACACCTGCCACGTTATATTGTTTATAAATTACAACATCAGAACATTGCAACAATGGTGACAATAACAGAAAATCAGCCCACCAAGATTGCCAGTTCTAGTCACCTAGGTTCTCCAAAATAATATCAAGTCCAGACTTGAAAGACCCAGAAGTCCTTCTCTGTACCACATGGTCTATGGTTCTTTGTGTGAAGAAAACTTTACAAAATGTAGGTGGAATTTGCTCCTAACAAATTTCCATGCATCTCCCTGTGTTCTTATTGAAGAATAGTTCTAAATACTTTGATCATGTCATGTCTTAATTTTTGTTTGCTTAAACTGAAAAGGTTGAACTCTTTCAGTTTCTCCTCATGGCTTATACCTCACATTCCCAGAATCAGCCTAGTTGCTCTGTGCATACTTGTGTAGTTTGCCTTGGTTGTGTCCTCTTCTAGTGTTGTTAATATTGTTTGTGGCATTTGATATGGTCTTTTTTATTCCTGCAGTATCTGCTATGATATGCAAATCTTTTAATGCTGTTTATTGGCCAACTCTAGTTTGGTGTCTGAGCAAAATGCCTATTCAGTTGGTTAGTTTGTCTGCTGAAGTGTAAGATGTTGTCTCATAATGGCAGCAACACTTGCTATGAACCATCTCTTCAGTCTATTGCTTGGCTGATTAGTGTGACAGCATTGCTCCTACAGTATTTCTTCAAATACCTTTGACAACAATGCTTATTAGAATAGTTCTCAGATCTAAGACGGAACCTATTTATTATTATATTAAAATTCATTGACTGGTGCCCACTGCTGAGGCATGGCAAAGAAGGACAGAAGCCAGTTATAAGTGTTGACTTCACTGCGCCCTTTGGAGGATGAGTGCTCTCACAGAGGAGACCATAAGGGGTGAGTAGAGGGGACGTCATTTGTAGATGGAGGTACCAAGACTCATCTTGGTTCTAAGGGGCTGTTTAAAATCTTAATTGTGACCATCTAAAATAATGTAACATTATCCTCTCAGACCCACTTAATCAAGTTCAGAAAACTAGGAGCTTATCTTGCAGCATTATGGGGGATTCATCCCTGGAGAGAGCAAACATCCATTTCAAAAGTGTCCAAAATATTTGGTACACATAATGGCTTTAATAGTGAGTACTGTCTTATGGAACCAAGAGCAAAGCAACCAAGGACACAACAAAACAGATTCCTTACTGATGATTACGGGAGGCTTTTTTTTAGATTTTATAGAGTTATGAACTATGATTGTACTGCAAAAAAAAGGCAACACAATAAATACACTAATCAGACAGTAGTAAGTTTATCATTAAGAAGCCAAAAAAAAAAGCATTTGTTCTTTTAGCTCAATTAAAGTGCTTAAAAGCTATTACGCATTCCTGTTTGTTGAAGTACTGACAGGCCATGAACTCAATTAGAATATCTTACATCCATCACACAAACCTTGAACATTATTTGTAAAAGAATGATACTAGAAATTCCGACAAATAAAAGATCCATGCTGTTCCCATAAATCAGACATAAATCTATTGTGCTGTCTCTGGTTGTGACTGTAGCTTCTCCTACAGAAATCAAGCTGTATAACTAGAGTAAAATCACACCAGGCAGGCTTTAAAACAGCATTAAATGTGCAGCTGAGCTTGACAGACCCTTTGTAGTTGACATTTATTCCTAAAGTGTCTGGTCCTCACCCTAGAGTTATCTTTATTAAAAGAAACTAATCTTACCAGTACAAATGAAGACTACTAGGTTATACACAGTAACATGAACTTAATACACTTTAAACTATTATTTTTTTTTCTCTTTAGGAAAAATTTCCCTGTGCTGAAAGTGGCAGCTCATACAGTTATATATAACAATTGATATTAACAGCAAGACTTTTTAAGAGGTGTCGTACTTATCTGATGTTTTCCTAAGAGGAAATGAAGCAATAAAGGTGCAAGACTATTTCATCTCGTGTTGATCAGTTTGTTATTTTCAGAAGAGGATGGTGAGGCTTCGAGACTAAGGGTTGGACTGCTGCAAATAAAGTAGCACATTAACTTCCCACATCAAACTTTCTGTGTAACCTTGAGTGAGCCATTTCCTGTAACTTGTCGCTTAGACAAGCTTGAATATTCACAATGAAAGCAAGTGAGTTAGAGACGGGCTGTGAGAATGTTATTTCGATGATAAAACAATAAGAAGAAAAAGTTTGAATATGCTGTTAATATTGTTTGTGGCATTTGATTAATATGGTCTTTTTATGCCTGCAGTATCTGCTATGATATGCAAATCTTTTAATGCTGTTTATTGGCTGACTCTAGTTTGGTGTCTGAGCAAAATGCCTATTCAGTTGGTTAGTTTGTCTGCGGAAGTGTAAGATGTTGTCTTATAATGGCAGCAACACTTGCTATGAACCATCTCTTCAGTCTATTGCTTGGCTGATTAGTGTGACAGCTTTGCTCCTACAGTATTTCTTCAAATTCTTTTCACAACAATGCTTATTAGAATAGTTCTCAGATCTAAGACGGAACTTATTTATTATTATATTAAAAATTTATTGACTGATGCCCACTGTTGAGGCATGGCAAAGAAGGACAGAAGCCAGTTATAAGTATTGACTTCAATGCGCCCTTTGGGGGATGCGTGCTGTCACTGAGGAGACCATAAGTGGTGAGCAGAGGGGGCGTCATTTGTAGATGGAGGTACCAATACTCATCTTGGTTTAAAGGGGCTGTTGAAAATCTCAATTGTGACTGTCTAAAATAATGTAACATTATCCTCTCAGACCCACTTAATCAAGTTCAGAAAACCAGGAGCTTGTCTTGCAGTATTATGGGGGATTCATCCCTGGAGGGAGCAAGCATCAATTTCAGAACTTCCCACATCAAACTTTCTGTGTAACCTTGAGTGAGCCATTTCCTGTAACTTGTCGGTTAGACAAGCTTGAATATTCACAATTAAAGCAAGTGAGTTTGAGACGGGCTGTGGGAATGTTATTTCGATGATGAAACAATAAGAAGAAAAAGCTTGAATCGCAACATTTTATCAGCCCAGCATTCATCACACACCTGTTGTGTCTAATCTGCAGTTGTATTGTACATTTAAGTAGAAAGGAATACATTTCTCTATTAATTATGTTATATAAAATAAATCGTAAATATAAAGCACTAAGCCTACTGTATGTTGGTTGAATTATTTAAAACTTTAAAACACAAAGAGGAGGGGCCATTTAGCCTAACACAGCTTATCAAACCCCTTTTATAGGCTTAGATGTGAAGATTCCTAAAATATTACTATCTACTACGTTAATTGTTGTCTTTATTTAATAAAAAGTTGACCACAATAAATAATTAAATAAATAAAAGAAGTCAGTTCATCTGCGGAGGTGGCTTTGTTTTACAGCATCCGAATGGGATATCATTCTGTCATGCCATTGATAAAAACACACAATTTTTGGGGAAAACTAACCTTTATTTTTTGTCTCTAGAAATGCAGTTAGTGTCTACTTTGAAATGGAAAAAAGTCAAAAGAAAATAATGTTAAAGTATGAGTGTGAAGAGAGTCACCTGAATGCACACCCACAATGAAATAAACCATACTTAGTGGTCCTGCAATATATTAAGTAAACACATGGGCAGCTATTATTACATCCTTAAACATTATTAATGTGCTAAAGAAGCCAAGAAAATTCAGTTTGGTATTATATATTATGTTATATATAACTTATATTATAGTCTATAGTCTAACCATATGTTGAAGAAGAAAAAGATTAGTGAAACCTGTGTAACCTTCCATGTACGGTATTTAATCTTCCATTCATTGTTGTTTCATAGTGGTTCAAGCTTGTAACTCATTCTCGTCAGTGTGAAAAGATGTAGTGACACCAGAGAAAATCTGAAGAAGGGCAACTAGACTGATTTCAGAACTGTGAGGTAAACGTTATGAGCAAAGTTGAACCTTTCTAAGTTAAGCAGATAGAGATTAAGAAGTGATATGATTAAAGTGCTGAAAATTATGAATGAAATTAGTACAGCGGAACCCAACTGTTACTTTAAAATAAATTCTTCTACAACAACACAATGACACAGAGGGAAACTTGTCAAGTTCGCCCAAAAGTTTTTCTTCTCTAAGTGAAAAATAGACAAATGGAATAAAATTCCAAGTAGGAATTGCATGTGGTTGACAGTAAGGCTATGGTGACCTTCAGATCTTAACTTGATGTTACTTTGGAGAAACTGGTTGAATAGAATTTTTGATCTTGAGAAGAGAAGAAACCATGCAGCATAACATAGTTCGTCAATGCCCATTCAACTTTTGCAAAATACAGGGTGAGTCAATTATGTTAACATTTGAATGGTGGAAATAATTTATTTACAAAACATACTTCATATGTGCAAGATGATTTACAGGAATGTCTCAACCTGTTCGCTATCATGTTCAACACACAAAAATCAATGAGCAACAGTACCATTTAAAGCCCGGACACACATTTTGCGTGGAATAGATGATACCACAGTTCGTATTCTGTCCTTCAGGTCATTGATATCACCCGCTCCTTCACCATACCCCATAACCAGAAATCACAGGGGGTCAAATAAGGAGAGTGTGGAGGCCATGGCTATGGTCCACTACGACCTATTCATCGACCTGGAAAGGTGTGGTCGAGATAAAAATAATCCATTAGTGTTAACATAATTTTGACTCACCCTGTATCATCAAGCTGAAATGTGGAGGTCTCCAAAGTACAACTATTGTTATAATGATATTCAGACATTAATTTTTGTGGGTTTGTTTGTAATTGTTACAGATTTGTTGTTCCTAATAGGGGTTTTCAAGGTTAAAGTGTCTGCCCTGAATTGAAAAGAATTTAAAGTTTGGTATTTGGTAACACTTTAGTTTAGGTACTGCAAAAATCCATCCATTACTCATTTACTTATAAGTAACAAGACCATAACAAAGGCTTCATCTGGTGCTAATAATGCGTACAAGCATCAGTAAAACATTTATTCATCTATGCAATGTGACCTAATAAAATAATTTCACTTTGGAATGGTCAGAGGTGGCTTAAGGGAAGCATATTTCTCGTGATATTGCATACTTAATTATAAAACCTGCAAATCCTTCATATTAACAAGTAATTTCACCAGCATATCAAAGGGTTTTATTATGCCACAATGCACAAAGTCGAATAACCTAGCCACTAATATTTTATAAATGTAATGAAGCTTTTGTTAATTAAGGTCTTGTTACATAAGAGTAAATGAGTAATAGATGCATTTTTGCAGTACATAAACTACAGTGTTACCAGCATTTTATATTGTACCATTTCTATCACCATTTTACTTACTTGTCATTAGGACACGTCTCCCAGTTTCTGGGGGTGTCTTCCCAGAGGTCATAACCAACACATCAAGTTAAAAGGTCATCAATGATCATTGTTTTCTCATCAGAGACTGTAGACAATACAAACATTTGTGAAAGATTTTGCTTTCCAAAAATGTCTCAGGTTTTGGAACTCTTGATCTGTATTACAATTTTTCCTTAATTTTCTGGTTTTGTTCATTTTGATCCTTTTGATTTTTATGGTTATGTTGTTGCTTTGTTTTTTGACTATATCTTATCTTCTGGTCATCTCTAGCATAACAATTAGCTAATTATCATAGATGTGAAATTGTATAACTGTTTCCCAATATAATATGCCTTATTTTCCATCCATCCATACATCTATACAACTGTTCACTAATTAATTTGTCCATGCATTCCTTCTCTTTCTTGCTCACAATCTATATCATTAGATTGTAGAGAGCCATCACAGGGCACACTTAGTTGCACAACCACCCTTTCCAGGCCAAATTAGTGTTGCCAATTAACACATCACACATTTTCATTATGTAGAAGGAGACTGGGAAACAGAACAAAAAAGAACAACATGGATACACAAATATACTAACTCCAAAAAGTAACAACCCAAAGGCGCTTTAAAAATACTGTGCCTCTATGCTTCTCATGCCCAATCACTTTTTTTTCATAAAGTGAAATGTACTTTGTAACCTGCTCTGCCATGCCATGTGGCTGGTACCCCAATGTTTTTATTCTGAAAGGGCAGCAAAAGATTGCAATGCAAAAATCTTAGCTTGCTTAGAGATGCACTTCAACATGGGCAAATATTTATCCTCATTAGCATACCTAGAGGCGTGTCACAGATATTATCATGAATGTCAGGCCACACCCTAAAACACACCCAGGCTGTCTAAACCTGTCTAAACACTTCTAATTGTTAGGTAAATGCAATTACATAGCAATCACCATTCTGCCAAATTATTAAACTAATTGAATCACTCACACTCATTGTTTCAGCAATATTTTTTTCAAGTCTGAGTTTTCTTCTTGGATGTTTTCCACGTTATAGAAGATAGACAGGATTAGAAATGAGTACATTAGAAGGTCGGCTCAGGTTGGACGGTTGGGAGACAAAGTCAAATAGGCGAGATTGCGTTGGATTGGACATGTGCAGAGGAGAGATGCTGAGCATATTGGGAAAAGGATGCTAAGGATAGATCTGTCAGATAAGAGGAAAAGAGGAAGGCCTAAGAGAAGGTTTATGGATGTGGTGAGAGAGGACATGCAGGTGGTGGGTGTAACAGAGCAAGATGTATAGGACAGGAAGATATGGAACAAGATGATCCACTGTGGCGACACATAACAGGAGCAGCCGAAAGAAGAAGAAGAAGATCTTTTAACTAATCTGTACATCATTTTTAACTTTTCTTAAATTCTTTCTTGAATTTTTCACTACATACTTTCCTGCTAATTTAAACTTATTTACCACCACTTTCATCACTGAAACCTATGACCATGTCTCCTCATGTTTTTGACTAATAAATCATCCTTTAATTGTACCAGCAAACTCTTTTGCCTCCCATGTTCCACAAAGGTTTGCATGTTCACAGATTGCCTTGTTTGTATAAGTGGGAGTTAGCCATCAGTGCCAATGATGAGATGAAGACACAGTGTGGACTGAATGGAGACACTTGTAGTAGTTAGAAGTGATAATATTAGTAGGATTATCACATGCACAGACAACAGTGAAATTCTTACTAGTACATCTGATAAATGTGCAACAATCTACTATTTTTCTAGTGACAGTGACATCTTTTCCTCAATCTTGAAGAATTTCTTTGAAATCCAGAAAATGAGTAAATATTATATTATTTTGGAGCTTTACTGAAACTCCTCATGATCATAAATACTCTACACTTTCAGCATTGTCTAATGAGGAAGCAAACTAAAAAACTGGAGTTATAATGAAAGAAATAAGCAGAACATTATAATAAATCAGTATAGTGTGTAATGGAGGGCTTTGATGAGCAGTCATCAAAGAGGAGATGGTTGGTGGTACCGTTCCCAGTCAGGAGGCCAGACTAATGAAAGGATAATGGGAGTCTGCCTCCTGTGGGCATACATATGTACCACCAGTATACTAGATGGCAGCATCCCTCAAGCAGTGCTACTATTTGGACACATGTAGGGCTGCATGGGAAACAGAGTCTGCCCAGGGTCCTTTGGAGCCACTGGGAGGAGCTACGGGCTCCTTGGTTATTTCAGACCTCAGTGTTTCTGAGCTATGCCTCTGTGGTGCCTCAGCTAGGTGAGATGGAGAGGAGTGGAGGAGAAAAAGGAAGAAGAATGTGGCACTGAAACTGAAAATGTATTTCTGGAAATGTAAGAGTAAATTTGGACCTGAAGCTCTTGTTTATAGCAGTTATGTCTTGGGTTCAGGATGCAGATGCCCTCTACAGGACACAAATGCAAAATTTAATCAATTGCTATTAATCGGTCATCACTTTTCATCTTTGTGTTTTTTGTATGTGATGCTAATAAATGCGTATACCGAGCTAGTGATCAATTATAAATGCATTTATGTTTCTACCACATTATCTGGCTCATTAAGCCAAATGGCTATTTGTTACTTCTTGTGTTTCAATGTTTCCTGTATGGGAAAAGCCAATACATAGCCATTCTTTATTTTCTTATTTGTATAGTTAAAATGTATTTTTATGTGCAATATATGCTTTAGTTATCAAGCAGCTATTTGTCTGAATAATGGGTAAAGAATTTTGTAAAATAAGGAATCAAAGGTCAGCTGTATATTCACCCTTTGCTAGTTCTTACAGATAGTATATTCAAAAGCGTTATCAGTGTGAATTTTTTCTTTAAACGTGTGTGGAATCACTGGCCTAAATGGTGTTGCTTGTTAATCAAGAAACAGCACAGAAACATTGCTTGTCTCCTACCTGTTTGTACACTATTAAAGAAAATGGTATGCGATATAACTACAGATTGTGGGTGGAGAACACCTCCCTCAGTTTTACATTTGGAACACAGGCAGGGTGAATGCTTTAGCCTGGGTCCTGTAGTCAGCTGTGGAAGGCATTTCATTCTTATGAATTTATGTCTTTGTTTTTGGCTCTTAGGCCACAATGCACGCCAGATAAGCACCCAGTTCTGTGCTAAATGCTTGTCACTGATAAGGAAAGATTGAAATAAAATATGAATAAATGTCACTGTGAGAAAAGGTGCAACACCATCCCTGATTCAGAACAGGTCCTCGTAAACCTTTTTCCTGGTTTCCCAGAGAAATATACTAACAAAGCATGATTCCTACCCAACTACAGTTAATGTGGACAAGAACAAATAGTAGCAGTGACACAGGTTCAGGAATTATGTCTGGATGATAAAAGACTCAGGGCATAGCTGTATCAAAGGAGTAATGATGATGGCTGAAAATGGAAGTACTGTACAGCCATCTTAGCAGTGCATACAGTAATCGTCAATCAGTAAATGATCATGAAATTGTTAAAAGCAGAGCAGAAAATAAAAGCAAGGTTCACATTAAATTCCGCCACATCATTCACAGTGTGTGCTGAGTTATATTCATTCAGAGCCGAGTCGAGAACTGATGCTCATTTTGAAGCTTTGCATTTCAAAAAAGCACAAACATAAATACAATTTGCTTTTGTTATAATTGCCAGAGACAAATGGAAATATCCTAATTTTAGCTAGACTTGCAAGGAATCTTAAGTCTTAGTAATTGATTCTATTACCAGAAGAACAATTAGTAGAGAACCAATCTCAACACAAAGGCTGTAATGCAGGGAATTGCTCAGTGCAAAAGTAATATCCTTATAGGTTCCAATGCTACCCTGATGATAAATCTTCTGTGCAGCTTATCTGCTTAGAAAAACTGCCTACCATGATAGTAGTCAGTCTGAACTGGTGGGTGGGCTGAAAGTGACCCAGTGAATTACGCATTCTGACAGAGAGATATCTACGCTTATGAATTTAACAAATAAATCCTAGTCATACCAACTGAAATAGGATGGCTTACACTAAAATTTGACCGATGCACAATTTAAAAATGTATCATTCTGGGGGTTTTAACGTTCTGGTGGAGGTACTATAAAGTATAATGCTTAGCTCAGCCTGCTAAGGTATTGGAAATATCTTTCTAAATATTTTTCAGAATAAATATTATGTTGCTTGGCATTAAAATAATTCATAGGAGTTAATGTGGTGCAGGGTGATGTACTATTCTTTGCTGTTTTTGTAATAATTATGTTTTACCTACCTTGCAGTTTTTATTGTCAGTAACATTGAAAATGTATCCATCAGTTCATTTCTGAACCAGTTCAATCACACTTAGGGTCATGGGAAGTAGGTGCACTGAGCTCAAGTTAAGAATCAGTCTTGGGCGACGTGTCTATTTATCACACGACATACCAATTTAAAATTTTCAACAAACCAAACATTCATGTCTTTTGGAGAAAAACCCTCCAAGAGAATTTGTTAATGATGAACATCACAAGTTTTGATCCCAGGCTCTTAGCTAAGCATGAACATTACACTGCACTATTGGATTTACTCACCATAAAAATACTCGTTGGAATACCCGTTGGAACAACGGTTAGCACAAATATCTCACTTCGCCGGGAGACTAAATATGAAACTTGGTCTGACCACTGAACTTAGTGTCTACTTTTATTTCTCCCTCTACTCACAATTCTTCCTACATCCCACAGACATGCATGAGACTGCTAAATTGGATTGGTTTGGGTACAATTAGTGCTCGAGTGGATCTTCTGATGAAGCAGTGACCATTTAGGGTAGAATTTTAAAGTTAGCATGACAATCTGTGGCCCTTATTAACAGTCAAATTTGATTAAGTAGGCTCAGGATGATGAAAGATGAATTGCATCTTAAGTAGCAGTTTTCTCAATGGTCAGGTTTGGAGTATCGCAAAGATCTGCAAAAAAAAAAAAACTTACAAATATATCATTGTATGCAGAAATATACCATGTATTTGCACACAGTTCTTGTGATGCCCTTTGTCACGCATGTGCAAGTAGGAAGACATTGTATGGACCAGGCGAAAGTAATTCTGCGCCAGGCCAGGAGGTGGCAGGGTGCAGTAAACCTTCTCCTGTTATCTCTGCAGACCAGCCGCAGGAAAACCTGTCTGACTCATCGCTGAAGATATCACTTCTGGTTTTCCGGCGCCTAGGTTGACGCCACTTCCGGTGCCCAGACTGATGTCACTTCCGGTTATGGTGGTCAGAAGAAGGTCACTTCTGACTCCCCTATGTCACTTCCGGTCTTATTAGTTACAACCGCCATCTTCCCAAACCTCAAACAGTTAATGTCTGGACTCCAACAGAGATACTTCTGTCTACAAAACCAAACCCATTGCAGCCAGGGATAATATGTGGGTGGCTGCCCCAAACCTTTTTAAGTGTGTCGAGTCTGATCCTTTCACACGTTCTACAGCTAACTGATGTCTTGCTTCTGAGCTATCCTTTAGAGAGTTTCAGATTTATTTAGGGAGTCAGGATTTTGTTTGTATTTTGACAAAGAGTTTTATTTTATATTGTTTTTGATTCCTTTAAATATTTGTCTCTTTCCCTGCTTTTTTTTACCTTTTCATCTCCTGGTCATTTAACAGTATTTTTCTTTTTTGTCAAACTTCATCGTGGCAGAACAATGTCTAAATGGGATTTTTTTAATTTGCTGATTGAGAGATGATGACTAATGTTGTACTTATACAGGGTGGCCCACGAAAAAGTGGCCATGAACAAAGAGTGTGCAAAGAGTGTACATGAACATGCTGAAACGATGATGTATTGACGCACACGATCATTTTCACATCACCTTCTGTAAATGTGAGTACCAAATTTGATCATTTTTTTTCTCTTCACCACATAATGCAGTCATCTCTGTGAAGGCAGGCCACTTTTTCATGGGCCACCCTAATGTTTAATTTACAGTATATCAGCCTCACCAAACCAAATTCGATGTTACAAATTCTGTTACAGTATGGTAGTTCTTGCTTTTATATACTTTTGTACTGTTTAGCATGTTTATTGGTTACAAAAATGATGGCAATTGAGTTAAAACCAGCTTTGCAATTCATGCACTTTGTAACCCACACACTCCAGGTCGGTGAAGTCAAGCAGTATCACTGTATCACTGTAAGCAAGCAGTAACAGAACCGGGATGCATCAGGAGGACATTAGAGGGAAAGCACATACATACCTCTCACAGGGCCAGTTTAAAGCGGGAGATCAATGTAACAAGCACTTCTTTGGGGTATGGAAGAAGCGAAAGTACCCAGAGAAACACCTATGCAGATAACAGAAGACCATAAAACCTACACACAGTGACCAGACCAGAATTTGAGCCCATAAATTGATGGAGTCAGTGCTGCCAAACAATCACTATACTGCATGTTATCCACCTTTCTAATGAATGCACACAATTTGTAGCGGGGCCACATAGTGTTTAAATGTCAGTTCTGAGTGCGTCTCGTTTCATTGTCCTGTTTACTGTTTATGTGCATCAGTTAATGCCGTCCCCGAAAAACGGGGACGGATGATGGAAGGAGACCACAGCCGCCAACCTGGAAAACACCTGTTTACAATCATTCAATCACAGCCGTCACAGGATTATTTAAGCCAGCAGGAGGAGAAGGAAGAGAGAGGAGAGAAGGAGATTTTTCATTCACGACCACGAACCAACGGTACCAGTTATTGTCCACATCGCGCTTGCCAATCCAGTTTGTTTTTCCATCTGCCGGATTTATTTCAAGGACCTCACCACGAAAGACCCCGGGGTAGGACTTAATCATCCACCATACACACGAGGATTCACGGTGAGTCATGACCTTTATACCATCATTCCCAGAAGTCATCACCTGCGCACTTCCGAGTTAATTGCCTAGCAATGTGGAAACAAAAACTCCATAAAATGGTACTACACATGAACCCAAGACAGTGTCGGAGAACAAAGCTAAATTTCATAACAATCTTAGAATGACATTCTGACAAGAAAACAATAACAGAATTGAATTGTGTGGCCTCCAAAATCTATTAATTACATAGCAGGAAGAGCCAAATAAGTTCAAAATAATGTGCAGAAAATTAATAATGAATACTAATCATAATAATTCGATTCTTGTCTTGAACCCAGTGCTTCAGAAATGCTGTAGGATCTTGATCAGTGCTGCCCTGTAATGTAAAAAGATAGGTTCAGAAAATGTATGGAAGGATTTTGACTGGCACTCATCCCTAAATTCTGAAGAACTACATGCAATATTATGCTTCTCCCAACTTAACTGGAAAATATGGTTTATTTTGCCTTTGAAATTGAACAACCTGTCCTCATGTTTATACATTAATGTGGTTTACTTTGAGCTTGTAGCTTTTCATATCACATGAGTATGTTATTCCTTCTATTTCTGTTTCGAAACATGCTGAAATAGAAAATAATATAAAGCGTTTGCCCATAATTTGTAGCTCTATTCATTGAATATGTAAGCAGAGTGATTCTAACAAAACATGACTAAATGCAAAGAGCTGTGAAAAGGGAAAGTATTTGTTGGAGTTAACACCTTTTTTGAGTGCTATTTTCAAGGATTAATAACTATACTCGATATAATCTTTACATTTAAGCTATTAGGGTGCATTTATCTGTGACCCACAATTTATATTACAAAAGCTAAAAGTCCATAAAGCTGTCCTTAGGCAAGGGCTGTGGTGTTATCTGTAAAAGGCCCAGAGTGACAACATACTGAAATTTTTAGTTTGTGACATTCTTAATCTTTAATTACCTGGTATTTACCCAAATGTATTTAATAGACACCCACACTTCCATTTTTCTATGCATTTTTTGTATGTGAGACACATATTTTTCATAGAAAGGATGGTTTATATATAACCCCTCTTAATTCTTTGGATTTTTGTTTATCATTGGCTGAACTTTCAAAGTAGCAACTTCCTTTTAATATATGACATGCCTTATGGAAACAGTAGTATTCAGCAGTAACATTGAATTAACAGAAAATATGCAATATGCATCATAACAAAATTAGACAGGTGCATAAATTTGGGCACACCAACAGAGATATTACATCAATACTTAGTTGAGCCTCCTTTTGCAAATATAACAGCCTCTAGATGCCTCCTATAGCCTTTGATGAGTGTCAGGATTCTGGATGGAGGTATTTTTGACCATTCTTCCATACAAAATCTCTCCAGTTCAGATAAATTTGATGGCTGCCGAGCATGGACAGCCTGCTTCAAATCATCCCATAGATTTTCGATGATATTCAAATCAGGGGACTGTGACGGCCATTACAGAACATTGTACTTCTTCCTTTGCGTGAATACCTTTGTAGATTTCGAACTGTGTTTTGGGTCATTGTCTTGTTGGAATATCCAACCCCTAAGTAAGTTCAACTTTGTGACTGATGCTTGAACATTATCCTGAAGAATTTGTTGATATTGGGTTGAATTCATCCGACCCCCGACTTTAACAAGGGCCCCAGTCCCTGAACTAGCCACACAGCCCCACAGCATGATGGAACATCCACCAAATTTGACAGTAGGTAGCAGGTGTTTTTCTTGGAATGCGGTGTTCTTCATCTGCCATGGAAAGCACTTTGTTATGATCCAAATAAGTCAATTTTTGTCTTATCAGTCCAAAGCACTTTGTTCCAAAACGAATCTGGCTTGTCTAAATGAGCATTTGCTTACAACAACCGACTCTGTTTGTGACATGAGTGCAGAAAGGGCTTCTTTCTCATCACCCTGCCATACAGATGTTCTTTGTGCAAATTGCGCTGAATTGTAGAACGATGTACAGATACACCACCAAGAATCAGCAAGATGTTCTTGCAGGTCTTTGGAGGTGATCTGTGGGTTGTCTGTAACCAGTCTCACAATCCTGCGCATATGCCGCTCCTGTATTTTTTTTGTCCTGCCAGACCTGAGTTTAACAGCAGCTGTGCCTGTGGCCTTCCATTTCCTGATTACATTCCTTACAGTTGAAACTGACAGTTTAAACCTCTTTTGTAGCCTTCCCCTAAACCATGATACTGAACAATCTTTGTTTTCAGATCTTTTGAGAGTTGCTTTGAGGATCCCATGCTGTAACTCTTCAGAGGAGAGTCAAAGGGAAGCACAACTTGCAATTGACCACCTTAAATACCTTTTCTCATGATTGGACACACCTGTCTATGAAGGTCAAGGCTTAACGAGCTAATCCAACCAATTTGGTGTTGCAAGTAATCAGTATTGAGCAGTTACTTGCATTCAAATCAGCAAAATTACAAGGGGACACAAATTTTTGCACAGCCAGTTTTTCACATTTGATTTAATTTCATACAACTAAATACTGCTTCACTAAAAATCTTTGTTGTCGGAAAACACCCCAGTACTCAGATGTTCCTAGGAAATGAAAGACATACCACTGTTATCTTTTTTGTTGAAAGTCATTCAGTCAGTCAGTTATTTTCCAACCCGCTATATCCTAACTACAGGGTCATGGGGGTCACATATAATATATTTAAATGTCATAATGTCCTTACTGTGAGTAAAGGTCCTTTTGCTGTAACACATACATCCATGTGGGCAGTATGGAGACACAGTGTTTAACACAACTATCAGCTTGGTCACTGCCTCTATGAAATTTGCATGGCTTCTCTGTTACATTACTATTTATTATTTGGATGACATCTTTATCCATGCCACCTTACAACATATTGGAGATACTATTGGTTACATTTTGTTCTTCCAACTGTAGCACAGGCTGGTGAAGTGATTGGTCATGCAGGGTCAGTAAGTGAAAAAGACAACTGAGGAAGCTGCACACAGGAAAAGTCACAGGACCAGATGGAGTGAGTCCTTGAGTTTTTCAGGCCTGTGTTGACCAGCTTTGTGGTGTCCTGTCTCACCTGTTCAGTCTGTCCCCCTAAACCATCCTACATTGTTCTTGATACAAAGAAGGCAGGCTCATCTTCACCTAATGACTACTGACCAGTGGCACTTATGTCACATCATAAAGACTTTTTAGAGGCTGGAGCTGAGCTATATAAACCGTATTTTGGTAGATGCAACTGGACCCACTGCAGTTTGCCTATTAGATAAAGATTGGACTGGAGGATGCAATTATTCACCTGCTCCACAAGGCTTATTCTCACCTGGACAAAGCTGGCAGCACACTGAGAACTATGTTTTTTGATTTCTTCAGTGACTTCAATACCATTCAGCCATCCCTTTTAATGGGTAAACTCAGAAATATGTAGGTCAGTGAGCCTATGGCCTAATGGATTTAAGGACTGTGTTTCTAATATGGATGTGAGTAACACTGGAGCACCACAAGGAACAGTCCTGTCTCCTTTAGTATTCACTCGGTACATCTTGGAGTATACAGTAAATACACGACCAGGTCATGTCACTTGAAGAAATTCCCAGATGATTCTGTACTTATGATATATATTGATAAGGGGCATGAAACAGATCATAGTAGTCAGGTGAAGAAGTTTGTTTCTTAGCGCAAAGACAATTGTCTGCATCTTGACATCAGAAAAACCAAAGAACTGGTTATTGAATTTTGCCACACCAAATAGCCTCTATGTGCTGTCACTATTCAGGAGTTGATGTGGAGGTGGTGCAGTCCTACAAGTACTTGGATGTCCAAATCAAGGGCAGGTTGGACCGGTTTTGTAACACAGAGGAACTATTTAAGAAAGGGAAGAGCATGCTGCATTCTTGTAATGTGGGCAGTGACACCCTTCACATCTTCTACAACTTTGTGATGGCCAGTGTAATTTTCTATGCTGTGGTGTGTTGGGCTGGTAACATCAGTTCAAGCGAGGTCCACTGATTAAAAGGGCAGGCTCAGTTATGGGATGCACTCTGGAACCCCTGGAGATAGCATCAAAAGACAGAATTAAAAGAAAATGTTTATGCCATTTTGAACAATGCTGCACTTCTTCTCTCTACACACTAACACTGAATCCTATTAGCCAACAAATCATTCAGCAGAAATGTGTCAAGAAAAGCAACTGGAGCTCCTTCATTCCAATGGCAATACACCTGCATAATGCCTCACTGTGACTGTGACTCCCAATTCGGAAGTTTTTCTTTTTAATTTCCTTCCTTTTTAGGCATTCCAGTGTGTGGTTAGACTACATTGTGTATGTATTGTCACACAAAGTAGACCAAAGAGTCATAAAAAGGTCTGGGGCAACCACCCATATATTGTTTCCTGGCTGCAAAAGAGTTATGAATTATTGCACAGATGTGCACAGATCAGAGTTCAAAACAGAACTGATGCTATAGGTGAAAGATGGCGGTTTTAAAGGCAAGCAAAGGATATTATGTCATCTAGGGCGGAACTGGAAGGGTCATCCTTAGACCTGGACCTGGACCTGACGTCATCAAAATGGCTGGAACCAGAAGGGTCTTCGTCCATAGGTTTGGAGACCAGAAGTGATGTCACTGAAGAGCCTGGAACTGGAAGTGATGTCATTGGGGCCAAGTGACATTTCCCGTGAATGCTCTGCAGGAAAGTGAGAAAAAGAGGCAGCACACTCCACCACCCCCTTGTCTCGAATTACTCTCGTTCAGGCCCTTCAGCTGCCTCCCATGTGCACGTGTGTCACAGTGTACATATCTATCTATCTATCTATCTATCTATCTATCTATCTATCTATCTATCTATCTATCTATCTATCTATCTATCTATCTATCTATCTATCTATCTATCTATCTATCTATCTATCTATCTAAAGAGCTTCTGTAGGAAGTCAAATTTTCCTATGGGAACAAATAAAGTTCTGTCTATTTGAACTTACAACCTCAAGATTTGAAGCCTGAAGTCCAAAGCTTTAACCATTACGTCACACTGCCTGCCAGTGTTTCCTTGGTAATTTCTTTTTCTCCCACATCTTGAACAAGACCTTGTTAGGCTAATTGATGTCACTTAAGGTGGCCTTGTGTGCATGATTTTGCCCAAGAAAAAATGGCAAATTCTTTAAAATGGTTTAATGGATGGAAACACTAATTGTGTTCTCTTAATTATATTCACAATACTTAAACACTTGCAGGATGGTCGCACATCATCACCAGCCAGGTTTCCATCTGGCAAATTTTACATTTTAAAATGTCTGTTGTTATAAGCAACCAAGATGGTAATCATCGGTAATATTTTATAAGCATCAATAAAACTTTTTTTAAATCTGTTTTGGCAAATAAATTGTCGATTCTAAAAATTTTGCTGAAAAATTTCCTGAAATGTTTACAGGAAAAATAATATGTTTATGGATAGATTTGGTGGGACAGGATTTTCATCCTGTGTCTCTCCAATAACAAAGCATAGAGTCTATAAAATCATAATCCCTGCAGATGTTCATAATGTGCAGTGTTGCGTTCAAAAAATAAAATAGACACATTTCCTCTTGGGCATTCATAAAAGAAACTAGTAATTTTATTTAAAAAGTGCATAGCCTATCTAGGCAAAAGTAATTGACAGGAAATGATTAACCATTAGGAATAGGTTCATCCTGTTGGTCTTGATTGACAACCATCATGAAAAGAGCCATTGTGAAATGAAAAGCATTGGCATTAAAACAGCCAATCGGAAATGTGTGCGCCATTTGGAAAAGTCTCATTGTTAAATAAAAACGGTCTTTAAAAATAATTCCATTTTGAAACACAACCTTCAATAACTAAATGTATTGTAAAATAACTACATCATTGAACCAAAATTAAATTGTAACATTGCCTTTGATTATAATTAGATGATCTTTATTTAGTTACAGAAATTTTATTTCAAAATTGCATTTTTAAGACACAATTCTTCACTATTTATTGGCTCATTTATATACTGTATATACCACTGTACTTTTTCATGTCATTAGTCATTTCATAATTGCTATTGTATTTATTTTAGTTTGGCACAAATGGCATTCCATTATTTAGATGAGGTCTAAATTCTAATTTCAGAGGTCTTGAAGTTGTTCTTCATACCTGTACATGGTAAATACAACTGCACCATACGTACCTCCAGTTGTGCCAAAATGAATCTTCTTTTTCTTCTTCTTTCTCTTCATCTTTTACCACTTCTATATGGAATTGATGTGTTGATCAACCTTCTCCAAATGTCTTGGATTAAACACTTGTTGAGGACAAGATGAGCACCTGAAGAGTTACAGACATCCATCCTTTACAGTTAATATAATCATGGTAAATCAAGCATGGAGGAAAGATGAGCCTATTAATTCTTGTTTAAAGGTGCAAGGCTCATGACGCAAAATGAAGCATTTGCCTGGAACAACAGCTAGAAACAAAATGTTTAGTGAAGGGGATATGTTAGGGGGAAGATCAGATATGTGTATTAAACCATTTAACAATGTCATGTACTTGTGCGAGATTCTTTCTGAAATGGCCATGCACACTACATAAACACAACAGTAGCCAGTGCTCTTTGTAACCCCAAATGTCTCTCCAAATAACTCTAAATTCATTGCAAGTGGCCCGTTTGTACAATTAACCTTTGGGTCGAAACTAATGGACAGAGGCTACCTGTTGGTCTGAGAAATGGTGCTATGCAACCACACATCATTTCAAATGTTCTTGAAATTCTAAAATGTTGTAGCTAGAACCTTTCAGTAAAATGGTGTTCAACTTCACAGAACTTTCTGACTTTCCCATATACCTTTGGCCAGCAGTGTATTAAAAGGGGAATTTCTTATAGAATTATCATAAGAAGTTGCTTAATTTTGGTGTTTCTCTTTGGATGTTATTACAGTAACTGTGGCAGTTAGCCGAAACATAAGAGTTACTATGAAATGGCCAATATTGTCTAGTTGTCTGTATATCCTGTCCATTTAGTTTTTGTCATGCAATACCAGAGAAATTATATTTACATAATCTGTGATACATGAAATTCCATATGGAAACATGCTTAACAGCCTTTGTAGTTGCATTTGATTTTTTTAAAGAATTTACATCATTACAAAAAATCATTTTTATTGCTAAAAGTTTGATGGAAGCAAGCTGCAGAGTGTAAAATTTGCAAATATGTATTTAATACATTTCCATTTTATTGCTTAAAATGTGTAGGTAGTTGATGGAAACATAGTTACTGAATGGATACAGGCCATTGACACACTGACACATAAAATTATAACAGCTGCCACACACCACTTTTACCACTTGTGGTTGTTGGGTTTTGGGGTGATGGTGTTTTAAAGAGTCTCAGTTTGCAGTCTACCACTTCATTGCCCATAGTCTAAGCTACAGGCCTAGCTTGTGGGTCTAAAATGTTCTGGCATGAATGTGTTTGTGTAAATTACAGCACTTATGGTGGGTAGCAGTCGTGTTACTAAGAGTTAGATAATCATCCTTGTCCACTAACTATCCCAAAACAGTAACAGGCAAAGCTGAGTAGAGCAGCATATAAATACTTGGGCACAGGTCCTTTAAGATTTTGAATTTTATGGTTTCATGCCAAGAAAAAGCACCACAGATGCAATATTTGCTCTGAGGTTGTTGATGGAGAAGTATAGAGAAGGCCAGAATGAGTTGCATTGTGTTTTTGTGGACCTGGAGAAAGCATATGACAGGGTGCCTCGAGAGGAGTTGTGGTATTGCATGAGGAAGTCGGGAGTGGCAGAGAAATACGTAAGAGTTGTACAGGATATGTACAAGGGAAGTGTGACAGTGGTAATAATGAATGCATACAATGTGGAGGGGGATTACATTAGGGATTGGCTTTGAGCCCTTCTTATTTGCAATGGTGATGGACAGATTGACAGACGAGATTAGAAAGGAGTCCCCGTGGATTATGATGTTTGCTGATGACATTGTGATCTGTAATGGGGAGCAGGTTGAAGAGACCCTGGAGAGGTAGAGATATGCTCTAGAGAGGAGAGGAATGAAGATCAGTAGGAACAAGACAGAATACATGTGTGTAAATGAGAGGGAGGCCAGTGGAATGGTGAGGATGCAAGGAGTAGAGTTGGCAAACGTGGATGAGTTTAAATACTTGGGATCAAGTAAAGATTTACAGGATGGTAGTGAGACCAGCTTTGTAATATGGTTTGGAGACGGTGGCACTGACCAAAAAAACAGGAGACTGAGCTGAAGGTGGCAGAATTAAAGATGCTAAGGTTTGCATTGGGTGTGACGAGGATGGACAGGATTAGAGATTAGTACATTACAGGATCAGCTCAAGTTGAACGGTTGGGAGACAAAGTCAGAGAGGCAAGATTGCATTGGTTTGGACATGTGCGGAGGAGAGATGCTGGGTATATTGGGAAAAGGATGTTAAAGATAGAGCTGCCAGGCAAGAGGAAAAGAGGAAGGCCTAAGAGAAGATTTATGGATGTGGTGAGAGAGGACATGCAGGTGATGGGTGTGACAGAGCAAGATGCAGAAAATAGGAAGGTATGGAAAAAGATGATCCGCTGAGGTGACCCCTAACGGGAACAGCTGAAAGAAGAAGAAGAAGATACAGTACAGTATATTCTGTAAGTAGAAATTCTGAATTGCTGAATATGTTGAATATTCTCTAGGTGTGTGTCTAAAGCTCACTCTAAAAAATGGGTGGGAAGGGATAAGAAAGATGAACAGTGGGAAAAGGTGAGAAAGGTGGTCGTCTGAGAAATTTAAAGGTGAGATTAAAAAGTTTGTTGATCATTCAGTGCTTGGAGAATGTGTGAATCAAGTTTTTTCTATAGTTCTTTTAATAGAGCAGAAATAATGCAGTTATAATTTGATGTGAGTATCAAAATAGAATCTACCTATGCTAAGTCCTCTCCTAGACAGAAAAAAACATTTCCCCCAACAATTTAGACTATACAGAAGACGACCAGTAAAAGTCAACATTTATACATGCAGGCTGTCCCAGATAATATTGGTAATCTGTTAGGTCAAAGAAATATGTGAACAATGTCGAGCCATGAATTCTGGGAAAGTTGACCCAGCAATTTTGCTAATCACGAATTAGTATAATTTCCAGGGATTTCTAATGTCAGCATGTAGGACAACAAAACTAGAAAGCTGCCAGGTAAATAATACAAAACATCAAAGTGTTGCTGAGGTTAACAGAAGTGAGCCAACAATAAGACTTGAGTGTGCATGTATGAAAATGTAGCTTCATCATTTCACAAATTCTTAACTTTTCTAAGGATAGCAATTTGAAAACTGTGAAATATAACAGACATTGTTCCATCCATCCATTTTCCAACCTGCTGAATCCAAACACAGGGTCACGGGGGTCTGCTGGAGCCAATCCCAGCCAACACATGGCACAAGGCAGGAACCAATCCCAGGCAGGGTGCCAACCCACCACAGGGTGAAGATAAATGCAACAGTAAAATAAAATGCTGCAAACCTAAGAAGCATTGCTGCCAAATTTTTGGTGGTGCTATTTTACTATATTCTGTTTTTCATGTTGTTTAAGCTTTGAAAAGGTTGGTTGTGATTTCTGTATATTTTGCAATAAATAGAAAAATAAACGGAAAGAAGTCAGCGGCCCACTGATGTTTCTTATTGTTACACCAAAGAAAGCACTGTCGGGGGTAATGGAGTTTAGCACATGTTTTGCAAAACCCTACACTCTTGCCTGGCATGAGAATTTCATGTGTGAAAGCTTTCAACCTGGGAAAATGCTGGGTCAAGCAAATCTCAATAAATTCCTGGCATGGGAAACCCAGGCACTTTTCAGGTGGTATGTGTGAAAAGGGCATGCGGGTATGTTGATTTTTGAATCAGTGCAAATGTTCAATCCAAAAGCCATCTTAAGAAGTTTATGAAACACTACAGCAGCTTCCATCCATCTTTCAAGTGTATCATTGACATATTTGTACCTACTCCATAATTTTTGTATTAAGTATTTATATTGATAATTCATGACCTAATTGGCTTTAGCAAAGGAAAGCACTTCAATAATAAATAGTTGAGAATTTGTGATTGATTCATTTTTTTTTTTGCTTGTATACTGTATGTCTCAATGTATATTCCTTTGTAAATCTCATGTTATTCACTTTCATTTTTATTCCAGCAACATTATGGTCAGAAAAATGTTAAAATTAAATATCTGATATTTTAATTTTATTCTGATGTGTTAATTTTTATTTGAAGTTGTTTTAACAATTTTTACCAATTTTCATGCTTATCAGTAAGTGCTGCCATTTTGTAGTAATGAACCCAACATGTTTTAAGGCAAAGTAGTGTGAACCTTTCAAAAAAGGCAGCATGCCCAGCAAACTCCTCGAAGATCGACCAACTGAAGGAATGACTTTAGAGGAATAAAATCAATCATGGAAAGAAAAGTCTTGCAGCAGAAGTTTTGTACTTGGCATAAGCTTCAGGTTTTATGTTTCCTTTAACATCTATTTAATTGCAATGAAATGAAAAATGTTTTTTTTTTTTTTATTTTGAAATATTTAGAGACTGAATTTCGGTTTCATTCAGTCCTAGTAACATCACGACAGATATAATGTATGTGTGCTTGGGGATTACTACAATGGCTCTGTTAAGGTCATTGATACCACTCCAGGACGAAAGGGAGTACTAACATCTAGAACTTCTCTTTCCCATACAGCTCCAAGAAACCACCCAGAGAGAATGCCCACCCCTACTCACAATGTCCTGTGCAAGCCCCGCACCATCCACATTCTACACTATATTATACAGTAAAGCAGGACAACCAACTCTTGTCCAACCAACTGGAAGGGGGTGTCATTTGGGACCTGACCCCAGACAGTGACAGAGCTCCTGTTCAGACTGTTCACGCTCACAAGGAGCTTTCCTTTGGGCTGTTGCAGCCAGCTTTTCGGTTGTGCCAATGCATACTAGTAGCTTTTTATTTTGACAATTAAACCGGTAGGTGCCCCAGCATTTTACACGTCAGTTTACGTGTTCTGTTGCTCGGTCACACCTCACATTACTGACTCTTCGGCTGCCTGCTCCTTAAATGAAAGACCTTTACACTCTCTGCCACTCACAAAATGCTTTTGTCCATTAGACTTCCAAACTCTTCTTAATAACATGTTAAGAATGCAATTTCTTCTTTATCAAAACAAAATATTCTCATCTTGTTCCTAACAGAACCAGTTGCCAATGCATTAGACTCTGCAATATTCTCACCAACTTCCTTATCTTAAGGACTGGTACTTTTTTAGGAACTTTTCCCTTTAATGAATCCATAATGAGATGCTGACAACTGTTTGGTACATTCGCTTCAATTACAGTATGTGTTTATTTACAGTATCTCACATAAGTGAGTACACCCCTCACATTTTTGTAAATATTTTATTATATCTTTTTATGGGACAACACTGAAGATATGACACTTTGATACAATGTAAAGTAGTCAGTGTACAGCTTGTATAGCATTGTAAATTTGCTGTTCCCTCAAAATAACTCAACACACAGCCATTAATGTCTAAACCGCTGGCAACAAAAGTGAGTACACCCCTAAGTGAAAAATGTCCAAATTGTACCCAATTACCCACTTTCCCTCCCCGGTGTCATGTGACTCGTTAGTGTTACAAGGTCTCAGGTGTGAATGGGGAGCAGGTGTGTTAAATTTGGTGTTATCGCTCTCACACTCTCTCATACTGGTCACTGGAAGTTCAACATGGCACCTCATGGCAAAGAACTCTCTGAGGATCTGAAAAAAAGAATTGTTGCTCTACATAAAGATGGCCTAGGCTATAAGAAGATTGCCAACACTCTGAAGCTGAGCTGCAGCACGGTGGCCAACACCATACAGCAGTTTAACAGGACAGGTTCCACTCAGAACAGGCCTCGCCATGGTCGACCAAAGAAGTTGAGTGCACGTGCCAGCATCATATCCAGAGGTTGTATTTTGAAAATAGACGTATGAGTGCTGCCAGCATTGCTGCAGAGGTTGAAGGGGTGGGGGGTCAGCCTATCAGTGCTCAGACCATATGCCGCACACTGCATCAAATTGGTCTGCATGGCTGTCGTCCCAGAAGGAAGCCTCTTCTATGGATGATGCACAAGAAAGCCCGCAAACAGTTTGCTGAAGACAAGCAGACTAAGGATATGGATTACTGGAACCATATCCTGTGGTCTGATGAGACCAAGATAAACATATTTGGTTCAGATGGTGTCAAGCGTGTGTGGCGGCAACCAGGTAAGGAGTACAAAGACAAGTGTGTCTTGCCTACAGTCAAGCATGGTGGTGGGAGTGTCATGGTTTAGGGCTGCATGAGTGCTGCCGACACTGGGGAGCTAAGTTCATTGAGGGAACCATGAATGCCAACATGTACTGTGACATACTGAAGCAGAGCATGATCCCCTCCCTTCGGAAACTGAACATGATAATGACCCTAAACACACCTCCAAGACGACCACTGTCTTGCTAAAGAAACTGAGGGTAAAGGTGCTGGACTGGCCAAGCATGTCTCCAGACCTAAACCTTATTGAGCATCTGTGGGGCATCCTCAAATGGAAGGTGGAGGAGCTCAAGGTCTCTAACATCCACCAGCTCCGTGATGTCGTCATGGAGGAGTGGAGGATGATTCCAGTGGCAACCTGTGAAACTAATGAACTCCATACCCAAGAGAGTTAAGGCAGTGCTGGACAATAATGGTGGTCACACAAAATATTGACACTTTGGGCACAATTTGGACATTTTTCAATTAGGGGTTTACTCACTTTTGTTACCAGTGGTTTAGACATTAATGGCTGTGTGTTGAGTTATTTTGAGGGGACAGCAAATTTACACTGTTATACAAGCTGTACACTGACTACTTTACATTGTATCAAAGTGTCATATCTTCGGTGTTGTCCCATGAAAAGATATAATAAAATATTTACAAAAATGTGCTCACCACTGAAGGCAAGTTCAGTGTTAAAATTAATTTATAAAAATAAAAGGTAGAAAGAATATATGAAATCATTTACTAGTATTGTAATGAAATTCTCACTTTTATGTGTCACTGTCCAACACATTAGATAGAGTTAGATAGATAGATACTTTATTAATCCCAAGGGGAAATTCAGCATACTGATACAAAAAACAATATTAAATTAAAGAGTAATAAACATGCAGGTAAAAACAGGCAATAACTTTGTATAATGTTAACGTTTACCCCCCCAGGTGGAATTGAAGAGTCGCATAGTTTGGGGGAGGAACGATCTTCTCAGTCTGTCAGTGGAGCAGGACAGTGACAGCAGTCTGTCGCTGAAGCTGCTCTTCTGTCTGGAGATGACACTGTTTAGTGGATGCAGTGGATTCTCCATAATTGATAGGAGCCTGCTTAGCACCCGTCGCTCTGCCACAGATGTCAAACTGTCCAGCTCCATGCCAACAATAGAGCCTGCCTTCCTCACCAGTTTGTCCAGGCGTGAGGCGTCCTTCTTCTTAATGCTGCCTCCCCAACACACCACCGCGTAGAAGATGGTGCTCGCCACAACCGTCTGATAGAACATCTGCAGCATCTTATGGCAGATGTTGAAGGATGCCAGCCTTCTAAGGAAGTATAACCGGCTCTGTCCTTTCTTACACAGAGCATCAGTATTGGCAGTCCAGTCTAATTTATCATCCAGCTGCACTCCCAGGTATTTATAGGTCTGCACCATCTGCACACAGTCACCTCTGATGATCACGGGGTCCATGAGGGGTCTGGGCCTCCTAAAATCCACCACCAGCTCCTTGGTTTTGCTGGTGTTCAGGTGTAGGTGGTTTGAGTCGCACCATTTTAGAAAGTCCTTGATTAGTTCCCTATACTCCTCCTCCTGCCCACTCCTGATGCAGGCCACGATAGCAGTGTCGTCAGCGAACTTTTGCACGTGGCAGGACTCCGAGTTGTATTAGAAGTCCGATGAATATAGGCTGAACAGGACCGGAGAAAGTACAGTCCCCTGTGGCGCTCCTGTGTTGCTGACCACAATGTCAGACCTGCAGTTCCCAAGACGCACATACTGAGGTCTGTCCTTAAGACAGTCCAATATCCATGCCACCATGTATGAATCTACTCCCATCTCTGTCTGCTTGTCCCTAAGGAGCAGAGGTTGGATTGTGTTGAAGGTGCTAGACAAGTCTAGAAACATAATTCTTACAGCACCACTGCCTCTGTCCAAGTGGGAGAGGGATCGGTGTAGCATATAGATGATGGCATCCTCCGCTCCCACCTTCTCCTGATATGCAAACTGCAGAGGGTCGAGGGCGTGTTGAACCTGTGGCCTCAGGTGGTGAAGCAGCAGCCTCTCTATGGTCTTCATCACATGTGATGTCAGAGCAACAGGCCGGAAGTCATTCAGCTCACTAGGGCGTGATAACTTTGGGACTGGGGTGATGCAAGATGTTTTCCAAAGCCTCGGGACTCTCCCCTGTTCCAGGCTCAGGTTGAAGATGCGCTGTAGAGGACCCCCCAGCTCCGATGCACAGACCTTTAGCAGTCGTGGCGATACTCCATCTGGACCTGCTGCTTTGCTGCCATGAAGTCAATTACCACTCTCCAGTGAAATCATTCAAAAGATACATCCTAATCTAAATGACAGAAATCACAAATCAGCCTACCTGGTGCATTCCTTACTCCTTTTTCTGTGCTCACATTATTGGAACTCAACTGTGTTGAGGAGTAGCAATAATGCTGTACAGTACTCCACACTACTAATAATGCTCCTTGGCTATTTTCTTGAAAAGTGGATTGCTACAATTATTTTAGGAGATGACTAATGGCTTATGTTCTCCTTATGAATATACACACCCAGAAAGGACTACAGGCTGACACATTGGTACAAGGAAGAGAAAGGGGTGATCTGGGAAGAAGGTAGCTATGTTTTGAAGATGTGAGAAAGTAAGTGAGCAATTCTTAATAATAAAGAATATGGCTAGAGAGAGAAGGCAAGAGATTGTAAGACCATCTCGTTGCCAGAGAACACTCAGTTGCAGGTACAAAATTAGGGAAACGTGGTCTCCCTGTATTCAAACTGCTCAAGGGACATTACTGGCCAACAGGATCTAGGTGTTTTTGTAGGAAACAGAGGGCAGATCTGTCTCTGGAGGTGATTATGAGATGTGGCTTGAAGGGACACACACGTGCAAGTTCATAGATGTTCTACAAGTTGGGAGTTGTCTCCCCTATGATATGAACGTGTTAATGCTGAATCATTCAATTTCACAAAGCAGTTGGCAATGAGATACTACTAGCAATGATAGTAAAGTTGAACAAGTACTAGGTACAGGATTAAGAATTTATATATTTTAATTATATGATTGTACTACTGCATTGTATTGTGATCGATTTAAATACATGTCATCATCTGAAAGTGCTTCTCACTTTTTATGGTTGTGGCAGTAGCTGGATAAGCAGAACAGCCTAGACCTCTCTGTCCCCAGGTACAAATTCTAGGTCGTCCTGGGGATTCCCAGGTGATCCCAAGCCAGCTACAAGATATAATACTTCCTGTGTGTTGTTCTGCCATAGGGTATACACCTAGTGGGACATGCTAGGAGCAGCACTGGGGGAGATGCCCAGGGGTCATCCTTGCAGCATATCCAAACCACTTCTGCTGGCTTCTCCCAGTGATTTTACTCTGAGGGCTCTCCTGAATTGCTGAGCCCATCACCTTGTTACGGAGTGTCAAGCAGCCCTGTGAAGAAACCTCATAACTACTGCTTGGACTTGCTGTCTCATTCTTTCGGCCATTACTCAATGCTCATGACCATAGATGAGGACAGTGATGTAGATCAGACTGTAATCCAAGAACTTTGTTTTTAAACTCAGCTACCGATTCAAACTGGTACAGCGATTGCAGAAACTTATCCTGGACTGTCACTTTGCCATGGTTTTGAGGCTTGTGCACCTTAGGGATGCTTAGAGCTAATTCATCTGGAGCTTTATGCTCCTGGTAGAGTGTCCCTTGATGAACAGGTTTGGGCTGAAAGTTCAGACAAAAAATGGTTTTCAATGACCCTCATGACTGTACAAATTTTAAAAAAACAGTGTACCCTGCCAGGTACAGAGTTACAGGTATCCAGTCCTGGAGCCAGACCTGGGGGTGACATCCACTGACAAAGCTTCCGGTGGTTGAGTAAACTACATAATGCCAGCTGGGCTCAGCCCAAAATGTCAATGTGGAGCCATATTGTGGGCTTATCAGCTGGAACACAAAGGTCGAGGGTAGGGTGCGATGCCAGTTTAGGGGCAGGCATAGATTTGAAGACAGTTTATTAAAATACAAAAAACTGTAAAATCTATTAATTATAGAAAGGTGCCTCAATTTCCTTGGAATTTTTTTCCCACTTGTTAAAACATTTCAGGGAGTGAAAAAAGAGTGTGAGCATTAAAATGCTTCTGTACCTGAGATTGTCGTGTGATTAGGTTACTGCACTGCTTTACTACTTTAAAGTGTTTTTTTCTTTTTAAACATTAACATGCAACTTCTATGATTTAGGGTTAGAATAAGGTCACAGTCCCACTTGCCTATAGTAAATGATGGCTTAAGGAGGTTGACATCAAGAAGGACACCTGACTTTAAAAATGACTGCTGCAGCAACCCCTACAAACCTAGGTGAATCCATAAATAGCAATTAAACCATCAGAGAAAAATAACTGCAAATGTTAAATACGCAAATTCTGTAGACAGTCATCATTTATCGTTTTTATTCGCTTTATGCTTTTGTGAACATACAAACCACTTTTTTCATAGATTTTTTTTTTTACTGTGAACATCATCCTACGGTGCCTTACAAGCACAATTGTTTGCCTTTCACAGGGTAGAATTGCGTTCACAGCTCCAGAGTCCTTGGTCCAAATGACATGTCTTGTCTTTGTTTATGTAGAGATTGTTCATTCTGCCTTTCTCTTCATTGGATTTCTCTGAATATCTGTCTACATCTTGAAGACATGCATACTATATTGAATGGCAATTCTAAACTGACCCTGCTTGAGTGGGCTCTGTGACAGATTGGCATCCTGTTCCTACCTTCAGTGTGATAATGACAATGTGTATTCCAGCACCCAGAGACTCTGAATTCAATCAGAATCTGAAGTTACATAAATGCAGCATATTTAACAGTTTTGAAGACGTCTTCTGAGGCAATGGTCTGCCATTCAGGGTCGCCTCTTGCATTGTGCCCAGTATGCCTGGGACAGGTTCTGCCTTTTCCTATCCAAAATTGAACTGCTCATAAAATGAGTAAATGAAAAGGTAGATGGAGCACTGGCAACACTTGAATGGGTTTACATTGTGAATCAGAGGCAGGTGCTAAAGTAGAAGACATAGGAAATAACAGCCAAAGATTCACCCAATAGGCCGTGCTGACAGCCTACTTTAAAGTACTTATCAGTCTGTGCATATAATTACTGAAAGACACTCTGGCTTCTTTAAACCTTAGTTTCCAAACAAAAACAAGTAACAAATAATTTAGAAGAGGGCTGCTTTTTTTTTTTAGCCAAAAACTGTCTGACGTGTTCATATAAAGATAAAGCCATTGCTACTCTGCCATTAGTGTCCATGAGACACCTTTGCAGTGGGAGAAGTCAAGACTTATTCTGAGCCACAAGCTCATGGAGCAAGAATTTACAAAATACGGTAATGTTTACACCTGCTGTTAATTTCAGTTGCCATAGCAACACGTGGCACTGTGTCACATCATTTAATCAGACTTCCAAGCCAGGCATTTTATACTTTAGATTGTCATGCCTGCCAGAATTCTCAAACTGCCATTTTAAAGCTCACTAATTTTTTGACATGTGATGTCTAGACACAAAGGAAAAGAGCGATCCTGGCTGACAGCACTACATGTTTACATGGTAGTTGAAACCATATCAGAAACAAGGACTCACAGATGACCAGCAGAATTTGGGATCTTCATCTTCACACAGGAGTGCCTGTTTTTATATCTGAGTAGTGCAACTGGCCCCATGATGCATTTGGAAAAAAAAAAATACATCTTAAAAAAGTTATGTTTACATCATTTCATTTTCCAAACAAAATACTGTAATGTGTGCCTAAGTAAACAATATTACATATAAATGAATGCCATTTGAGGGAATAGCCAGTAGAGATCATTTCTAAAATTAGAGAAATATTTGATAACAATAGGTTATTTATCTTAACACACATGAAATTGTTTCATCTGTCTTGGTTTAACAGCCATTATATGGATTTGTTGGACAGCCATCCTCCAGTACCACCTTGTCCCACTTACTTTAAGGGAATATATGCCCTTATTCTAAACCCAAGTCAAATACTTTGACTAGAATTATTTAAGTCAAAATTTAAACTTGCTAAGATGCTACCTTTAAGTAAATGGTTCTATAGATGGACAGACCATGATGAACTGTTTTCCAGAACTTACATCAACTCTGCTCAGAAACAATTTCCCATTTTGCACTTTTATACTTTTCACCTGTTTCAGTAGATAAAGCTTTTTTACATTTATCTTCAGGTGTGACATGCCTGCTCAGTTTTTCATTTAATACTGTATATGTCTATCTATCTGCATTGATTTAGTAACATCAGTCTATGTACCCATTGCTCCTGGGATAACTTCTAACCCCATGTGACCCCAAAATGAACTAAACAGGTTAGAGGAAATTATGTTGTTAGGTTATTTCTAGGGTCTCTACTAAGACACATTACACAGTGTTTCTTCATGGACAGGTGTTTAACCATCAGTCTCTCTCCTGTGAATTTGTCCATTCATCCATATATCTTGCCAACTTTATCTTCTGTTCTGATTCATGGCCACAAGGTGCTAAAACCTGTCCTAATTGGAAAGGATGACTGGGATATGCTAAACTCAGACACACACACTCAACACTTTTTTAGGGTTAACAGTCAACCACAGATATCGTTCCATTAAAGGAATCAGAAGTTACCCGTTAAAAGGAACACACACAACAAACACCTTACCAAGGATGTTCCAGTCTGGAACCAAACTGTAGCTAATTAATCCTCATAATATCTTCAAATGCTGGCTTGATGCTGTACCTTCTGGCTATTTTTTGACCCGATTGTGACACCTCCCTTTTAGGTGCCATGGATATTACATTTTTCATCACAAACCCATTTTATATTGATTGACCAAATTAACCATGAAAACTTTTTTGTTGTTTGTAATGTTCGGTCACTTTACAAAAATCTTTCATGTTTCTGAGCTGACAAATGGAGTTTTAGTATGTTGTGTGGGTGGTGAACAATGAAAATACCCTCAATTGTGTGGCATGGCAAGATAAACATTTTTTGGAAGCTGTACAAATTGTGGAATACTTAACTTTGTTTTTCTTATGTTGTCACTAATTTGGGGAAAAGTAGAAAAAACAACAAGGTTTATTCCTGATGAGATGACATTTAGGGGACTTTAACTGATTTTAAATACAAAAAACTGGATAAATTCAACCCAAAAACTTTAAATACATTTCAGATGAAGTGTCCCTAATATACTCAGACTATTAACATACTGTATTCAAAAGGCAATCTCATGCCATTATTCATTCTTTTTTGCTTAATACAGATTTGGGATTCTCTTGGGCCAAACACAAAGCCAGAAAGACACAAGGAAGGCCATAAATAATAAACTGATGATGTATTTTAAATAAACACTGTATAATATAAAAAAACACAATAAATTATAATGATTGTTCTTCTCTTCCAATATCAAACAGATGTGCTGTCTATTTAGTGGGTGGTTGCCCAACTTCTCCCTACAGTACTATGCTCAGGCCTCCTCCACCTTTCATGTCCAATACCTTTCGCCATGATCCTTTGATTTCATTCCTTCCCAATAGTTTAATCTGTGTCCTATCTCACTACCTGACTCCTACTTCACTGGATGACTGGTCTTGACTGGTTTTAGGCATTAGCTTGAGATGAATTCAGGCATTAACCCCCAAATCACTTCCAGTGTCAGGAACACTCCTTGGGACACTGAGGTGATCATTGTAGAGCCGCATGTAGCTGCTTCAGATACCCATGCAACCCACTTAGCCTGCTTACATTTAAAAGGTTAGGTATCCCCCAGTTAGTCTGTCCACTGTTAGTCTGTTTTTTGAAACAAAAACTAACAGCCACAGTTGGTCCCCAGGAATGAGTTTGGGAACCACTGCTCTACAGTATGCAGCTGGAATCCAGATATAATATGCAAGACCTCTTTGCTGCCTTGTAGTGGTTTGCGGACTTCTAGTAAATTGCCTGCCCTAATGTGCATTACTCCTGCTGAAGCTTGTTACCACTTTATTTTTAGGGCCTCATAGCATCCTACTCCTGTTCTGTTGTGGCCCATTTATAGGTTTAGAAGTTTACTAGCCACGGTACCCGCCAAAGACGGGTAATATTATAACTTTAAAATATTTTCTATCTCTTGCCCTACATGCACATTCAGCACTATTCCTTTGTATTCACGTGTGTATGAACATTTCTTCACAGGTGCTCCATTTATCCAGCGTGTTTCCGTAAAGCCTTCTTCCCAGCTTATGTCACTATTTTCAAGGCACTTTTCTCACCTCCTGTCCGATTTTTCATCATCTTTGAAGGCAACTTTCTCAGCGTGTGCCTTTACTCTGCCTCCTCCTGCGTTTCACACTCGCACTTCCTTTTTATTTGTGTCATCAAAGCCAAACTGACCAATCACACCAAAGCCAAACTGACCAATCAGATTGGTCTGAGGAACTGGACACACAGACCTTAGTGTTTTATTATATAGCAGATATCATCATTATTAACACAGAGTACAGTAAAATCTTACTTGTCTGTGATAATAAACACCCAATGCTTTGCCACTCTCCAGCACTATGGTTAGTGAGTACTGTATAATTTACCTTACCATTCTGCATTTACTTTAACTGTATACTGAATGTCAAAAGCTTGCAATCCCAATCCCTATAGGATGCTACTCTTTGAATTAAGCAACCATTCTTAATGCTGTTTTGCAACTTGCAGATTGTGAGTGTGATAGTGTGCAGTTGTTATCTATAGATGAATTCTTATATATGTGGTACATGTGTCATTTGATATTGTGTTTAATGTATGATGTTGCATTAACTGGCTGCTGTTTGTAGTATACTACTGTCGCTGCTCTGTAAGAGACGCGTAAGTAAGAATCTATGTACACATGACAATAAACTGCAATTTGATCTTGAATTGTGCCTTGCATCCAATGCCCCTGGGATAAGGCTTATGCTTCTCACAACTCCTTAATAGAACAATTGGATTCTAACGTTGCATGAGTGGATTTCTACAAGTTATACAGTATTATAGTACCATACACAGTACCATACAGAATGCCATATTTTAATCTGGATTCAGAATGGGAAGGATTTTGAAAAGGCAGATGATGATACGGCTGTCCAAGTGAAATGCTGTAAATGTACTTTTCCTTACTGATCTGTGGTCACACAAGCAGTTTCTGTTCAGTCTAGTGCCAGAAAAATCCTGTTAACAGTTTCTCAGGGGGGAACTATTTAGACACGTTAACGTGTATAATTGCCAGGATAGCGGTAATTATATAGCTAAATGCACAAACACCATCCTCAGCCATCACAGCACTCAATTTGAATGACTTAGTCTTTTAGTACCTTACCTCAGTGTATTTCTTATATCTAGAGAAGTATAGAGCATGGAATTACAGACTAAGGAAAGAATGATTTGAAATGAAGGTCTACGGAAAAACAAATTCACATCTTCACTGTTGTCGATAACCTACATTCAGGGTCACAAGGATGACAATGGAATGATTGATGTTACAAGCATCCAATTAAGTAATTCGAGAAAGGAGCCCCAAGCATTCCACGCTTATTAAATATAAAATAGCTAACGCAAAAGTCAGAGGTCTCTATTTTCCTTGTGTCCTGTAGTACTGAAGATATAACATTGAATTATGGAGAATGCTGCTGAGTGTTTAGCTGCTGGCAGATTCTCATGACAAATATCTATACTGATGATGTGAGGTCACTCGTCAAAAATTTCCATGCTTAAAAGTCATTTTAAAATCTCCCAAGTGAAACTTATGTGTTAGTAAAAATTAAATATTACATTTGGAAAGAAAATATGAATTTGATATTGTGTCCGTGACAATTTAAGGCTTTTGATTTGTTTAACGCTCAGCAGGTACTCTACATCGCACTTACCATATGTAGCCACCTGGAGGTACTAGAGACAATTATAAGATAATTGGAAAGTTACTCTGAATAAGAAATTTGAATTGATAGATCAATAGTAACATAGTCTGGTGACACTTACCTTTTTATTGCACAAATGTTAAGACGGTTAACAGTCATAGGTCTTCATTATATAACTAGCTGTGTAAGCCCATGCTGTAAAAAGCCTGTGCTCCTAGAAACTATTGAAAGCGGGAAAAAAATTAAAATGCAGAGTAGGCGGTTTCGTTTTGCGGACATGTTCGACTCCCACCCCAAACCCCCCCCAAAATTTGTGTATCAGCGGCTAAGCGAGTTTCTCTCTCATTTGTCATCTGTGGTTTTGCTTCCCTCCAGCTTCATGTTGTAGCCTTGTACTTCTTTTTTCTTCTGACTCATTAACTTGGAGCCGCCTTGCCGGCTCTTTGAGCTTCACGCTGTAGCCTCTCACTTCCAGGCCGGACAAACAGACACACACACTTCCATGCGTAGACGTTTATATATAAGATAAAGTTTTTTCCCTGTGAATACCATTTCATAGTATAATATACTAACAATTCAATGTCCTGATTTTTTGTTGCAGTTAAAAGGAAAAGACGGTAGAGTTATTCAACCTGTCTGTGTACATTTCTTCACTGGCGCTCCATTTTTCCAGTGTGTTCCCATAAAGGCCTGCTTCGTAGATTCTGTTATTATTTTCGTGGCATCTTTCTCACCTTCTGTCCAGTTTTATACTTTCGCTCTTTGATGACGACTCTTTCAGCATGCATGTGAATTTGTAGCCTATCAGATTTAAGTTCCAGTTCTTTGGCAAACTGGCTATAACTTTTACTGTCTGTGTATTCTACTCAAAAATAAAATTTTATACATTTAATATAAATGTAAATAAATATTTAAATAAAATTCAGTTTAAATTTTGTATAGTATAGTCTAGGAGTGCTGGTGTCCCCTTTGAAGATGTTTGTTAACATATGTATTCATCAAGCTGGGAAAGGTTTTGTTATGATCACATTGAAATTATGTCTAATTTGTGAATTTTCATCTTTGCACATCTTGCAATTTTGTCTCAACATTTGTAAATATTCTTTACCAATGTCATTGTTGCACCATTTGGTCTAACCCTCTTTGTAGTTCTCACCATTTCATACATTTTCTAGCTGATGTGCGCCATGTGACTTTTACTCATGGTAATACACTCAATAGTGAAATGTGTAAAAACATTGAGACAAAATAAAAAAGAATTTATGATAAAATTACTTTGTTAAAAAAATCAGGACCAGGCCTTTGTTTTAGTCTTTAAACCCTGGTTTGTGTTTTGGTTTTCCTAAATATCATTTGACTTTTCTGTTTTGGTCAGTGCTTAATTTTGTTGTATCCATTGAGATCTTCAGAATAAATTAGTCCAATAGGATGCTTCTTTGATTCTGTTTACATTGTACAGGCACCAGTGCCCATATTTATCAGGCTTCTCGGAGTAGGAAAATGATACTAAGTGGTTAAAAAATCTCAGAATGACATAAATTTCATCCTGCTATTAATAGTACAAGTTGTAGTATTTTATCACTTTTCTCGATTTAGGAAACTGCTCCTAACTTCACTAGGATTTAGGAGCGCTTGTGAGCTATCCTGACTTACTAGGAACTGCCAGAAGAACGCATTCAGGCAGACATTGGCACATAAAATCCAGGAAACGGCGAATGTTTTGGAAACATGGGACAAGAATGAACTTGTGAAAAGACATTGATTAGAAAGAGATTTATTCCTAACAAATATTGTAAGTTGCTTGATTGTTTTATCTACACAAAGAAGACAACCAAAATTAAAGTGTTGTTAATGTCATGTATCTTGGCCATGGGGAAAATGCGACTTTGCAATAGCAATAATTTGAGTATGTCACAAGCAACCATCTCTTAAATTTTGCACCAAACTTTGAACGCTCTTACAACATGTGAGGTAATATGCAGATTTGTACGATATACGTCCCCACCACTCCACATGAAGTAATGTTAAAGCAAGCTGTGTTCATGCAAATTGCTGGTTTTCCTGGAATTGTTGGTATGACTTATGACACACACATGAAGATTAATGTCCCAGGTATGGATGAGCATGCATATGTGGATTTCATGTGATATCACAGTATCAACACACAGGTGGTCATGGTTGCACACTATATTGTAGAGGGCCAGCTAATTACACTAAAGATAAGCAGGGCTGGATGTGTGATTGATAGTGAAATGTCACACAAGTATGCTGAGCTCTGCATTCTACAAAACCCTGGAATATTCACATTACACTTTATAAGCCCGGGAAGGTTTAAGAAGAGCCAGCTTCTGTAGCCGAGGATCGGACCGCCAAGGTCCAAACGTGTTGTGAGGGTCTGCTGGGAACATCTGGCAGAGCCCCCTGTCAGAAGTAGCTTCAACTCCCACCTCCGACAGAACTTCAACCATGTCCTGAGGAAGGTGAGGGACATTGAGTCTGAATGGGCCATGTTCTGTGCCTCTATTGTTGAGGCGGCTGACAGGAGCTGTGGCCGTAAGGTGGTCGGTGCCTGTCGTGGCGGCAATCCCCAAACCCGTTGGTGGACACCGGTGGTGAGGGATGCTGTTAAGCTGAAGAAGGAGTCCTACATGTCTCTTTTGTCCTGTGGGACTCTGGAGGCAGCTAATAGGTACCGGCAGGCCAAGCGGAATGCGGCTTCGGTGGTTGCTGAGGCAAAAACTCGGGCATGGGAGGAGTTTAGGGAGGCCATGGAGAACGGCTTCCGGACGTAACAACACTGTATATGGTGGGGATGGTGCGGTGTTGACCTCGACTCGAGACGTTGTGGGTTGGTGGGGGGAGTACTTCGAAGACCTGCTCAATCCCACTAACATGCCTTCCAATGAGGAAGCAGAGCCTGGGGACTCGGAGGTGGGCTCCCCCATCTCTGGGACTGAGGTCACCGAGGTGGTCAAAAATCTCCTTGGTGGCAGGGCCCCGGGGGTGGATGAGATACGCTCAAGGCTCTGGATGTTGTAGGGCTGTCTTGGTTGACACGTCTCTGCAACATCGCATGGACATCAGGGACAGTGCCTCTGGATTTTCAGACCGGGGTGGTGGTCCCCCTCTTTAAGAAGGGGGACCGGAGGGTGTGTTCCAACTACAGCGGGATCACACTCCTCAGCCTCCCTGGAAAAGTCTATTCAGGGGTTCTGGAGAGGAGGGTTCGTCAGATAGTCGAACCTCGGATTCAGGAGGAACAGTGTGGTTTTCGTCCTGGTCGCGGAACAGTGGACCAGCTCTACACCTTTAGCAGAGTCCTGGAGGGTGCATGGGAGTTCGCCCAACCAGTCTACATGTGTTTTGTGGACTTGGAAAAGGCGTTCGACCGTGTCCCTCGGGGAATCCTGTGGGGGGTGCTCCAGGAGTATGGGATACTGGACCCCCTGATAAGGGCTGTTCAGTCCCGGTACAACCGGTGTCAGAGCTTGGTCCGCATTGCCAGCAGTAAGTCGAACCCATTTCCAGTGAGAGTTGGACTCTGCCAGGGCTGCCCTTTGTCACCGATTCTGTTCATAACTTTATGGACAGAATTTCTAGGCGCAGCCAGGGTATTGAGGGGGTTAGGTTTGGTGGACTCAGGATTGGGTCACTGCTTTTTGCAGCTGATGTTGTCCTGTTTGCTTCATCAGGCCGTGATCTTCAGCTCTCTCTGGATCGGTTCGTAGCTGAGTGTGAAGCGGCTGGGACAGGAATCAGCACCTCCAAATCTTAGACCATGGTCCTCAGCCAGAAAAGGGTAGAGTGCTCTCTCAGGGTTGGGAGCGAGATCCTGCCTCAAGTGGAGGAGTTCAAGTATCTCAGGGTCTTGTTCACGAGTGAGGGAAGAACGGAGCGTGAGATCGACAGGTGGATCGGTGCAGCGTCCGCAGTGATGCCGGCTCTGCATCGGTCTGTCGTGGTGAAAAAGGAGCTGAGCCGTAAGGCAAAGCTCTCAATTTACCAGTCGATCTATGTTCCTACCCTCACCTATGGTCATGAGCTATGGGTAGTAACCGAAAGAACAAGATCGCGAATACAAGCGGCTGAAATGAGTTTCCTTCGCAGGGAGTCTGGGCTCTCCCTTAAAGATAGGGTGAGAAGCTCAGTCATCTGGGAGGGGCTCAGAGTAGAGCCGCTGCTCCTCCGCATCGAGAGGAGTCAGATGAGGTGGCTCGGGCATCTGATCAGGATGCCTCCTGGACGCCTCCCTGGTGAGGTGTTCCGGGCACGTCCAACCGGGAGGAGGCCCCGGGGAAGACCCAGGACACGCTGGAGGGACTATGTCTCCTGACTGGCCTGGGAACGCCTTGGGATTCTCCCGGAAGAGCTAGAAGAAGTGGCTGGGGAGAGGGAAGTCTGGGTATCTCTGCTCAAGCTGCTGCCCCCGCGACCCGACCTCGGATAAGCAGAAGAGGATGGATGGATGGATGAGGTTTAAGAAGGCAGATGGAGACTTGGGACATTGAATAAACAGAGCCTTACAAAAGATGATCAGAGACACTGCAAGTATTATTATTATTGTGGGCAAGTCTTAGCATTAGTATCAGAAAACTACCATATATCATCAAGAATGCATTAAAATTGTGACATCATTCATTTTGAAACATGAATTTCTACTCCTGGTTGAGAGTAAGTGTGAGACGTTTCATATCTACTTCTCATGTCCTATTCTGGGATAGGACAAATTCTTATCCTAGAGAGACTTTTAGTGCAATTGCTAGGAGTAATTTTGAGACACTTTGACAAGTAATAGGCACTGATCTTCAAGATACTAAACTGGACTACAAGCAAGATGGATAACTATATAGATAAATGTATAAATAAAAAAAAAGTTGGTGTACATTTTTTGCTTATTTTTTCTAACTTGATTTTAATATATGCAAGTTTTAAGCTGCAGTATTCTTTGTTGTTGTAGCATGAAACATTTCAAGGATTGATTGGTTATGACTTCTTTCAATGGGTGTCATCACAGTTCATCTGTCCTATAAGAACAGACTACAGGACCCTACCGAGCCTAGTGGAGGGTTTAGAGGATTCATTTTCACAGGTTTAATGAATGAAGACAAAATTGCTCCAGCACATTAACTTCAAGAACTTAAATGATGTGATGTGCAACACTCAAAACCTTTCTCACTGAATGCACAAATATAATGGCATACCAATCTGGAACAGATACCTGTTTTTTCCCACAAACACATTTTTCTTAAATGTGATTTATTTCGAGAAATGTTTAAAGTTAGGATTATTATAGGGTTAGTACATTGAACTATGGGAAATGATAAAATTTATGGCACCATATGTTATACTTCTTTAAGCATTTATTTCTTCCTAATGCACAAATACATTGTTATCAGTCTTTAAAATGCTGATTAATGAACCTTTAAAACTTTCTTGAGGATTCAGCAGATACATAGAAGCTAACTGGTTTGAGAGTGATAAGAACTGATAATGCTAAGTGTCATTGACAATAAAACTTTCCAAACCTGCACAAAGTAAAATTAATCTACATTTGTAGTTAATATATTATTGACACTCACCGATTTTTCTACCATTCTCAAGTTTTAAAGATAATAATGCAATGGTGAATTTTTTTTTAGAAAAACCACTGGCTAATAAATTTTATTCTGTGTACCATAGATGAAAAGCTCTACTTCATACGCAGTTGTTTTTCTTCAATAGTATAATAAATAAATAAGAATTGACAGGGGGCTGACCTATGATCCTTCTCTTCACCACTAAATATACTGTAAAGGAGCCAATTTAACATTTCCATTTTGACATTATGACATAAGTAGAAATTTGGTATTTTTTTCTTATGATTCGCATTATATTGCATGAGACAAACTTAAAGATGCCATTATTATTTTCTATCCAAGTTTTGGAATTACAAAATCATTACATACATGCAATATTAAAGTTTGTCAATATTATAATTAGAACCTAATTGTTTTCATTAAGTAAAACTTTAAACTGTAAAATTTTACATTTTAGGGACTACAAATGCTTCAAACAAGATACAATGTCCAAACCATAGTTTTTAAATCCTAAGATGTTTTATACCTAATTGCAAAATGTATTTTTCTGCATTATTTTGCACTTAAACCTTTAAGAAAGGTAACGCATCTCATGTATGGCATGGCTTTCAAATTCAAGAATGCTGTGAGCAGCAGAGCTACAATCCTGTTCCTTGTGATGCTCTGTGTCTGTTTGGTTTCTTTGTAACAGAGGTTTTAATTTCTAGGGAAATTTGCAGATGCAGACTTGTACTGATAGGTGAAACAGCAAACAGAATGACCATTTAGTTTTGGACAGCCTGTACAACGAGATATTTGTCCAGTAATAATCACATTATGCCTTTGATGGCTGTACATTTAGAGTATTTCCATTGCAACTCTTCTTATGACTACAAAGTGAATCTGAGATTGTGTCCTACTAATGCACTGCATTAATCTTAAGTAATGCTAACTGTTTTTCAAGAACATCTGCCTTGGTCGTTTCCATATTTTATTGTTATTCAATATCTAACCTTAATAACTGAGTCAAGTCAGGTTTATTGTCATGTGTACACAGTACATTGAAACTTTAGTTCAAATAAATAATTGAATGAAAAGTATACACAGCATGTAACACACACATATGTAAGAATTTATATGACTGACTGTTCAGAAACCTACAACTTACGGGTAGAAACTGTCGCAGAATCTACTGGTACATGTGCCTGTGATCCCGTACCATTTGCCAGAATACAGGAGTGAGAAAAGCAACTGTGCAGAATGGCTGAGGTCCTTAATTATACTCTCTAAGGTAGCGAGTGTTATATATTGCATTATAACAGCTATGCCGCTTTCAACACTATTTGTAGTGCTTTGCATTCTTGAGTTAAGAAAGTGCCTTACCAGGGCGTTGTGCTGCCAGTTAGGAAGGATTATGCTGTGCACTTGTACAAGTTGGTAACAACAGATGAAGAAACAAGGGCTTTCTGAGGATGACGAAAGATGACAGGTGTACTCCCCACTTCAGTCTGTCAGTGTTACTCACGCCAAGAAATGTAAAACTGCTCACTAGTTTAACAGCTTTCCTTGTAATGCAGAGTGAAGTGCGGTCTGCCTTCTAAAGTTAATGACCAGCTCATCGGTTTTACTGACGTGAAGTCAGCAGATTGATCTCTTCTCTGTAAGCCTTCCCATCATTGTTACTGATCATGCCCATAATGGTGGTGTCATCAGCAAATTTAATGATGGAGTTGGAACTTTGTCTGGCCACACTGTCATAGTTAACAAAGAGTACAGAAGGAGGCTTGGCAGACTACCCTGTAGAGTGCCTGGGTTGAAGGTCAGTGTGGAGGATGTGATGCAACAAAACCACATATGCTGAGGTATGTTGTTTAGGAAGTCCAAAATCCAAATGCAGAAGGTGGCACTAAGGAGACACTTTAGGAGTCCTAAATTAAGGAGTCTGGTGATCAGCTGGTTGGCTGGTACAACAGTGTTAAATACTGAGCTGTAGTCTATAAACAGTTCTCGGGCATAACACTTTTTATCATCCAGATGTGCCAGGATGGTATGAAGTGCAAGGGACATTGCATCTTTGGAAGACCATGCGTGAAATTATGCAAATTGGAGGTGATTATGACTATCTGGAATATTCTGTTTAATATAGTTTTTTGCTGGCTTTTTGTTTTTTTGCAAATGACAATTGCAAAGCGCTCTTTAATGTCTAGAACAAAGAACAATGCAAAACATTCTTCCAAATGAATAATGCACAGAGAAAAATCTATGAACACTTTTAAAGACATTGCCCTTCCTGCAGCAGTTGTGTGCAGATTTATATCCCAACCTCAAACACCTTAAGTCTCTTTTGAGTTTTTCAGCTAATGTGTGTCAACCTAGGGGGTACTGACTACATTGACCCATGCACATCTGTTGTCACAGGGAGAGCTCACTGCTCACATGCTGTGAGCATTATTTTTGCTGAATGAGGTTTTCAATTAGGTTTGTTATTCTGTGATTGGAAAACCGGCTGACATAGTGGGACATTTGCAAAGGTCTTGTGGAATACTGAACATGAAGGCTAGCTGAACAAATGAGGAATATAAACAGAAGCTTGCCAGCCTTCAGCATTTTAACACCTGTAAAACAAAACTGCTTCTTGTCAAGTTTCATGCGCGAACAAGAATGTTTATGCACTGTATTTGACCCTAATATTGTCTCCATTCCTTTCTGGCTAGTCTTACAGAAATCCATTATAATGGCTTAGACTTTGAATTTTGCTTTTTTAGATGGCTTTGAAATGATTCACTTTGAGCGTATTGCTGTTGTCTACTGTATATAACAGCACTAAACACCAACTCTAGCTTGTCCTCTTAGACCCTATAATAGTATTTGATAGTATTATGATAAGCTTCTAGTCTGCAGTCTTTCTGTATCTTAAGCCAACGTTGTGTGGTATGCCAGATTTGCCGAGCATATTTGCTGATCTCGTTGCATGTCAAATTAAACAACTGATAATCACTGGCCATGTCACATTTAATGATCACATATGGACCTTCCCGCATAGTCATGCTTGCCCATTTTTTTGGTAGACAAATATTGTGCTGCCTGCTGAAGCCTAAGGGTTAACAGATAGGTTGAGCTCGGCTGCAATCTCTCCCCTTTTCCTTCTTTTTCCATTCTGTCATGGTATGTAAAACATGAACAGAAGAGATTTTCTTCTGTTTGTGAGGTCCAAAGCTTCGTGTTCCATATTCCTTCTTGCTTCATTATATACATTGCACTTCCAGATGAGCATTCATTTATTATCATTTCTTATGCCTGCCTAAAGACAAAGTCAAATCTGTATGATTTTATTGTAGCGAGTTATGGACTAGTAGTCAATTGCTGGGGATGTCACATTATGCACCTGCCTACACAGGATCATGGCGCCAACTGTCTCCAACTTTCTTAGATTATATAAATGAAGACTACAAATGAAAATCACTGGAAAAGTCATGAAATGTGACATGGGCTTTACTGAATTGTAGTAAACATGTCCTTACAATGTAGCATTACTAAAGCTTGATAGTCCATACCAGACAGAGATAGTAGGGATTTGTCTGGCTTCTGCATCCTGGGTGTTTTGTGGCCAGCTCAATCCAAATCTAGCTTATATACTATTCTGTAATGATTATTGGAGATAAAATAACCAAAATTTCTTTTGCACAACTGACAGACAGATTTTGTACAATGAAAACAAGACAAACCCTTCCACCTCTCTTGTGATTATATGTATAAATTTCTTTTGAGCAACAGCAATGCTCTCTGATTCTTCTGTTTCTATTGATTAGCTTCTTTAACATCTTCTTCAACTTGACTACTTACTTATTCTTTTTTCCTCTGTCAATACACTGTATTTCACTACTCCTTTTAACACTTTTGACTACAATGTTCACTGGAACCATGTAATGAATAATGAACCTGATGTAAACCTCTTATATGTCAACTTATTCTTTTGCTGAATAGAGTTGAATGTTCCTAGGTAGTTAATCACAGAGGAGCAGCACAACATCAGCCCTGTGTAGGATATCATTCACAATTCTGACAAGGGTATCTTCAGTGTTGTTATTCTACTCGAAGGTAAGAAGAGGACCAGCAATGAAACTTTTGTCAAACCAGAGAAACCAAAAGACCAAATTCTGAACACAAAGCTAATCATAAACCATAACTGAAAGTCAGAGAGTGAAATGGTAGAACTGGAATCCAAAAAGTGAAGAAAGAATGTGCATTTTGCTTGATAGAGTTTTTATCCCAATCGTGCATATTGAATGAATCTTTGCACCCGATTTAAAGGATCGCATTGATGATGCAAGGCATAATGTCATGCTATGTAACTTCCGTGGCAACCAGGAGCCATGTGCCGGTAGTGGGAAAAATACTCTGCCGATGCCCGATTGATAAACAAAATAATGTCACGGCACTATGAATAATTAATCATTACATTCAGGAAACATAAAACTGTGAAGAACCCATACAGAAGGTGCTAGAGAAAAAGCAACCTAAATTCCCATGTATTCTATTGTTCTAAAAATATCCTCAAATTGTCCAATTCATAACAGCTGTGGTGTCACCATTATCATAGTCTAGATCTACTACTCATTCTCTGGATTCTTTATCTTTCCCTTCTCTTGCCTTTTCCATTCACTGCACACATTCTCAAACTGTGCCTCCAGTCTGGCTTGGTTTCTGCTTCCAAAAAGCTAGTAAAATTATGCCCAATTGAAATAATCAACCATTGAACAATATTTTTTGTCGTATTTCTAAATCTAATTATTTTAATGAATTGGCTGTAATTAATCTACAACCTAGCCAAAGCAGGGGATAGCTAAATTCCTCATATTTGGAATGAGTTCTATGACACAAAATGGAGAAACAGGATGCAGACTACAAAATACACAAAAGAGCCAGACCAGGACCTTACTAGTCTGCCCCAAAATAAGCCTTACCTCAAACTTAACATGCATGCTTCAGTACCTTTACAGGACCAAAATGGGTCTGAGGTTTTAAATGTTGAAATACTTTAAATACCCCAAAGCTATAAGAATGGCCTTCAAGGGAAGAGGAAAACATAAAACCTCTGGCTTAAAGGACAAGACTAACTAAATATCTTGAAAAATAATGAATATATTTACATCCATCAAAAAGAGGGCAAAAAAAAGATAAAATAAAGGAAATGCTTAAAAAGTCAATCTAGAGCAAACAAGTCAAAATACTTTATATAAACTAACACGACAAATCCATTAAACAATAGGAAAAATTCGCACAAACCATAAAATGCGATACAGCAGCACACTAAATGGCAAAATAGTGTGTGAGACCCATAAACAGGTCAGGAACTTCGCTAACCTTCCCAGAAGAAGCTCACCTTAAATAAGGCAGTCTACAACTACTACATGCTGGCTTCAGCCTACACAGTCCCAAAAAAGGGTAGCTGGCTTTTAAAGTTCAGTACACAAAATATCACAAAAAATATATCTGAATGTCTTACAAGGGAGAGAACTGTCAAACTCCGGCTTGTAGAGACAAATCAGCAAACTATAAATCAAGAGTGTTAATTTAACAAAATTGAAAAATATGGTAAAATGCTCAATGGAACAAAAATGAATTTGCCAATAAGGCAATCTGAAGGCAAAAAAATCCCAATACACAATTGTATAGCAAATATCCAGTGTTATGTTTCAGCCCTCGTTCTTCCCCTGCCTGGTGTTCAAATTATTTTTTATGTCGTTTTTGCTCATGTTAGATTTGTTTGTTTATGTTAATATTGGGGCAGCATGGTGGCGCAGTGGGTAGCGCTGCTGCCTCGCAGTTGGGAGACCTGGGGACCTGGGTACGCTTCCCGGGTCCTCCCTGCGTGGAGCTTGCATGTTCTCCCCGTGTCTGCGTGGGTTTCCTCCAGGCGCTCTGGTTTCCTCCCACATTCCAAAGACATGCAGGTTAGATGGATTGGCGATTCTAAATTGGCCCTAGTGTTTGTGTGTGTCCTGAGGTGGGTTGGCACCCTGCCTGGGATTGGTTCCTGCCTTGTGCCCTGTGTTGGCTGGGATTGGCTCCAGCAGACCCCCGTGACCCTGTGTTCGGATTCAGCGGGTTGGATAATGGATGGATGGATGTTAATATTGTTATTTATGTTACTTATTTACATTATTCTGTGCTTTTATTACTTTTGTGTATTATTTCATTTCTACATGCTTGTTATATTATGTTTCAAGTGTTTTCTGGGTGGTTCCCCAAAAAGGTGGGTCAAACTGTCCATCTCTGTCAAGGGAAGTGCAAGAGTGAGGAAACACATAGTCCTTTGCAGTACATTGGTTGGTGAATTTTCTGCGATTTTTTATATACTTTTATTGGATTAACTGGATTTTGACCTCTTTTGCTCCATTTTTCACCTTTCTCTGGATTTGTGCATTGAGACTTGTTTGCTACTGTATTTTCAATTTTTGAAAGCAATTCCTTATATGCCTTTTGTGTTCCTTTGAGCTTCCTTTGTTAGCTGTTTGTTACAAAGTTTGAAGTTTGATGGATCCTTCTTCTTGTGGGGCATTTTGCAACATATTTTGGGATTTTTTTTGTAGAAATTCCCTGTTTCATGATATAAACAGAAAGCAGAAAATTTTAGAAAAAACTGTGAAAATACACAAAAAACAATACAATTAATTCATTCACACTTCAATGATCTGCTACTGAGATTCTCTCACCAGCTCAATAAACAGCCAGAGGGAGTTCCCAGCAGCAGTGTGCCAGGGGTCAGTGTCCAGGGCAAATATCCCACACTAAACTGCCCACTTGACCCCCAAGTGCTTTGTAACTGAGATAGCAAAAGACAACAACCAGGTTCAGTTACCCAAAGTTCAAAGTTCATGTTGATTAAAGCAAACCACCAATTATAAAGTGCAGTGCAGATCTTAATAAATTAAGTCAATAAATAATCCAATTAAAAATCAGTCCTCAATGTGGTGGATAAATACAATAAATAATTTAAGATCTCATTACAAAATGCTTCAAGGCATCACATTAGGCTCCTCCACACGACCCTCTCTCTCCATCACACCAGCTTTGCAAATGGGTCTTCACACTTGGCAACAACATTGACACCTGTGGACACCTTCTCCTGACTCCTGCCATGCCTGCCTTCATTGATATCAGCCATGACATATCTAGCTGACCCTCCATCTTCCCAAATGCTCCATCAGCGCTTCCTGGATTCATGGGAGAGTCAATCCAAGTCCCTGATCCTACACATTAATTCAGCGAGGACACCCCTTAGAATGCCATTAACTTCGCTTTCTCCCTGGGCCCAACTGTTCTTCCTCTTTCTCTGTACCGCAGTTACTTGCTCCCCTGATTTTGCTTTAGCATTTCTTCTCCAACTGTCGTTGCCCACTGTTCCAGGTGATTAATTATGCACTCCATGGCGTTAACAAGACAATCAGCTGAATTGTGCACATCGCCACATGAATGCATGATCTGCCAATCATCTCCCTGGAGACCCTCCACTACACTACCATGCACGTGCACCCAGCCCATGATCTTGACTGTACTGTTTTCCTAAACCCTTGATCCATCATGGACCCCTCATTTCATGACACAGTGACGTTAGGATGGCCCCACCTTCAGGGGGCTCCACCTGCAAAGTACACCGAATTGCAGCACACGCTTAGTACACAATCTATATATATAAAATCCCTATGTGTGTCCAGGTGTTCGTGTGTGGGTGTCTTCTGGTGAAGTGCGCATGCGTGGGGCACGGTGCTATGTGCGATATTACTGTCAGAGAAAGTTAGAGGCGTTTTACGGAAATACAAACCAGTATTACTGCGAGAGGAAATTAAAGGTACACAATACAGTGATGCATATTACAACCACATACAAGCCAGTATTACTGTCAGAGGAGATTAAAGGCATATTACCGACGCGCACACCTGTATTACCGCCAGAGAAAATTAAAGGTATATTACGGACGTACGGACGTATATTACGGACGTACAAGCCAGCGGACGTACAAGACGGTATCCTTCAATAAGGGCGCGCACAAAAAGGCGAGCCTCAAAAGGACGACCTCAATTGGGCGCAGCGAATAAAGGCGCGCGTAAATAAAGATCTGCACCTGTTGCTCTTCACATATTCCAGAGCCATTTGAACTAAATTATCTACGCGCCCTTATTGAATAGAGCCGTACAAGACAGTATTACTGTCACAGAAAATTAAAGACACACAATACACGGAGGCAGCCCACGAAGAACGGTCAACTCAGCAAGTAAACATCAACAAAAGAAAGGCTGAAAGAAAGAAAAATACGACCAACAAAAAGAATGAGGCCAAAGTCCCTTGCCATTTAATATAGACTGTTCCTACTAATGTTTATGCACTACTGTTCTAGCGCCCGTTATTGTAACGGGCTAAATGACTAGTTAATAAATAATAAGCAAATATAATAGAAATTACATAAAAACATGAAAAAAAAACAAAAATAATAAAAATAAAATACATATAAACCCAGGGTGAAACATAACAACAATACTCACAATAATCTTTACTCCACCAGCCTTGATGAACATCTTGTTGTACTGAGTTTCTTTGCCTAAATATAAAGGTGAACCCTTAGTGGTAACATCATGGTTATAGACAAGGCATATGATTAAAAATATTAAAAACACAACAAATAAACAAAATAATATTCAACAGCATAATATACAAAACAATATCTAGAAACACATAAAAATATGACATAAAATAAAAATTTACATGAACCAAGGATAAAACTCTGACAAAACTGTAACAGTATTACACAATTCTACAAATTCATTTTAATTTAAGATAATGTGCTGTCATTTTAAAAATGTTGTACTGTATAATTAAAATAAAACCAAAATCAATGTGCTTCAAAACATAAAAACACCCTGCAATATAAATATTTATATACTGTGTACCTAAACATTATTTTGTAATAAATACATTTGAATTTCAATGGACTTTAATATTTATATTTAAATAAAATACATTAAACTAAGGCCTACTAGCAACAAAGAAGTTTAAAATTGTATTACCAGCAACACAGATTCCACCTCATATTGGCCATCTGACCAAAGGGCAGAGAGGGCACTCTCAACAATGCAGAACAGTGCCGACAGTTTTCAATGATTCTGGAGAATACACTTACTGTTAAACCACATTCCAGTATTAGGAAGGATAATATGACCAAAATCGGAATGTTGCCCCCACAGTGCCACAATTAATTTTCATCTTCTAGTACTGGCACATTTTTATTGTCCTCTTAAGATCACAGACATAGCCAAAGAAAAAAGTGGCAAAGATGTAGCATACTGTAGTGACATCAGTTTATTTTCCTCTTCAATCATTGCAGCTTTATGCTCAAGTCGCCCTTCCTTCTGCCTTCCACACCTCTCTCAGGAGTCCAGTTTCTTACTTTGCAAATAATAAAGTCAGTATCTTCAAAGAGGAATATCTTTTTTAATGAATGGCTGTAGTTTTTTTTTTTTTGTTTGTTTCTGGAGAAAACTGCATTCCAGTAAGTGCTCTTCTGGTCACCTTTCCCATCATCACTTCCAGGTGTCCAGATCCATTTTTTATAATCTCTTATACTATTTGATCAACCAGAGTAATATCAATTAGTTTCTCAACAGTAAGCAGCCTTTATACCGCAGGGAGTAAATTAGATATTTCCTTGTCAAGGAGTTGCTGAAATATATCTCAGGTGGGTAAGTGATGTTGCTGGTATCTTCTAGTAGGGAATTTATCCAGTCTTTTCAGCACTTCAAATAGGATATAAGAAGCCAGCTTTTTAAAAGCTTGTTTTCCACTGCTTCATTTAACCATTTTTACAAGAGTTAACCCAAAATTTGCAGACAGTGGTAAAGTATAAAAAGTTGATCTTCACTTTATTTCCACCTGCTTGTCGCCTACACAACCACTCATTTCCTTGTATCATGACAGAATGAGTCATTCTCACACATTCTCTTTCTTTTATAGAACCTGCTGCTCTGTGTGCCTTCTTTTACCTTATTAGACACAGACATAAGGCATAACAGAGCAGACTGATGCCAGTCAAGTAATGGCTGTATATGGCAGTGGAATTTCTGCATTTACTGCGTTACTAAGGATAGTGTGACCTGGTTGATCCAGAGACCATCACCAGGATTAGTGATATACTGTATGAAGTGAAGTAATACTTAGTCAGTATTCAGCAAAAACATTTTAAAAATTGATTTAATTTTATTCTCAAAAGGAAAAGATGTATTTCAGAAAGAAACATAAGAAATTTGAGAAACAGAAGGAGACCATTCAGTGCATCAAGCCTGTTTGTTTAACTAATAGCTAAGATGTCCTATTATCTCATCCAGATTCTTCTTAAAGGTTGTCAGGGTTTCCACTTCAACTACATGTCTCTGTAGTTTGTTCCAAAGTCCCACAACTACAGTATTTGCGTAAAGAAGTGCTTGCTGGCTTCAGTCTTAAAAGCATTTCCTCTTTATTTCTACTGATGTCCTCAAGCTGAAAGAATGATGCTAGATCTACTTTATCAGTGCCTTTGAGGATTGTAAATGGTTCATCCTTACTTAGCTGATTATAAATGATCAACCAAGCTTTGTTGGCATTATAGTAAAGTATGAGCAAATGTCAACAAGTGTAACCTATCCACCCATTAACAAAATTCACCGAACCTTGGATTGGGGTATTCATGTACTCATACAATGACAATTTAGAGTCATCAATTAACCTGCCACTGTTACTGTTAGTGTTACAACTGAAGAAAACCCCACATAGACATAAACAGATCATTCTAACTCTTCACACAGTGACTGGACTGAATTCAAACTCATGCCTGAGGCAGAAGCATTAATGGTCCACCATACTGCCAACAAATGTAAACAAAATAATGAAAAAAATGTATTTTATAATGCTATAGTGAATTTATTCTTCAAAACACTGCATCAATCATCTGCAGTGTAATTGTCTCATGAAATAGAATAACATCAAAATTATCTTAGTTTATGATGAAATCAAGTTTTCTATTGGATGCTTCACTGAAAAATTTATTTTTAATTGAAAAGATGCTTTTTATAGTTTTACTGTACTATTTTATGTTCTAAATGAAAACATTTAAGGTCACTTGTGATAGTGATTTAAAATGACCATTTCATTTTGATAGACTTGGTTTGGAAATGACTATTTAGCCGCTATGCAGCAATGAGAAGAACAAATTGAAAGGGAGATGACAGGCTATTAGGGATGATTTTAATCCAACTGGTCCATTTTGCTTCTGCACCCAACAGCTTTAAGGAGCAGTTAAATAATGATCAAATTGGAGATTGTTTTCTATCAGTCAATTTTAAAATATTCACATTTTATAATTATGCGAGTATGCAATTAGCTAGCTGGCTAAAGCATTTCAGAGGGTGAGGCAGCTGTCTCATGTCTAGCATCTAACAATTCCTCTGCAGATTACAAAATTGCAAAAAAAAAAGGGCATTCTTTGGGATGCTCCCTAATACAAATGAAGACCTCCGTTGAAATATGACAATACTCATGATTGTTGTTGACAAACGTTTACAAAGGTTTATGAAGTCAGTAATCTGCATTTTCTTTCACCAGTTTCTGACATATTCTTTAGCTTGGGCATACATTTGAATACAGAATGGCAGCTTCAGTTCAGACAGATGCTTGTCTGTGGATCATATTACCTTTTGTAATTCAAAATTTTTATTAATAAGTTTTAAATAGGAAGTTTTAAAATTTTTACCTATTAATGTTTACATATTCATATTGGGTGGTAATACAGATTTAAATTTTTGTCTTTGTCTGAAATGTTATATAGGAGGATATCAATTTGTTTGATGTGGCTGGTTTGGATTTCTCAACCAGTCGATGTTTTTGTGCTCAAAATGTATTTTGATACTCACCCAATCAAAAAGGATACTTTGCACACATTGCCAGCTCTATATTGGCCCTCTGTGAATGTGTGTATGCATGTGTACCATTGCCAATCATTAGTTTTTGACTAGCCTTCCTATGACCAATAAACAGCAAAGCAATTTGAGATCATTTTGATACATGACCCATCAATAGTACAGAGCAGGTAGTTAGCCTAATGTTATACTGGGAAAAGCTCCTTGGGGTCAAACAGAAGGATCTGTGGAGATGGACATACAATGGGAGTATGTTTCAGGCTTTCTGCTGGATCAGCTCACAAACCACCTTTACAGTTTAGTAGTTTGCATTTACTGGCCAAATGAGCTGGTCGTTTGTTTTATACGAACAGAGTTATTCTTCTATTTCTGTGAATATACAGGTATGGGACACTTACGTAGAATATGGCTTTGTTACTATGAGTGATGGATTGTCAAATGTTTACAATACTTACTTACAATATAGAAATAACATGCAGCCTAGGCCATATGCCATTACATTTAAACACAAAGATAGTCAGTTTACATACTTATATAAGAAAACATAGTATACAATACTGCTTGATCAGAGCAGTCATTTATTAATGATCTATGAATGTTTACAGTCAGTAATCCATCTTAAATTTCCACAGTAAAAAAAGTATGCTATTCATTTGTCAGTTTACTCTTTTGGGCAATCTCCCAAATTCAAATCATTTTAATATAATAAATGACAGATGAGCATTACAACAAATCCTGTCTCTTGAATTGATGGACGTTTTCTAGATAGGTTTTCATTGACTGGATACTTTGGATCTACCGCTGAGTTTAAACACATTTCTAGTTTTATCTATCATCTCTTCATATCACCACATTGTGGTGTTTGGATACACACAAAATGCACCGTAAATGAAATATTGCTTTCAATTATCGTTGAATCAGATAATGCAATTAAATCTAAATGAGTTTAAACTCTTTGGACAGTAAAGGGGCAGCTAGATGTATTCATGTTCTGCGCTAGCGGGGGCTTCAATAACTCAGAAAGTGCTACAAAAATTACAATTAGAGATTTCGGTCCACTAATTAGTTTTTAGAAACCCAAGGGGTCAACATCTAGTTTCTTAAAAAGAAAAGTGGCTTTTGGCCTTGTGAGACTGAGCAATAATGAGTGTATGATACCCTTTAGATGCTTTCCCAATGCAGAGACTTTTTTCAGGAATCAGGGACTTTTGAAAAACTTTTCTCCAACTACCAGAACTCAGGCCATTTGTTATTCCTGGTAGGTGGTCCTTAGTACATTTATAGGTCCTACTTCAGGGTATATACTTTTTCTCAACAAGGAATTACGCGTGGGTGGGGCTCAGGTGATGAATTGTGCTGATTAGCTGACCATCTTACAAATCTGTTAGTAGTTTGGAGCCCCACTTCACACCACCGCATTACTGTTCATAGTTGTCTCTCTGCATTGAAGCAATAATTTCCCCCATGAAGTTCTCAGCACATCAAGGCAATAAGGTTTAGGGAGTCTCCTGCAAACCTCTTGCATGTCACATATATTGCATTAAGGTTACAGTTCCTGTTGTGTGATGGGATTGCAACACACAAAAATAGCCAGGGACCACATCATACAGCAATTCATTAGTTCCTAGAAACAGTTCCTGTGGTGGGATAATGCCTTTAGATAACACTGAATGGACAAACGTGTGTCTAATGAGCAGCATGGTTAAGCCTTTGAACCTCATGCGTGATGGAATTGTTCCCCACAGACCAAAAGAATTTGTAGTTAAGTGTGAATCTTTGGTTTGCTTTGCTTAAGCCATTGACCTTTGTACACACTGACCTCATAATTACAGCAGAAAAAATATTTTGGGGTCCACACAAATTCTGTTCCAGTTATTATTCATTATTTGAATAAAACAATATTTTATTAGTAAATGCTCAACTTTACATAGCTAGTGTAGATAGTATTTACACCTTTTTGTTTTTTTATTATTTTATTTAACTTAAAATGGTCCAAAATGTCATTGATTTGGACGACTATTTAATTTTCTTTATAAAAGATGCACATTAAAAAATCCTTTCCCAATTGAATACGCAAGGCACACACAACCTATAAAAATGATGGACATTGAAAGAATCTCAATTGTGGTAACTCACTTACAACTATTGGCTCAGATGGAGTTGATTAGGAAAGTGGAGATAAAGTGTCTGGTGCAAAATGGACTTTTGACAGCAACCTTATCTCCAAGTCTTCTGAACAATTAGTGATAATTAAAAAGACTGTTTTTTCACAGCAGTTAAAACAGGACAAGAATGACAACAAGTAGATAGCAAGTAGATAGCACTAATGTATATGGCCTACATGTCCCCTCCTAAAGGATTCCCTCCTGTAAGTGTCAACAATGCCCAGATTTGCATGTTTAGGCAAATAATTAATTTTTACATCTAATGTTTTAAATTTTGTTTTTGCTTTCCCAAGGTGATATCAGAACATTATGCAGAGACTGAAGTGTATCACCAATGCTGCTACAACTGGCCTCATAAGACAGGAAAAGAATAATGAACTGAGGTCTCAAGCTTATAAGAGTATAGAAATGGTTTTATCTGGGATCCATCATACTTTGTACCTATTTCTTTACTCACTATACCACACTGCTTCTTAATATGCATTCTTAATGCTCACCTAAATCAACCAGATGTTGAGGACTGGCAATCTAAGTATTTACGGCAAGAACAGATCAAAGTAACTAAGTGTGTCTCACGAAACCCTGATGAATGGAACACTGAATCATTAAGGTAAATTTCAAGCCTGCTATGCTTATTTCATTAAGAGATACTGCAAATGAAGTGTTCCAAATGGAAACACCTAAAATATATTAATATCACGGAACCAAGAGTAGGGCCATCTGTTGCCTTTAGTAAAGCTTCAGTTCATTTAGGATGCTATCATACAAATCTTGAACTGTATGTATTAGGATAGTGCACCATTTTTCATAAAGAAAAGCTTCCAATCCCACGAGGAACGAAGGAGGAGGAAATGTGCTTTGTACTCCATGCTTCCCATTAGGTTCAATGATGTTTAGATATGGTAATTGGAAACACCATGGAAGCTGTTTGAGATCATCCTGGTAATCATAAAATTACTGTAGTTTAGCAGTGACAGTGTTGTCAGGTCTGTGTTTTTTCCTTCCAATTGGGATATTTTTGATTGACATTCCTGGTTGCATTTTATTGGGTTCATTTTTGACCCCTTCCTTCACCTTTTTAGCATTCTTTTCATTAATCTGGCGCACCCCCCATCCCCCTTGCCCTTCACAACTTTATACATATTTTAATATTTTATTATTATAAAATCTCTGAGTGGGATCCCCCAGCTGTTTGATGATATATACCCCATTCAATCACTCTCAGATCACTAAGGTGTTGCCCCCAGTTTTTGATTGTGTGTACCAAAACCATCATTTTCACTTTCCAGTGTGTGACCTTGTCTTTGTCAGGTATTGCATCAGTTTTTTGTGCTGTTTTTGGGCTATACATTTTGTAAGGACCTTTCCACCCTAGTATGGTGGCATTCATATCCTGAAACAGGATGAGCATCATGAGGGAACAGTATTGGCATCTGGTCCCGTAAAATGACTTTGTATTCCTTGGCCATCATGCAACCATGAGGAACAATTTTTGGATCCAATTAATCTAATGTGGTAGCTGCTCATTCCATTACAGGTACCACTTCAAGATTAACAGATGCCAATATGCATTATGGATTGAAGGCATCATTTGGCTTTCTCCAAATATAAACAAATACAAATGTAGGAAATAGGGTGATAGTTGACTCATAGATTGTAACACTTTTCCCATTGATCAGGGGTACAGATTTCATACCCACTACACCAAGTCACTTGTGTTTATGTGTTGGCCTGGAATACAAGTAGTTTCTGAATTGCCTTTCAGACATAAATTCTAGCTTTGTGCAGCACACAATGTACACATTTTGTTAATATTGTATCACAGAGATGCTGACTTGATTGTCTGGTAAAAAGGTGTCCGTCTCTTCCTATCATTTAGCTTTGAATTGCAACCACTGTTACTCCTTTGTTTGACCATGTTTACCATTTATTGTCATTATTTTTGAGACTGCTAGCCCTGATGCATGAAATAATTTTGCAGTTTTTAGAGACTGATCCACTTACAAATATTGCACTCACTATTTGACTTCTTTGGAACTCTGTTAGTTGCGTTATTTTGCTTTGAAATCTCACATATCAAAGTGCTAATGGTTAGACCTCTTTTATTGCTATCACATACTGATAACTGACAGTCAACCTAATATGACTCACCTTTGCAGCTGCATTTGTAATTGTGATTTACTTACTTTAAAGTTACACTCCTTGTTAATGTTGTATTTCCCTTATTTTGTCCATTCTGTACCTAACACAATGTAGTTGTCTCACATTAATTAAAGTTGTATTATGCACTGAATATTTGTTTCTGATTGTGAGCAGATAATTTTAGATGATAATCTATGAATAACAAAGAATTACTGTATTTTGCCCTGTTACTTTACTATTGGTTAGGCAACTGGATAAATTTAAATAGCCTATAATATTTATGATACCTCATCAAAATAGATAGACAACTTCTGAATCTTTGTACTTGATGAATGCAAATGGCTGAATCTGTTTCCTCCCCAGAGAAGCCTCAAAGAACACAATGTCATGTACTGTTATAATAAATATATACTGAACAATAACTCAATAAATAAGTAAAGTTCCCTTCCAAAAAAGGGGAGAAGATTTTTTTTAAGTACTTGACTTTTATTACTACGAAATATTGTTGAAAGTAGTATATTCCAGTATTTGGCTGTTATTTGCTGTCTGAAAAGGCTACAAATGTACACACATAGGTAGTAAAATGCTACACATGTAAACACATTCTTCATCAACAAAAAATAACATACAATAACATGACAAAATGGATACCACAAATTTAATTATAATTCTCTGACAGAATTATTGTTGAGAGAAGTAGTATCATAAAACAGTGGGCTAACACGACATACGCATTAAAAGGGCATGAGAGCATCCACATGCCTATAGACCAGAAAGTCACTGACTGTCTGAAAGTTTTAATTAAGCAATAATAGCCACCAAGGAGGTCATTGCCTGCCATTAACAACTGGCTGTAGATGGTTAACGGCCCAAGGCATAACTGAGAATTGTTAATGCTCCCTTGGAGGTCGTTAATCGCCAGTCACAAATGGCGCACAAGCCATTATTGTGATTAGAAACCAATTGATAGATAATGGTAAAAAATGATAGCTTATGATCTAAGAAACAGTTTGGTTACATGGCAGAAAATCTACAGCAACAATAAGTGAAAATCCTGTAAGGTTGTTGTAACAATTGTTACTCATCTTAAACTTACTTTTGACCAAGTCCTAGTCTACTAGCTGGCTAATTGCACTGACTCACGCTAAAGAGCCTATCATAACTGTTAGATATTATGAAAGGAGGGCTTTAGTGAGTGTTACATCAGCTAGCTAATGTCTGTTATACGATATAGCACCGTATGACATGATAATATAATCGAATATTACCATCAATGCTTTCATTCATGTTTTGATTTGTCCTAGTCTATTTATCTAAAGGCTATCCCATGGGTATGATGAGGTAGGAACGAATGATGGATTGGAGACCAGTTCTACATTACAGTATATATTATATTACCCGTGCATTCACTTTAAAAATACATCTAATACTGCTATTCGACAAGGTCTCTAGGATTATTGTGAGCGACTGGAAAGACAAGGAGATAACAATGTGAACCAGAAGCAGAGTCAGTGCCAGGTAAAAGGTCAAAACTGGAAGATCAAACAAGGCACTGGGGCAAATCAAAAATTAAAGTGAAAGCCAAACTGATCACAAAGCTGAAATGAACCAGAACCTGAAAAGAAAAGTAAGTATCTCAAAAGATTTAAGTTTAATCTAACTGAAAAATACATTCTACTTGTGCAGCAGCTATATTTGTAACTGAGTGTCTGGTGACGTCATTACCATGACAATGCGATCACATGAACTGTCAACCATGGCACAGAAATAATATGCAAAACAAAGTAAAACTCAGAAAAGTAATGTAAAGTTTAAAGTCTTGAGACCATAGCATATCACAGCAACACTGTGCTCAAGGAAGGAAACATTTTGTACAGGGCACCAGTCCATCACTGTCATATGCCCAGTCACTCTTAATCATGTCATCTCAAGTCATTTTTTAACCCGCTTAATCAGGACCAGGTCATGGGGGTGCTGAAGCTTATTCCAGCTAGCACAGGGCACAAGGTAGCAACAAATCCTGGATAGGGTGTCAGTCCATTGCAGGACGTAAAACACACACACACACATCCAACACACTCTAGGGCCAGTTTAGTGTCACCAATTCAACTAACTTGCATGTCTTTGGACAATGGGAGGAAACCAGATTACCCACAGGAAGCACCCTTGGGAAAACATGTAAACTCCACATAGGGAGGACCTAGGACATAATTCCTGGTCTCCTTACTGTGAGGCAGCAGAGCCACTACTGCATAATCCCCGTAATTTAATTCAAAGTCTTCAATTAACCAGACCTACACATCATTATGATGGTGGAAAAGATGATAGTGGCAAAAGCGGATGCTACCATGTAAAATTCCCTCGGTCCAGTCCGGAAGGCACTCTCCTGATCCAATTTTAGCCACAGGCGTATTCCACCATGGTGTGGTAAGAAGCACCTCTGGGGAACTCTTCTGCCTGCGGCAATTCAGTGCTTCCTCCCAACGTCCCAAACTAAATGCTGATGCTCATTAAGTATCTCTGTACAATACAGATTTATTTATTTATCTATTGATTGAATATTTGACCTGTAAGTTTGTATCTTTGTTTTTTACATTTCTGCTGCTGTATGCATCTAAATTTTCCCTTGGGATTAATAAGGTTTATCTAATCTAATCTATGAATAAAAGTGAAGTACATAGAGAAAACAATGCATATAATTAAAGGGAGGATGTGTAAGATCCATATAGACAATGCAAAGGCTAGAATTCAACCCTACTGTCCTGGGGTCTCATGTATAACGCCATGCGTAGAACTCACACTATAACATGGCATAAGCACAAAAGCAGGAATGTGCGTACGCACAGAAAAATCCAGATGCAGCAATCTATACGTACGCAAACTTCCATGTTCTTCCGCTACATAAATCCTGATCAGCGTGAAAAGTAATGCACGTGCACGCGCCTTCTGTCCCGCCCCAACTCCTCCCAGAATTACGCCTCTTTGAATATGCAAATCAATATAAATAGCCTTCTGTGAAATGACAATGGGAAAAGCATGGGGGAAAATATAAGAATTTCAGCGAATACCAAGTGGAGGCAAAGGAAAAACATACAATTTGTTGGTTTAAACAGTGGTATAATCAACAAAAGGAAGTTGATCGAGTGACAGAGTGTCGGAGAAACTCGAAAGCTCAAGTTCACAAAGTCTCACAGTGCCCGAAATAAAAAAGAAGTCACATATCAAAGTCGCCGTGAAAAGGCAATTCGTAGCGGACCGTCTGAGTGTCATATGAAAGCTTATTAGGGTACAGACAAAAAAAAATAGGCACACAGTGGGAAAACAGCACAAAATGTCAACTTTAATCTTGAAATTTCCACTTTAATCACATAGTTTATTTTGCCATTAAAGTAGAACATCATAAACTTCATCTTAAAACCGTTTAATTTACTAGTTTCTCAAATCCCATTGTAACTAAAGTAGCACGTTAAATGCTTTGTTCTGTATTTGATCTTCTATGTGCTCTGTGTGTGAATCACTACCTGCTTCTTAAACGGGCTTTCTCTTTCTCCGACAGGACACATAATCCATTACATTCGTGAAATTACAGCTCTCTGAATAATTAAAATACTGAGATGTATACGTGATATCTTTTTCATGATGATAGGAATGAAAGCATGTTATTAAACATGGGAACATTGTGGCGCAGTGCTTGTTCATGTCTCACGCAAGAGGCTTGCTGAGCCATGCGCGACCTTCGACGAAATAATTTATTACAGAAGTACTGTCTCTTTCAAACGTACTTACCTCCAATTCCTGTCCGTAATTTTCTTTCTCCAAATACCCAATCGCCACACAATCAGCTCTGTAACAGACGTGAAGCCATTTGTAAAATTAGAACGCAGATTCTTCTAAACTTTTAAGGAACATTGAAATATCTTCGTAGTACATGTTTAATTATTCTATCCGTCTGTCCTTCCAGTGTCACGTCAGCACCAGCAAGAATACAACGCAATGCAGGAATAATCTCTGAACTAGCTAGCGCTGTCCTCACATGTTTAATTATTAACAATACAGATTATTTAAATGAAGTTAAAGTTTTATCTGTATAATATAATCAACATATTTTGCTGCATTTCATCTTAAAAATGATATCGTCATCATATGTAAATATGCTCTTTATAATGTGGCGCAGGTTGTGGAATATTATAACTGTAGTGCAAGTTCACAGTGAGGTAATTGTACTTATAAGTACAAACAGTTCTACAAGGAGCACTTGATGGACTGATTGAGTGCGTTTATAGTTCTTGAGATGAAACTTTTTCTAAACTGCGAAGTCTGTACAGGAAAGTCTCTGAAACATTTTGCCGTGGCTCAGGTAGCGTCTGCTTCATGCTGTATACCGGTAATTCTCTTTCCAATTAGCTGCTGCTGTGATTCCCCACTTAGATACAGTGATATAAATACTCTGAGTGGTGCAGTGAGAGTAATATGGAAAAAGATGATCTGCTGTGGCAACCCTTAACGGGAGCAGCTGAAAGAAGAAGATGCATTGAGAGTAACAACGCTAAAACAGTTATGGTATTTGGAATACTATGGCTATTCCCTGGACCATTATATTGCTGCAGGTTAATTACAATCAGATGCATTACACTAATAAACAATATGCAGTTAGTTTCAGTGTATTTATAAAGCCGTGTCAGGAATGTGGATCTAAGAAAGAAAGGGTGACCACACAGGAACAGTAGCACTGCTTTGACGCTGGGTGCCACCAGTCTGCAAAACCGAGCGGAGAAATTGCGTACGCCAGGGTATGAGGTACTGTGGAAATGTGCGTGGCTTTACATTGCAATTTGAGCATGGAAACGTTCGTATGCAACATTTCTGTGCGTACGCACCGTTTATACATGAGGCCCCTGGACTTGTGAGGCAACAATGCTGAAAACTGTGCTGCCATATGTTATATTGTAAAATAATATTCTCGTGCTTAGTGTCCAATCCATGACATGACATGACTGATGCTTTTAAGGTTGTTAAAGGAATTAGTTCAGTGGATTCCAGTTATTATTTTAAAATAAGCCTTTCGACAAGAGTCACAAGGACACAGATGGAAATTTGTTAAGGGTAGATTTTGTGCAAACATTGGAAAGTTTTTTTTTCATTGAGAGAACCATAGACCCATAAGGTACCAAATTGTGTGCTGGACAGGTGTACTTCAGGGACTTTCAAAACTTGACTCAGTGTTATTTTGAAATAATTAGGTGAATAGGACCAATGAGCTTTTCTTGGACTGAATGGCTTATTCTCATCAAAATTGTTCTGATGTTCCAATTTCTAATATATTATATTATATTATATTATATTATATTATATTATATTATATTATATTATATTATACTAGATTAGATTAGATTAGATTAGATTAGATTAGATTAGATTAGATTAGATTAGATTGTATTTCTAAATGGATTGCACGATTACTATGGAATATATAAACAGTAAAACACTTTTTGCTTTGGACCTTTTCTTTAATGACATATAAACTTTCAGACTTCACTAGCTTTCAGATATACAGTGTTCATTGCAATGTTATTCATGCTTACAAAAATACAGCTGTATGTCAGATAGCTATATATGTATAGCTCTTTGTATTACCTCAGTTTTGATGTCCTTTCAGTATTTCCCCAGAATAAAAGTATCTTCTCCATTTATTATAAAACAATTTTCTCAAAGCTCAAATATCTTGGAGTAAATTATGGTATACATTAACCTTTTTTCAGTAGTACCAGAGGAGCAGTTCCCTTTTCTCTGATTGATAAGGGTACTGATGCACCACTGGATTTAAAAAAGGTAAAGACACAGAGTGACCATGGGTGGAGAATATAACTATCAAGTCTTTAGAAATAAAATGGCATTTATATTTTCAGAATTGATCTCAAATCTAAAGAATTATGATTTGATTGATAGTGGGCTGCATTCAGTCCCAACTGTGGAATGTTTTGCTAAAGCCACTTTCCTGTTTGTTTCACCTAAAACTGTGCGTGTAACCTGACACATGAATATTGTTACCATTCCACTGCACCCAAGAAGTAACAACACAATAGGAAAAACAGGCAGATGTCTTGACCAACTGAAAAAGCAGTGAATTCACAGTGTATAAAGATACAAACAAATTTGTCTTGAGATTTTCTGCAAATGATTATGCTGTAATATTTCCAAGTATACTGTAGAATACTTTTAAAATTTGTAGCAAACAATATATATGAAAACACAAGCTCTTGAGTGCTTTATTTTGTAAGATGTAAGGAGTAGTATTTTGCTTAGTATATTTGCAAATTGTCATGCATGAGCATCTGTGAACCACTCTCCGGTGTCATCTGAAGTATGTAATACTGCTCCAGGTTGAGAGGGGCCACTGACATTAACATTATCCTGTCTTGTTCCCTTTGCTGCATACAGTAGACGCCCAGTAAGGGCAATGGACTCCGTCCCTTCTGTTCCCCCGAACTATAAATTCCACTACTGTTGGAAAGAGGTGTTCAGTCTTGCACCGAGCCTAACACAGAATTGAGTTACTTCCTAATTGCCATTGTGTTACTTAGCTGGATGGCAATCTTGTTTGCAAACTTCTTTCTGTTGATGTGCATAGCAACCCTGATTTTCCTTGATTTTTTTCCCACTTATTCTTGGTTGGAATTAAACAGGGACAACTGGGTTGGTTCTCCAACAATTTCCAGATCAGGGAAAGTCACTAGGAGAGAAAAGACAATGAACAGTTGAAGGAAGCAGATATAGAAAAAAAAAAAAAATATTATTTTTCAATAGTTTCTGAATATATATATATATATATATATATATATATATGCATACTGTCACACACGTGCGCATGGGAGGCAGCTAAAGGGCTTGAGTAAGGGCAGTTCCGAGGCATACCGGGATGTGGCAGAGTGCACTGACTCTTTTTCTCCCTTTCCTGTAGACCATTCACAGGAGATTCCACCTGGCTCTCTTGACGTCACTTCCGGGACCGAGACTATGGAAGGAGACCTTGCCGGCTCCAGCCCCTGTGATGTCATGTCCGGGCTCGAACCAATGGTTGAAGACCTTCATGAGCCCGACCCCTATGATCTCACTTCCTGTCTTCCCCTTTAAAAGCCTGCACCTTTTCCCTATTCCCACAGTTCTGTATTGGACTTGGTTATGTGCACATCAGTGCCGTATTCATTTAAACGACTTTTGCAGACAGGAAACCAATTATATGGGTGGCTGCCCCAAATCTTTCTATGACTCTGTGTCGAGTTTGTGACAATATACAGTAATCCCTCGCTATATCGCGCTTCGACTTTCACGGCTTCACTCTATCGCGGATTTTATATGTAAGCATATTTAAATATATATCGCAGATTTTTCGCTGGTTCATGGGTTTCAGTGGACAATGGGTCCTTTAATTTCTGGTACATGCTTCCTCAGTTGGTTTGCCCAGCTGATTTCATACAAGGGATCGCTATTAGCAGATGGCTGAGAAGTTACCCAATCAGAGCACGTATTACGTATTAAATAAAACACCTCAAATATGATGTGAGCACGGGGGCTGTTCGCACCCCTAGAGGATACGGCCGCTCCTCAAAAAACGCTGAAAGACTACCTTCACATTGCTCCCTTCCTTGCTGGGCTTACTTGTGGTTACTTTGTTGCACGATATGCTTCCTGCAAGGTGCTTCACATACAGTACTTAAAAGCTCAAACAGCCCTATTGATTTTTGATTGTTTGCTTTTCTCTCTCTCTCTTGCTCTGACATTCTCTGCTCCTGACTGTGAGCAGGGGGTCTCTTCGCACCCCTAGAGGATACTGATGCTCGTCTAAAAAATGCTGAAAGACTACTTTCACATTGCTCCCTTCCTTGCAGCTGCTTTGTCAAGCGACATGCTTCCCACACGGTGCTTCGCATACTTAAAAGCACAAAAAGCACCTATTGATTTCTGATTGTTTGCTTTTCTCTCTCTCTCTCTCTGACATTCACGCTCCTGACGCGCAGTCCTTTGAAGAGGAAGATATGTTTGCATTCTTTTAATTGTGAGACGGAACTATCATGTCTCTCTTGTCATGGAGCACGTTTAAACTTTTGAAAAAGAAACAAATGTTTGTTTGCAGTGTTTGAATAAAGTTCCTATCTCTCTATAACCTCCTGTGTTTCTGTGCAAATCTGTGACCCAAGCATGACAATATAAAAATAACCATATAAACATATGGTTTCTACTTCGCGGATTTTCACCTTTCGCGGGGGGTTCTGGAACGCAACCCCTGCGATCGAGGAGGGATCACTGTATATATATATATATATATATATATATATATATATATATATATATATATATATATATATATATATATATATATATATATATATATATATATTGCACATATATACAGTGGAACCTCGGTTCACGACCATGATTCGTTCTAAAACCGAAGCAATTTCCCCCATAGGATTGTATGTAAATACAATTAATCCATTCCAGACCGTACCGACTGTATGTAAATATATATTTTTTTAGTTTTTAAGCACAAATATAGTTAATTATACCATAGAATGCACAGCGTAATAGGAAACTAAATGTAAAAACATTGAATAACACTGAGAAAACCTTGAACAACAGAGAAAACTAACATTGCAATAGTTCGCACTATAGTGCTAGGAACCGCTCGCTAAAAACATCCATCCATCCATTTTCCAGCCCGTTGAATCCGAACACAGGGTCACGGGCGTCTGCTGGAGCCAATCCCAGCCAACACAGGAACCAATCCTGGACAGGGTGCCAACCCACCGCAGGACACACACAAACACACCCACACACCAAGCATACACTAGGGCCAATTTAGAATCGCCAATCCACCTAACCTGCATGTCTTTGGACTGTGGGAGGAAACCGGAGTGCCCGGAGGAAACCCACGCAGACACGGGGAGAACATGCAAACTCCACACAGGGAGGACCCAGGAAGCGAACTTGGGTCTCCTAACTGCGAGGCAGCAGCACTACCACTGCGCCACCATGCCGCCCCCCTAAAAACACTTTTTTTTTAATGAGTTTTAAGCACAGGGAAAAAAATGAACATTTGAAAAATCCGTAATTTAATAAACCACCAAGAAAAGTAACATTGCAACAATGCACGCTATGAACCCATTGCTGTAAACAGAACTGAAAACAAAAACAAGCCTTCTCTACCTTATGTGTCCAGTCCTCCCTCTCTCGCTCTCTCTTTCATGTCTGCGTGTGTCTCTCTTGCGCACCTGTGTGTGTGTGCGTGTGTCTCTCTTTTGCGAGCCTGGAGTGCCTGTGTGTGTGTCTTCTCTCTAGCATGCTCTTGTGTGTGTGTGCCTCTCTCTTGCGCACTCCTGTGTGTGTGTGCGCCTCTCTCGTGCGCCTGTGTGTGCGCCTCTCTCTCATGTGCCTGTGTGTGCGCCTCTTTCTCACGCACCTGTGTGTGTGTGTCGCGCTCTCTCTCTCTTGCTTGCTGCACAGGAAATGCACAGGGAGAGACTGAACATGTACAAACCAAAAGGGAAATTGGCTTGTTCGTATACCGAGTGTGTGGTCATGAACCAAGGCAAAAGTTTGGCGAACTTTTTGGTCGTAAACCAATTTGTACGGTACCGAGACGTTTGTGAACCGAGTTTCTACTATATATATATATATATATATATATACATATTCACGGCATTCGAAGTCTGTGTCACAATCTGATTGTATGGGTGGTTACCTACCAGGTAACGCTTGTGGTTGGCCAGCAATCTGCTAACATCCGCCACGGTGCCCTCAGCTTGTGGTTGGTCAGCAAGTCGGCTAACATCCACCACGGTGCCCTCTACATGTACATGTAATTCCATGCTGGACCAGGGGGTGGTGAAGTGCAGACCATTCTAGGGAAATCCCACCTGGCTCTGGGGCAGCCAACTACGTCACTCCCGGTCCCGATGACATCACTTCCCATAATGGCCTTTAAAGCCGCCATCTTGTTGATACTAAGACAGTTCTGTTTTGGACTCAGTTGTGTGAACATGTCTATGATTTTGAATCAGTTTTGCAGCCAGGAAAAATTATACAGGTGGCTGCCCCAAAACTTCGCAATGTCTGATGGTCATTGTTGCTACAATATATATATATATATATATATATATATATATATATATATATATATATATATATATATATATATATATATATATATATATATATACAGGTATATATGTACAGGGTCTTACATGATACATGAAAACAGATTATTATCATATGGTAGTTTATGGTCACAAGTTTTTCTAGTGTTCATCGGATAAAAAAAAAGTTTCACTTCCGTTAACATAAAAACAGAATATATCAAAAACTAAAAAATTAAATAGACTGACAATGATGGGGAAAACAAGTATGAAAAGTATTACATCAAATATCCTTGCAATATATCCAGTAATACTGAAGTTCTAAAGATAAAAATACTATCAAAGTTGCAGTTCAATATTAATAAATTTATTTTACAAACCTGCTTATTCCAAAAGTGGGTCCAAGGGAGTATGAGCTTATCCCAACAGGCACAGAGTGCAAGGCAAAAGCCAATAATAGACAGAGCATCATGGAGCATAGTCACATACTTTAGCAACAACTCAATAATGTATTATTATTTAGCAAAGGAAATTCAGGAGACAAAAAAATTGAGGAGATTATGGAAGAAACAGCTTAATGGAGCATAAAGTAGTGTTTTTTTAAAAGTCAAATCTTTTTGACTATTTTCTAAAATATTAATTATGAGATGGTAATGGGATGGGACATGAATCATCCCGCTCCTAAAATGACTGGCAAAATTCCTTCAGACTGACAAAAAGAATTTGATCAAAAATCACTCAGACAATGATGAGTGGAAGAAGTAGGAAGAAGCAGAGGACTGTAATAGTAAAGTGAGGCTGAAAAATAAAATCAGGCAGCAGAATTTGGAGATGATAGTGTGAGTTCAGCAAAACTAGGGAAATAATGAAGCTTCAAATGAAAAAAAAAACAAGGAAATCTTATCTTGTTTTGAATGAGCAGGACTCAGTAGTGAATGGTTACAAAAATAGTGAATTTGACTAGAAAGATATTGCACTGAGCCAATGATTTCCATTAAAAATGCAATTTCCAATGAGACAGATGAGTAGGTAACAGGCAGCATAGGCAGAAAACACAAAGAAATCAAAGAACATTCAGTTTATGAAGGTCTTCACATGAACACTGTATGTCAGCTAAAGTAGTTAACAATGTTCACATTGAGTCCCTAAAAGAAAATCTGATTCCTCTTGGTATTTGTAAATGTAGGATTACTGGTAAATTATTAATTATAAATTCTTACTATGCAATATATTTCGGTCATTTTGTCCTCAAAGCCTACTTTCTTTTTCATCATCTTCTATATGATGATGACATTGCATTTTTTTATGTGTATTTGATGTTTATGAAATTTGGTAATTCTCTGTGACACCCAGATGATAACAGGGTTCAAAATAAATGGCAATGTTATGGTTTGTTTTGTTCATATTTCCTTACAGTATATGTATAAAAGTAGGATTATATATGCACACTACTGTGCCACCAGTCTAAAACAGGTTGAAATCTAAGTAAGATGTCATGTTTTTTATTTGATACATTGGCTGTCCATTTGGTCTGATATAATAATATGGATGAGGTCATTTTCCCTCATGGTGGCCTTTCTGTCTAAGGATGAAGCCATCTGTTCTTGCTGCTTCCTCTTGCCATCACTCGTCAAAATGACCACTATTATAGTTGAAATGTTTTGCTGGTAAAATGTGGCAGTGGTCAACACTGCACTGACCTAGTTCAGTGATTCCACACTACCCATGTCAAAGCTTTGGTTTTCCAAAGTGCACATAAATTTATCATTATTTTCACTCATCATTTGCCTGCCATGCAAAATTATCAGTCATTAGCATTACAGCTGTAATCCTTGTTGTTGTGGTTAGAGCGGGTGCAAGAAAGTCACTACCATGCTGTTGTTGCCCAAATATAATGTCAGCAACAGAATGAGATCAGGTTTCTTATTTTTAGACCCTTATTTGGTATTTGTATTATCACTTTTGATTTTTTGACCCTCTATATGTATGTTTGTGCTATTTCTACATTTTCCCCTAAACTCTAGCAACTGGACATCACATTTCCAATGCACAATCTGTTGGAAAGTATTTTGTAATGCATATAGAAAAAATGCATTGGATTTTTCATTCCAACAGATGGCACATTACAAGCATTAACACTGATTTTGCCAATTCCTTACCAAATGGCATATAACAAAGGATTAGCAACTGGAAGGACAAACATATATAAACAGACACTTGTCCTTTTATTAAAATGGATAAACTAATTTTTGTCTGTCTGGCAGTTACTCTCTTTTGGACGTATTCAGTGTCAATATTTGCATTGCGCTATTTATTGGAATACATTCTGTAATGCGTTCTGTAGTAAAATGCTTTACATTTTTCATTCAAACAGATGGTGCACCACAAACATTACCACTGCTTTTATGAATCCCATACCAAATGGCATAAAAGAAAAACATAGCAACTGGATGAACATATACCGTATATACTCATGGATAAGTTCTCCCGCGGATAAGTCAGGACTTGATTTTACCGTATAATTTCTGGTATTTTATAATGTCAGTCGTATGTACAATATATACATTGACGTCTGACATCATGATGGCCATCTTATTTAGGAACAAATTTCACATTAGTTGGTCTTCTGAACTATTTTTATAAACAAAGCAGAGATTGCTTGATGAAGGAATCAGTTCTTGAACAATATTTAACACAACAGTCCTCATTTTTGTTGCCTTTAAAACTAATAACTAGGTCTCTTGGAATTTCATGTACTAATGCTAATTCCTTCTGACAATGAAACCATCAAATACTTTTAAAAACAATCATAAACATTTACTAAAATTGCAGCTTCAATTTATGGAGTGATATAAAATATAAAAAGATATGTTCAGACATAGAAGCAATAAAATGTAGTAGTTTTCAGGCCCAAATTTCTGAAATTGTCACCATGATATCACAACATGGGAAACAGTGATTGAACTTGGTAAACTTCATCAACATGGATAAGCTTTTTCTGTAGCTAGCTGTACAAACAGTAATTGTTAAACAAATGCATATTCATTGCTCAGAATGTTACTCAAGTGACCATCATATTTTCAGGCAATTTTAAAATCAGCATAGACTCATGTGGATCTGCAACAAAGTCTTTTCAGTTAATAGTGGGAAGATCTTTACAATGGGCAACTGCACAATGTGCCAATGAAATTGCATGATATAAAAATTCAAACATAAACCTATTTTTGAAGTTCTGGGATTAAAATCTCTATCTAAAATATGCTTATTGAATTTTAATCAAGAAAAGAGGTCTAGTTTATAAATTTCAAAACATTTTAGCTGACTAAGGATTTAAGGAAAGTGCTTTATTCTTGTTAGATGACAAGGGTGTGACTGCAGATGGGGTGATGGATGTTTAAAGTAAAAGGTCATGTGCCAAGCCAATTAAAAAATAAGCAAATGTTTAAGCTTATTTTGTCATTTAATTTCCCTGTCAACACACAAATGCCTGCCCGAGAATGATATTTTTTTGAAGCCACTGTTAGAGGAACCTATAGTTCATATGTCTAAGCATAATGATAGTAGTAGTCTAATATGGACAGTAGGAACTGCTTTTTGTGCCAAAACCCATTGCCACACATGCATATCTATGGATGCCCTGTGGGAACATCTGAAGCATGTATTACCACAATGAGTCGAGAGGGAACGCTCATGCCAACCTTCTCCTCTTCTTTTCCCAAGAGCATGTTCATTGAGGGCAAGTATTGAACCAACTACACCATAGAGCGGAACTCCCCAAAACCTGATGAAGAGTGAAAAAAAAAATTTACCTTGCCTTGCTATTTCTGATATAATTATTCATAGTGGTCCACATAGAGGCCCCATTTTGTTTAATTTTTGTGATTTTATTAAACAAGGACGACCAGGTTGGCACCTCAACTATACAGAAGCACTTATTAATAGAATTTAGAGTGGCTGAGATAAAGCCAATGCAGCAACAAAAGAAGAAACTAGAATTGTATTCTTTTATATTCTTTAAAGATCAAAAGAAATATGTTTTATATTATTTTATAAGCAAATTTAAAATGCATACAAAACAAAATGAAACCTTTTAGAAAAGAAAGTTGCTTCTTGATCAAATTATTGGCATAAAGGGGAATCAACACAAGAATTTCTTTGTTATTCCTAAAAAAATCTGTTGGTTGAGAAGCAGGTGTTACCATTTGTTTATAATTTATATGCAATGACTCTACAGACACAATAAGTCAAAAGGTGGATTTATAATAAAAATAAAATACATGTGGAGGAATTAAACACAAAGATCAAATACAGTATGCAATAAAAAAATGGAAAAGAAATAATCTGCTGTCCAGTAGGTCTTCCCTCACAGATTTTCTCATTGACTAAAATGTGGGGTACCCAGAATACTTGGCCATCAATGACGATTCTTACAGGCAACTTCACTGCCTTTCCCATCACCTCTGGTCTCTTGTCTTTAATCAGCTGAACTCTTGTTAACACCTGTCATCCTAATGACAAGCTCATTGTGACTATTAAATCCAACACTGAACTCACTTCAGGGTCGACCTTCAAGACCACTTTCACAATACATAATGTCTTCTGGAACTCTTGGGGCTTATGTCCTTGCATTTCAGATATTTATCATCTCACAAATACTTACATCCTGGGATCTTTCTAGTTTCCACTTTATTACTTTATTGCTGCATGTCTGTTTCCTGCCAGGGGATCTAGTACATGTTTTACATATTTGTATTTCATCAGATTATGCAAACCTATTTTCTCCATTTGGAAGTTCACAGTCAATGGAACACATATCTTGTTGGGTGAGCTCAGCTTTCCTTAGAATAACAGGTTACTTCTTCTTCCACAAACTCCACAAATAACAAGCAGTAGCCTGAACCAAATGGTCAAAACCAAACTCATACTTCAAAGAAATACACAAATGTCCTGATGCTCATGGCAGAGAATAGTGTGACATCATTTTATGTAGGTGGTGGAATGGCGACATAATGACTATAAAAAATATGACAGTCGCCATGAAAAAGCCATTACAAATACCAGTGCCACGCTCTTTGGAGGAGGCCATAGCCACTTCACAACCAACAAATTGGCATTTGGTGCGCTGTGTCAGAAACACGAATAGTGGGTACAATTTTCTTCAAATCAACTGTGAATACTCTGATTTACCTGGACATCTTTGAACAAGTTTATGACCAACTAACACCAGAATAAAATATGTACTGCTTTTACCAACAAGACGGGGCAACATGCCACAACTCACGTGATTCACTGGTTTATGAACTGTTTACAGAAGAGCGAACTGTTATGGGTTATTGCAACCATGTTCCCCAAACTTGTCCACATGCGATATTTATCTGTGGGGAAATTTAAAACAGAAAGTATATGCCAAAAATCCACATACCCTGGATGAACTGAAGGAAAACTTCACAAACATCACAAACACAATCTGCAGCATCACTGTTGAAGAGCTGCAAGCAGTATCAGCCAACATGCTCCGATATCCCCAAAGGTGCGAAGACGTGAACGGGGACCACTTTCAGCATCTGTTGCAACTTGTGGGCAAGTGAATAAAAACAATCCACTTGCTCGTTCATCTTGTCATACTATCGCCAGAGGCGGACTACTTTTCCATGGCCCACCTTGTATAATAAAGAATAAGCACATAAATGGGTCCAGCATAGTTTAAATTATAAAATTATACTAAATTATAAAAAATATGCATCATGGGTTTTGTTTATCCTAGTTAATAAGGCATTAGTACTTTTTCAAGTTAAGACCTAATATTCATTCAGTTAATGCTTGTAGTGATAACTGAATATTTGATTTAAAAGTTATGAAAATACTATTTAATGCTGTACATGCTGGTGGTCTTCAAAAGGTTACTCAATATTTTTAAGGCATACTTAATTTTTTTTTTATTCTTCTCTAATAATGATGTATGTGGGAGCCTGACTACATATGTGTGTGTGAGGATGATAAGGGAGGTAAATATTGCATTTGTGTTCGTATTGGCTAAGGAGTATAAGTGGTGTGAGATCATGTGTGTGAAAGGGGTGTGAGTGGGTCATGAAGGTGGAATGCAACAGATCTGTCTAATGAATTCTGTTTCATCTGTTCTGCAGGTCTGTTTGATCAATAGCCTGCCAATCCTCAAATCTTTGTACTGTGGCTGACTATGATACCTGCCTGGCTTACACTTTCCTAATGCCTGCTCCATTTGTAGAAAGGTTACTTCTCTTCCTGCATGATCTATCACCTAAAAGGCCACCATCCATTCGTGGTCTAAATTAAGGATGGCTTCCTCACAACCTACAGCCAATATCCAAGTTGACCACTCCATGGTCTGTGCTGTGTTCATGTGCTGCAAGAGATTTTGGTGTTCCTACTTTGTTGCATTCACATGAACTTCTGCTACGTTTTGGCAGAAACAATGGGTTGCTTCTGATTTGCTACTTGGTCTGAATATAAATCAAATAAACTCTCATTTCTTTGTTAAAATAAAGAGTAAACGAAACATATTAAAAATGTACTGCATTTCTCCAAATACAATTTCATCCCAAAAATGCCATTTTCATGCCGACCAGGTAATTTTTACTTTCTCGTATATGAAGTACAGGGAAAGTATTGCAATCGTCCAAAGATTCGCTATTGAGATCTTGATTAATCTTGATGTTTTAGACCTCCCCAAGTCCGAAAATACCATTTTTGGAATTATGTCTGTGTGTCTGTCTGTGTGTGTGTATGTACACATGATAATTTGAGTACGCTTTCACTTAGGTCAACCAAATTTTGCATATAAATATTAGGTACAAAACATAGATTTCTATCAACTTTTGGGCTATTTCTGTTAACCTGAAGTGGTACTTTACCTTTTATTTTTTATATTATCAACTGAGGTGAAAGTTCAGAGTTACATCAAAACTCAGAAAATTCAAGTAGAACTGTTTTCTCCATATGAGTTCAAATGGGAGTTCCCTCTTTGAAAGGGTATTGCCATGAGATTTCCAATTGGGAATCTCATATTTACCATCGGTTCAACAGCTTGTAAACACACCTTATGTCTAACATAGCTGCCCAATGGCCTACAGTTAAGATGGCCTCCTACATCCTCTCAGAACTAAACATTATGTACAGCATGGGTGCTGGAACTTCTGTTAACACAGGTACCTCATTGGTAATCGGGTAGAATGGAACATCCACTGAATACAATATGTTGATCGGTTGGGAATATCAGTCAAATGGAAGTGTTACCTTCTTATTTACAAGTTCAGGAGGTGTTGAAACATCTGAGACAAATATGGTACTTGTAAAATTGGAAAAGTATGATTTTTACTGGAACTCTTTTTATTTCTTGGGGTATGAAGTTTCTTATAAGGGGCTTATGGTGGAAATGATTTAAAATGGACTAGTATCAAATTCAGTGAAAAATAAACAACTATATATTGGTTCTGTAAACTAATGCCAAAAAGTCAGCAAAATTTTAGCTCAGTTATATCTTGTAATCACTTCACTAAAAAAGAAAGCAATACATAATTTGTTTTTTATATTTAGGGTAGAGATTTAAAGAGTTACAATAATTTCCGAGCTTGTTTGATATTAGAGGTTGAGCAATCTTGCAAAGTTATTTTGAATTTGGATTCTCCTGAGGTCCAATGTAGCACAAGCTAATCTCCACCAATACCTACATTTAAAGCTCATTTGCTATTAGTGTGCTAACCATTTAACAGCAATTTAATAGTTCAGACAACACCCAGAGCTATTTAACACCCTTTGCATAGTGACATGGCAAGTCATCCTTCCCTAAGTCAATGCCATTATATATATATGCCAATAATATACTGTATACATTATTCAAAGAGTTCTGGAAGATCTAACAAACTAACTAAAATATACTTTATATATGGACCTGTTGATCCTGTTATTTAGTGCAAACTTTGATTCTGTGAACAAGTATTTAGTGTCATTACTGAAATCACCAAAAAAGGAAAAACTCTGGAATATGTGCTCTTTAAATACCCTGTTGGGATTCTTGGGGAAATCTGTAATATATGAATATGATTTTATCAATACTGTATGCAACTATGCTACTATGAATATATTCAAATTATATTCTAAAAAATCAGAATTAAAGAAAAATTATGTATCTAGCAAATTAAACTTGGATAAAACAAAACCCAATTCATACAAATTGTAATGCTATTATATGAATACTATTGGTATTATACATGGGAGGTATGTCATTAGTAAAATGTATCTACTCCTAGCATATTAAAATTTGTACCAAAGATGGGTCATTCTTTATGTGATGTACTTTACCTGGGATTTGACTGACAGGCCAGGGTAACACTGGAGAAATTTAAATGGTATTTTAGAATTAACCGCAACTGTTAATAACATATGACATTTTCTGCATTATAATTAGCAAAACACAGCACATATTTTAACTTTTGACCAGTGATGGTCTTGTTGCAACCTTCCATTTAAGTAATGATGGTAAAAATAATATTTTTTGCTTATTGGTCTGATAAAAGTATAGTGTCACATGCTGTACCCTTAGGGTGCTATTAAATTTACCAGGTGTTCTAATACAGTATTAAGTGATAACTGACAGCGACAACAAGTGTCCATGGAAATAAACATCTGCCATGCTCAAATAGTTTTCCGGGTCCAACGGGCCGAAGAAATTATTCAGAGGATTGCAGCAGATGTTTATTTACAATGACAAATACCATGGCTATCCGTTTTTATTCCCCAATTACACCATTTGCGTTTAATGTGTTTAAAATTTCATATAGTTCTCTGAAAAAACATAGATAGATAGATAGATAGATAGATAGATAGATAGATAGATAGATAGATAGATAGATAGATAGATAGATAGATAGATAGATAGATAGATAGATAGATAGATAGATAGATAGATAGATAGATGTGCCTTAATGATTTCATTATTTGGATGCAAATAATCATTCCTTTCAGTTGATTGAAAGTGAATGCTCTGGTGAAAAGATCTATCATTCAGGCCTAACTCTTTTAGCTATCAGGAAATATCTTACTTTTTTCCCTTTAATAGTCTCCTCATCTCTTTGCCTCTGGGTTTTTTTTTCTGCTCTTTGCTGTAAGACTTTGGCTAGAAGTAACTCTATTACCACATCTTACCATCATGCTCTTTTGCAGCAACAGCTATTACAATGTTCCAATCCTCTTTACTAGCAGTATTTTTGAATTACTGAAGGACTGCAGTGTGGTGCTTATACCATTAGTATTTAAGTTCCTTATGTTTCTCTTGCTTGAATGTAATGCTCTGCGTTGGAGAATGGAAGATAACTGGTCAACACTGTAATAAACTTAGCATTGTTCTATATTTAACTGAATGTAGGAAATGAGTAAGATGATTTACAACAAATATAAAATCTTATCTTTTGCTGCACTATGTTAACATGTCACATACCAGCAGCTGTAACTATGTCCGTGGCACACTTACAATAACATGACTGCTGTATCCTAGTGGCTTTGACATACCCGTGGAACCATTTCTGATATTAGATTCCTGACTGTAACCCAAGTAGTAACAATTATAATGTGGCTCTGCACATGGTGTCAATGCTGTCATACTACCATATCTTCAGTAGCCCAAAGTCTCGTAATTGTTGGTTTGTGTCAGCATTCATACATTCATCTGTTTGTCTGAAACAAACATCAAAAAGTTACAGGCAAAATAAACTTTTCCCTGTTCAAAGTATCTGGACATTTCAGACTGCATATGACTTCTCCTTTTTTCTAGCAAGAATAAATGCTTTAGCTAATTAGTAAATGCCTTAAGTGGAAAGAGCAATGTGAAACTGTACACAGTTACTCTCAGTCAGGCACATAAACTAAAATAGAGGCAAGACTTCATATCTTGATTTTGAAAGTACTTAAATGTTACAAATCATTTACAGTAAGTTGTTTAATTATGCATACATGCAAACTACTTAAAATTGGCGATTCATATTCTCACTACTTTGAAGGTGACTTGCACGCAGTATTTCTCAAAAGGTAGTAACAACACCACAGAAAAGCATTTTGTAAATATCAATTTCCAAATTTTTGTAATTGCTTCCTTGTCAGTGCTGCTCATCACAACATCAATAGTATAGGCTTTATGGTTAAAAGTGAGATTGTCTTCAAATGTTGTGTTCATTACTCATCTGAAAGTAGTTTAATAGAAAAGATAATGAAGTGAGAGAACACTTGAATGTTTTCCAGTTTTATTTACCACCATTACTTAATATTTTTACAGTTTACAATATTATTGTACTAATGTTATCATTACATGCCCACACTCTAATGCTCTAACTGAGCTTATTTGTTGGATTCTAACTGCTTCACTACAACCATTTGCCCACAGTGCTTTCACTGTATGTTAGCATTGATGTACGGTACTTTGCTTTTTATTCTTAATTTAAATTTTAGACAACCAGAACAAGTCTTAAATTTGTATAATGTAATATTATGCTTTACATATCATCCTGAATAAAATCTAGCATTTGGCAGCTCTTGTGTTAGAATAAACAAAAGTCTTCAGTTATTTAACTTCTCCATAGAAAATGTACTCCAAGGATCCTGAGCACACAAAGGAGCACAGACTGCACAGGGAACCCTTTTTCAAATCATTGATAACAGATATAAAAAGGTTGTTTTTTCATCAAGGTGCTTGATAGCCTCCAAAATATAATTTTTCTTGAATGGTTATGTACAGTATGTACACATAATTTATAAAAATAAAACATAAATATAGTTAACAAAAATTGTTACATTTAACTTTAAAAAGGCTTAAAGGTTTCTCTACTTGTCTATATTAAAATTAGGCTACACAATATGCTTTCTTCCAAAGCACCAGAAATTCTTTCTATCATACCATTAAAAAAAAGAAAAATACTTAAAAGAATCCAAGAAACAAAACTGGAAGTCTATAAATTATATTTTGCTCACAGAAGCTAAACAGCATTTAAAACTCTAAGGTGATGATTAGAAAAAAATTGATAGCTGAAAACAGTCTTTGTATCAAAACTTCAATTAATTAGGCACATCATGAAATTCTTAAAACCTTTTGTTTCTGCCAGTAACTTGTACACCTTAAAACATACCCACCTTATGGTGGGCTTCAAACAGTTGGCTTTACTTTAAAAAATCCACAGCTTTTAAAGCATACCTTCCAATTTATTGCTACAAACAAAAACAAGAAATAAATAAAACAAGCTTTTGCTCAGTTTTATTTATCCAGTGTATGTGCCTTTAAGATTACATTTCTAAAAGAGATTTCTGCTTATTCATAATGTGCCTAGAGGGTGTCCGGTTATCATTAAGAGCATAAATGAATGCAAATTTTAAAACATGGCACAATTCACCAGAGCAAACGTATAAGGTGACACCTGTTTACTTAAAAAAAGTTGTTCACCTGTGACAATGTAATACATTTTTTCATATAAGAATCCTTCACCCCCTCCTACTCCCCCAAGGTCACAAACAATAAAAGATCTTTTTTGAAGCTGTCTTGGAAAGTGCTGATTTTTGTAGGGATAAACAGCTGGTTGGGATGAGTAAGTAATTATAGTATGAGAAACATGTGCTTTTCTCTTTCGGAAACAGGTGGCATTCGTGCACCATGTGGGACATTCACACTTAAAGATAAGTGTGATTAGCATTTAAAGATAATCATACACTTTCATTTCCTACTAAAAGAATCAGATAATCCAAAAGCCCCAAATAAACAAGCTAAGTGAAATACTGACTTTTTCCCTATAGTTTACTGACAGGCTAACAGAGCCATGTCTTGACCTTACATAGTTGCATAAAACAAAAAGATATCAAATGACATTGACTGATGACACTATCCAGTAAACCATTTATATTTTAAAGGTAGTTCAAACAAGAAATACTGGTCCCTATGGCCTGATAAAATCAGACAAAAACCTGGAGAAGTATATGAAATTATTAAAAGTCGCACATTGAAATTATTAAGATAGACCCCTTTTATCTGGACATTAATGGCAGGCAACACAAAGTTCACTTATGTGACAAGTAGCCCAAGTGAAATGTTTGCTAACAAGTATGGTATGTGAAAAGGAATGTTAGCATTTTGTCCAAAATGGCACTTGCCTTATTTTTCTTTTAATTGTAATGCCATTTACATTAGATTTGAAATGATGTTAGCAAGGTATTTAATGGGGTTTGAAAAGAATGACTGGTCAAGGCAAATCAATTTGTTTCCAAGCTGCCTATAGGAAATAATCAGTCATTTATGGAGTATGGTCTTTAAATGCTACCCGTTGCATATCTGAGATCACCTTAAACAAAAAGGCAGCAGATATGTATAGGAGAGATATTTACTAAAAATACCTAAAAAACTGTGAGCAATTTTTCTTTAATTACAAAAATTGAACATGCCGGGTGCTTTACTCTTATTTGATTAATTCTATCTATCTATCTATCTATCTATCTATCTATCTATCTATCTATCTATCTATCTATCTATCTATCTATCTATCTATCTATCTATCTATCTATCTACACAAGTTAAAAAGGTATAATTTTATTACTGTATTATTTATTAACACTGCAGCAATATGCAGAAATAATATTATACCTTTATAACTTTGTGTAGATAGATATATAGATAGATAAGACTTTATTGGTCCCCACTACGGCAGACAACTACTTTCAGTACTAAACTCACTGAAATATATAAATCTTTTATAAACAGGAAACAAACCAATAAGCAACTATTCCTTGATTCAAAACCCCAGTAATCAGGATGGGAGAAGAACCCACTGGGAAGGAAATTATTTCAGCTGCATACAGTGGCACAACTCCAGGGAGGTCTACTTTTTGGCTGAAAGAGGAAAAGGAAAATCATTTGAAATGAGCATTTAATGTAAGACACAAACAATGCACGTTTAGAACTTTTTCGCTTTTAGAACGCAGCAGCTATAAATCGGGTTACTTAAATTTACAGGTCGGGATTTGGTTCAGTTAAAAAAATAAAACTTTAGAACCGTTGCTTTTATACACAGACTAATCATAATAAAAATACGGATGTGCAGTCTGTCGGTCTAGTCCGCCAGAGAAGTGTACAGCGCTTGTAAGTTAACTCTTTGAGGTCCTGACAGTTCCTAATAAAAATGCTGGAAACACCTGTTGCAGGGAGCACCTGCAGACAGTTTTGTAACACTAGTATAGCCTATATGCGTTCGCTTCAATGTAATTTTAGTAGTCGTTAATCATTAACGGGTGGCAGCACCTTTACAGAATGACTTGCATTGCAGCGCTTTTCGCTTACAGAATATAACTAAGAGGAAATGGGTGCAGGGGAAGTTATTATAGGTTATGCAGATTAAGTCCAATGTTAATCTGTATCGATGCTGTATTTGTTAATGTCTTTAGCTGAGTGATTTTGCGTTTAGTTGATTCCCCAAATTATGATCTGTGTATTTTTAAAGTATCATAATTCCTGTTCTCATTTTGGCTGGCTAAACTCCAATTTAATCCTGACATATCCTATGAGACATAAAAAGATCGTCAATTACCGCACACCTTCACTGAGCAATAATTCATTATTAACTTTCACCTCTATTAACCAACACACACGCACACGCATTTATTTTACATTTGTGGGACGGTACTGTCTTACCGACTCAGTCGAATGAGCCCACTATATATTCCGAATATCCCTATTCTATATTGTTTAAATTTGCATATTTTAAGTCCATATGGCGACTTCCTTTCGACCTGCTTTCCCATCCCGGTTTCTTTGTCAGGGCTGTCAGTGATAAAGAATCACTTGACTTGCTATAACAAGTTCAAAAGAAAACTGAAAATACGCAGTTGATCCATGAAGAATTGGGAAAAGAGACACCCCTCCTGCCTCAGTTATCACTCCCATAGAGATAGCAATATTATTGATGGGATGGTTATGCTAATTTCTTTAGAGACAAACTTTTATTTTGGAATTTGTTCAAAAAAGAATTTCATACACATCAAACTGGAAAATGCAGGCTGAATTCCTAAACATTTAAGTGAAGGCATGGGAATCTGATTTTCAGGCTGAATAATGACTGCTAAGGTTCTTTCTCATTCTGTCCCATAATAACAATTTATTAATAAACATAAATGATTGAAATAATGTATTTTTTTCCTCGTGTTATATGTATGTTTGTGAGTAAAACCTTGCTCGAAAATTATTCTTTTTTTTCTGTAAATGAGTCATTATGAACTCCCCTAAAAAATAAGTTTACTGATTACAGCTTGCAGAGCAATTCGGTTTGTTCTCGGAAGTGCAGAAGGTGGCTGAGATTGGTGCTTTTATGACTGCGGAGTATAGTCGCAGTACAGGAAAACGAGGGTGGTTTTATTGATATTAAATATAAAACACCTAAAAATGCCAGTGTTTGACTAGTTTGTTAAAGTGTTGTTCTGTTAACCACCTTTGCGCAATGGGAACAGGTTTTCCTACCACTATTATATTAAAGTAAAAGCAATGTTTGTCAGCGTTCCCCCCGGGAACCAATTTCAGTCCTGATTTATTGAGAATCTAGTTTTACCTGAATCAATGTTTAAAGTGTCCCTGTGGCTCGACATTTTGAATAATCAATCCGTCTGCATTGCCTCTAATCATGCGCGTCACTGTCTTTCTTCTTTGTCAACCTTTCTCTCAAAATCCTTCTTGTTTGTTATCAACGTCCTAATGTCACACGCAGGCATATTCTTTAAAACAAGCTGTCTATTGGTGTATTTTGATACTTTTTTTATTATTACCAAATCCTTTTCCCATAATTACACCACAATCATTATATAATCCTATAACAAAGAGTCTATTGAAGCACTAGCTTTTGTCAAGTCTGGGACACTGAATCTATAATTGCATTATTCAGCTTTTTTTCTTCTTCTTCTTTTCTATAGAAACATAACCCATCAAACCTTGCAGATTTAATTTTGTTGCCCCCCCCCCGCACTCCCCCCACGGCCCCCCCCATACACTCACAAGCACCACACACACCCACAAACAGGACCACAACCACACCGCTTACTATATTTTCTTAAGAGCGAAACTTGTGCGAAAAAAAGTTTGAAGCCTGGAAAGCTTAAAGAACACCTTTAATTTTTAAACCTTTTGAGCGAACGCAATATCCCCCCAGCACCCACCCCCACCCCCTGGCATTTTTCTCCTTTTTAAGTTTATTGCGGCGTGCTAATTTTATAGCTGGCTACGTGATTAATTAAAATCATATTCTTATAAACAGACGAGCATTTGCTATTGTTGCAAAACATCATTCCTTTTTTCAGGAGCATAGAAGAAGAAATTGAAAGCTTCAGCAAAGAAAGAAAGAAAGAAAGAAAGAAAGAAAGAAAGAAAGAAAGAAAGATCTCCGCCGGGGACCTTTTTGCGTTTGTGTGCATACGACTGGCAACATAACTAGCTTATTTACATTAAATACGCCACAAGGTTACAGTGCAGATCAACGTCATTTTATCGCTGATTACTTCTCTTAAACGCTGGAGCTGTGACTGATGCTTGGGACCCGTTGTCTTTTAACATTTATCCTGGAGTTTTTTTGGGAGCGAAGAGACTTGAGATAGTTATTTGCGAAATAAAAAAGGTAAGGACGAGTGATTGAACTATCCTATGTCTGTCCTCAAGCGGCACCGGGTACTTGATAGGAGACAGCAGGTATCAAAGGCGAGGGCTCCGCTATGTTGTCGTAGAAAAACAAGACGGACAATGTGAGCGGCTTCTTAGAGAATAGACAGATTTTAATAAGTGTGTTTACAGGAGCTCAAGGTCAGGACCAAAAAGCTGCGCTCTGGTAAACGGGCTTTATTTTCCACCCCTTCTGTTGCCACACAGAGGGGGAAAGTGGACGATTAGAGATTATTCTTTGTGGCTTATTATATCAAGGGTTGAGCTTTTGGCTCATCAAAGCTAAATGCCGCAAGACCTATCTAGTTGCTGTGAATTATGCCGAAGACGACAATGGAGTGCTTTTTTAATGGTACAATGCATTTCACCTACCAGATAGGGGGAGTCCGAGCTGAAAGATGGGAATGTCTTGTGATGCTGTGTGATCAGTATCAATGAACACGTTTATCCTGAAAAGAGACCGAATAAAATAAAACACTCTCGGCTCGGGATGTGTTGGGTACAGTTAGGAGGGCATTTCGGAGTGGACAATCGTAACAGGTCCGGCGCGCACTTTTCCCCCTCAGCACAAGAAAATGATCAAGTCAATCATGTGGACATGCTTCATTATTCATTGAACACAATCTTTTACAACGCTTCGTTTACGTGCGGGACTTTCTTCTACGCGTTGCTTTAAAATTGCAAGGTAAGGAGTGCACAGCTTTAGACTCTTTTAGGGATCCGGAGGGGGATTTTTGCTGGCGCCTTTGTGCTTTTTAAAGTCACTTTGGACTGTTTGATGTTTTTCCATATATTTATTTTTTGCCTCTCTTAAGCCATCACAGCGGGGCCTGTTTTCTGCCGTGATTAAAAAAATACAGTATAATTAAATATCCATAGCAGTGACGTTTGCATGCGGTGCTGTCAGGGGAAAAAGCAGAAAAATAATGAAAGCAACCGAGAAGCCATTGAATGGCGCTGTAGAACTTAGTCTTAAGAAATCTTTGGTTCATCTGTTTGTGCGTGTGTTTTAAAATCTTTTATCTTTGCTCGAGCCTCGCGCTTTTACTGACGCCGTAAGTAAGCGTTCAGGCTCAGGTTCACCACTTAAATCGAAACGGATAATAACGAATAACGAGAAACTTTCCTGCTCGTGCTTGTCCTTAGCAAACTTTCTCGGAATATACCGCCCCCCCAGTAGCCCGAGACACACACACACACACACACACACACACATAAATGAACACACACCCCCTCCCCTATCCAAAGGGGATTTGTGCCTGATTTCTGTTAACCTGAATACAGATTGTTAAAAAAAAATCAGACCAAAGTTATCTGGTGCATGCCATGTGTCAAAACTTACGAGATGGAAGTGCCGGGGAGACCTGCCATTTTGTGCTGTGATCGACCTCTTATGAATAGAAGCCCTGCATTATGCTTTGAGGAGCGTTATGGCATTCGGCATCCGAGAAGTAAATGTCATATCAGGCACTTAGAGCTGAAGCGAAGACGAAATAAATCAGCGGCCAGAACTACAAATGCGCGTGGGAAAAAAACGAGCTTTTTAAGAGGGACAAGCTCTTTTTGAAATCCGTAATTGTAATGAACAGAAGAGAAAAAAAAAATACGGGAAGAAAAAAAAAGTGCCGAAAGTATTCCGATGTATCAGAGCGGAGGGCATACGAGACTGCGGTATTAATTGAATGTGAAATGACATGTTGAACAGATCCGGGGTGAGTCTGGGGCTGTTTGAGCGAACCGCAAATAACAATGAACCCGACGTTCGCAAAGGCACCGCAGCCCAGCACACGCTTTCATTTGTGCTGGGTGATACTACTATTTTAATACTCTTATGCAACGGCATCAGTAAGTTTGTAAACGGATAAGGTATTGCCGGCAAAAAAAGTCGTAGGCGGGGCACAACACATTTTTTTATGAAAAGAGCTTTGATGATGAATAGGATAAAATCCAGATTTCAGTGCGCCCATCTGTTGCAGTTTTGCTAATAATAATTAGAAAAAAGATAGACATGTTAAAAAGCCAAGAGAAGATCATCAAACTAATCAAAATTATGTTTATGGTGCACGATGTTCTGTGATTCTAACATTTATTTTAAGTTAGACCTGGTTGTCGATCTGTTCAGATACGTTCGTTTTTTTCCTTTTGAAAAAGCCCGTTTTCAGACGAGTGCTGCGAAGCGTCTTGAGCGTAACTTAAAATGACACAATGCTTACTGTACATCGTGCACGGTGCACCTTGTAATCGTTAACAACCCTGGCCATTTTTGCAGGTTCTTTGACTACTTTTTTTTTTTAGCGTCGCTTTTAAAAACTGACTTTCCGTAAGATTCTATCTGAGGAAGGAAAAAAAGAGCCATCGATCATCACTATATATGTAAATGCTTGTCATTGTTTAACGGTATTTGTTAGGCGGAAATTATGTCTGTAATTGTGCCTGGGCGTAGACATATTTGTCAGCTCTTCATTTCATACTTCAGTAGAAATTGCGCTCCACAAGAGTCAATTTACTTTTAAGAGAGAAGAAAATTCCATGGCGCTGTCCCTCGTCATCAAACTCTTAGGAAATGTATATTTGCGTTTTCTTATAGTGTCCTTTTTCAAACTAGTACAAAAAAAAGAAAGAAATAGGAATAGGAATCACAGCAAACAGAAAAAAAGTGTTGCTCACAAGCCATCGAGAGTGGCTTGAAAGGAGTGTTTGCGAAGGAGAGCAGACCGAGTAGCGGATTTGCTTTCTTCAAATTGGGGTGCACGCACTTTGGAATGGCATGTTGTTTAAGTTACGGGGCACTGATGTAGTAGTAGACAACATGCAAGTCAATGATGTGCTGGATACAACTTACATGATTCTACCCCATTATCCAGTGTTCATAAGAAAAGTTATGTTAAGAGAAAAAATGCAACTTTCCTCTCTTATTTTAGTAGCAGGACACACCACAAACATCTATCTATCTATCTATCTATCTATCTATCTATCTATCTATCTATCTATCTATCTATCTATCTATCTATCTATCTATCTATCTATCTATCTATCTATCTATCTATCTATCTATCTATCTATCTATATGTGTTCATCCACTGAAGCTGTACCTCATTTAAAAAACTTGAACGTGGATCTTACAATTGCACTAATGTACCAAAAGGTGGTGATTTATCTTCCATGGATGAGGATGAGAGATGTCTTAAAAGAATGCCACAGATGTCATTTAAAATGTGTGCTTGCAAATGTGCATGTTTATATGCATATACTTGTATGTTATTTCCTTTCAAAAATATATTGATTGGTGTCAGATGCATGATGCCGTGTCCTGCAATGAATGAATGTGGAACTGATTACATTTTGAGTTAATTTTAAGAAATGCACCAAATGATATCTCAGCACAGCAGGCCAGCTGTCATTTGGAACACTGGGCCCTAATGCTGTTTCTTTTGTGGAAGTGGGGGATGCCAAAAGTTTGAGAACCCATTGTGAAAATTGGGCAGGCTGAATTGATTCCTAGACAGTGCAATCTAGTATATAATGTAAAGAAGAGAAAAAATCAGAGGTGATACTGAAGAAAAAGTTATGCAGCTATTTTATTCTACTCTTGCTATTTATATTATTTTTTTAATGGTTGTTCAGAAGCAGCATTTAATTAAATTACTCAAAGCTAATAAGCTGTCTTATTTTAAATATCTGTACAGTATATCTTTTTAATGTGTTTCAAATATTTTTAAATTTAATGTGTCTCAAGGTACTGTAGCGTAATATTTGGAGCATGGCACACATGACAAGAATGTCTTTTAGTAGGTTTAATTTTTCTAAGGAACTTGTTTTAAATTCTCCTATCAGAATGTCCTGTTAAGAGACTGCTAGAACTACACAAGTTACTGTACATTCAGTGTAAATGGAGGCTTGCGTATTGAATATCTAAGAATGAAGATCAGTTTGGGAAATGTAATTGCCTGGGTTGCTTTTCATTGTATTATAGAAATTTTAATTGAGTAGAATGTATTGATATTCTTTTGATGAAGTACATATTTTATATTTTCATTTTCATATATTATTAGAGAAATACTTATATACAAATAAATAGTACGCTGTACATGGCTTTGTGGAAAACTACAGATATTATAAGCAGTGTAAAGACCATTAAATCTTAATATAACATTTTATGGGACATTGGTTGGGCGATTGTAAAACAGACTTGAATTATTTGTAGACTTACTTTAAGTAAACTTATGCAGTAAGGGAAAGAAACTTTTATTTAACAGCCTACTGAGCAAAATGACTGTGACCTGCATTCAAAGATGTTTTAAAAATATAAGACCCCTGAATATGTCTTTTAGTCAACTAGTAGCAACTTCTCATTCTGTATCCAAGCAAATGTGACAGTTCATTAAAGATACAATAAAACAAATGAAAAAAGTGAAAGTTTTAAACTGGGCAATAAGAACCTGTCCTTAAAAGTCATATCAAGAAGTAAAATGTAAAAGAGTAAGTCATTCATTCTGATGCAGTCCTTTGTGCCTTTGCTTTGACAGTGTTTTTATAAGTGACACTACATTAAAATTGGCAAATGCTGCTGATTTTCCCACTGAGCCTAACTAAACATTGACTTTCCTGTATCCACACTGTACTTATTTGGAAAAAGTCTGAGGATACTAGTTTGAAAAGAAATCTTTACTGAACCCCTAGAATTAAGATTCTAGTGTTAGTGTATGATTAATAATGTGCTGTTCATGCACTCTGTAACCTTGAAATTTTGTTTGAGACATTGTAGGATGTACTCTTAAACATTTTGCCTAGACTACCAAAAATTCTTTCCTATCTATAATATGACATTGACAAATGCTATCTATCTATCTATCTATCTATCTATCTATCTATCTATCTATCTATCTATCTATCTATCTATCTATCTATCTATCTATCTATCTATCTATCTCTGTCTATATATGCGTTTCGTTACATTTAGTAAGACAACATTTCTTGCTCATAATTATTGGGAGTTTCATGTATAAATCATTTTTAAAAAATGTAAACTAAGTTAAGTAGCAAAAATAAAAATCTCCTGTTGCTTCCATTCTGTTCTTTTGTCTTGTTTATTTATTTCAGAAAAATAAATTCATAAAAATTGTCGCTTATTGTAACATAAGAAATAATTAGATAACATCACACACTCAAACAGTCATTTACATTATCGAAGCCATGAAACAGATTGAATACCAGGGTTTGTCAAAATGAGAAAGTTTACTTTTACATACAAAATTAAATTAAACCAAAAGTCTTCTCATTTTGCATTTCCACACTCCTCTGTTGTTTGCTGTGTGTGTTTTTTTAAACAATGAAAGAAATTAAGCCTGTAATGCTATCTCAAGAAATATGTGTTGCTAACAGTTGGACAATGGTATTTTTTCTAGATGAATAGTTTTAATGTGTCCTCATTAGAAAATAAAGCACATCACATATGAGATTTATGCTCGCCTCATAATAAATAGTTTGGGGGAGAAAGTTAATAGATGTTCTTGAAGATCTCAATTTAAATCATTTATTGAGATGTTTGAGGATAGAGCTCAGTATACTCAGCACCTACTTTAGTGTTACATTATTATTTTTGTTACATTAAAAAAAAACATGAAATGGTTGCTTTGCACAACCAGTATGATCAAGTACATACATTGGAAGGTTATTGCCATCTAGTCATTTGGTACTTTTTATAGAGACCATTGCTTTAAACCTCAAGTAAATGTTAATTTAAAAATAAAAGGAATTTTCTGTTTAAAAGTAATTCAGTCAAAGCAATGCATCCCTCAAATGCACAATATTCAGTTGCCCAATAATGTAATAGCCATGTAAATGCTGTTTTTATAAATTAATACCTGCGCATTTTCATCTCATAAGTCAGCACTATTGCACACAATAAAATAAGTCTGGGGCTGTGTTAATGTATTATTTGCAAAGATCATAGTTTGATAAATTACATTTGAATAAAGGGGTTTATAATGGGGTTTATTGTCACAACACAACACTCAATTTGTTAGTGACAAGGGTAAGAACATAAATATCAAGTAGCTCACTAAGTTAAGAATCATTATATCCAGGCTCACCATTCTGCTCAGGTATTATATTTATTTAGTTTGTCGTTTGTTTGTTTACTGTATGTTTTAAGAACTGGACACTACGCCTTTAATTAAGATGTCTGAGAAGAAAAAAAACATGGAGGCGTAGCAGTTATGTGGCTCATAAATCTCTGTGCAGTATATGTATTGAACTATTGCTGAAAACCAATATATTCCATACTAGCTGCCTTCCTTGAATCTGATTTACATAAATGGATCTTTAATGAAAGTTGCCTTTTGTAAAAGCAAGATAGGAACCAAGCTGCAAAAACACAAGGATGAGCTGCTTGTACATCAGTTCAGCATGCGACTTAAACTTATTGCAAAGTAAGTGACCCAAGTAAGTGACTGTGCATCACTAGTACGACTACAAATAGGATGAGAAATGCCTCTGAAAGCCGTACATTCCCAGACTGGTCTCACGGGTTATTACTACAATAGAAGGATTTTTTTAGCCTGGGGGATTTTAGGTTTTCTGTCTGTACTCATATTGTATACTTGTTACACAAGGAAGAGGAGGCTTTTGTAGAACAGAGAATGCTCATCTTTTAGGAATCCTCTGACGAAAATATTTTGACAATTTATAATCCGAGGCACTTAGGTTTGGAGAGTGAATGGTTGAATTTTGCTAGGGAACCTTATCCAAAGCCACTTTTTAAATATTACGGATCACATAACAGCACTTCACCCACCACTACTTTGTTCTAAAGCCTGTTTAGAATATTGAGAACGCTAAAAAAAATGCTAATTAAATTACATTTGTTTTCATTTTTTTCCAGCAGCCGAAGGTTAAAATGCTGATATTACTGTTTTCAATTAAATGTAAGTGTCAGAGTAAATGAAATGTTATTTGTCATGCAGTTTGGCTGGTTTTTGAAGGGTCTGTCATAAAAAAAAATACAAGAAACAATCATGGCACACACAAACACTCAGAAAAATCTCACATTGAAGCAGAGAAGAACAATTTAGGAGTATGTGAATGAGAGGTCTGTTACCGGGGGTAAGTGTCACTCATTGAGCGCAGAGGTTAAAAATGGATATTAACCAAATGGTGATTAGTTTTATCAAGAGACACCATTAAATAGCCGGAATGGTAGCGTCACACTACTCTGAAAGTATCAGAGAGGATCATCTTTCAAAATGCAATACAGGTAGGTGCTGACTTCATTTCAGGTTGAAGATGGTGGGATGGGGAGGTATAATGATGTGAAGGTCTTATGGCATCTCACAGATCAGCTTGACACCACAGCCCTCAGAAGCACAGAGAATCAAAGTTTTTTTCTGAATTCTGCATCAGGGTGGCTTTCATTTTAAAGTACTCATTTAATTCTATTACAAGATGGCATATTTGTAACTGCTATATTGTTTTTCTGCCCCCTGTGGACAAGATCTGCCTGCTGTTGATTCTTTCATTTGTGATGTCACTATGGCAGTGGAGAGCAAATGTGTCCTGATTCTACTATTAAACGCCTGGCTGATTTGGCTGGTAATGATAGCATTGGCGTCTTTCAGCACACAGGCAGATCAAGCCCAATGAATTAACATCTACGTACCAAAGAGAGAGAGCATTCGTAGCATGGAAAAATGAACTTAATAAATCTTTGGACAACTTTGGAGGTTCTGTTCAGCTGTTCTTAAAAGAGGCTCTGGCTCTAGTGTAATCAATAATGTCTCCTTAGGATATTTTATTATTTAACTATTTCTACTTATGCATTTTTGCATTTGGATGCTTTTTCTAATTCAGAAGGGTTGGTCATCATTTTGCTTACTTTTATTATTTAAAACAAAAACTATGAAAAGTCTGAAATTAAATAAATACAAACAATGAAAGTTTAACATGATAATGAAGGCTACCTCAAAAGAAAGATATTGGCACAATTACTTGTAGTTTCTTCAATTGCTGAAAGTGTAATTTTTCTCATGAAGTTATTTCAGCAGTGTGAATTGCTGAGTCTGGCAGCATGGTATCATTTTGTCACTGACTCACAGCTCCGGGGACTTGGGCTACTTTTTCTGGTTGGTCACTGTCTTTGTAGTGTTTTCATATGCCCACCTTTTTAATTATGTTTAGTTTTTGAGTTTCCACCTTTCTGCCCATATTGTAAATCCGTATATTTGGGGTTAATTTGTTAGTAAACATGGATTTATGTGTGTGTGTCCTGTAATGATCAGGATGGTGCTTGCTTTTTAAATAGTGGTTTCAGAATAGGCCCCAGCTCACCGTAGACTTTTGCTGGAAAACGAAGGTTCAAAATTGCATGAGTAGGTAAAAGTAGAGCATGTTACAGAACTCATCAAATTACAAAGCATGAGAGTCTCAGTTAAATTTGGTACAGTGCTCCTAATAGAGAATACTGACTCTTGGAGAAACAAAGTCAGTGGTCCTTAATTACTACTAAGAATATCCGCTGGGCTGCAAGGTGATACAGTGGTTCAGCACCATTGCCTCACAGCTGCAGGGACCTGGGCTGGACTTGTGATTCTCCCATATTCATGTTGGTTTTCTTTATCACACCCCGTTTTCCGAAATGTGCATAAGTGTGCTCAAAATTTGGGCATTGCCCTGGACTCTGTGCCCCAAAAATTAGATTAAACAGATTCAGTAAATGATGAGATTAAAGGAAGAAGAAGAACAACAGCTGTAGAAGAAAAAAGCAGGAACAGCAGGAAATTCATACTGTATAGCTATCAAACATTTCTGCAACATGGGAAGATAAATGTAAATGATCATTTATTTGCTATCTATAAATAAAAAGAGTTTTGAAAAAGAGTTGTTTTAAAGTATTTAACTGTACAAAATCATCATTTTAGCGAGCAAAGTAGCAAATACCAGTAGTGTACTGTATAGATTTAGTCATATAATAGTATTCAGGCTGATGGGGAAATATGTATCATTAGTGTAGGTGTTCTACTGGAACAGAATTTTAGACACTTAGAGAGCAAGAAAAGCTTGTACTCAGTATTAAATATAACCTGATAATCATGTTTGTTATGTGGCTGCCAGAAAGATCACAATAACCTGGTTATTCTGTTCCAGTTGTATTTTTAAAAATCATATAAGAATGCTTTTTTCCATTACCAGGTGTGTTAATGATACACATCTTAAAGCAGACAAAGGACTGGACCTCTCAATAAAATAACTGCAGTGTTACAGTTACTATGCATTAATATGAAATGTGAGAAATAAATGCATTATTTTTAACAAGATTATCCATCCATCCATCCTTCCATCTATTTTTCAGACTGCTTATTTCAATAAGGTTGCTAGAGGGTATTTAATATATTTAATGTGCTAAAGGTTGCTGAATATTAGGGAAAAACATAAAGTATGATTCTTATACATGGGCAGAGGGAGTTGCGTTAATGCATAAATGGGTGTATGAATGTTTATATTTTAACTTGCCTTAAAATTTATTGATCAAGATATTGATAAGGAATGGCCAAGTAGCAGAGTTCAAAGTGCAATTAAATGAACAGTCCAAACATGCTGGAGTCATATCTCCTACAAGCTATTAGACTCGCTGAGCAGGTCTCCTTTTATCATTAGATATCCTATATAATCATCTCTAGAGTCTTTAATAAGAGCACATCCAAGTTATTAATGGGAATGATAGATTAAATACAGTTTAAGCTAAATTTATCAATTCCGTGTGAAACACTTTTGGTAGAAACTAAAGGTATGAACTAAGCAGTATTTACTTTGGGGAATTCATCCTTATTTATACAAATTATAATGAAGCAGTATTTGAAAATGGCTTTGCGAAAGAAATCCCCAAACACTCCCATTACCATATACACGTTTTAAAATCTTTAGTTAGGCTGATTCATGTAGTTAAACTAAGATTTCCTTCAGCATTTTCTTGTGATATTTTCATTTCTGTCATGTTTTCTTTAATTCTTCCTCACCTTTAACCCTTTTCATCCTGTCTTTCTTAATCTCTTTAAAGTTAGGCCGATTCTTGTTCTTGCTGTTTCTTTTTTCATTGTACAATCTGTTATAGTTGGAAGAAAGACAATGTGGAATGCTGTAGGCTGTCTAAGAATCTTCTAACTATATTAGCATATGGGCCTCTCATATGGGACCAGGTTGGTAAGACAGTCTGTACACAATGAATTTCTGCTTTATTGTGCATTGTCTTAATTGGCCACAGTGTACATGCAGAAATTTTCAATAAAGAGTGTTAAAAATATGTTAGCTCACAGCATTTTTCCTTTTGACGTTTAGTCGCCTCACATCAAAATCGACAATGCTAAATTAACACTTGTATTAGTGAGTATTTATATGTGTACATATATATGCAGTTTCAATTGTTAATTTAACACTGTTAGAGTTGATTTTATGTTTTCCTGTTGACTCTATTATGTATTTTAATATCCATGAAAGTAATATTTGAATTTTAAAGTCAGTCCTACTATGTCTTGTGCATCTATCTATCTATCTATCTATCTATCTATCTATCTATCTATCTATCTATCTATCTATCTATCTATCTATCTATCTATCTATCTATCTATCTATCTATCTATCTATCTATCTATCTATCTATCTATCTATCTATCTATCTATCTATCTATCTATCTATCTATCTATCTATCTATCTATCTGTCTATTTCATTTGCTGCATTATTTAAGAAGTTGATGTTCTAATATAAAGCTGATAGTGAGAACACACTAGGAAGAGGAAAAAAGCGAAAACTGCCTTCTAGTAATTTGAGGTCAACTCCATAATTACTGATATCCAGCCAAACAGAACTGAGATTTACATTCCTGTGAGTTTAGATTGCATCTTTCAACAGATGCTTTTAACTTAAATTAAAGCACCTAATTACATCAGTGATGTTGTTGTTGTCAGGTTTTGCTCTGTTTGTGGAGCTAATTTTAAATGATACTTTTAGGTGTCATTTCCAGCTATCTGTTTTAAGCTTTTATTCCTGTTATATTGTTAATTATAGTTTGAAAAGTAAACCATCAGTTTTTCAATGTACATTTTCTTATAAAAACTTTTTACCAGTTCTATAATATTGCATTCATCCATTTTCTAAGCACTTTAGTCTAAGTTCTGGGTTATTGGTACTGTGATTCACCATGCAAAAAATATATGAAGTGTGTAATTATTTTAAAACAAGATATCCATTGTTGCGTTTATACACAGGAAATCTGAGTGATTTACTCATAGTCACGACATCAAGGTGTGATATGAAAATAAAAGCTTAGAGTGTATGCATTATTGTCTTGCTGTAGTGCCTTAGATGGCAAACAGCTTCCCAAAGCAGGTTGTCACAGGTATGCATCTGTAGAATTTGAATGCAGGGTATTTAGATGATACACTTGGGATCATGCTCTAAACAGGAGGGATTTGAACCTGTGACCTAGCAGCTTGTAGTCCATCTCGTTAGCCACTGCCTCTTCTGCTGCGGCAGGGGATGCAAGTGAAGGGCATGTTAACAGGGATTCGTTAACGGTGAGCTGTGACTTGTAATTCAGTACATGTAGTGAAAATTGCTATACTGTGTAAATATTAGTCATGCTAGGAAGTGGCCAGATGGAAGTAGTTTGAAGGGAATGACACCACAAATGACTCTGCAGAAAAGTTATCCTGTAATACCCCAGAAGCACCAAGTGAAAGGGCCTGATTGCAAGGTTTTAAACTGCTGTATAATAATCCAGTGACCGAAAGCAACAGAAAAACCTCAGGTGTGTCAATTAAGAGCGTTTTCATGTTGGAGTTCTCTCATTTATTTTGGTCTGTTTTACACTTGGTTGAATACTTAACACAGTGTGGTGCCTTTTTTCAGCTGAAGTTTGCAGATCCCTAAGCTTGGCATGTTTGGAGAAGCAACAGCTTTCTCTGTCACCACACAGTGCTAAACGAAGTCCCTAGATGCTCCCTTGCTTCTTGGATGCCTTATGTTTAACGGCTTCCTTTCGGGGTCAGTTTCCTGCCGAGTACAGTATTTAGCAGTGGGACAGCTTTTATTTGTAAGGGGCAGAAGGTCGTCCATTTTTCCCATTTTCCTTTTCTTTCAATTTCCTTTTCTGGAGGCTGCTATTCTCTCAGCTTTTGTTGTCAGCAGTAATCTTGAAACTGATCTTAATTATGGAGGTTCGCTCTCATTTCTGTACTATTTAATCAAACAGCATAGTTTGTAATGAGAACGACTAAATTGCTTTCTTGCACATAGATGCTACTAAGCCTTGACTAATGAAATAACACACCGATTTCTCCTCTGTAGTTCATTAATAGTTGTTAAACCTGTCTTTTATGACTAAAGGATGAATGAGAATATTCCACTTCTGTTTTGGTGGTGTATGCTCATTAGTTTTCTGAGCAAATCAAATGACTTCAGATGATGTTTGGTCTTAGTTTGAGGTCTGTTATAATACTAGGTAATTCCACAGGAGAGGCTGTTTTTTTAAACTGTTACATATTCTTTATAGAGCCATATGAGTTTTTTTTTGTACTGATGGATGTTTTCAGTTTACTGGAGCTGCAGTGCACATAGCATGCAGCAGAAGTGACAGGGATGGTTTGCTAACTCTTTGAACAAAGACCAGCACTGTGCGTTTGTGAAGAAAACGAAACCAGAAAGCAGTGTCAGTGGTATGCGTAAAGTGAACTGAGGCGATTACCTCATTTGTATTACAAAATGTTTTCTTTTGTGTGTAGATTTATTTAATTATTTCTCTTTGATATTAGGGTCTAATATATACCTGTTCAGCAATTAAAAAAAAAGTAGACTTTTAATCTATTTTTTTTAGTCCTGTTCAATATGCAACCTGTAGATATACCAAAAATTTTAGATACTATTTATTTTAACTTTTGTTCATTGGTATTTTTTTCCTATTCAAGCTTTTTTTTTTTTTTTTTTTTACTTTTTCACTTGTGGATAACTTCTTTTATGTCTTACAATTAGACTTCATTGTGTTGTGATCATGTTTTAGTCATATCCCAGTCATGTGTTTGTATATCTAATCATTCATTTGATAAAATGCTGCTAATATTTTTCTTGCTTCTTTTTATGGTAAAATCCCATTTACACCTTCTTTTATAACAGAGTTTGCTTTCTATTTCCATGCAAATGTAATAATTTTATTTATTTAATTCCTCTATGGTTAGCACTCTTCATGTATGACTGAAACATATTTTAAAATTTATCTGTGTTTTGTAGTTTTCTCGTGTGGTTTTGTTTGAATGTAGGTGTACTTGTGTTATTTTGCACTTGTGTATTTATAGTATTATTGATGTATTTGCATTTGTACTTATTTAACTGTATTATTTTATTAGAGGCGTAAATTTATTTTTATAAATATTTTACTTACAGTTTACAGTATATTAAAGTGTAAATGTATTTATTCATTCATGTATATTTGTTCATCTTGGATTAATGTTTGCTTGAGCAAATTTTTTCATTTTCAACATTCGGATCATTGTTTCAGTTGTAAGCTTGTATAAATTTGTTATGGTACAGATTTATGAGTGCATTTGTGCCATTTTATTTTATTTTCTTACATTAGTATATACAATATATCCAACAGAGGATTTCTGTTTTATATATGTATTTTTATGTAAGGACTGGTCTACAAGTGCATTTTAGCCTTTGTATTTTTTGTCTTAAATTAGTCTCTTTATCCAGTTAGGCATTTGTGTATATTTAGGGTTACACACTGGTACAATGGTTGGCACTTTTGTCTCGTCAAACTGTGTTTCATTCTAATTTGGGTCACTTTTTGCCTGGAGTTTTTCCTGGGTTTTGTCTTGTCCTTTCCCACATTTTAATTAAAATCTTGCTGAATTGTTTGATAGCTCAAACTTTACCTGGTCTAAGTAAATATAGAAGTTTATATGACTTTTCCTCAAAGTGGACTGGCTTCTGTCCAAGAATTATTGCTGACTTGTGTCTGATGCTGCTGGGATAAGCCCTGCCTCTTCACGATTGGGTAAGTGAAAACAGTGAGTTTTGAAAATGATTAAACGATTGAATGCACTCATGTACAATTCTTCTGAGGTTTACTATTCTGCTTGTGGTAGGAAGGTGTTCAGGTTTTCATGTATTTGTTGCTTTTACAGTGTAAGTAATGCTCAAAAACTGAGCTGATTGAGTAATTTAGGCAAACTAAAACCCAGGCCTTTCTTAGTTTGATGGATCCAGTTTGCTTGGTGGAGATAGAAATATTCTTTTATCTAGTTGGAACAGGTTTTCCTGTATGACTACAAGAGCATATTAAGAGCTGTGTGAAGAAGAAGAAATTAAAGAGAAGACAGGCTCTACTTGTTGTATGGCTGCACTATTTCATGAATAGAATTATTGCTCTGGAATTGTGGAATGTTTTTTGTTAGTGGCAATGAGAAATCTAGAAGAGCCGTAACAAGAAGTTGTGAAATAAATGCATACCGTTTTACCTAGAAGATACACAAGCAAATATTCTGGACTGTTAAAGTGATGTTGGTATACCCCATCTTATGTCTTGAAGAAACGAGAAGCTCCATTTAAGTTGCCTACTTTGCTGAAACCATTTTTTGCTCTATATATTTCTTGCCTCCCATAACCAGCAATTCTGTTTGAAATGACTTATATCTTGTACAGTAGTTTGATTTTGGTTCTCAGTCATAAGTCTGAAACAAGCAGCACATCGTGTGTACCAGTGAATGAACCACACAAGTAAACAAAAGCCTCATGTGCTGTACATGGACTGTTATTCTCCTTAATCATTTTGTACAGTCCAGAGTATTTAAAAGCTCCATGAAAGCTACACAAATTATTGGCATATACCTAAATGTAGTTAAAGTCTAATTTTTATTTTTTAAATTAAATGTTATGGCTGTCATTCACAAGCTATACACCTTCCGTATAATTAGATGTGGTACTTTCTTTTTAGTATTGTCTGCTGATTAGTGTAACCCGCTGCTTAAAATGTTATATTCAGTGCTAATTCAGGTTTCACTGGATTTAAACAAAACAGCCTAGTTCTCATGTTACATCTACTGAGATAACAGTACATGCTAAATCAGTGTGAAAAGGTACATGCTGCCATGCTTCTAGCATTTTTCCTGCATTAGTTGGCAGTGTCGTAGAAATAAAAAGGGCATTTAATGTGCTTTGTTTCGCCTCTACTTTTATGGTTTATAACCTATAAGCCTGTCTTGGTTATTGAATTTATTTTAGTATTCATATATTGTGTGAATCAGTGGTTGCTAATTTTGTGAATTACTTTTTTCACTTTGTAGGGTTGCATCTATACCTTACATTATGTTTGGAATAAGATTAATTTGTGTGTTTTTACTATATTACGACTATGAAGGTGTACTCCATTTTGGGGTGCATGTGTATTCATGTGTGGTTTCAAAGTTTACCAGTACTCTAATATTATACAGTGTGAGACAAGGATAAAATAGCATGTCTTCATTTTTATCTTAAATCCTGAAATCGTTTGTGGGATCTTATCTAACCTTGTAGTAGAGTGAACAATTCTTTATAATATGTAAGGATGTGCAGTGCTTAACTTTGTTCCTGTCAATTGTGGTTGTTTTCTTACAGATTTTAATAGTGTTTAACTACTGTATGTTAATTTCTCGTTCAGGGGGTAAATTTATTCCTGACATGCATATGTATGAACCTGTAATTATGACCTGAGTTAGGGTATAGTTTTATTGTGGATTTATTTTAGAGATTACATGAGTTTTAGTGTATCATTGCAACCATTTCCTGAACTCAGTTTTTTATCCCACAGTGGTAGAGAGCTGGAGTATCTGGCACAAGGCAGAGACAAAGAATGGACAGGACACCAGGCAGCTGTAGGGCATCCTCACAGATACACCCATGTTCTCTTACAGTGGGCAGTTTCTGACTCCCCAGTTAATCTCATCTACAGGTTTTTTGGTGGTGCGGGAGGAGACGAGCCGTATGGGAACAAGTTCAAACTTACCACAAACTACAAGTTGAACAAAGATCATTGGATCTTTTTAGTTAGTAGCATTAATCAACTGTGTCACCATACAGCCTTCCCTTGGTGTCAGAGGATATTATTCCACATCAGGCTAATGGTCAGAATCATCTTAAATGTCTATAAAATCATTCGATTTTAATATGATGTGGGGCTTTAGAGACATATATGGAGCAGGTTGATAAGCAGTTCAGATACTGAGATAGGATTGATTTTTCATGCTGAAATAAAGATATTCTGGGGTATTCAGAATCACTATTATAGTAATTAATGATGGTATTCTGAATCACATTTAATTAACATAAAACAAAGTAAGAAATTTACCTTACACAGAAACAATAATATATTGTCAATAAAATACATTATGAAGGAAAGAGCTTTGGTCTCACAATAAATATGAACAGTTCAGTAGATTTTTTTTAATACTTCAAAACAAAATAAAAAGTGTAATGTTTCACTTTCTCTAACCAATTTAAACATTTCTGGTGTCCCAGAATAAGGCTTTATTTTATTGAATTGTTTATTGTTATTTTGTGGCACCTGGTTCAGGGTGGGGAACTGGCTCATTGCTCATGATGTCTGGCTTTGGCTTCTGCTCCATGTGACCCTAATAAGGAAATAACGAATTAATGCTGATCAGTAAAACCGTGCCATTAACAAGTTAACGGCTAATGGACACAACAACAATGTAGGGTTTATATGCTTAATAAAAACATCTTTCAATACAATATTTAAGAAATAAGTTTAGGTCTGGCTGGTTGTACATTTCTTTGATCAATTTGACAGATGTATTCCAGTACAATATTATTCAAATATATCTAAATTTTTGTATAATAAGGGCACGTGAAACTGAAGTCATCGGTTGTTTATATACCAGCTGATTCAAAATTTTCCTGACATTCAATGAGAAAAGAAAGTGACAATTTAACCTTGCAAGGTGCAAAGTCCTCAGGTAGTGTTACTGTTTCATGTACGGAAGCTTTGCTGTAACTTCTTCATAACAGGATGTTAAACATATAGTGAAAAGAAAGATTATGTCTATCTAGTATGCTCTGTTTCTTGATGTATGCACTATGTCACAGTGCCATTGTCTCCTGGGTAAAGAATGATAGTTCAAATACCTACTATCTCTCCCTTGGTGCTCCGAAGGCTCGTCTTTGAAGTTTTTATAATCCATCTGTCATCTTCAAGCAAGGAGGGCACATGTTCTGTACCACTCAATTACAGAATTTTCTTTTGCCAGCTACAATGAGACAGGAAAGAATAATATGGGAGGTTGAAAGAAATTGTTCGATATTCTGCATTCCTTGAATTCATACAGGCGATTGTATGCCAGAACGCGGAACAAGAGCTCAGTTATGCACAGAATGTCTAAAACGCTTCCTACTGTTATAATTATGAAACCTATTGTGTGCTTATTGTTTAAAAGCAATGATTTTGATAAATTTTCAGGCTAAACTGTCATTGTAATTCCAAAGACCTAATCTTTCATGTTATTCACAGAAATATTAGAATGTCTTTTATAATATAAATTGAAAAAAATTGAAAGTTGAAAGGAATATATGAATTTTTAATTTATCATACACGCCTCTTTTCCTTATGTGACCTAAGGTTTATTCCAAATGCTCTGTTTTAAGAATCAATTCTTATTCTGTCTGTATGAGATTGTAAGGTTAAATAGTGGAAAAGAAGCAATGCATAATACATATGTGAACACCTTTTATAAAGAATAACAGGAAATGTTGATATAAGTCATTATGAAATAAACAGAATTAGTATTCTTGCCCTGATGAATAAACAAATTCTGTCAATTTATAGACACGACTATTGGATGGTTTCCCCCCTCTCACTGTACTGGAAGATGAAAGATGTATTTTTTTGTTGTGGTTCCCGATCAAAACAAAGGAAATCTGACTTTCCCGTTAGCTTTTGAAAGTTCAATATTTTAAAGTAATTGTTTCATATAAGTTATATATCTTCATTTAGATTCCAATAATACGTTGGCCTCTTTATAAATAAAAGTATCACCCATCTGCTTCTTGAGACACTCCTGGCGCCCATTCATTGCAAAAATAATACTCGTCCTAATGACTTCCACATATTTTGAAATCTCCCTTTTGAAATTGGTCTTGGCAGATTATTTGCAGGTACTTGAGTTGCATCTGTTTGCAATTTTGCAAATGTGGAAGACTTTAATGTGGAGCACTGCGAGAGGGCTATTTTAATCCTCGACTAACACTGGCTGTCATCAAAAGCCACATTTATCTTTCAGAAGGTAGTTGCAAATGTTTAATGTTAAAAGACAGTAAAAGGTCGGGGTCAAGGTGAAGGTCTTGAACACTTCCTTTTCCCAACACGTCTCTCTGTGTCTGCCCAAGCGGGTGTCTCTTTTAGTTTTTGAGCTTCACCTCAGCTGTCCCCCTGGCTCGAGGTGGGCTTTTCTTGATAACAGAGGCCACCAAGAGGTGAATAATGCTTGAATAATTATGACTGCAGCCCAGTAATACTGTTACCATGTGGCTAGCAGCTGACCAGCTTAAGCTGTTTTTCTTTTAACTGTAATAATACATACTATTGTCCTAACCTAGGATATTCGACATTTCATTGTTTCAATTACTAATTGCATAGGTCACTGCAATTATAAGAATTAAAGGCATTCCGTGTGTGTTTTTGTCCTGTGATAAAGAATACTAAGAAAAATTGACATTTTTTTGTGGGTGGGGTGGGATTTAGAAATTTATTGAAAGTGTATGCCTTGCAACTTTCTCTCTGTTGGAAATGTTTATTTGAATACTAAGCTCATGATTTGAATATTTGTAATCCATGCTTAAATTTACAGGCCAGATGAACTTTTTGGCAGAGGATTGCAGCCATAAGAAGGATTTTCTCAAAGCTTTACAAAATTTTAAGCCATTTGCATGGCTTATCTAATTTAAAAAAAAAAAAAAAGAAAAAAAAAACAGTTTCCCCCATTTTTATAATATGTATAAAAATAAAAATGACCATAACCCCACTGTACAATGATTGTATAAGAAAAGAATGGCCAGAATTGATCAGGAATTAGAAAGAAACGGAAGAAAAACGAACAAGAGGACTTTAATCATAAGGGGTTTTGTCCATATTTAATTCAAATAAGATTACTTGATATTGACTTCTAATGCGAAAAGGCCACCCATCTTGGAGCCACAGCAGCTGATGAAGCGAGCAAGTGAACGCTTTCTTAAATGATGCTAATCAGTCCAGAGAGGCCTGGCCTCTATCCCCATCAGTTTTCTGTAATTCAGATGTGCTGATAACCTGAAATTAAATGTGTCAGTATGCAGGCATGGAATCGGGTGAGGGGAGTTAGGGGCTTTATAGTAGAACCAAATTAGCCAATGAAATTCTGCAGTTGGTCTCTCTCTTTTTTTCCCCTCCTTCAAATAAACTGAGGAAAGTAACAGCTCTCTTTACAGCCAAAAATTCAGTGGCACAATCATATACTGATTGTACAAGTTATTTTTAACATGTTGGTTCCAAAGACATGCTTTAAGAATACTGAGCAAAACAAGAAAACATAGATGGCTATATTATTTGTTTATTCCACAGGTCTATAAATGTACGCTTTTTAGAGTTCCGCTTTTGCTTTGCTAGTTCTTCCACAGTTTTGCTGCAAACACAGAAGGCGGTTTCATGGTTGGACATTTAACAAAGGGGTGACCTTATGTCCTGATTAATGTGCGCAGCAACTTCTGGGGCTATGTGTTTGTGGGGAGGGATGTATTTTTCAGACTGTATAGTGTGTGTTTTTTCGTGCATCAGCTGTGCATAGCTTTTCATTATACTAATTATAATGAGCTGCTCTGCTTCCTTTCCCCAGTGGAGCTTCTAAAATTTTTAGGGCACTTTTTGTGCTTCTCAAGGTCTTTTATTATCATTAGTTGTAACAATTGGATTTCATGACATACAGATGTAGTGGCCAACTAATCTCTATCTATCTATCTATCTATCTATCTATCTATCTATCTATCTATCTATCTATCTATCTATCTATCTATCTATCTATCTATCTATCTATCTATCTATCTATCTATCTATCTATCTATCTATCTATCTATCTATCTATCTATCTATCAAAAATTCAATGTTTGATTTGGTTAGAACAATGTATTATGTTAATGCTCATTTTTGTTTTACAAATGAAAAATGATTAATCCTGCTGTATGAATTATCTTCCATTGGAGAAAACAGGCTAAGGCTGAATTTTATACTGTAGCCATTGCCTTTAAGGGCAGCACTCAAATGAAACAGCTTTTGTCTTTTTGAAATACAATTAAGGAATTAGCCAATATAAATAAATGACAACAAAAGCGGAATGTCATTAAGCTGAAACTTTTAACTTTATTTCTTGTTCTCAACCCAGAAGGGCAACGGATAATTTTTAATTCCAAGGTGTGATTGCACTCAGGCTTGTTTCGCTTACTCACATCTGTGTATAGATTGTTAAAGCAGGAATTCTTCTTAAATAACCTACTTTTGTTTGACAACAGAATCAGTTATAGAGGTGCGTATATGCAGAAAGCTATTTGGAAAAGCATCCTCGTAGTTGTCAGGTTTTATTATGCAGGAAGGTGTCATGTTTGTAACGAAGCTGAGTGCAGATGGCAGAGTGGAAGAAATGGATCACTAATTTTAACAATGATTAATGAACAGAGATGGAAAATGAATTACATCGGACTATTGGAGGCAAGAAATATTTTTGTGAAAATGTTACTTCATCTGCCAGACTGTTGTCTGCAAATTATTTTCTGGGATCTTTTGTGTAAGCAACACTTCAGTGCTTTTTGCCATTATTTTATGCTTTCTGTTGTTAAGTACTGTATGTGATATACATTGTTTTTACAGTGCTATCGCCCTCGACAAATGTAAATATGATACTCTGTTCTGCTTGGAAAGCTTGTGCTAGGCTTGTTGTAGGCTATGTTTACTCTCATTTAGTTTTAAACTGATTGCATTGAATATTTTTTCAGGAGCTGTGGTAATCTTTTCTTTTTCTGTTTTTTGTGGCTTCTTGCCTTTACACTTCATATGTTTCACTATGGAATGTTCTGTTTGTCTTAACCTATCTGTGCTTTTGTGAGAATTTGACATTTATTTCAGTCAAAATCAAGCATTCAGTATAATAATTATAATGATAGTATAATTTATTTCTATGAAATTTTCAAAGAGCTCACAGACATTTAACACTGAAAAGGTAAAAAAATATAACATGATTAACTTAAATTTAAAATTAATTTAAATGCATATCAAAAATTTAAAAAAGAAACAACAGCAGAAGGCAAGATTATCAGCTAAAATATTAAATGCTATTTGGAATATATTACATCTTAATGGTGTGGCGCAATGATAAGCATGGGAAAGGTGCTATATAAATAAAATACATTATTAATATTATTATTATTAATGATATTGTGCCTTACAGCCACCATGTCCTACAGCAGTTCTGACTCTCATCTTGGCAAGTTTACATTCGCCTCCCTGAGACAGAGGCATTAAGTTCATGGGTGTCTCTAAAATCGCAGTAGAGTGTATGAGTGCGCCATTACAGACATTGGTGGAAGAATACCTTTAAGTAATCTTTAGAAGCCCTGGAGAACAAATTGGGAGGTAGATTTATGAATCTGGGATGTGAACCCTACTGGGCCGGAACAGGATTGCAAAAGGTTCTACTACTTCTGGACCTGGAGATGGGGAGAAAGAGGTTGTGGGTTGTTGTGTGTTCTTGGTGGAGGGTGAAGAGCTATACAGGAGCTAGACCACTGAGGTCTTTCTAAATGAATTGAATTGATAGTTTTCCATATCAAAAACAGATGTCCACAATCAAATGAGGCAGTGTGTAATATAAAATTCTCCCTATGCTGAAGTGATAGCAGAGAACCACCTGATGGTTGAATTCAACCGCTGTATTCATCCAAGGAGGATATTACTGCACAGGTGTTGGTTGGGTGAAGGAGGAAATGCTTCAAAGAAGAATGTGAACCAAGCAGAGAGAGAGAAAGAGAGTGAGAATGGTACCCTTGTTAAATAGCTGGAGTTTAACAGAATAGTTAAAGTTGTGCTCCTTTTCTGCTCTCCTTTTCTTAAGTGTTTCGAATACAAAAAGCTTAAGTAAGATTTTGAACATAACACCGTACTTTACTAGAAGGCAGTGCATGTTCAGCAAGACTGGAGTGATACAGCTGTGGAAGTGGACACTTAGTAAATATCTGGGCAGTGGCATCATTGACATGTTGAAGTTTGTGAAGAGTTTTGTTTGTAGTGTCATAGAAGATGCTGTTGCAAATAGTCCACCCTGGAGGTTAAGAAAGCCTCAGGAAAAGTAAGGGATGCACTCATTTTAACGAAATGAAAGCTGTTTTTAGGCATGCTAGTTGTTGTTCACATACAGCTATATCTTTAACAGGGTAAGTTGTGTTCCTTTTATTGTGTGCTATCAATTTTTCAGTGTCCCCTCAATTCATTTCATGTTCATGGGTGCTAAGTCAAAGCAGTATCGTGTACTAGGTGAAGCAAGAACCTCGATGGGGGACCAGTCCATCTCACCCACACTAATCACTCACTTATACCAGGCCAATTTGGAGGGCCATTAGACTAATTCTATTAAATTTATATTTTTTATAAAAATATTGTTTTAATACTATTAAAAATGTTAAATCAGAAAGCCAGTACGAGTCATGAAGAACATTTATAATTGATTCATAATTGTATGCTCAGCCTGGCCCTTGATGTTAAGTATTTCCTATGTGCTCTACTCTGCACTTCATTTTACGCACAATTTCTGAAGTGAACAGGGCCAAAAAGTTGCAATCCCCAAACCCAAACCCCCATTTCCACCCCAAAATACGCTGACCTTCAAAGAAACATTCTTGAAGTTATAAAATAGCAAACCAATTGCTGTTTATTTAGCATGTGGGAAAGAATTTTAGGCGTGATGACATTCAGTATTGACGTGCAGTTGTATGCTTCTGCTTTAACAATATGTCCCTGAAAATTTTGGGAATATAGAGAACTAGATTTTAGAAATATTAGCAATACCTAAATGTTAGGAATGTTACTGGACGTTACTGCCTTTCTATAACAAGATATATTGTCCTGTTAGTTAGACTTGAAAGTCATCTGCTATACCTTGGGTTCTCATTTAGGCCTGCCAACTGTGCCCTCATACACACCATTTACGGAGTCCTTCACCTGCAGCTTTAGATTAGACAAAATACTTTGCCACACGTTTTGCTTGAAAAGCTGCCCAGGTGCCATATGGCAAGACTTTACTGATAATAAAACACATCAGTTACCCCCAATTAAAATAAAAAAAAAAATCACTGTTAAAATAAAATAGCACCCAAAAATCACCTTTCACCAAGATCCAATGAAAACAGCACTTGCTCATATTTGTTGCAAAAAATAGACGCCCGACTGTTTCCTGCTTGGAAAATGGGAAGCAAGAATGAAAAATGCAGAGATAATAGATATATGTGAAAGAGTTTGAATTTAATTATGCTGCTGATGGGAAATACTTAAGGAAAACAACTTCTGGAACAATATGAGTGCTGCTCAGGTTACATAGCATATGCTAAACACTTGGAAAACATACACAATGCTTTGGTGAACAAGGTAGACTAAAGCTCCTGGGAGCCAATTTAGAATGTGACTTAAGGCAAGCATGGCTTTTGTGTCTGTTTCCTTTGGCACAATTTTGAAATAGCAGTAGTGACTGGAATTCCCTGGTTAGCTCAAGGGGTGGCCTGCAAGAGGTCTAGCGTCTGACCTGGGTTCACAAGTGTGACAGGCCACGTGAAAGTGTGTCACTAGGTTGCACACTGCCTTGAACAGTGGGCGTGTCCGGTTGACACCTAGTACCTCGAGACTCGTTGTCAGAGTGCGTATGGTGAGAAACAAGAGGATTTAAAATGCAATGCATTCTAAACAACAGGAGAATTTTTGCACTCTCCGTATATATCAGTATCACTATGCTATTTCAACGCGATCATTTTCTGTTTTAATTAGCGATGGAATACTAATGAACTCCTTTTATAGGACAAACAGACTTGGTATTGTAGTCTGTGAAAATTATTATTATTATTAGCCTAGATTAAAAAAAGGGAGAGAGAGTGAGACAAAGCTGAAAAATGATAATTAAAAAGTGAACTGAGATATTGAGGGCTTTGCCTTGAAATGGTTGTAAAATAGTTTCGCGTGCGCAGTGACATTGCTTCACAGCTGCAATTATTTTGAGAACTCGGCGGTTAATCTGCCATGTTTACAATGACTTGTGTATCCTTAGCGTCGTAATTGTCTGAATTCTCCATCGCATAAAAACATGGCTCAGTCTTTTTTTTATTTTTTTTTTTTTTATTTTTTTTTTGTTTCTCTGCAGGTAAGGATTGCTGCTTTTGCAATTTGGAATTTGAATGAGAGGATATTAAAGTTGTCTGTCATTTTATTTTTATTTTATTTTTCCCTTTTAGCTGAAGTAAACAAGTGGAGTTGAACTTTCTGGAACATTGTCACCTTACTAATCAGGAACTGAAATCTGTATCACAACACTTCATTTACTTGATAGACAAAAGAACAATTGCGCTTGAAGTAATGTGATTTCTAAATAAACGCTGCCTGTCAAAAGAAAAATGCATTTACTTCAAATGTAGCTCAAGGAGACAATTAGCAAACAGAGGTGACACTGTAAACAGGTGCACCCATTATTCCCAAAGCTTGTGGCAATATATTCACATCTTTTAGACTGATGGGAGATCATGTGACAGGTTGGTGAATTATCTGTCTGCATCATACGACTGATGAAGCTTGCTGTGGTTTGCACATCATCTCTTTAACTGCTGCTTAAAATGATTTAAAAATCGCAAACAAGTTAGAGTTGGTAAAAGCTGAGCCGAAAGAATTATGAGAGCCTTTTTAAATCTTCATCCTTTTTTTGTTCCATTATTATTCTGATATGTGCAGTAAGAGGTCGTACCAGTTTGTAAAAATTGATTACCATAAGTGCAAATCAATGAAACCTTTTCTGTGGCAAACACACAGCACTAACATTTTATTAAAATCCTGACAAAAGCTCATAGAGACCTTTGCTGTCATACAGATTTCTAATTTGCCTATTTACAGTCAACAGAAATGAAAGTTGTAATGAAAATCATAAAGTAAACTTTGTTCTTTCTTTTTTTCCTTTACTGAATAACACTAAAGTAGCCCCTTCTTAGTTGTTTATCAAAATGTAATTTTTCTTGTTTATGAAAGAGTAAGCTCACCTTTTTGACATATGATATTATTCCAACACTTACTACGGCCAGTGTCATCGCCTTGTACTGTTTTTATATCCATTGACTGTACAAAATGATATAACTTGAGAACTATAAGGTAAGTCATCAACACCCGTTCAATTTCAAACAGACCCTTCTCCTTCAAGAAGATTTTTCTTAAATATTTTGCTAGACAAAATTAAATTATGTTTTCTGTTGTGACGTTCTGTTGTGTAGGAAGTAAAGAGAAATCACTGAATGACTTCCATTGCGTTGAGTTTATCTACAAGTGACAAACCTGTTGCATTCCACTCTGCAGATCTTATTTCTTGCTTGAAGATGCAGCTTTGTTCTACCTCCCTTGTGTATGAAAGATAATCATGATAAACTTGAGATAGATTCTTTTTATAATTGCTGAATATTATATGATGTTTTTTAGAAAACGTAACGCCAATATTTCCACAGTTAGTGATATTTTTGGTTCATTTCTTAGCAATTTTAAAAACAAACACATTGGTGGAGAAATACAGATTAATATTTGTCAAAAGGAACAGGTAAAAATGATGTTAGGCAATTGTTGAATCAGTCTCTATGTCAGAAAATGAGTTTGTTTCAGAAAGTAGTACATACTGTATAAACTGTGTTCAAACTGCAGTGTTGCCTTCTTGGACAAATGCCATTTTAAAGCCTGTAATCTTAAAATGACCTAATCACTTGATGGCCGTGCCCGATAAGGAGCTGCATATACTATACAAAGTTCTGCATGCTCTCATATGCATAAGGAATTCTCTAATTGCTGTCTTGAAGATACCACTGCATTCAAAATGCCACATTAGTGTCTCATATAGCAAATATTGGACGTGCAGTCTTATAAAGAAAGACATTAAATTAAAGTGCCTGACAATTTCTACTGTCAACAGATTGATTTCCTTAAAGGAATGGGGTGCAGCCCTTGACTTCCTGACTAAATTTCATACATCCATCTCCCAATCCAGTAATGTCTTGGTGCTGCAGCACATTCAGCCTAATGTCAACATTCATAGGCTAATGGTTATTATGCTCTTTGGGACGCACACTTCTGTGGAAACGCTATATAGAAAGTCTCTTGTGTTCATGGCAGGATCCAGCTAGTTTGTGTGAAAACAAAAGGCCTGGCGCCTGGTTTATTAGAAAGCTTTAGAGTGACATACACTATAGGAACTGGCACAATTCAAGAATATGTTTTAAAGTGGAACACTAATTATATTTTGTTTATCTGTAATTAGCACTGACAATAAATGTAATAAGTTCTAATAAGTACTCTTAGCTTTGACTGTACTCTTCTTTGTTATTCTTCTCTTGCTATTATTGCATTTTGTTTATGGCAGGATAATCACTTTAGAGGTGGATGCCGTCATTGCTATAATCAGCAAAGTGCGATTACTAGAGTGAAATCCATTGTACAGCAGATGGTAGTTTTACATGTGAGTGTGAGTGAGAGTTATGGACCATCATACTTATAACTTGATAACAAAGATAAATCCAATGATGTATTATTTAAAATTGGATTGAAATATGATTTAACATGCAAACTATATTCTTTATGAGTTCTATATTTATACAACTATATAACTACTGAAAGGTAGATGAAACAGCATGGTGATGCAGTAATTAGTGTAGGTTCCTCACAGCTCCATAGTTCTCAGTTTGAGTCTCGTGTATGGAAGTAGTAGTAATGATTTTGTTACATGTGGTCACAGTCTATGTGAGGCTTGCAAATGCTGTGTTTGCATGGATTTTACTACATATATTCAGTTTTTTCTTTCCTATACCATAGATATGTATGGCAAGTTAATTTCTAACGTGAAATTGACCTGGAATAATGGTATATTGTTGTTTACTAATGGCACCCCTTCCAGGGTTGATTTTTACCTTGTGTCCAATGCTCCTGAGATAGACTTTGGCTCCCGGACTCCCCTGCAAGTGAATGAATACATGGATGGATAGGGAAATGGTGTTGGAGTTACAGGATATAGCAATAAACTTGTAATCTTGATTTCCTCCTAAAGTTATAGCACCTGAGTTTTTGACTTTAGGAACAGACTTTGAAGAGTAACTGCTTATTTTTCACTCAGTAAATAACAATAAATAACAAATTCATTTAAAATTGACTAAAATCAGGAGGATAACTACTCTATGAACTCACACAATTCAACTGATTCACTACTTTGGTGGATGTCTTCTTTGAAGGAGGAAATTACCATAGGAAAGTGGATAAAGTGATGAGAATATGGGAAAGTTGGGTCAGGAATGGAAATAGTCAAAAAGGAGCTTCCTAATTGTACATGGGATATGATGCAGAGTTGAGTGAAACTGAAGCTGTAGAAGATTATTCCTTCTTTGTTATCTTAATTTAAAGATATGTATATATCCATTCTTTTATTTACCGAACCCGCTTAATCCAGTTCAAGGAGCCTTTTCCAGGACTACTTAACACAAGGTGTGAACCAACAATAGACAAAAGCCAAGCCTTCAAAGGATACAGATGATGTGTTGGGCGTGCTGAAAGAAACTAGATAGACAGATCAAAAGGCATTATATGATAGATAGATAGATAGATAGATAGATAGATAGATAGATAGATAGATAGATAGATAGATAGATAGATAGATAGATAGATAGATAGATAGATAGATAGATAGATAGATAGATAGATAGATAGATAAGCAATACAACATGTAGCAGTGTGTAGAGCAAAGTGTGTGACAATATTTTATAGTCTGGAAATGAAAGGGTTGTACTTAGACAAACAAAGAGCCTTCCGATACTGAAGACATATTATGCATATGTTACAAGTGGTTTATTTTTTTGTGATTTAACTTTTTATGTACACTTTGAATAGCTGCCAGGCAACAGAGAACTTTATTTTTTTCTCTAAAGTGAAACTGCAGTGACATTCTGGTGTAATCATGTGTAGCTGAGCATTGTTAGCATTACTGTGAGAAAGTAACAGAGTTGTGTACTAATCGTCCTGCGTAAGGTGTAATTGACAGAGCGGTGTGTTGTCAGTAACAATATGGTATACATGTGATCTGTATAGTAGTTTAATGTGTAAACTTACTTTGCTATATGAGTATGTGTTTAATTCTTATTGATGCTAGTCAGTTGCAGTTCCTGTGAACACACTTACAGGGTCAATTTGGAGTTGGCAGTTAGTCTAACTTGCATGAGTTAAGGATTTGAGAGTTAAACTGGAGTACATGGGGAAGACATGTTGCAGACATGGGAGAACATTCAAACTCCACCCAGACAATGACCAGTATCTGGATATAAATCCAGGACTTTGAATGCATTTACCCAACTGCTCAACGCTTCTTGCAGTTGTTGTTTATGGTGTAAACTATTACAAACATAGAATCATGCATTTCACATATTAAATGTGATAACATAGTTAACATTCTGAAAAAAATGGTGTGGTGGTGATGGGGATTTATGTAGTCAGTACTGTATTCATAACTGAAACACATGGCCACTCTTTTCTGTTTCTCTGCTAGCTCCAACCTCCTGCTGCTTGGTATCAGAAACATAGTGTGCACACCAAACTTGAACTGTAAGTTTCCACAACATTGGCAGCTCCCAACAAAGGGACACTGCTGTTGAGAGGTCAATATTCAATACACCCAACACCCCATTCATATTTCAGTGCTGCGTTTAGAGTGCTCTGGCCCTTTTTCATTCAGTTCACTGACAGCCTTAGATGTGGCTAAATGACAGACAAGCAGGATGCTAGTTTTTCTGTGTAAAGATGAAGTAGTTTAACTTTTGAGCTTAATGTGATTGTAGAACTGTGCAGATTATTTTGTAGCCGTTTTTTGTAGAGTGATATAAGATACTGAGCAATCACTTTCTCAATTTCCTTTGTCTTGCCAATAAACGATAATGGAAACTTCTTGTTAGGATAATATCATGACCCCTGTCTCATTTCTAAACGAGCACCAATGGAAAAAAATAGCATCTCGTTTTCCAAGGGTCAGGTTTGATTATTAAAAGGAGGATGTCCTACATTCCAGACTAATTGTATAATTGGAAAGCTTTTTAAATGAGCAGTTCTTCACAGCCTTTACTTCCAAGCTATCTCCCTTCAAAGCAAATCACAAAAGACCATTTTGGGAATAATAATTTTAAAAATTGTCCAATTTTATTCTACGCTCTACTGATGCTGTCTCTGGAACAGGGTGTCTTGTGAAACTACTGTAATATGTATTTTAGCACTTTTAAACTTGAAATATTTTAAGACTTATCTAAATCATCAACAAACTAAGCATGGTTTGAAATATATGTGTTACTGCTCAACTTTTTTGTGATTAGCAATCCAAACAAATCATAAGGCCATTGCTGAAACCTTCTGTGTTTTGGGTTGGCATTCACTCAGGAAAATCACTCTTTTTCTATTTCTTTTGGAAATAAGCAGTTTTAGAATTTTAGCATTTTTTCAGATGTTTGAATTCTTTCCATGCTATATACTATTGTATGTGCAATTTATTTTCTTTTGTTTTTATTTCCATAAAAATGATGGGAACACTGAAGTGTGTCTACAATAGGTCATTTCTTGTTGAATGTTAGTTCATAGTCAAACTCTTTAATTAATTCTGTTAATTAGGAAAAAAGTGATACAAATAAAAGCAATAGCCATAGAATATACTGGATCAATGAATTATCTGATTTTTTAAGTCCAATGTTGATAAGACTTTATAGCGAGAGACAGAAAAATGGAGGAAGAAAATTGAACACAGATCTACATTTGATTTATTTAAATTAAGAAAAGGTTTTGTTGTTATACGTTATTACTGTGTATGACATTTAGTTAGCTAGTTTTCTATAATATTTTCATTCAAAATTGTGCAAACTATAAATCAGTTGATAGAAGTAAAATTTATTTTTTTCTGTTGTTTAATCTTTTGGTTTAATAACATTTTTACATGATGCACATCCATTTTGCATGAAAGATCTTTAAATACAACAATAATGAACTATTATTAACTGGTTTTGGCTTTCTTAACACAGTATGTGGGCTGCTGAATACCACACAGATTTGTCAGCTGAATTTAGATCCAAACATTAAAACAGAGAGATTCTTGATGGCATTTAAAAATGAAAAAAGAAGTATATGTATTCAGCCTATAATAAAAACAAAAAAGTGCATTTTAAGTAATTAATATCAAAGTAGTAAATGCCAGTGGATGCTTTTAATATGCAACATACTATAAATTAGCCACGGACTAAATATGAAATTTAGTATCATTGTGTTGATTTTTAAGAAAGGTTTTTTTCTTTTTCTTCTCCTTTTTTTGAATAGTTTGGAATACAAAGGGTAATTGTTTTAGCCCAGATGTTGCCTTTGCACAACAAGCAGGATACAATGTTCCCACTGAGCTGATGAGCCCAATCAGTGAAATGATTAAAAATTGATTTTGTCCCTGTAATTACAGTATGTAAACTACTTAGCCTGGATTGCAAAGGAAGTGATTTTCTAATTACGTATATACTCTGGTGTCTAATGATTGGTTTTTTGAAGTAATGAAGAGAGAGCCCTAACGACTCCTTGGTGTTCTGTTGTTTAAAAAAAGACCATCGTTAGGGTAAGCAGCAGCAGACAAAGAGCTTAAATTGAATTTTCAGCACTGTTAATGTGCACATGGATTTGTTTATTTAAGTGATGGTAACATGTAATTGGTCTGGTAATGGGCGTCATGACTTTTGTCATGTCACATGTTTCCGAGCCATGCTGTCGCATGCTATTATGACTCTCTCCTTCACCCCTGCTGTGGGACTCTTGAACCTAAATGCATGTAGAAGCATGTTAATTCTGACTGAGGCTTCACCAGGATACAAATGCATAGTCTTATTATACTCCTTTCTCAGTAATTGGATGCAACATTTTGATGAGACTCTGCACTCATGTAGAAACATTTAGACAGAAGAATTTATGTATAGGAAAGAATGGATCTTTAAAATAGTTCCAGAAAGCCTCATGTAAACTGAAAGTGAGCACAGATTGAATGTAAGAAAACTTTCCATCTTTTCACTACTGAAGAGCATGAAGAAGCTACCAAGAAGGTGAAAAGGATACTGTGCTATATGAAAGAAGTAGCAGAGCAACATTCTTGAAACATCATGCTGAAAGTTCACTAAGTACAGCTAAAGGCTGCCTGCATCGAATGTGGGCACAGTGTTGGAAAAGGATAGATATGTCTAAAGTAGGAAAAGCCCACAGAGAAGTGTGTCTAAGCAAATTCTAGTACTAGAAAGTGCCATAGAAACTGCTCCCAATAATTCCTTTAAAAAAATTAACTGTATGGGAATATTTGCAGGTCATTGTGTCACATTGTCTTTTCTCAGTCATGCTGTTTTTATGGATCCCTCAGTGAGTACTCATGCAGCTTTGTGGCCCAGGATCTCTCTTCCTAAGTCTGTCTATGAAATGTAATCAGTGGTGACGTTCAGATCTCTCTCTGCTATACATGTAACTTTATTCTGTAGCCTTCTCTTATATACTGACCTGCGTTCCACTCTATGTTCAGTTCTTCCCTTGTATGACCAGTTCATGTTTACTTGTGCAGACTGTTATTTATTTCCTGCTATTCTCCCAGTACTGCTGGGATAGGCTTGGGCTGCTATGACCCCGAACTCACTAAAGGATGGATGGACTCTTACTTGTGATTTTCTGGTGTATTATGTTAGCTTGTACTGTGCATTGCCTTGGGTGCGACAATGGTGCTTTGCACTATTACTTCTTATCTACAGCAGACCGGGATTTTGAGTCTCATCCTGGGCAGCATACTGTATATGTAAGTTTTTGCACATGTCCTGTCTTTGCAAATGTAGTGCAGGTGCTTTGGTTTCTTCTTGTATCCCAAAGTTGTACAGGTTAGGCAGTTTGGTGATTCTAAATCGGCTTGCTTTAAGTAAGTGTGGGTGATAATGTCCTGTGATGGACTGTCATCCTTTCCAGGACTTGCATTTTTACCTACCAGGAGAGTCTATGATTGTCAGTGGCCCAGAAGTAAAGTTGAAATAATGAGTGGATAAACATACTTCATCTTGATCCAATCAGTTGTACAGATTTTGCTTTGAACTTTATTTCATTTGTTAAGTTTTCAAACCATCTTTGATTTCTGAGCAGATTTGACCTACAAGGTGTTCTTGATGTAAATATTTAAAAGCAAGTTTAATCAAATTCATCCTTTTATATTGCACTTCTGATATGCAGATTATTGCATAGGATAAAGTTATAAGGAATCATTGTGAACAGGGTTGCCAGATTTCCAAAATCACAGATTGGGACAGCCACCATTTCGAGCAACCAAAAAAAAGATGTTGAAGAACTATGGAAGACAAAAAAATAGATAATTTTAATTAAATTATATAGATATATAAACATGTCTAATCTAAACACATACGTATATGTAATTAAGTACATATATAGAAGAGAACATATATAAAATAGTCAAAGAATAATCATCACATCACTTTCAAAACGAATTATACATGAACACGAGCAGCCATGATGAGCATGATAAATGTACAATAACACAAGCACATGACGTACACAAACACACACAATTCTATCTATCTATCTATCTATCTATCTATCTATCTATCTATCTATCTATCTATCTATCTATCTATCTATCTATCTATCTATCTATCTATCTGGCATGGTGAGCTCTGGCATTTTCTACTGTATTTCTGTTCATCAACTACAATAGGAAGTTGTTATCCCTCCTAATAAGAACTGGTGCTCCGACTATAATATACTGTACCACACTGCTCTCTCATCTGTTTGATTAATTCATAAGTGCTGTAAACATTGTTCTACTGCCATCCACTACATCATTAGTTTATAATGTCCGGGATAGGCTACATTTTTTTTTATTTTCCTTCAGTCACTTGTTCTGATGCTTCTAATTTAAACACTGTTAAAAAATAATTCTGCATTTGGTGAGTCCTCTTTTTGAAATCTTTCTGTAATCATCATGTAAGCTAAAAGCACAATGAGGCATTCTGTTCTAATATTTCATTCTTTCTTTTTTAATCTTTAAGATGATTTACTTTATGCTGATGGGGTGGGAGATGCTTCGTTTCAGGGAGTCACAGTTCTTGATACCATACAATTTACTGAAAGGATTCACACTGCACTCTCTTCTGACTGCACAAAGCTTTAATAATTTAGATAGTAAAACTATGATCTATCATTTGGTTCGTTTTGACATTTGATATTGAAATTTAATATTGCATCAATACAAATGATATATCGCCAGACACTGTTCTGATGGGATGGCTTTGCACACTTGAATACATCACATTTTGACTTAGAAGGCTTTAATGCAATTCGGAAAGCATTAAAAAGGGTGTCTACTATTTTATACATTGTTAATGTGCAATATTCTTTACTGCCAGCATTTGAGTTTTTGTCAGACAAACTGAGCTGCCAAGAAGGGCAGGATAACAAAGGTTATTTGATAAGGACTTTACGTATGGCAGCAGCTTTTAACACCACAATATGCGATCACATATCCTCAATGTTAATAAAATGAGGACACAGTTCAGCCGCTCTTTCTTTAGGTGATGAAATACACTGTGTGATACTCAATGGATAGGCAATGAGCAGATTGTAGACATGGCACTGTTTAGTTTGTCACAATTCAACGTTATAAAAAAATGATAAAACATCCCCAAATGTGTCTCTTGTCTGCATTCCAATAAGCACTAGAATATAAGTTCAAAGCTGTTCTATTGTTAAACTGGTAAGTCTGGAGGCTTTGTGTCTTTCAGTGCATTGATTCACCAAATAGAACAATCACAGTAATGATAAGACAGGATAATACAGAAAGAAAATGTGCAAGACCCCCATGTACTGTATATAATAACAGGATATACTGAAGCTTTCATTTTACTTCTGGAAGTAGGATGCTGCTCAATAAAAAGTCTTCCGATCAGTCAGACACAAAATACACTGAATCTCGTCAACAATGTGACATCCTTCTCTTTTCTGTGCAGTTTCAATGCATTGTTTGATTCCTTTTGAACTTTAATGTGGTGAATTGTTTGTAACAATTAAAAAAAATCACAGTGAAAGGCACTATATAAAAAAAAGATTAAATGAGAGTCAGCAGATACATTTAACAAGAAGGATTGGATATTGGTGTAAAGCTTAGTATCACTTCTCCTTTATGAAGAGAGATTAGTGGAGCCATCCATTTTTAGACACCAAAAACGTTTCATTACTAAAAAGCTTAAGAAAGCAAAAACAAAAAGGCATAGCTAATAAAAGATTCATTTTGTCTTCCTTAGATATATGATGCATAAATGTCATTGTCAAATATATCCAGAGGTCAGATTTATCTGCAATGTATTCTTCACTTGTTTAGATCTGGAGCTGAGGTAGATTAGGTTACACTGGATTATAAGAATATGAATCAAGCAAAGTCACTGCATCAGGTTACACTGCAGCAGTTTGCATTTACTTGTTCTCTGCTACCACTTTGTAATTGTTTCCTATAAAAACATATATGCTGTATATTTATATACATAAAATGTATTAACTCTCTGTCTATCCATCCATCCATCCATCCATCCATCCATCCATCCATCCATCCATCCATCCATCCATGCAGTCAATTCATTCACCCACTCATCTATTCATTTATCAAATTGTTTTCACATCATCCCATGCTTCCACTTTTTGTACTCACTATACTTAGGTAAAATGCAGTAGCTCAGCCTAGGGGGAGTAACGTCTGCCCAGCACCGACTATATACATAAACACTCAGTCCCTGTCTGAGTGACTACTGGAAAGGATTCCCTTGTATAAATTCAAACACGAGATGTGAGGATGGGCAGATCAAACTCCACAGTGAAAGCGTCCTGAGCTTAGGATGTAGCCTGTTGGCCAAGGTCAATGAAGCAGCTCTGCTACTGCCAGACCAGTGCAACCTCTGTTACTCATACTACTTTTTGCATTTTGGCAAGCTCACTTTTAATAGCTGATGTCTTTCACTAGCTGCTTGCAGTCCCCCAGGGAGACTCAGCAGTGTTACTTGCTGCTATGTTTTCTGACACTGTTGGCATAGTCTTTCCAGTAATGTCTGGCTAGCCATGGATTTGTGTTGCACAGCAACTGAGGGGGAAAAAAAAAAGTTGATTTGCTTTGCCACAGGTCCTGTCAGTAGAAGCCATAGATGTTCAACCTCCTTGGTAGTGCTTGCTTCATCTACTGGGGATCTGTTGCTTTTTTGGAAAAAGTGAGAGGATGTGAACTCAGGATGTTGTTTATCTGATGAATAGCAACCCCATTGCTCAGAATAATAGTAAAAGATGAGTCTTTTTATATAGTAAGTGGAGGTAAACTAACCTTTGATCACCCCTGTCATCTCCATGCTCCTCTCAATAATGACTTGCCATGGTTGCTCTTGTTTTCTTATTAGCCATACTGAGTGTCAGTACAATAAACTCATATTTCTACACACTCTCACGCTTGATTGCCTTTTCCATGAATACCTTTGTCTAATTGACAATTGTACCAATATCCATCTAGAGTATGGGACCTGTGTTTAAATCACAGCAAGTAGAAGAAAATAAATTTGACTGTCCGCAGTTTCTTCTCCTTAGCTGTCTGTTGTTTTCATGCCTTAAAGAAGTAATTCACTCAAAACAATTCTGTAGATAGGGGATGGTCAAGTTAGAGATGGTATACCTTTTCAGTTTATAGATTTTATTGCATGGCCAAATGCCTTAACTAAAGGCTGAGTGATTTATCACAGTAGCATCTTTTAGGAGCCAGAACTTTGTATCAGAAATGCCAGTGTTCAACTCTCTACCTCTGGAGGCCTGGTGGAGCTTATGTAGAGGCTACTAAGGCTCATTGAGTAACAGGAAATGCCTTTGGCTTTGCTCCTGTCATTTCCTGGGATGTACAACAGATTGGAACATAGTTTTGTACCTCAAACTATACATGGGGTGTTTTTGTTTGCTGAAGGCCATTTATTTACTAAACACCAAGGTTAAAGAGAGTGAAAACACAAAACCATAAAATATATATATATAAAAAAAAAAAACAGTAGCTGACTTGCCTTCTTTTGCAACTTTCCATTCATCAGGCTATCTTCCTGACTCTTTACTTTTTTGTATTTATTGTCTAACTGTCCTTCCTTCAAAACAGCAGTAACCTTCTTCCTTTAACCTGTGATCTCAGTTAGTATTTGCAGGAGCAATGGGGCCACCAGATCACAGCACCTTATGGCTGCCCCTAGAGTGCTTGCAACTTGAACTTTGTAGGGCCACTAAAAACTGCCTAGAATTGTACTTTCCAGTTACTGCTTTGTGCACAGCAGCTTTGCTTCCCTGAAAACCCCTAAGTTGTCACTCGATAAGTCTCCATAAGTTTCAAGTTCTAAGAAAATTAGTATAAATTTTAGGGTGTCAGACCATCTACTAGGAGCTTCCATTACTGGGCTTGGGGTGCATCAACATGAAGTACTGTATGTCCACTTGTGGCATCCTGTCATTCAGCTCAGTTAGTTGGAATTTTCCCTTGTATGGCTTGTGGCTCATCATCGTGAAGAGCACCCCATGGCAGCACTCTGTTATTTAAGGCCATATCTAATGATCTCCCTTTGCTTGCCTGGGGCATGTCATCATGAAGAGTGTCTCTGTGTGACATTATGTCATTCAGACTACTTATTGTGGATTTAGTTTACCTAGCCAGGGGAATGTCAAAATGAAAAATGCTTCCTTACAACATTCTGATATTTAAGGAAGGTACTGGGGATCTCTCTCTGTCTCTCTCTTTGGTTTCTACTCCAGGCCAGAAACCCAACCCTCAAGGTTTGGCTAGGGTTAGACAGTGAGGGTTAGGAGGGTCTCCCCTGGGATTTGTATAACAGCAATTAATAGAAATTAACAATTACTGATGTTGGTGTGGGAAAAAGGGACAGAGGAACTGGTGAACACTCTAAGGCCTTGTGCTTTGAGTGACCTTTACATATGCAAGATTCGTCAATTCCCATGCCTGACATTGTCTGTTGTGTTGGTATTATGGCACCATGAACTAATCAGCAACCTTGCACCCATTAATAACAGGAGGACTTTCAGTTTGTATCTGACCTTTGAGGGAAAAGATTTTAATGAGCAAGTATCAGTATGAAAAGTGGAAGCCAATGAGTTGGGAAAGCATTCATCAAGTAGAGAGTTTGTTCAGCTAGTGGTTAGTGGCAAGTGCTGCTGCCTCACAACTGTTTGGACATAGGTTCAAAACCAGCTGCAGTTAGTGTCTGTGTGGATGTTGCATATTTTCCCTATGTTTTATGTTTGTTTTCTCTAAGCACCACAATTTCTGCAGATTAGGCTGATTGATGACTCTAAAGTGAACCTTTATGAGTGTTTTCTGGTACTGTACTGACACTCTATTCATGACTGGTTCTTTTATTGTGCCCAATGTCTTATGGATGATTCTATAATGGAATATGTGGATCCAGAATATAGATGGATGGCTTAACAGTGACACTCACAGTACTCCTTTAGAGGTGCTATATTTCTTACATTATATTGTCAGGTGAATATCTAAAATTTCTTTACAAGGTCATATCATTTGAAATTGGTTGCTCCTGAATGAATGTTACAGTATAAGAAGAAGATTGTGGCAGACCAGATGAGAAGTAGTGAAGATCTAAAATAGGGATAAGGTCGGATTCTGCTGTAAGCCAGTGGTGATAAACTCCCACTACAGTGAATGCAATAAATAAAATTCTCTGAAGACTTTGTGTGGGCATATCAAGACAAACAGTATCTTGAGATAAAGGTGATGTAACTGGAAAAAAAAAAAAACTATTAAAATTTGACATTGCAATAATTCATTCAACAAAAAAATGAATAGATATGCCATTTCCAGTCTTTGGAAAAAGTAAGTACAACCTTGGCTCTAATAGCTAAGTATTGCCATTTGGCAGAAAAAAAAACTCAAGTAAAGGCTTCTTTCAGCATCTTGTAATCTACTCCTGGGCTGAAATTGCTGGGCTGGCCTGACCTGGTCCAGCTGGCAGTTGTTTGAAATCTTTACTTGTGGAGTATCTTCGGCGCAGTTGAGTGGTTGATCTTCAGTAGTTTGGAGATCTTTTAAAACCTCTTCCTCACTCATCTGTAACCTACTTTCTGAAGACCTCAATGGATTCTTCTGATCAAAGCATGGTGATAACACACACTTCAATACCTAAGAGCAAACAAAACTAAATGTTTGAGGTTTAAATAAGACAGTTTCCTCCAAGATCCTTTCTAATGCTGTTGTAATCATTTGTACTTGATCTTATTCTAAATTTAGGTATTTGAGGAAGTGTTAAATGTAGGGTGTACTTACTTGTTGCACATGCAAAATAATACAACAGACTAAAAATATAAATGTTGCATGATGTTAGTTATAACATCTTTATCTACTATTTAAATGAAGATCAGATCTTGATATGTCCACATATGTTAAAAAAGAAAAAAAACATTTCATTGGGTGGGCTTACTGTTTCACACCTGTAAAAGTTACTTTCTATATTTCTATTATTTTTTTTAGTATACCTTGGTCTATTCTACTCCTGAATGCCACCCAAATATCATTGCACCTAACCATCATCCTTTATTTTGTGGAGCTGTGAGCATGAGGAGTTTAAATAATTCGGGGATTAACAAATGAATTGAAGCAGTGACATGCATTTTGGAAACATTGCTGCTGTTAGTGGATGATATTGTCAGTTTACTGGACAATTTATATCCCCTATTCTCATCCATGGTCTCAGGCTGTGGGTAAGGGCTGAGAATGATATCACAAGTATAAGTGGAAAAAAAGTAGGTTCCTGCACTTCACTTTCTATGACAAGAGATCTGATCAATGTAAGAGGACCTCAAAATAGAAATGCAGCTTCTTCAGATCAAGAACAGCTAGCTGAGATAGTTTGAGCATGTACTTAGGGTACCCCCCTCACTACCATATGCTTCCAATGGGAGATGTACGATGCATGGTCCACTAGGACAAAACCGAGGAGCAGACCCAAGATATTCTAAAGGGCTTATAAGTCTTTCAGTTGTCCTGTCTAAGGACATAGAGACTTGGTTAGGCCAGTTCAGTGTGTTGCTACCATGACCACCACAAGGAACAGTGGAATGAAGACAGTGATGACGATAATAATGCGTTATTTCTCATGGAAAGCATCAATATACTTGGCATCCAATGCAGCCAGATCTCAATTGTCAAATATTTGTAGTGATTTCTAGTGACATCTGGTAATCCATGATATATAAGCTAATTAACATACAAAAACACTGTGTTATTGTAGGATTTTTTGAAATCCTATTGATCACCAAATCTTTGTATTATGATTATGGAATAAGACAATTATTGTAAAATTTACAAAACTAAGACAGAAAAAGAAAAACAATGTGCATAACTAGAGTGCCAGATGTATCACGTTTGCTTGTCTTTAGCATTTTCAGGTATGGGTGATCTGTGAGACCCTGTTCCCTGTATGAGTCCAAAGACAAGCTGTTGATTAGCAACTTTAAATTTGGTCAATCGGAATGAGAATGCCTGACATTAAACTTGTGTCATGACTTGTTTGCACATGTTGCTGTTATGTTTTGATTCCCTGCAGCCCTGAGCAAATGAAAGCAAACTTAGAAGGTGGAGAGAAGAGCAGGCAAACTGTGAAGTATAGGCATTTCATAAATAGACTGCTCGATGTTTTATTTTTAAGTTTCAATTAGGTAATTATGGTTGGGGTGGCACTATGATTAGCAATGTTGCCTCACAGGTCCAGAGACCTGGGTTTTTTTTCCAACATAGTCTTTAATTGTATGAAGCTTCTATGTTGTGTCCATATCAGGATTCTCCAGTTTCCTTCTGAACCCCAAAGATGCACAGGTCAAGTTAACTGTTAATGCTTAACTTGTCTAGTTTGGGTGTAAATGCACAAGCTAATATGCCCTGTAATGGACTGAGGTTTCATTCAACACTAGTTGAACACTTTTATTTTCAGTTCTGCCTGAATAGACTTCACCTTTCAGCAGTCCATGGATATTCAGTGTTTACAGTAAAAAAAAATGTATTACTGCGTGGCATTGGTTGCTGACTGGATGGGTTCCCTCTTAAAGTGGTAGTGCTGATAAACAATTGTATCAACAAATAATTAAATTTTGCAAAGAACATATTTTACAACAAAAACAGAAAACATAAAAATTTTAAATTGAATTACAATAAAAGCACACCCTCAAAAAGTCATACGTATTCCTTGTAAATTAAATCCCATTTGCAATAGGAATGCTTACAAAGGCACGCACATTTTTAATTGAATCACAACTTGAGGTCAGAACACTGTTACTTGCTTTGCAATATTATAATTCACTGAAAGAGGGTAAGAGTTGCAGGAATACATTTGCTTTGAGAGCGGGGTGGGATTACATTGTTACCTAAAGGCAACGTCAGATTTACATCTCGAAACAACTGTCATGGAGTTTTACTGTACATGGAAGGCATGTCTCATTTGCTAAAATCATGTCACTCAACAGTTGCTGGAGTTATTACCACAAGTCAATCGCTGTGTGTGACTAATTACAAAATTGCTTCAGTTGCCACATTGATTCCAAGATGTGCTTTGCGTCAGGAGTGTAGCATATGTTGAGGGTGATTTTGACAGCTATTTGACGTAAACACGTTGGAATGATGTGCAAAAGTAAACAAACACCACAGACAACTCAGTTGTAATACATCATCTTTGAAAATTCACTCTGACTTGATAAAATAGTTTCATTTGATTTGTGATTGGATGCTGCAATCTGTCCAGTGACCTGCCTATGGATGACTGGGCAGGTGATTGAGATTGCTATCTTCAATGGTAGGGGAAAGGCGGGTATTATTTTTTTGGTCACACAGTGGTATAGCAGTAAGTGATGTCCTTGAGAACTTCAGTTTGTCTCTGTGGTTTTCATCTTTGTGTGATTTATTATTTCTCCGAACATTTATATCCCATGACATACTGATTCTTTAAAGGTTGGTATACACATACGTTTTTGTGGCTGTTCCATGTGATGTACTGGAATGCCTCCCTTCCAGACTCTGGCATTCCCTGAAGTCATGTAAGTAACCTCAAAATATCGATGAGTTGATGAATGGATGAGTATTCATGGTGAGATAGCAAGATAGTACATTTATGCAGGTTGGGCAAAATGTAAATCCTCATTGGACAACTACTTTTAAATTCTCTGTTTCAGTTTATTTCCTTAATTTTGTGTTTGCTATACAATCTGCCAGTCATTTTTCACGATCAGCCACCTTATCACTAAATAAGTCTCACATATTAACTCTCTTTGAGCTCAGTTCATTTTTTTATTCCACAGTGTAGTGTATACCTTTATTATTCAACCAGCTTTTCATTTATAACTTTGTGCCTGTGTTCAGACTCTCTTCTGACCACTTAAATTTAAGAATTTTATTAATAAATAAAGATATCATCTATACCTGAGCGGCAATGCTATATTCTTTCATGTTATCTAGCAAGAAGAACGGTGGTTGGCACTTGGTCTCTAGGACCCAGCTAGAAAAGCAAGCGCGGTACTCAAAAACACTTTGATTTCCGTGCACCACTTTTGACGATCCCGAAGTTTTGAATCTACCTGAAGAGCTTGCAGGTTTTTACTGAAAATATCACTTCCTTTCCGTTCCTTTGCGTTTGTGATATAATCGCTAGCACTTGAAAACAAGACCTTTAGGAAAGCACAGCATTGAGTGATAATTAAGCAGTATCAAATGCAGGAGATCTCTGACACTTACAAATGCATTTGAGGGCATTTTTATTAGGAAATAGGCTACAGAATATGTAGATATTATATAAAAAAACCTCAGCAGGTCTAAAAAGGCTCTTTATCTAAAAATATGAGTGATTTAAAGTATAATGATTTCATGAACACTGTTACACTGTGTGAAAAAAAAGTGAAAAAAAAAAGTTAGTTAATAGGATCCCTGGGTATTAACGTGAATTTATAATATATCTCTCCAAGCAGAGCTGTTAAAAAGGTTTTGTATTTCTGGCTTGTGACAGCAGGAGAGAGCACTCTCTCAAAGGCTCTCTGAGGGAAAGTTGTTGCCTTCTGAGGAATATCAGAACAGCAGTCTTACCACCTGATGTCAGTGTTTATTTGCCTACCTGCTTTTCGCTAGGCCTTTTCAAATTGGCCATCTACTTAAAACAATATATTGAAGTAAATAGATATGGAAGTGCTAGAAAGTTGAAAGGCTCTGGAAAGAGGATTTAAACTTATATGGTACTGCTCTCTCTTCATCACTCTGGACTACTGCTTCCTGCTTTTTTCTCAGCTTCAGCATTCACCAAAACGCCATCCATATTAACCGAAATGGCGTCAGGCTTTTGTAGCTTAACCAAAAATTATATCCTGCTTCTAGTCACACACAGTCACCTTTTTAGTGAGTACTATTTTATATAGCCCCATTTAGATAAGCATAATCAGTTCTCTCTCATCCTTAAATGAAGAGGAGGTGGTGATGTTTGCTTTAGGTGCTCATAGTGACCACTGCACACTGAACGGTACAGAAAGCTGCAAGTAAGTGTGAAAAAACAAAAGTTTTCTCCATAAAAGAAAAAAATATGCAGGAAAAGTGGATCCTTACTTTATTAGCATGCCTAAAATAAGCAATAAAGCGTGAAGAAAAAGACATTTCTCTTTGTCTGAGCACCTCGGAAACGCCACAGTGCAATAATCCAACGCCTCAGCTCAGCCCGGTAATTCTCTTAATGCCTCCACCCAAAAAACTGAGAGTATTTATCTTTTTAATTTTTCACATTGCCATAACTTTGGGCTCTTATTATCTGATTTGGTATAAATTTTAATACCACCCCGATAACCTATATTGTTTCAGATTTTATACACACGCTTTAGAAGCTTGCTGTTTTATTCCTACCTTCTTAGTAAAAAATCCTTTTATCACACAATGGGTAATTTATATCCATTACCAACGTTTTCAATCCTTTTCAGTGGGGCTGTCAGTGCCTTTGGCACAGTAATGATTAATGTGATCTAATAATAGTGTGCCATTATATTTCCTTTAGTAAAACATGTACCAACATCCTATTCAGCTCCACCAAGTTCGGAGCTTCTTATAATATTTTTTTTGGTTGAAAGACAAGATTACTATTTTCTCAGGGGTGATTGTTAGATTCTGTTAACAATTTTTGTTCACCTTCACATATTATGTCATACACATTTTGTGAGCTGGATTAAGAAACTTGGTTACTATGATAACAGTAAAGAGAATCCACAGATGGTAAACTCTTTTCTATCTCCTCTATTTCTTGTTCCACTTTTTCATTGCTGGAAGTATAAGTCTGTCTTGGTTCTGGGCATTAGGGGTCAACCGTCATTTGGGTGGTTGCCTTTTGCAAAGCACACTAACTCAGCTTAGAGTGATAAGTTAACCAAACATGCTTTGGGATATGTGAGGAAGACTGGAGTGACCACAGAGTTACAGTGTCCATAAAAAGTATTCACAACCATGGAAGTTTTCACATTTTATTGACCAAACACGCTTTGGGATATGGGAGGAAGACTGGAGTGACCCAAGAGATACAGTGTCCATAAAAAGTATTCACAACCTTGAAAGTTTTCACATTTTATTGTTAGACAAGTTGGGATCACAGTGGATTTAATTTGTCTTTTTTAACATTGATCCAAAAGAACAATACTCTGTAATATCTAAGTAAAAAGAAATCTCTTGAAAGTGGTATAAATTAATTATAAGTATAAAACACAGAATAATTCCTCACATGAATTTTCAGCCCTTTTAAAATGACACATGTAAATCACCACTGGTGTTGTCATTTGGTTTTAGAAGTTACACAGTTCAGTGGAGATCTTCAGTTTGTTGTCAAGGGGTTTCAGGTTGTAGTATAAATGTATCTTATCTGGAAAGTTCAACTTGCGATGAGACAGTATCATGGCCTAATATGCACAATGAAGACAAAAAGTACAGCTCCTTGAAAAGATGACTGAAAAACACAAGTCAAGGAATCGAGACAACAAAATAACCAAGTCACATAATATCCCTTGGAGTCCAGTTTAATCAAACATTCAGAAATGGGAAATGTATGACGCAGCTGAAATTCTGCCTAGAGCTGGCCTTACGTGAAAAATCAGTGATCGTGCAAGAAGATTAGTGAATGAGGCCACCAAGAGATCTATGAGAAATCTAAAGGAGTTACAATCTAAAGTGAGTAACAACCGCTTCCTGAGTGCTTCACCAGTTACAGCTTTAATGGAAGAGTAGCAAAAAGAAAGCCACTGTTAAAAAAACACATATGACATCTTAGTGTTTTCGAGAAGGCGTAAAACAGAATTTCAAGTCAGCCGGGAGAAAGTTCTTTGGACCTTTTGAGCTTTTTTTCTATATTAGACTAAATGCTATGTTATATTGCGCATTATTAAAAACACAGCATTCTCTTCATGAAGCAGTATGGAGACATAATCATGCTCTGGGTATACTTCTTTGCAGCAGGCCCTGGAAGGCTTGTGAGGATAGAGGGCAAAATGAATACAACAAAATACATTGAATTCCTTGAGGAAAACCTGATGCAGTCTGCAAGGAACCTGCACCTTGAAAGAAGATTTGTTTTTCAGCAAGACAGCAACTCCAAGTGTAAATGGAAAGGAACACAGGAATGGCTTAAAAAAAACAAAATTTTAATGTGTTGGAGTGGCCGAGTCAGAGTCCAGATGTCAATCTGAATGAGAATTTGTGGCTGGGCTTGAAAAATTTTTTTTTACTCATGATCCCGATGTAACCTGACAGAGCTTGATCAGTTTTGCAAAGATAAATGGGGAAAAACTGCAGTGTTCAGATGTGCAAAACTGATAAAGAGACCTGTGAACACAGACTCAAGGCATCTATTAAATACTGTCTTGATTGGGGCGAATACTTATAGGATCAATTATTTTGTTGTTTTATATTTGTAATTAAATACATCACTTTGAAGAGAACTGTTTCCACTTTGAAATTAAGGAGTCTTTTATGGTAATCAGTTGTCAAAAAAGCCAGCTTAGATCCACTGTAGTTCAATGTTGAATAAAAATTAAAGGTGAAAGCTTCCAAGGGGTGAATACTTTTTATAAGCATTGTATCTGCGCGGTCACTGAGTGAACTAACTACACAGACAGAGGCAGGGTTTGGATTCATGAGGCAGCAGCATTAACCACTGCACCCACTCTTGGAACACCTAAAATACCCCGTGATATACAGTATACTGTACATAAGCAGATCAAGAAAGGTGTTCTGTCATTTAAGTGTTAAGGTGGGAATATGTGTACAGCTTAAAGATATCCATGGTGTAAACACTGTGTGCAGGAGCAGAAAAGGAATGCCGTGTGTTTGTCATGTTATACAAAAGATCTTCAATTCCTTCATTTAAAAGCCTTCACTTTCTACTCACCTTGCTAATTCCTGTGGCTCAGGTGCAGCAGAGTTTCTGTGACATAAGGCGGTCATATTCAGTGTTGCCTTTTTCTGAATTTCAACATTTGTGGACATATTAAAATGGCCAGTGATAGGAAGCGGTGAGAAAAGTTGTCTCTTTCAATCTTTGGGAAAGTATTAGTGGTTACTGTCAGTGGGCCTGATTATTCCGGCAGCAGATAATAAATAATTTTACCCTCACACGGTGATTACACTCTGTTCAGGTCCACGCTTTGGCAATGAAGTCAAAATGTGTGTGCTTGATGGAAGAACAGTATACTGATATTTATATTTAGGGATAGTTCTTTAGCTTTGTGTCTTTAAAGGTAAACAGTACTGGGTTGTGTTTGTTTTTTAATTTTTTTTTTTGGTTGTGGATCACTGGTTCTCACTGCTACCTCTCATCTCCAAGAAAGAAGTGTCTAAATCCCAGCACGGTCAATGTCTGTGAGGAGTTGATCTATGTGTGTTCTCTGCTCATTTTAGAATATTTAAATTGAAATGGTGCAAACAAGTGTGTGTATGTGTGCATGAGCAAGCCTTGTGATGGGCTATCATTCCTGGCTGGGGTTGTTTCCTATCTTACTCCTCATTCCACAAAGCTAGGTCAAGACAGGTTCAGTGTAGGTGAGTGGATGGATATTTTATATTTGTAAATTTTAAAGCTTGTCTTCATAGCATACTGTAGAAGTAGAATAACATGAACTGAATTAACAAACAAAATTCATATGACTGAAAGATCTGTCTTACTGTACATGAGACTCAGAACTCTCATAAGAAGAAACAGCTTGATTCTGGCTTATCTCACCCTCGTAGTCACTTATTTACTGCTCCTGAATTAGGTATAGAGACAGTCAGGTATTTTGTTTAACACACTTTGAAGTTGAACTGCCATTTAAGTTTTCTTGATTCACAGCCCACATTTTTGCTTCATAAGCAAAGCTAACATAATTGCTGATGAAGGCAGTAGATTGAAATGGGGCAAACGAATACACAGTGAGTTTTGGTGTTAGACTGTAAACATCTCTGGATGCCATATTGATCAAAAATGGGAACAACTACAACACTGCAAGGTGCCTTTATTCAGTTAATCTGCATTTATTCCTTAGTTCTATAGTGTGCCTTCTGGAGAACTGGCAAATCTAAATTGTCCCAGTATGTACCTGTAGGTAGTTTCCCTAGAGACCACTATATGTGTATTGTACACATTATAAAGTGCTTCCCAAATGATACAGTATTGCAAAGGTGATGCCCTGATTGGCTTAGGATCTAACATAAGAACATACAGATTTTGATGAATATTACTGAACTATACATTCTGTCAAGCTCATCTGATTACCAATAGCTAAGCCTTGAGCATGGGAAAGATGCTATATAAATAAAATGTATTATTATTTAAGCTCTTCTAGTGTCATGTCTAGGCACTTGTCAAGGTTTCTGCTTTATTTTCTTGGCTGGTTAATTTGAGTTTATCCGTTTAATATTCAGAGTCCTCAACTATATGATTCACTATTTTATTGGAATAGGGGCCAGAATAAGAGGAAGAGAGATGGAAAGTATGGTATTAGCATAGATAGATAGATAGATAGATAGATAGATAGATAGATAGATAGATAGATAGATAGATAGATAGATAGATAGATAGATGTCCCAAGGAAGATATTTAGCATAGGAACCGGGATTGGTTCCTGCCTTGTGCCCTGTGTTGGCTGGGATTGGCTCCAGCAGACCCCCATGACCCTGTGTTCGGATTCAGCGGGTTGGATAATGGATGGATGGATGGATGGATGGATGGATGGATGGATTATTATTTAAGCTCTTCCAGTGTCATGTCTAGGCACTTGTCAAGGTTTCTGCTTTATTTTCTTGGCTGGTTAATTTGAGTTTATCCCTTTAATATTCAGAGGTGTCCTCAACTATATGATTCACTATTTTATTGGAATAGGGGCCAGAATAAGAGGAAGAGAGATGGAAAATATGGCATTAGCATAGATAGATAGATAGATAGATAGATAGATAGATAGATAGATAGATAGATAGATAGATAGATAGATAGATAGATGTCCCAAGGAAGATATTTAGCATAGGAACTGGTATTGGTTCCTGCCTTGTGCTCTGTGTTGGCTGGGATTGGCTCCAGCAGACCCCCATGACCCTGTGTTTGGATTCAGCGGGTTGGAAAATGGATGGATGGATAGATAATTATATAATCCAGAATGTATTATAATAAAGCATGTATTACGCACATATGGCCTCTATTCCATGTGAAACACGGCAGAGAAACACAACCTGAGTATTTCTCACTTTCCTTCATCTCTAGCCACACAATTTGAACATCCTATGGAGTGAACAGATTTCCAAAAATCCCTTCCATCCTTTTGCCTGTTGTTGTCTGGTTTTTCATATTCCTTATCATGTAATTTGATGACCTTTTGCAGCCAGGTCATTTGATGGTAGAGGTCTTAAGTCTCTCTCTCTAGAGCCTAGTGCTTCCCAATAGAAAATGTTGGGAGTCATTTTTTTCCCTTAATCGTCACAGAACGTATCCCAGGGAGCTAATGAGCTCTTGAAATCAGTTATTTCCATTAGATTAGTTTATTTTCCACATTACGGTTCAATACCCCTAAGTTAAAGGAATGTCCTGTCCTCTCTATGGGCAAATGATAATATCTAATTTCTTCACCACACTGCCCAGTATACATATCCATTCATATTCTTAGCCTAGTTTTTTCTTTGCAGAGTTTTGTGAAGGTAAAGCCTACCCTGTTACATAACATTTGATGCCTGTCATGTATGTTATATAGTGCATGTTCACTCACACTTACTCATACCTAGTAAATTTAAAGATTGTAATTACGCCAATATGTATTTAGAAAACTGAGACACATGTGAACCAACCTGCACAAAGACAGTGACCAAGCCATAGTGTGAACACAAATCCCTAGAGCGATGTGGCAAAAGCAGTAACAGTTGCACCACTGATTTACTTACAGTATTGCTGAGTAAGCTGCTTGTTGCCACAGTAAGAATTCTTTTCTCTTTTTTCCAACAGAATTGTGAAATATTCAATTGTCATTGTGAGTCCAGGCATGAATCTTGTTATCAGTACAAATTCTATGGAATCACAAGGAGTCATCGCATGAATGGCCTTGAAATAAATTCATTTGGGTTCTTTGGATACCACAGCATATTCATCAGCTAATCTAAAGGAGCATTCCACTAGTACCCAAAAATAAAATGGATGGTACAGTTTGACGCAGTTTGTGCGGCTAACGCAGGGCACATGGTATGTTGCACACATTGTCTTTGGTATATGTACAATTTGTAAAATAGAAAAAAAATGTTTTTCTTAAGGAATATGGAATAATGGCAATTTTCTGAAACAGAATTTGACAAAAACTGGTTAACATGTGTATGGCATGGACATCCATTTGTAGACTCTGATAATAACTCTTACAGTATATACCTTCAGACAAGGAAGAAATTATTATTATATAAATACTTTAGGGATAACAAGAAAAAAAGCTGTTCTTGCATTTTTAATATGGATTGTTGGCCTTTTTCATATTATTTTAGTTCCTTTGGTAGAAACTGGTCACTGTGATGTGTTTTGCATTAAGGAATATCAGTGAAAAAATGGGTACAGACAACCAAAAAAATACACGTTGGAAAGGCACAGGTTTCATTTTAGACATGGCCACTGCTTGTGAAAAAGTTTGCATGTCCTAATTGGGTGTTCTGCAGTATCTTCAATTTTTTTTTCCAACATCCCAGCATTGTACAAGTGAACCTGTTTGGCAATTACATTGGCACTGGAAACAAAGAGTGTGTGTGGGTGTGTAACTGGTAAATTTGTACCTTGAACGGGGCTGGTTCCTACCCATGGCATCAGGATAGGCTTTGGCTTTCTGCAACCCTGTAATGGAATCTTTGGTTTAGAAAAAGCCTGAATGGGTAGGCTGTTACTCTATGGTGACTATAAATTGGCCCAATATGTACAAGTGTGAGCGTTTCTGTCCACAACCTCTACTGAACTAAGGTGGCTCATAAAATGGATTTTGTGTACTACAATATATCTAAGTTTTAATCGTTTGTGCCAGTAAATACATTCTATTCTTTAAATAATAGTTGTCAGTTATGACTTTCTATTTTAAAACAAAGAAATTCCCCATGGAAAATACACTTAACTGAGCAATGCAATAGTAAATTTAATCTATGGGTAAACAGTGGATAATCTTTATGTATATGCCATCATAAAAATAGCAACCTAATTTTTTTAAAAAACTATTCATGTCAGAAAACCTTAAATTACTTTGTAGAGCCCAATTAAGAAGTTATGCTCCATTTACTATAAAAAATTTAGTTTCGGTAAGTTTTATGTTTGAACTGGAGTGAAGCATGCCTTCCAGTAAACTGGACAAAATATTTTTTGAAACATTTAACACTACAGATCCATCTGTAGACTCTACCATAGCTTTAAACATGCCATCAATTTAATTGCTCTAAGAATAAAGAAAATTCAACACATACTCTTGCCTTTTTCTGCTTCAAATTTTTTTTTCTGTTTCAAATGTTTTTCCTCAGTATCAAATTCAAGTTACGTTATGCATGATCAGAATATGTAAAATCTTTCTTTCATTCTTTCTTTCATTCTTTCAACTTTTGTTACAAATGAAAATGTATTATTCTGTTTTTTTCTATTCTATTCTTTTAAGGGGGCATGGAGTCGCAGTATTTAGTGCTGTTGCCTCACAGATTCACTGAATTTGTTCCACGTCTCTGCTTACTTATTGTCAATAGGAAGTGTATACAACCTCCACTTGTCTTTTTTGGCTGTACTGCAGGTATTAGTTTTCCCCCCACATCTCCAAAATTTTTAGGTTAGGTCGATTAACATTTCTAAATTGGCCCATCTTATGGTGATATTAGAATAGGCTCTAGAAATCGGTGACTTTTTGAAGTGGATTTAGTGACTTTGCTATTGTTCTGCTTCATACTGCATATAATTTGTGATGGACTGGCACTTTGTCCAGAGTTTTTTCAGGACTTATATCCAATGTTACCAGGATTTACATCTTCCACTTTATACCTTTATCTATGTGGGTCTATGAGTTTATCTCTGATATCCAAAAGATATGCCGGTAAGTGTGACTTGCAATTCTGTGCATATAAGTGTGCATTACATTATATTATATTATATTATATTATATTATATTATATTATATTATATTATATTATATTATATTATATTATATTATATTATATTATATTATATTATACTAGCTATGTAAGCCCATGGTGTATCAAGCCTGGGCTCCTAGAAACTATTGAAATCGTCAGAAAAAAAACTGAAATGCAGAGTCGACGGTTTCGTTTTGCTGTGTACGTGCTTGCCTCCCTTGTCTATCAGCTGCTAAGCGAGTTTCTCTGTCCTCGGAGATTTCGTTTGCTGATGTGCTTTCCTCGCTTGTGTATTAGCGGCTAAGCAAGTTTGACTTTCGTCTGCGGTTTCACTTTCACGACGGAATCGCTTTCTTTCAGTTTCATGCTGTAGCTTCATACTTCTTTCTTCTTCTGATTCGTTAACTTGGGGCCGCCTTGCCGGCTCTGTGAGCTTCATGCTGTAGCCTTGCACTTCCGACATACATACTTTCACATGTAGACATTTATATATTATATTATATTATTGTAATATATTATATTATATTACATTGTTTTATATTATTGTTTAGAATTTGCACAGTTACTGTATGGCAAATAATGATTGTTGAAACTTGTTTTGAAAGATTTTGATTCTTTGTTTTGATGGTAAAATGGTAAGGATACTAGTCATAGAAGAGTAAATTGGTTTAGTCCCCAATTTTAAGTACACAAAATATTAATTTTATATATCCTTAATAATTATACCAACTTAGTTGATGTATGTGAACTAAGTTAAAGTCTGACAAGGATCAATATGGCTCCTGCTACAGTGAATATTTATATGTTGCATAGTTGACATAGTTTCTGCCTGATGTAGATTGGGCTGAAACTGGCTGGGTACTGAATTTATGCAGTAAATTTATACAGGAAATATTCTGCCATTTCCTGATCACTGCTTCTGAGTACTGTACTGACTGTTATTTTTCGCTATTATTTTTTGTATCATGGGGTAAATATTAATTGATTGTTTGAAAGCACCATAGCCCAAAATTCAACAAGTGTCCTGAGGTAAAACTGCTTCTCCCACATCATGGTTTTTCCTATTTTTTTAAGTTATAAGTGGACCATTTTTATTTTTCATTTTTGATTTGTTATGAATACTTTATTTATAATTAATGTGTGCATTTTTTGTGAACTGATTTTGTGAGACAAACCACTAAAAAGTGTACAAAACGGTTAGTGCCAAAAGCAGACATGAATAAGAATAATTTTAACATTTTTAGGTGTGTTCACATAAAATGTAAAAAAGCACCTACTGTGATAGACATGTCTGTCCATCTGTCTGTCAGCATGAAACAATTTGACGGCCAGTGGACCAATTTGTCATGCCTTTTCTTCAGTGAATTTTCTTTGGGATATCTTGAATAAACACTGTACACATTTTTGAAATGTGAAAAATCTCCTATTGAAAAGATTTGCAGAATTTGCAATTTCGTCTGTTTGACTTCACCTTGCATGTTTTTTGCATTTTTTGTTTTAATCATTTGACACTACTAGTGAGAACAAAAGAAAAAAGCACTAGCTGTCATGTCGGGCTGAAGTAAGTATACTTCGCTGCAGGACATGTGATAGGGTGGAGTCAGATGTAGGTGGAGCTAGACTAATGAGTATACTATCATATGAGTAAAGTACAACTTTAGATGTGTATTTATTTATTCAATTTACTGATAATGATATTGTTTATTTATTTATTTATTTATTTATTTATTACCTTTCCTGTACCAGAATGTAGGGAAGGTCTCATAATATGATAACAGTCTGGCTTCTGCTCCAGCTCCTTGAAATTAAAGTGGGCATTTGTCCGTAAAATAAAATAACTTAGGCAAAAATGAATGAAAGGTTGCTCAGGAGTAATTTATGCTACAATGACTAAAATGTAGTATTTCTGTTACACTAAAAATAAAGCACAGCTACATTATCTACAGATTATAATGATTCAATATTTCTCAGATATTGTAAGTTATCGGCAAAGCACCACAATGAAAAATTAGAAAATTTTTATGTTTAAAAAATTTGATCTACAATTACCAGAAGATTGTGCACATCCAGTAACAACTAACAATAAAGCATGATTCTTCGAGCTGCAATCTGCTATGAAAGTTATTTCAGTCACATGATATTTTAAAATGGTATTAAAAATCATTTTATTTATACAATTAGTACATATAATTGCATTCTGTTATCTCTATTATTTTCATGTAAGACTCAATATCACAAAAATATTTAATAATGATGTGAAACTGACTGTCTGACATAACTGAAATAATGTAAAATCTTTCACCTGAAGACACCTGAATGTTACAGCATGCTTATATTTCTTTACTTGTTTTAGATCGCTTTAACTCTTTGTGTGTTAGAGGTTAGGTAAAATGTCTAATAAACAATCTGTCAGCCCAAAGATTAAAAGACTGTAATTAAAATATTATTTTAGGCATTTGTATAGAAGTAGAATTAGGCTTGAAGTCAAAAGCACACACTAGATTAAAATGTATGTACAGTAGAAATGCCATAATTAGATTATAAATACCAGAAAAAAATCCTTTTTTTGTTTTATTAATATTTTATTTTAACAGTATCAGTTTGTATAGACAAAGATTGAACTCAGTTTATCACCTGCTTTTATACAAAATAGTGCCTGTGACAAGATTAGTGCAGAACACTGAAGAAAAGACAAAAAAAGAAAACAAAAGGAACAGTTCATCATTCCCAAGAAGGTACAGGTCCTGGTGGCAATGGATTTACTTTTTTAATCAATACAAACTAAGCTCTACAAAGCAATGTTGGGGTGGCAAATACAGTCACTCAGTGCAGATGATGGGAATTATAAATGAAGTTTGTTTCTGAGAATGTTATCTTCCAATGATAGCTTTATAGATCTTGCCACAAAATATCAGACTTTTCATTAAAATTACATTTTGGCTTTTTCAAAAAAAATATAAGTGGATTTTTTAAGGGAGGGGAAAAGCTAAAAGGACCAACTATTTTTTCGGTTAACAACAATAATAATAAGTTCTGTATACAATTATTGACTCTTTGAATTTTATTAATTTTGCATGTTTTACCAGTTGAATGGTATAATTTTTCAAAATACTAATAAAGGTCGAGCAAACAAATGAATACCATCAACCTTTCATTTTTATTTCATGAACAAAATAATCCATCATCTCTTTGTGAAAATGAAATTGCCCCTTAGATTCCAAAACACGTGACACCACTGGTAGACACCTTCGGTAGTTTTTGGGGTGTGTGTCATACTATAGTAGATGAGTCTCCCCAGTGAACTCCTTCATCACAGTAACAAATGTATGAACAGCTACATTCAAATCTGTTATTGGTTTTAGATGTAGATATTAAAAAAAATGGAAGATGTTTTATTTATTTTTATTAACCCATTTTTTTATAAACATGCCACTGTATTTTAAATCATTATCTTTTTTTGATTTCAGCTGACAGTGAGATGTGTAGAACCCTGCAGAACAAAACACAGCTCATGTTTCCTTCAGTCATTGGTAGTTACTCAGGTCCTCAGGCGACCAGGCATCCCTAACTATGGTGGTGCTTTACAGGTTCTTTTGGTGGAGTGGAGTATTAGGCTTTTGATAAATATAAAATGTGAGCTAAGTAAAAATAAGCTCCATTTTGGGCTTTAAGACGTTCCGAGGATATTTTAAATGTTTTTGAATGAATTATAATGGGTACGTACATGCAGCTTTGCTTATCAAAAAAGTGTGAGGGGTACCTTGAGATAATCTCAGTAATGATTTGATGCCGGATCTCTACAACAAATAAAGCTATACACTTTAAAAGTAAGTCTATTACCTCATCATCCGAAATGCGTAGAGTATTAGGAATCGGATACACGTTTGCATATCGCTATATATTGGGGTTTATGTGAGAGTATTTGTGTTTTGGTATTGTTGGTGATAAAGTGGCAGGGGATACTCTAGAGTTTGGTATAAATTAATGGCACCTGCAAATCATTGTAACTTAGTGATGTTATAGTTGGGTGAAGAAAGGTAACTTAGAGAAGACATAGAAGAGTGAACCTTGTTATGTTTCAGAGTGATTTTTTTTGGATTTTGAAGTCATTAATAATGTGCCTAAAGACTGAGTCGATCATTGCATGTCATCCTTTGTGGTCATCCATCTGGTCTTCTTTGCATCCTGAGTGGAGGGTTTACAATGGGTATGGCTTGAATAGTTGTACTGTGTTAGAAAAGACATAGTCAAAAATAAATCACTGCAGTTTATTACCGTTTTATTTTACAGTCTGAAATGTTTAATACTGCCCACTTACTTCGTACTGAGCTGAGAGAACTCCACTCTACTCTGTCTCATCCTTTTGATATTTTGTGGAGTTCTTGCGGGTCTCAATGGTCCAATAAACATGTTCACACTACTAGTACATTGGAATTTATTGAACCAGTATTACGAGAACAAATTCTTCCTCAACGAGGCATGTTAAACTTAATACAAAATCTTATTTACACCTCTGAAACGAGGAACAGTCAATGAGGCACCAACCAGTTGGCCACTGAAGCTGCACTGAACATACAACACTATCATGCTATTACGTGTACCTGCACCATATTCACTTATCCCCCACAACTCTTTGAAAATCATCACCTTAATGCACTGCACTAATTTTGTCTTATGAAAGTTACCGAGCTTTTGAAAACTGTGTGCTATCTGTTTCATTTGGCTGTAAATTTTGTGTGTCAATTTTTTTCGAAATTATTTTGTGAGCTCCATAAGTTTTAGTGCTGTAGTTTCATAGCTTTAGAATCCTTGACTTAGGGGTATGCAGAATTAGCACATTCTCAATGTGTCCATATTAGTTTATTTTTGTGTGGATACCCTAGGCAACTTTTCACTAAGTAAACTGGCAACTCTTCATTTTCAGTGATTGAAAATGTTTGCCCAGTGTTGAAATACCAACCCTGTAAGGTAAGATCCTGCTTTACCTCAGAAAAAAAATAATAGGTCAATAAATGAATGAATACTTTTAATTTTCATGCATTTGGCGAGCACACTCTCATGGAGTTTAGGAAAACCTTCCATATATATAGTATAAATATCTGTTGCTTTACTAGCTTCACAATGTTTGACTTATGTAAGCCATGCCTTTATATGATTTTATGCTTTTATTTTGTCATTTCTGTACTGTGTAAGAAAGAGTTAATAGTAAACCTGTTGGAAGTATCACTTACAATTATCACTTGTAAGATCCTCATTAAGGATAATGCTATTGTTTACCAAATCCTTTTCTAGTGTTATATTTTAGCCTCACATTCTCAACTTGCAAAAAAAAAAAACCAACAAAATAAAACCAACAAAAAATCCTATTTCTCTTGTTTGAGATATTTGTTTTTCTCAGTTAGAAAATTTAAAAATAACATTATTATTTTAAGAGCGATCTGTTACGTTCCTGAAAGTAAACCGTAGTGAGAACAATTTTTACAATGTGCTTTAGTCTTGTGAAAACATTTTTCATTATGAACTTGCCTGATAATAATTCTTTGAATACAGACTACTTATAGCATCTAGACGAAAAAAAAAATATTTGCGAAAATTATAGTTGTCCAATATGTTGAGTTTCAAGTCATAGTGTACAATATCTTATTTAGATATTTTTTTATTGATCTGGATGTGGTTTTCCTCCCACATCCCAGTAGTCTGAGCTTAATGTTGGTTAGGTGTGGCTAAGTGAGGATGTGCAGAAGTGTCCCCCATATTAGACACTTTGTTCAGGCCTGGCACCCAAAGCTGCTGTGGATAGGCTGCATCTCTAGCTGACCTTGTGGTGGAATAAACAGGGTGAGAAAATGAATAGATGGATATTAATTATATTAAAGTCATGCATAATTCTGATTGAAGAGATGTTAAAATAAATCCTGCATTTTATCATTTTAAAACAATTTTCAGTTTTATTATTAATCTCTTATTTCTGAACTAAAGCATAAATCCATGCTGAATTACATAACCTCTGCATGCCACCAAGCACCAAAGCTTTTAATTATAGAAATGAGCAAGAAGTGACTATAAAGTGCTAGATATTGTGGTTAATACAGTAAATAACAGTTGAACCCAGAAGGACCTCTTGGAAATAGACTTCAAAAGGCTTGTGAAAATCTGCTGTACTCTTTATTTCAGTGAATCAGAATTGTTTAAAAAGGCAAATATTGCTGGTTAGAATTAGCAAACCTCACAACACAGTGGTGTATTATTTAGTACTGCTGCCTCACACCTTATGTGTGGAATGTGCACGTTCTCCCTGTGTTTTGTGTTTTTTTTGCTAAGTAAACCAGTTTTGTTCTCAAATCCTAAAGACATGCCTTTAAATTGTTCCTCTATGAGTGAGTGTGCCTTGGATGGCCCAGTTGATCCATCCCAGGTTAGTAATTGTTCTACAGGTGATGCTTCAAACTGTTAATAACCCCAAAACTACATTAACCATGTACAGTAAATGATTACATCAATAAATATTATTATAACAAATGATTAGCAGAATGAAACCCATTATTTAACCAATTTCCAAATATTATTATGAATGAATTAAGCTAATAACAAAATGAATATGGCCCTGTGATGAGCTGGTATCCTGTCTGACCAGGAAGTCTTCCTGCCTTGTGCCTACTACTATGGAGCTGGTCTCCTGCCCCCACTGACCTTGATCTAGACTGACTTGCAAAATTAATTTTGCTGTTTTCAAAGAGCATACCTCATAAAATATTTTCATTACTTTAGCTTTTCTCTACTGCCCAGCTTTGTGAATAAAGAAAGTTACATTTTTTTGAGTACTGTTGAGTCTTGTTTCAGTATAAAGTTAAAGTGTTCCATTTATCTGCACATTCCCAATATATTTGTATAGGGTCTGACTGGTCAGGTCCATTCGCTTAGTATATAGTTTTGCATAGTCACTCCTCGTTTGTATGTTCATTCTTAGGCTCCTGATTTACCTTGTTGTCTAAAAGCATCGGCATGGTCTCATAGTTACTGCCGACATTATCTTGGTGTGCATCTTGGATATCATTTGAAAATTGGGGTTGTCATTTGCTTATTTTCTCTAGAGTTCAGTTCACGTCAGGCTTGCCGGACATAAAGGAGATTAATCACAATAGATGGATATGTGAATTACTATTAGTTAAAAAAAAAAGAAAAATTTAGATGTATACAATTATAAAAAAGGATCAATTTTTGTTTTGTTTTCTGTCTTTTTTAATAAAATTAGCCATTAGCTCATGATTCTTGTAATTCAATAAATGCTCCATTTTTTATGTAAACATATGAATACCCGTTAATTTCCTGAATTCTCTTTTCCTTTCCAGATATGTGGAAGGGATGTTAATCCAACACGGTGCACATTCAAACACACTTGGTTCACACAGGGCACATTTAGAATGGCTAATTAGTAGAACATGCACATCTTGAGCATGTGAAAAGAAATCAGACAATGAGGTGAACCTGTGGCAAACATATAAACTCTAAAGACAGTAGTCTGCTTGGGAACAGAACCCAAGTCCATCAAAATATGCGGCAGCAGCACTAACCAGGGACTCCAGTTTAGAATATTGAAATGGACCTTCAGAACTTTGGGATGTAAGGTGTAAAAGGAGTCCAGGAGAAGACCCATAAAGCCTACATGGAGAATGTTAGGCTGCAGGGCTAACCATTGTACCAATATCTAGTTAAGAGTCATGACAACCATTAGACGAAATCAGGAACCAATCCTGGTGGCTTTGCCAATAATATATGTTTAGTCAAAAAATATAAAAATAGTTTGCCTTAACAGCTCTAAATACAATGATGGTTGGTACTTCCTTTCAAAGCTGGCATATTTCTTTTTCTTAATTTCACACATTAATGGATATTGCATGTCACTTTTGAGAATTTTAAGTCTCCCCATCATGGAACACATAAAATGTTTATCATTTATGAAGAAACGTTCCAGCATACATTAGTGACATTGAAGCAAACTGGAGTTTATTACTTGGGCCAGGATTTGAAGCTTTTTGTTTTATATGACTCATATCTGCCAAACTTGTTTTGGTGTCAGGTCTGCCACATATCTGATTCTTACCAAGGTAGTCTGGATTATATCTTTTATTTTTGATTTCCTTATCAAAAACCAAATGACCACAGAAGTCTGTTACACTGAGGTCAGCTGAAGTGGTCTCCTCAGCCACACGTCTCCCAAAATAAGAGAACAAATGTTCATATCCAAGAGTAAGACAGGTCAGACTTTTTCAGTCAGCAAAAGGAGAGCATGGTGCTCTCTCTAAGCTGAGGTTCTATCCTGTGTCATTTGCACTTTTCCAGCTCACTTTGGATCTCTCAACTAGACAGTCTTGTCTTGTACTTTTCTAGTTCAACACACATCAAGATTTCTGTTTTTCCCTCACATCCATTTATTGTTTTAAGTTATTGATAACAGTAAGAGACCTTTCAGATTTACTGATTTATATATATACCAGTAACGGCAGATCGTGCAGTGAATACACTTGACTTATAGTTTTCATTCTCTTTCTCTGTACGTTTAGCATTCGTTTGCTCAGAAGTTGATGCGCTTGCTGCTTCCTGCTTCTTCTCTTCTTCCCTCGGCATCTTTTCGTGTTAAAACTGATTAAGTCAGTGTTTGTGTTGCAATTACTTAGTACGTTTTTCTTAATTTTTCAGTTAAGCGTTCAATCTGCCTCAAGAATGATTTAAGATATGAAGAGATAGAGAAAGAGATGGCGAAGGTGCTAAGGATGAGAACGGCACCCATACGCATGCGCCGCACGGCCGCACTGCTGCCCGCCGCCCAGAGTTGATTCTACAATAAATTCAAAATAAAAAGAGCAATAAAAATCGTCACCCTAAAAGCGAACAGTAGAGGTTACATGGTGTATGTGTACCAACTTTCAAGTCAATAGGTGAAACGGTTTCCGAGATACAGGTGATTTAAAATACTGGACAGACAAACAGACAGCCACGGTAGCATGTTATATAAGAAGAAGTTTACTGAGAATTGGAGAATTGAGTACAAGGCAGGAATCAACGAAGAATGAGGTGTCATTTTATCACATATTTAAAAGGAGACAGTTTTAAATGATTATTTAATCTAGCATGCACAACTTTGGGGTTGTGGGATGAAAAGCAGCATATCTGAAAAGAAAAAAAAAAGCTCTGTAAACATGGGAACTGAGTAAATGCAGCGCAGAATATTTGACTAATTTTAAAATCAACAAAAAGCCCTGCAAAATTGTCTTAATATTTTGATTTACTGTTTGAGATAATGGTGGTGCAATGGTTATTACTGCTACATGGAGTTCGAATTCTAACCCTAGTAGTTTGTGTGGAGTTTATATGTTTTTTACAAGTTTGTGTGAAATCTTCCTTCAGGTTTTCCTTCCATATTCCCAAAATGTGTTTTAGGTTAACTGGCAGTTCTTCACTGGGCCTGTGCAAGTGCGGGTGGGTAAATGGGTGGGCTCTGTGAAGTACTGGTGCTCCACTCAGGGTTGATGCCCGCTTTGCAGCCAGTGCTACCAGAATAGGCTTCAGTTCTCAAGAACTCTGAAATGGATTAGATGTGTTTGTGAATGTCATGTTGTGCAGATGAACTACAGTATTTAATAATTTTTTTTCTTGTAAGATTATTTTTTCTGTGCTGGTCTCCAGGGGAAGGGCCATGGTTGGATGTGGATTTACTTTACTAATAAATAAAATGGAGTTGTGTATTTCAGCGCATTCTTGCTTACAATTGTGCTGGAAAGTGGTGAGATATTGCATGTTGGTTGTTTGGTTGAATTTCACAGTGCACTACTACTACTAGCACTATTATATCCTGATGGGAGGAGTGAAACTTTTACAAAATTTTATTAAAAAGCTCAAGTATTTGGCCTTTTTCTCCTGGTGGCCTGTGTCTTTTCAGCCTCTGCCCTGACTCATGCTGTACTTTACATTGACTCCTATGTTTACCATGTAGCTGATGTGTGCACTACAACTCAGTTATCTTATTAGTATAGTTGTGCTCTCTCAATTAGCCAAAAAAGGACCAAGCCACTTTTTTAGTTCATCATCCCCTGCCTTGCACCCCTTTTCTGGCATAGGTTTACAAGTATATCCTTTTAAAAATGTTCATTCACAAACAATTGAACAAAACGGATTACTTCTGTTCATGTTGTTGCAGCAGGTGTCCAGAGGTATCACCTTGATTGCCCTTACACATACCGCACAGTAGCTTCTTTGGCAACTTTACCCTGATGGTGTGCCTTACAGTTTAAGCAGGTCATCATTCCTAATTGCTGATTATTGGTAAGAAGTATTTACATGGGGGAACTCTAGTTGTTTTCTCATTCGGCTTTCATTCTGTTTGAATGTTAACAGGTGGTCCCTGGTATGTCTAGAGGTGGGCACATCTCATCTCAGCTCATAAAAGCTGCATTGTGAATTACTACAAAAACAGGAGAAAAGGAGACCAACTGTATGCCAGCAAGGGTAAGCAAAGCTCTTTTTCGTATCTTTAACTGTGTTAGCCTGGGGTTAACTTCTGTACATGTTTTATCCTTAGAGATACCCAATTCTTTGGGATTTTGATAAAGAGCCAACAGGTACATAAAAGAATGTGGTGCCAAAAGGCATTGACACTTTCATATAAACAAAAAAAAAAGCAAACCTATTACATTCTAGAGTTTCAGCTTTTGCTTAAAGAGCAGTCAGTTCCGATTTGCCTATAATTCTTAAATATTTTAACAGTTGCTTTGCATTGCTTGCCGAGCAAGAAGGCAAGTGCAATGGATGCCGAAATGAAAGGACTATTTTAGTAAGATACTTGAATATAAGCATGATGCTGACTGCTTAAACAGGGAGAAGACATGAGGACAAGTTGCTTGTGGCTAGTACACACTGAAGTTTATCAGTTATTTTATTCAAGACATTTCTAATTTTTATTCTCTCCTAACCCTTTTATTCAGTAGTATTTTCTGTTTTGCCACCATGTCTGAAATAAGCATTTTAAATAAAGCCAGTCGCTGTTTAACAGCAGGTGAGAATGGAGGTTTGCTGTGTTCAGGCAGATGGTACCAGTATTCAGGTGTCCAATCCACCATTTGAAAGGAAACGGTAAGTGTTATTATGTATGTGCTCCACCGACTGACATTTACAGCACTGTTCATTCATCTTTGTGGCCTATATAATGCCCTACATATATATTAATATAATGATAATTTAGCTCACAGTTTTGTGTGTTTTCTGTAGTGGGACAGCTGAAGTTAAAGCCCAAGTGGATGATGAGCTGGTACAAGCCTCGATCACAAAGAATTCAAATGTGCTTAAAAGAGCCAGTTTATGTGGGAATGAGTATAAAATGCAAGCCTTTAATGATAACTTACTGGTCCCTCCATCCTCCCCTCACCCACTTTAAAAATTACATTAGGCATCCAGACTTCTTAAGGTCTTTTTTATTTTAGCTAATTAAATCCACTGCACTCCCCCAGCATGGTGGGACTGTGAGCATGAGAGTCTAAGTCAGCCCTAGATAGATGACAACCCAAGGCAGACACTCATCATAAGCTTGATATACTAGCTACAGTGTATGTTCACGCAGATACTGTATATACACCCTCCAGGCTGACACAGTGGTTAACACTGGTGTCTCAATGCAGCTGAACTCTGGGATTGAATCTCAGCCTAGTCACTGTCTGTGTATGGGGCCAATTTGGAGCTGCCAGTCCAACAAAATTGCACATCTTTGGGGAATTTGAGGAAAAGTGGACAACAAAATCCATCAAAGACTTGTGGGAACATGGAAACTCCATGCAGTCATTGACTGAACTCTATGAAATATTGTGGTATGATTGTGCAAGATGACATCATGTGAAGTGGCTGCCTTACATTTCCTCACTAAATACGCACTAATGACATAGGGTATGTCTCAATAAATTCAGAGAGAGGTGTTATGTCCTAGGAAAAAGGCATCAGAGTGTAATGGTACATGTCAGAAAAAGAGGGTGACTTGTATGAGGCCTGAGTAGTGAGGCACTGATAATACTGCAGCCTGGAAGAGAAGTATGGGTGAAAAACAAGGAAGAGGAAGGGCATGAGGAAAGCAGGTGGGCCACTCTCACAACTCGCCATATATCTCTGCCTTACAAAACTAATACATTAGTTGAGGAGTGGAGGAAATGTTTTTTTATGTAAAGTGAGTCGTCTTTTAATCAGTACTTTATTACTGTCAATATTTGTAACTGTAGGAAAGGGCATGAAATGGGCCGTATACAGTCAGTTGGAAGAACACTCTTCCCACCCCAATGATAGGAATCTGGGTTAACATTACTGAAAGACAAGAAGGCTTATCTTCTGATAACATGACATGTCAGAGAAAGGCAATAGAAGAACACTGTAGCTGAGATTAGGCACTTTGTTCCCTTGGTGTTTATTGAGATTCTTAGAATGTCTGCTGTAGGACCTCTGAATTTAAATCAGCTGATGGGAATGTATGGATGTCTATTCCTGTAAATACAGTGATGGTTAAAGTGAGAATAGGAGCCACTATGACTACATACCTTCTTCCTGCAAAAGTAATTCCGAGATGAACATACTGTAAATGGCGGAGCAGCTTAGTGCCAGAGCTAACTGTCACTGGGAAAGAGCAGTGAGTAGGCAAGTTGGGTTGTGTGGTTATATTTGCTTGTTTTGTGGTGGGTAAGAAGAGTAGCTGCTCCACCTTATATTTAGGCCTGAACAGACAGGCATGTTTGGGGTTTCTTGTTTAGTGCTTTGTTGGGACTTTACATATACTCTCTGTGTTCACACCTCCATGTGATGATGTGTTTGACCAAATATATCAAAAGAAAATAACAGAAGAAAGATCTATCTATCTATCTATCTATCTATCTATCTATCTATCTATCTATCTATCTATCTATCTATCTATCTATCTATCTATCTATCTATCTATCTATCTATCTATCTATCTATCTATCTATCTATCTATCTATCTATCAGCCTGTTTGTCTGTCTGTCTTCACCCTTAATAATTTATTAACATATTACAGAGACTGGACATCACAGATGCAATGGCAAACAAGCATCTGCTTGGTGTGAAAGACACTGAGGAGATTTATTAAGAAGAGTATCCTGTTAATTATCACCAATGGCTCTTTCCTTCTGTTACAGATTTGCCCATAGCATCAAAATTCACACATATTTTCAAAGTATCTTTAGGTATTTTATTTTTTTTCATGAAGACTGCTTTGCACATTATACAAAATGTTCCATAATATAGTTTAAAAGCTCTTGTCACCATTCTCTCTTCTTCTTTACATTATTGCCAGCTATTCTTCAGAGGTCAGTTGGGTCCACTCCATTTCATTTCAGGACTGTAAAGTATTTCTTGTCCCATTTTAGCACACTTAATATCAATATACTGGCTGACCACAAGTGCTGTGCGCATCCTTGTAGAGCTTGGTGTCGACAGTAGCATATAGATGGCAACTTTAGTTTCTATAAAATATGGCGCAGTGCTCCATTTGCTTAAATTCGGGCCAGCCATATTTCTTTATTATCATGTTCTCACTACGATACCTTCACTGATAGTTAAAAAGTGAAAAAAGAAAAAACAAAGCAGATGGCTGCTGGCCTGGAAACTAATTACATAGAAGAAAAAAAGTTTATTCAGAGAAAGATAACAAGATCACTTTTGCATGGCTTGCATTTTAGCTCACAAAGCAATCAAACAAAACATGTTGAAGATGGCGCCGGCTCCTTATTCTCACTAGTTCCAAAATCTTCTTTCTTTTTTTTTGCCTTTCATGTTTGCAATGGGATAAGAAATAAGTCTCAGTAAATCTGGCCAGACTGTTGCAGTAACAGCCTTGATGTTCTTCAGGTGTCAGGCTTGCCCTCTAGTAACCTTTAATTTCAACAGATTTTTGCAAAATATAAGGAGTGGAAATTTGGCACCAAGCTGCAATTGTACCAAACAGTAAGCTAGTACAAGAGCAGAGCCTGAGTATGTGGCATCCTTTATAGATCTTTGCCTGCTTCAACCAAGCTCTCACCCTAGTGAGCATACCGTACTTAATTTTTTTTTTTTTATTTCTGGGTCAAGTTACAATAGAGGCATTGATCTCAACTTACTGACCTATTTAAGATTTTTACATCCACCTTCAAGAATGTTGTGCAAATAAAAAAGATCAGAATGTAAGCAATAATTAAATTTAATTTCTGCTTGTGTCAGTTCATGAGACTCCACCAGACTCAGCACTCAAAATGAAACTGAAGAGCTGCCCTTTATTTGTTCAAACTGGATTTCTTTAAAGTGCTGTTTTTACCCTTAATGTGTAATGGACTGTTTTTTTTTTATCTCATTTCCTCATTAGCACTCAATTAACGTCTTGTATTTTTTCAGTGTCTTGTATTCTTTTTGTTTTAATGGTTTCATAGTAAATGTCTATGGCTATGTTTATTTTAAAAGGCTATGCATAATAATGTTTTACCACGTTTAAATGGTTATACTTTATATAAGTGAACACATTACTAAACATTTGTTTGGTAAATAATTATTACACAGAAAATCATGTTTTCACATAAAAAAATCTAAGAAAATATTCACAAACAGGCCTAATCCATTTTGGGGTCAATGAGGCACAGTCTATCCCAGCAGCACAGGAGACAGCCCTGGATCGGCTGTCTCTCTCTTGTTAGGCCCACGTAAACACACCCATGCTTGAAAATGGACAATATGGAATTACCAAGTTTCCTGACATGAATGTTGTTGGGGATGTGGTGGGAAAACCAGAACACCTGATGAAAAAAACACATAGACATGAGCAGGTGTGCAAACTCTGCAAAAAGAACAAGCGGGCGCAACATTTACACCCAAGATTTGAGATCCATAAGGCAGCAGCTCTAACCACTGTGACCTATGCTGATGTATTCTAGGTGAATACATGATAATATTATTTATTGATAATTCCAACTGTTGATTTCAACTTGCTGCGGTGGGCTGGCGCCCTGCCCGTGGTTTGTTTCCTGCCTTGCGCCCTGTGTTGGCTGGGATTAGCTCCAGCAGACCCGCGTGACCCTGTAGTTAGGATATAGCGGTTTGGATAATGGATGGATGGATGGATGGATGGATGGATGGATTTCAACTTGGCACAGTGTGAGGGAGAGTGTGCATTAATGGGCCCTGGGATAGATTGGTGCCCTTCTCCAGAGTTGGTAGCTACATTGACTTCTGTGCAGAATAAATTCATCTGAGATTTTTTTTTATGTTAAATATATTAGAAAAATAATGATAGATTTCTGTTGCTAACTGGCCTAAGTGGACTTTATTTAATGATACAAAATATTTTTTTTATTTTTATGACAGTTTGAACAAACAAAATCAATGTCTACTCATTGTCATTTCTCTGATCTGGCTTTTTTCCAGTACAACGTCATAGTGAGTTAGTACCTACAGTATGGTAGGTACTAAGACACAGTTATGCACTCACCCACTCTTCAATCTATTCATTATTTGAATTATCCTATTTCACTTTATGCCTGGTATCCTATCAACATCAGACACACATACAGAACCATGCCAGCATGGGGATCAATTGTTTGTATGACAAGCTCACAAAAAAAAAATTCACTTCATCTAAATAGTCTGATGTCCCCAGTCAAGTTAACCTGCTTTTAGGATGTAACACAAAGACAACACACTCAGAAAACATTCAAAGTCCACCAGTTGAGAATTTGAACCCAGGTAATTGGGAATGTGAGGCAGAATCTCTAACCACTATGCCCCTGTGGCAGCCTCAAGTGCAGTGTCTTCAGGTGCTGTGTTACTGTACATATAGAACAAGCACTTTTACATTGGATCATTCCGATTTCAGTATTCTTTATGCTGCTCTGTTGGATTGTGTCTTTTAAAATCCCTTTAGAATAGATTTTATTTTTCACTTAACACTGAAGCCTGCATTCTTTTTTAATTAACGTTGCAATGTGATCTATAGATATACAGTCAGAATATTTCTTTTAACATCAGATGAGCTGTTATGCCAATCCTGGAGCAATATGTGTTTGTTTCCTGTGCCAACCTCAGCCTGTGCTTTTTGGCCCGTGATTAGCTGGCGGCGAGTGAAGAGATAATGGATGGAACAAAAACACTTTAAAAATCAAGCAGTGATGTCATCATTAATAAAATAAGATGCCAAAACTACAGTTAAAAATAGTAAACAAGTAAAGCCAAAAGAGTTATCTGGGAGATGGCAGTTGTACATTAATATGTGCATGGCTGACGCATGGCTGTGAAGGTACGGGGACTGAGTGACTAGAGGTTTTTCTTGGCACCTCAGTAGAAGACATTTTAATGATTAGTATAGAGCCTCAAAATTTTGGAGCTGGAAGTCTTTTAATTGTAAGAGTCAACCCCTGCCTGTATGACCGTAGCAGTGGGATTGAATCACTTTACAAGATGTATAGTATAGCATTTTGACATGCGTTCAGTATTATCAACTCCATCATTAAATAGGCAACACATATGAGGGTATTTTAAAAAGTAAGTTAATATGTCAGTGTCAATTCAAGTAAAAATTTCACTGTTCCCTGTACATGTGAAAATACTCACTTTGAACCTGTGAGCCTATGAACGTGATCTCATACACTCAGAAATTTATTTAAAGGATTGCATGTTTATAAAAGAACAAAGACTTAGCTTATTTCCGTCTTCCACTGCAATCTCCAAAAATGCCAAAGAGATTAAAGTTACTTGGTGTGAAGTAAAGCCTGCGAGGTGAATGGGCCGGGGCCCTCCACACAAAGTTCCACATCAGCTAATGAGTGACGATCCCACTGCACAATCTCACATTAACTGCTGTACTGTACACCTCTACCAGTTGGTAATACATTTCAGCTTGAGTTGAAATCAGTTTATTTTTGGCACCTGTACATTTACCCATGTTTTGAGATATCTTGCCATCTTTGAAGTGATGTACTCAGTAGTATACCATCCTTCACATGAACTGAAACATAGGCACATGTAATGTGTATCTGTTGCTCAAACTGCTCAGGCTCTGTGTTTAAACTGAGCAGCTCATTACCTTATTGTTTTGAATATCCTTGTATAGCCAAGTAGAAGTGTCCAGAGTTGTAGTCTGTTATGTAGATTGTGAGTTATGTCGATGGCTTGATAAGCATAAATGTGCTGGATTTCATAACATTGTTAATTCCTACTTAATCCTATAAGTACAATGGTATAGAGGGTCATTTTCTTAAAGTTACACCGTTCTGTTTCAGATTTAAAAAGAAAAAAGCACTTTATCTAATTTAAAGATAAAACAGTCAGCAATTCAGGATGTGTGGCATATTGTGACACTCCACGAACAAAACACTGAGCGATTAAGCAGAGTGAGCTGCATGGCAATGGAAACAACAAGCACGCTCGAGAATAAAGGTTAGTTCACCTACAAGCTATTTCTTACCTAGCTGCTGAAATCCGATCTTAATCATAGCATAAGTATGTTGAAGAGGTGTGGACAAATGTGGCATTCATCTGTTGATACTAGCGTCTTAAAATGCTTTTTAAGGATTGTAATTGAGCTCTATGAATAATAAAAAAATGAGTCAAACCCAGCAACTAAGTAGAGTAGTTGGCTAGTTTTAAAATTCAGAGGACGATGTTAAATGAATATGTGTGAAATATTGGAACACAGTGGGAAGATATTCGGTATAGAGTTATGAAGGGGAGCATTATGGCAAAATGTTTAATAATTGATACCCACATTATTTTGTAATGCACTCCTACACAGTAGCTCCAGTCATGTAATAGATGGTTATTTTGAAAGGCTTTGCTGTCCGCACTTTTAAACGGAGGGTGACTTTAGTGTGCTTTTTATGTTGATTTGTAACTTTAAGAAATCCTTTTTACCAAAATGTTGCTTTTTATTTTTTTTGGCACAGGCCAGAAAATTTCACATGTGTGAGAAGTGCTTTGACCTCCGTAATCTTTAGCTCAAGAAGCTTTGTGAATTAAATTAAACTTAATACTAACAATAATAATAAAAATAAGAAGAATTATAAAAGCATCCTTGTTAGATAATCATTATTTAAAAGAATGTGTGCGTCCTCTGAATGCTGGATAAATAGATTTGCCTTTTACTGAATTAATAAAAGACTGACTTAGGTGGGCGTTTGTTTAATTGCAAGGATTTAATAGGGTATTTGAAATATTTAAAAAATTATAAAATTGCTACAGCAAAAACAATACTACATGTACAACTGACTAGTTATATTTATTAAAAATTCAAGGTTATTTTGGAATGGCTTAAAAGATGATTGATTCTTCTGGAGCAATTTGCAATTCTAAATCAATTTTATCTTTAAGGGTATGAAAAGTGATTTCTCGTAAGGTCAATACCTTCAATTAAAAAACGCCTACAATATTATATATGATCCATTTAGGGCAGGCTCCTTTATTGATGACTCTCTACAGCTATTCCTTGATTTGTGACAGCCTGATGATATGAAGTGCAGTCGAGTTTGTCAAAAATCTAGTACCTTTCAACATTTGGAGCGTTTTTCAGCAGCTGTAGTGAGACCACACTTCATTGTGTCAAAAAAAGACAAAGGAAAATGCTTCATGAGAACTGACTATTTAGCCCCAATATAGAATGTCAGCTTTGATTCGTCTTATGCTTATGAGACTACGTTGAGACTCTTTGATTTATGGTACTGCATCAATAGCTGACTGGTTCAATGTATTCCATATTTATTAACTCTGCACCCTAATTAAGGTTATATGGTGGCTGAGTGGTTAGTGCTCGTGCCTCACACTGGGCTCAAACACTGCCTGTGCAGCATGTCCCTCCTGTGCTTTTCCCCAGGTACTTTGGCTTTCTCCTAAATCCCAAAGACATGTATTTTAGGCAGCTTAGCTACTACATTCTGTCTGTGGGTGTGAGTGTGCCTTCTTATGTGAATCGATTCCTCTTTCATTCCTTGTCCCAACCATGCACCTGGTGCTTCATGGATAGGCTCTGGATCATTTCTAACATAAAACTGAATTAAGAGGTTCAGTAAATTCTGAATTGGTTAAACAGGGTTTAGAAAATGATGGATGGATGTTTAAATGTGAGTGTACCCTCTGAGGGCCTAGTGGCCTTTATAACATACATTCCTCGATAACACCAGATGCTTGTAAGTTATGCTGTTTTTTCTGTATATAAACATAAAAAATGGGTTGAGACATTCAATAAATTGTTAAATGAATTATGTGAATTTGGAAATGGATGACTGGATGCATGGACAGATTGATCCACTCATTAGATGGAGGTGTGTGAATGTGGACTGAGTTTTATACCATTTAGGATTCACTGCAACTTCCAGTGATGTGTTAATACTCACATTTAGCCTTCAATGATAGAATAAAGCTCCAGAAAATAGGTAAATACATTAATACACTACTGCATTAGTAGATCTGAGTTAATAGGGAAGTACATTAATGCTGAGAATGACACCTGCAGAACTCAAGGCCATTTTAACCTGATGTAAAAAATAGAGGAATTCAGAAAAGCCACCTTTGATGGTAGTTTTTGGGAGGCACTCTTTGATGCTTGACATCATCAAAATCCATCCATATATTCCAAAGATTTATGTTTAGATTTGGAGACTGTTGCTGCCATACTTTGGATGGTAGAGATTCTTGATCAGTGAGCTGGATGTAGATAGGTTTCTTGTTACAGGATTGTATATACTGCAGGATGGTATTATAATAAAGAGTGTCCACCACTATTTAAGTACCCGTGTATAGATGTTCTTCTTGAATTTGTCTGAAATTTTCCAGAGCATTAGGACAGAACAAAATGATAGCTTAGTTCACCCTGCCCCCTTCACTGATGTTGTAAATTGCAACAACAGTACAGCTGCCAGCATGTAATTGCACTTTTTGTATTGCAGATACCATTTTAAGAATACTATACATCAATGTATGAATTAACAAACATGGACAAAAAAGATCTTGGGGGTAGCCGGCTAACCTGGGTAAACCAAGAAAATGGCTGTTAATCCAATAATGATCATAATGGTGACCATACCCAGCAATTATCAAATGTATTAGAATTAACACTGGATGGACCACTAGTCTATTATGATATGCTGTCTTGCATATACCTACACTCATTAACCACTTAGTATAACGCACATAATACACTAGTCTAGCATTCTGACCACTGGCAATAGATAGATAGATAGATAGATAGATAGATAGATAGATAGATAGATAGATAGATAGATAGATAGATAGATAGATAGATAGATAGATAGATAGATAGATAGATAGACAAAACTTTATTAATGTCAACCATTAATCGAATGGGTGTACTTAACACTAAAATCATCAATCATTGATACTTCAAATAACTGACAAAAGCCCAGAGAAAACATCTTGGCAATGGTATGACACAGTAGCAGCCCAAGTCTCACACAGATTTAACTTATAATTCCAAGAAGATGTCCTCAAATACAGGACAGAGAGAGTGTGAAATATCTTGTGTTAAAAACCACATATAAAGTAGCGTTCTTAGAAATAGAATGATGCTGTGGTATTTTTGGCATGGCACTTCGGAATACTATGGTTGCTGTCAGTAAGTCGTTTTTTCCTCCTTGTATAATTTTTAACAGAAAACAAAGCACCAGAGATGCACTGAAGTGAGTCATGTTGCATAGCAGATTCCGGTAACACTGTAGAGTGAAAACTGGTACAGAGAACCAACTTGAAGAAGAGAACATTATATGAGCATAGGAGGTTTTAGATTGTTCTGCTCATCATTAATGTATAGGAGGAAAGCAAAAGAAGTGTAGAAGCAAATTGAAGTAATTTATTTAAAATCTGTTAAACTGCATATTGCACAAATTTCTATGAAATGCTAACTGAACATAATTTCTGTCATTATAGGTCTTTTACATGTCAGGCTGTACACCTTGAAAATGTGCATCAAAATCTGACAGCTATGGTAGTGTAATATATTATAAAATATATTATATAATGTTATATCTAATTAAGGGAAATAGAGTGCCAGAGCCCATCCTGTTAGTAATTTAGGGACAAGTTAGACACCAACCCTGGAAAGGAGCAAGTAAGTTTCAGGACCCAGTAACATACACTCACACAGGGCCAGTGAGCAAGCACCAGGAAAAGCCATATTACCCAAAGAAAACTCTCATGCAAACAACACTTAGGCAATGACCATGCATGGGATTTGAACATACTGTATGTCACTTCATCTGCAAGAGAGCAGTGGTAACCACTGTGTTGTCCCATGTGGTACTGTACAGGTGGAAATTAAGAATCCTGCTGATTCATCAGTTCACCTGTATTTGGTAGATTGCCTTATATAGATATCGCTATCTAAAATGACCAGGTTTACAGGGTTCCATGTAAACTCCACACAGATAAAAAATGGGCAACAGATTCAAACCCAGTATGTTGGATGCATGTTGCAGCAGTGCTATGTACTAGGCCACCATACTAACCTCCCTTTATAGTCAGAAGCAACCATAGCTATATAAAACTTTGCTGGAAGTATTTTTTGTTTTACCCTTTAAGCTCCATTAAAAATAAATGTATGACTAATACAGTTTTCCATTGGCTGCCTTTTTAGAAGTGTAATTGTTTCACTATAAGCAAGCAAGTCAATTAGTGTTTGTGTGCAAGTAGAAAACTATTTAATGTAGTTCAACAATACATTTAATATTGACTACGTTTTTACAATTTGAGCCATAAATATTTTGCATTCTGGAGCTGATTATCATCAGATATTCAAATATATGCAAAAGACCTGACTGAGCAATCCGTCATATTTAATATTGAATCCCGTTTTGGCAGTCATCATTGCAGAAACTTGTTGTTTTTCAAGGGAAAATGTTGCTCGGCATTGGTAGTGAATCAATAATAGATTGAGTACCACCACACTTGTGGGATGGCTCATTAAAATCTTTTATCATGTATTTGAAGATAATCTGTGTAGGGATGCCAGCAGTAAGTAGTCTGAGTAGGGAAGAATAAAAAGCAACTGTCACTGCTAACTCCCTACAGTGCAATTGAATAGTCCTACTTGGATTGATTTTATCACCTTACCGTACAGAAGGCCCATATACCCTATCTATCTATCTATCTATCTATCTATCTATCTATCTATCTATCTATCTATCTATCTATCTATCTATCTATCTATCTATCTATCTATCTATCTATCTATCTATCTATCTATCTATCTATCTATCTATCTATCTATCTATCTATGGTGTCTTCAAGCAGTCCGTATCTGCCAAAAAACAACACTACAATTGCTGAAATTCTCATTGGCGAGGTGAAGTTTTTATTTGTCTGGATTAGCAGTTTGTTGTAAGCTAGAATTAAAACAAGTAGTTTGGTGACAAATTACTGCTGCTGTTTTCATGCCTTTGATATATTCTTAGTTAAATCCCAATTACACACATTTGAGGGATCTGTTCTTTAGGCTCCTGAAAACCCATGAGTTTCCATTCACGTGGACATTAAAAGTAAAATCACAATCAGTAGGCCTTAATTTTACTGCCAATAACACCTTTCCAAGGAAATTTCATGTAGGTCCAGTATAAAAATATCATGATTGTGTTCATCACTCTTCCTTATATTTAGTGATCTTAGTTCATCTGTGTGTATTATTCCTTTTCACAAAGAGGGAATGTTATTGCTCCTAGGATTATAAGAAGGAGGCTGAAGTATACAAAAAAGGTTAATTAAATGAACAAAATGAATAAGAGGGATGATTAAAGAGAGCAGGCAAAATAAAAAGCAAACAAAGTAAACAAAAACATTTATGAAACTGTCACAGGTGTGCATTTTAGTCTAGAAATTAGATTGACTTGTCCAGGCGTCTACCCTTGAAAGTGCCATGAAGAATTCCTAAACTCCCTCTCTATATCTGTCTATTTCCGGCTAATTAGCCCAGTTTGCACATCTATGAGGTGTGGGGGGAAAACCTTGAGAACCCATGAAGACATGGAAAGAATGTGCCAGCTCAACATGCAGGGTTAGTATTTGAGATCACTTTCCTGGAGCTATGAGGCACTTACATAATGCATTAACCAATGCATTGAACTGTTTTATTGGCAAAATAAATGGACCAAAATGCAATACTGCTTTCGTCAATCTACTAATTATTCATCTGTCTATTTTCTCAACTTGCCAAGTTCAACTCAATAGCCATAAGACAGAGATTCTCCTCATTGGCTCCAAGTCTGCTGTATCAAAATGTAATCATTTTTCGCTTAATATTGATGGCACATCAGTCTATCCCTCCTCTCAGGTTAATAGTTTGGGAGTTATCTTTGATAGTACTCTTGTCTTTTGATTTCCATATCAATAATGTTACACAGTCATCTTTTTTTCATCTCCGTAGCATTGCACACCTGCGACCCTCCCTCACACTAAATAGCACTGCCATCCTTACTCATGCTTTGGTCACTTCCCGCATTGATTATTGTAAATCTGTTCTCTTTAGTCTCCCACATAAGCTTCTCCATGAACTCCAGCTTGTCCAGAATTCAGCTGCCTGTATTATAACTCAGACCTCTTCCGTGCAACCCATTAGCACATCTCTTAAACAGCTTCATTGGCTTTCTGTAAAATTTCGCATTGATTTAAATATTCTTTTACTTACCTTCAAAGCACTTCATAGCCTTGCTCCATTATACCTCTCTGATCTCGTACATGTTTATACATATAACCGCACTCTTAGGTCCTCTACTTCTGGTCATCTCATCATGCCCCCTGCATGCCTGATCACCATGGGTTCCAGGGCATTTAGTCATAGTGCTCCTCGTCTCTGGAACTCACTACCACAAACATTTGGGACACAGATTCCCTACCTATTTTCAAATCTTGTCTTAAGACTAATCTATTTTGATTAGCTTACACTACAAGGCCTTAGACTGTATTCTTAATGCTGGACTTTCAGTTCCATAGATATAGATGTATGTTTATGTGTATGTGTACATTATTTTTTTTTTGGTTTTATGATTTTATTATCTGTACGGTGTCCTTGGGTGTATAGAAAGGCACCTAGAAATAAAATATATTTTTATTATTACCAGTAACGGCACACTACATGTTACACTTGACTTGAGCATTCATAGTTTTTATACTCTTTCTCTGTACGTTTAGCATTCGTTTGCTCAGAGGTTGATGAGCTTGCTGCTTCCTGAGCAGCCCTTCTTTTCTCCACCCTAGTGGCCCACTTCTTCTCTTCTTTCGTTGGCATCTTTTCGCGTTAAAACTGATTAAGTCAGTGTTTGTGTTGCAATTACTTAGTATGTTTTCCTTAATTTTTTATTTAAGCTGGCACTTATGTCTTCAATCTGCCTCAAGAATGATTAAAGATATGAAGAGGTAGGGGAAGTGACAGCGAAGGTGGTAGGAATGAGAATGGCGTCCGAACGCATGTGCCACATGGCCACCCTGCTGGTCACTGCCAAGTGTTGATTCTACAATAAAATCAAATAAAAATAAAAAGAGGAATAACCTTGGAGGTCAATCATCACCCCAAAAGCAGTTAGTAGATGTCATGTAGTATATGTGTACCAAATTTCAGGTCAATAGTTCAAACGGTTTGTGAGCTACAGGTGATTTAAAATCCTGGACAGACAAACAGACAGCCACAGTAGTGTATTATATAAGAAGATTATTAACCCTGGGCAATAGTGAGTCAAAGCCTCCCTGAGTCAGAGTCCTGGCTTGGTGTTTTTCTGCATAGAGTTTGCACATTCTCCCTTTGTGTGCTCTGCTTTTCCTCCTCTGTTCCAAAGAAGAGCATGTTTGATTAAATGGCAAAATTATGCTGGACTGCCACCCCATTAATGGTTATTTAGTGCCTGTATCTGAAGCCTCTGGGAATGATCCTGTCTGTCACAATCCTTTTATGGGGAAAGATGTAAAAAATTAATAGAGGAATGGTAAAAACAGACACATCAAAAGAGGTCTAGGCATAGAGTAGGTTTTCCCAATTTAATGCCATAAGGAAAGTACTGTAGCTGTGCAAAGAAAATATAAAACTCCTGTGCCAGGTACCTTATGTAAGTAGTATGGTATAATGGTTAAGACTTTGAACTTCAAACATTGAGGTTGTGGGTTCAAATCCTGACACTATGTGATCATGGATGAATCACCTTACATGTCTGTTCTCCAACTGATTAAACTAATAGTATCTCAGATGTTTTAAGTCACCATGGATTAAGGTGTCAGCAAAATATATAAATGTAAAGGTTCTATAGGCTTTAGTGTAAACCTATTCCATCCTGACGTGTTCTTTGAAAAGCTGAACACCTAGGGACTGTTAAGTATGGAGTTACCAGCAGTTTGTAAGCAGGTTTAGACACATTCTTCTGGGTTGAAGTCCACCTTGCTTTAGAGGAAAAGGCAATAGAGTCTGGCTGTAGACCTCCAGACCTGTGCTCAGTTGAGGATCCAATCAAATTGCGATGGCATGCTATATTACCAATCATTTGCACCTGTCTTGTAGTACTGCAGGCCACAGTTAGACCGTTCTTGGAATTTCTGCTCTGTAAACCAGGTGACGTAAACACACAGTTCGATTGGCTGTAAAGGCTCTTCAATCTCAGAGGTGCAGAGGAGTACAGCTAGACCCTTCTCAGAAATAAACAATAACAAATAAGCTTGCAACATACTCACACATATTACAATAGATACAGACACAATACTTTGAAATGAAAGACAAAGTGGAAAAGGTGAGGCCATGGTAAGTGGAAATTTAGAAGGTATGGGTCAAAGAGCAAAATGCAATTAGTTTATTATCTCTTTGCTCTGTAATGCTTATTCATTTTTATAATCAGTCAGCATTAACATACAGTAAATATGTCTGTTCATGGGCTGCATGGTGGCAAACTGGTACTGCTGCAACAAGGAGGCTGGGGTTCACGTTCCAGGTACTCCATCCATGGAGTTTCTCTGTTCTCCCTGTGTCTGCTTGGGCTTCCTCCAGGTGCTCAGGTTTCCTCTCACAGTCCAAAGACAAGCATGTTAGGTGGATTGTCAGTGCTAAATTGTTCCTACTATTTTTTTCTGTATGTTCTCCCTGCAATGAACTGGCACACCGTCTGCGGATTGTTCCTGCCTTGCAACCTATGCTTGCCTGGGATGGGCTTTAGCTTCCCCACAGCCCAGCTCAGACCAAATATAATTTAAACTATTAAGACTGGGTATCTTTTCTACTTTTTAAACTTTCTCTCATGCAGTTTCTGTAATATGTATAGTTTAAGATGCCTTCAAGTACAGGTACCTTTATCAACACTGCACTGTAAGCCAAACAAGTTTCCTTAATCCCCTACACTGGTAATGCAGCTTCTACTTGGTTGGCCGTGGCTCCTTTGAGACCAGACTAGGAGTAATTCAGACTTAATGAGTGACACACCATGGCGATGGCAAATAATTACATGAGTGAAAACTAAATAATACTCTGATAGTGGGTAGCTTTTTGAAAACTTAAGGCTCTGCCCCCCTTTTATACAGAAAATGAAACTCATTGTTCCTTTTTTCCTAAGGTGATATTTTCTATCAGCTCTCATCTTTGGTTGATGAAAACTTTATCCATGATTAAAGAAAAAACAATCATCCACCTTTATGGCATGTCAAGCCAGTTTGCCATTTTACAAAAACAGAAAGGATAAAAGTTATAAAGCATTTTAAGACCATAATTTTTAAAACATCAGTCCGGTAATTTTATGAATCCACTTGTCCTGATAATATTGACATCCAAAATCCTTGGCTTGAATCCTCTGCCTGGGTTTTTGTCCATGTGGCGTCTGCTCATTGTTCTCCTTTCTACATGGATTTTCCTCTGAGCACTCCAGCATTTTCACTATATCCCAACATATGTGCAGGTTCGATTGATTGTTAATTTCAAATTTTCCCCCATGTGAATATTAGCTTGGATATGTGCTGAAGTGGGTCCTGCAATGGACTGATTGATATTATTGTGATATAAGGTCATATGGTGGGGGAGCAGGCTTGGGGAGCAAGGCAGGAATCACTACAACAGAGAGAACACTTGGGGCTAATTTTGAAACATCCAATTTACATATCTTTAGAATGCGGGTGAAAACTCAGCCATGGGTGAGTATATAAACTCCACATAGACAGTGGCCATTCTGAATTTAAACCCAGTGTCCTGAAGACGTGATATATTGTAATTGTGCAAACAACTCCATCCCCCTATGTTAGCGCAGCGTGTAGTGATTTAAATTTCCATCCTGCCATCTGTACACCAGATATATCAAAGTGCAAATTGAACTTTTATTAATACAGTTTAAATAAGTGAGTAAGCAGGATCAAACAGTTCTGGGCTAAAAAATAGTGTAAGATCTGTTTGTTGCATAGTTTGCGACGGCTTGAGGGTATGTTGCTGTTTCCTGGTTCTCCACTAATTATATTTACATTTCATATTTACTTAGACAGTGCTTTGTTCAAAGTACCATTCAAACTGTAAGTACATAGTATAATTGTTTATGTGGAATACTGACTTGGTCAGGAGCAGAAGTTGAACTGGCAGCCTTATTCTCACCATTCCAAGCCCTCGTCCAGTTAGTTGCATTTCTCACCAACTGATCCTTTGTTCTAGATTTCTGGCAGCATGTGACCTTACTTTAATCTTAAAAATAAATAAGCAGTTATCTTTTTTAATGTCTACTGCCTGACATCCTACACAGCAGCTGCTTTATCTGCACTGGTTTGAGATCAGATTGGAGGGCTGACTGGATCTAAACCCTACACCTTATTTGTGTGAAGGCCACCCAGTTAGACACTGACTAAAATGTATGCTGCTCAATCTGTACAGTTCACATCATAGAGATGGATACCATTAATCCGTCATTAAAACAGCTCAATACATTTCAGGTTTACAAAGGTGTGGGTTCTAAGCCAACATTATTAGAAGCAGGATTGGAACAATCCTTGAAGGGTGCCTGTCCATCACTGGGTACGCTCACACATCATCAACTCACTTATGCAGACCTAATTTATAGCTGCCAATTTATCTCAATACAAACATGTTTGAGATATGGAATAAAAACTGGAATGCATTACAGCTGTAAAATGAAAGAAGAGCATGGATCATTTTATCCCTCCATTATTAAACCCAATTAATTCAGTTCCATGTCATGAGGTCAGCATTTATCGTAAGGCTAGAACCAGTTATGAACAGGGTACTAGTTCACTCGAGGACATATTCACGCATACATACATACATACATACATACATACATACATACATACATACATACATACATACATACACACTGGACCAATGTATGGTCCCTAGTTTACATAATCCATGTCTTTCGATGTTGTTGGAAAACCAGAGTTCATGGATAACATATACAGCTCTTCACAGACAGTGTCTGGGCTAGTTTTCAAACTGAGAACTCTGGAACTGTTTAAGCAGGTTGCCCCATGTGTGCCTGTCCAGGGTTAGTTTCCACCTTGTACTCAATGTTGCCACTGTGGTCACCTGCTCTCTGCAATTCTGAACTGAGTAAGCAGGTTATAAAACAGGTGAATGGATGGATGAATAGAGTACATAGTTACAAGCATTATGGCACTTCTAGGGCACAAAAAATGATAAGATTCTGTAAGGCCTCAAAAGCCTTTCACTTTTGTAAAAGCTTTCTCGTGTTATCACCAAAGTAAAACTTGACAGGGTAAATGTTATTTTCACTAAATGAATCCATAAATACCATACTTTAAATCCAGAGTTATTTCTCCAAATTAATCACATTGATTGTTAACCACTCTTTCTGCTCTATACATTTATTAAACTATTCATCTCCAAAGTAAATTTCGTTTTTCTAGTATAGCCTTCTGCTCTGCAGCAGTGACGAGCTTCATAGATGCCGCTTATAATGGACTGGTTATGCTTTCAGGTACTGACCTATAAAAAGACCCTTTAGGAGGAACATTAATCTTGCTGTCAAAGCAGCTAATTATATATATACATAAAAGCACCATTCTTTCATTTGTAGTGCAACCATGACACACGGTATCTCTTCTGTAGGGCCTGTTATCACGGTACAGTTCAGAGATCTGTATTAACAATTGACAACCACAATTGCATTGGGAAACTGAGAAGTCAAAGTCTGATTTAGTACTGGACCTTTCTTTTGCAACAATATCATTCTAAACCTAATTTCCAGGTTTTATTTTTTTTTTTGCTTTTATTCTCTTCAGAGGGTGGGTTGAGTATCAAAATTTTCCTTTTGTTGTATTACATTCGTCACTCTACATTCATCTCATCTCATCTCCTTACAGACTGAGTAGTGTACACCAGACTTCTCATTCACCAGCAGTAGTTCCCAGTTGTTCTGGGGAAATTTTCTTATGCACCAAGATTAGGTGACAGGTGTTATTTGTAAAGCATGTCATGGTCTGTGTCAAATCTCCTTCCATTGGGCCAAGCCTTGTACATACAGTAGTAGGCCTGGAAGCACCCTAACCTAAGTATCAAACCACCTCAACTTCCTCATTATAACCAAAAGAAATTTAAGGTCTACTGCAAGGGCCTCCTAGATCGTCTGACTCCTTGGCCTGTCCTGAATTCAAATATTATTGTAATCTCCACCAGCTTGGTCTACTGCTCACTGTTTCTGAAGTTGAAGGTAAATTGAGAAAATGAAAGGAAATACACTTATTTCAATAAACATATTGTATAAACATACATGCTTAGGCAAATTACGTCTGTATATACATTTTGGGTTTTTAGACCTATAATTATTGTGGGCTTATAAGGCTGTTATAAATTAATTAAAATGCTAATATTTTTTATTGTAAACAAGCTTCAAAAATCTATGAAAGCATACTATGATATGTCATTCTAAACCCCAATTATTCCAGTTAAGGGTTCAAGACAGAACAGAACCTATCCTGGCAGCATTAGGTATAAGTAAGGAATCAGTCTATTACAGAAGCCACTCATGCACATCCACCCACACTTCCAATATGTCAGTTCGAAATTAGTAATCAGCCTAAAATGTAGTGTTTGGAATATGGGAAGAAAACCAGAATACCCAGAGAAACACCCACACAGATAAGGAGGATGGTATTCAATTGCAGGACACTGGATCTGTGAGGCAACACTAGAAACTTCTGTGCCACCTAACATCTATAATTGCTCATATTTTTGGAAGAACATTATTTTCTTCTGGGGCTTTGGTATAATAATGCACATCAGAAAATGCAATAACATCAGTGTTGAATGACACGGGTCTTGGAAGTTCAGACATGTGTGCATCAAGATTTAAATTTACCAGGATATAAATTTATCAAGATTTAAATTCTATGGACGGTGAAAAAGTGACTTTGAAATTCATATTTATAGATTGGTGCTATTTGCACTGATCTGAATGATTTTGTAATACACTTTTGCACACACTTATAGTGCATGTTAAAGTTTAATTCTGAAAAATGTTATTCAAAACAACTTTGACTATAGCCAGTCATAAATATAATAGATTATATATATATATATATATATATATATATATATTTATAGCTCATACTATATATATATATATATATATATATATATATATATATATATATATATATATACACATACAGTATATATATAATACAAGTTTTTTGCTGCTTAAGGTTTTCAGCAGTGCTTTCATTTGTTAAGGGTCTTTTAGAGTTTTGCTCTTTGATTGATATGTGAAATAAGTTTCTTTCTTAAGATATAAAAGCTATCCTTCTGCTTTGCTGAAAGGTGGCCATTGTGAAGCCAAGAACACTTTGTCAGGAAACAATAAAGTTCCCAAGCCTGTGAGACATGTAAAAAAGATACAGCTATTGTATACTCTAGGAACTTTAATTTTACTTGTGAGGTCATTTTAATCCTGATGAATTTTTATAGTACTCACACTGTTGAATAGAAAGTCTAATGCAAAAGCCACCCACAGAAAGTACAAACCTAACTTTAAGCTAAAAAGACTTTTGTTAAAGACACATTGGGGTGTATTTATAGTCTGACAAAAGCCTTAGTCTGAATGGGGTCTGGTTTTACACATGGACACCATCGTTTGGTATATAAAAATAGAATTGCGATTAAACTGTACTAATGAACAAAGATGCTTGAGGTCCAAAGGAGACAATATATGTAATGCTTTTCTCATTAGGTTTTTTTGCTTATTACACATAATGCCATTTTAATGTTAAAATGTTGTAGACATACTACAGTAGTTTTACAAATCTATGACAAGTGTTTATCTTTGAAAAGCTGGTGCTGCAGTTACGTTATAGGAATTTAGGACTTTAATTCAGGGAAACCATACAACATTTACTAGTAGTGTGAAACATTAGAGTTTTTAAATTCTTTTTCTTACTTTATAATTGGATGGGAGCTCTTGGGAATTAGAAAATTTCTCCAAAAGCAGACACATTTGGTTTCAGTTTTATAATAATTGTTTCTTCCTTTTTTTTTTTTTTTTTTTGTTTAGCAGCTTTGGGCTGTAAATTCGAGGCACATTTATGCAAACGAATGAGACACCTACAAGTAGTGAAATGTGTGGCAGCTGTAACGTAGAATTCAATTAAGACACCCCTGAGGTGTGGTAATTGATCCACAGAAGTTTTTTTTCTTTTCTTTTTTTTTTTTTGCATAATGAAAACAAAATTGCAGTTTTTACATGTTAAGGATCAAAATGGAGAACGAGCTATACATAGACTCAAGTAGCTATTTCAACATTGAAAAGTTCTGTTTTTAATGTCAGTAAAAAAAAATCATAAATAATTGCAAAAATGTAAAAAAGCTTTAAAATCCACCTTCTCCACCTACAGGCCCACATCACTCATCAAAGTAGGACAAGTCTAAAATCAAATGAATTTTTCTAGCTTCATTAATGTAGGAATGAAATCGAACATTTTTAGACCTGTATATCTAAATAATGAAGAAGAAGGAATCCACAAGGTCCTTCCTGTAATTATGAGATCAACAAGAAATGTTGAAGTGATGGTGAGATTTTGTTTTGACTGCAGTGTGACAGAATGACTGCAAACATATAAAGAAAACAGTTAAAATGATGTATGACAGTATTGAAGTATTAGTTGGACAAATAAGCATTTTTGTTAAAGTTGTGGCATAACTAAAAGAGAATAAAAACTTTTTTTTTCACATGCGTGTTGGTACAGTGTTTAGTGCTCATACCTCATAGCACCATGTATGTGGACTCGATTAGTAGAGTGGCCATATGTTTCTCAATCCTAGCAACAGCAGGCACATCATACTCAGTCAAAAATACAAAGTAATGGGCACTCCATACCAGGTCCCACTATGTGAGCCATGGTTTCCTACCACTTTCCATGTCATTTTATGCCATTTAATGAGTGTATTTCATGATGGACTGTTATACCATTCAGCGTTGTGTTCTGTGTTGTGCTTGGTGATAATGGGATGGGATGATGGGATACTCAGAGACAATTAATACAAGTAACTGGTTGTGAGAATGGGTGAAGATGGAGTTTTAGGGTGACATGTTGGTACAGCAGTTAGCACTACTGCTTTATAACTCCAGAGTCCTGGGTTTGAATCATAATCCTGTCACAATCTGTGTAGAATTTCCACATTTGTCTCATGTGCCCTTGGACTCTGATGCTGTCATTATAGGTTCCAATTTCCTGTGATCTTAAAACTGGTGAATAAGTAGATTGTTAGGTATTTTGTTAGTTTTTTTCATTGATCACCTGTGGACAGTGAAACCAAACAACAACAGCAAAAATGGCTGCTTTCAAATGTATTCTCAACTTTTACTATGATAAACATATTTACTTCAGATGGCTATCAAGACCATCTGTCCAATATTTTCTGCATTTTCTAAACCTGCTTAATTCATTGCAGATGCACTGGTAGTCGAGACCATACCACACCAGGCACCCTGCATTCAGTCATATTAGTCAAGGAGATTTTGAAAAATAATTCTACAAAAATTATGGTATTTAAAGTGAGTAGACAGTGTGCAAACAAGAGATAATATGAAGAAAAAATAGAAACAATGTGAAAAGAAACTTCATGTAAATACACCAACTCTCCCTTTTGTAAAATACCAAAGCTGGTTAAGAAAGTGTCAAAGAAAAACTGCCTCATGGGTTCAAGGAACTTTCAAAGGAAATCCATGGGAATGTTCTTGAAAAGCAGCACTCACGAAAAAGAAAAATATATTAGAAATCTTAATTATGCGAGACCCAATAAAGTTTATTAAAAATGTTAAAAAAAAAACAAAAAAACATACAGCTCAACTGCATCTTCCAACACTGACTGTCTGGGTTAAATGGGCACTAGTTATAGATGCCAGTAAAAGTACTTTAGTGTGTCAAAAATCCCTATGTGTAAAACAAGACTGACAAAACGAAAGCCATTGTTGGAAAAACAAAGAACAATTTTCAGGAAGGCATGTGTTAGATGAGACCAAAAATTGCCTTTTTTGGCTTCATTGTTAAGTGTTATGTCTGTTGGAGGCGTAACATTGCATATCACAATGTGAGCACTATTCCTACCATGAATCATGTTGCTGACTGCGTGGGTTTTTCCCCATATTCTCTGGCTTTCCTTCCACATCCGTAAGACATGCATGTGAAGGTAATTGGTGACTGTAAATCTGCCCTATATGTGCACGTGTATGTGAGAATTCTCTGAAATATAGACTGGCATTCCATTCTTTTGGTTCCTGATTCCTGCTTTGCTCCCAATGCTGCCCAAAGCAGGTTTCACATCCTGGCATAACTACAAAAAAGCTCAGTGTTCTAGATTAATCCCAGGTATTTAATTCAATTGAGAAAGGCAGGTTGCTGATCACCAATCACCACTTTCAATCTGAAAGAGCCTGTGCAGTTTCACAAAGAATGGGCAAAATTTTAGTGCCCAGATGTGCCAAGCAGCTAGAGACTTATCCTAAAAGTCCCATGATTGAACTTTCTGCCAAAGATGACTCAATGAAATATTGACTCAAGATGGAATGCATGGAACTGGATATTTTCTGTTTTCTATTTATAATTAATTCAGAGGAATGTGTAGAATTTCAATTTATTTTTATAGAACTTCATATAATGATTACCAACAAAAAATTGAAGTTTATATATTTTAAAATGTCATATTGTACCACAATTAAATTTGAACAAAAAGCCCAGTCTTCTGCTTGTATGTGTATGTTTATTAACAAAGTATATGAAATCAAAATAAAAAAAAAAATGTGAACCCACTTTACAAATCAAAGTCATGGGAGATAAAAATTATCCTGGCAATATCGGGCGCAAAGCTAAATCAACTCTAGCCATGTTGGACTCAGTGTGTCACACAGACTCTCACTTACACTCTGGAAATTTAGAGTTGTCATCTTGGAGTGGGGGGAAACTGGAGTAACTGGAGAATACTCATATGAACAATGGGAGCTATGAAGCACCAGTTTTAAGCATGTCTAATATCTATATGATTACAGTATATGAGCACTATAATAACATAGATTGCACCAGGAATGAAGCTGAGCAAGTATTGTATTGTCTTTAGGAGACAAAAATAACTTCATGGAGAAGTCGTAAATATAAAATAAATAATAGAAAGCAAACACCTTACTGCCTCCCTGGCATGATCTTAACTGATTTTGAATCCCTCTCTGAAAATGATAGTGAAATTCTTTTTATCTTCTCCTCTTCCTTTCTTCTCTCTTTGTAATGTGGCCTGTCTTCCTCCTGCCAATGGAGTATTTTTCCTTCTCCATCAAGGTCACCTGGACTCTAACATGGAGGCGTCTCTATTCCTATTCCAAGTTCACTTTTTGTCCATGCTTCAGAATTAGTTCTGGAGTCAGGGACACCCTTTCATTTTCTTCAGTGACACCCGAGTGGTACCTCTTCTAGCAGCTCCTGGTTTACTTGCACCTCTGAACCATTAGTTTGAATTAAAGGGCTATATGTCCAACATAGCTGCCTGCACTATGTGACTATCTGCACTAACATTTTTCTAACTGATATTGTTTGCCCAGTGTGACAAAGAGATGTTGCCACCTTGGACATTTACTTGTTGGTTCCACTGTCACCACCAACAGAAGGTCAGGTGTTGCTGCCTGTAGCTAGGTTGCCTGTCCCCTAGTGTCCACAG